>NC_133897.1:112919352-113609127 GCF_964199755.1 Larus michahellis | reverse complement strand
TGAATCCTGTTGCTTAAAATTGTGTGGGGCTTTTTTGTTTTCTCCTGCTGCAGGTGTGATGGACAGGTAGCAGAAGATTTCACTTTGATATCAGGGAATCAGAATGACCGAGTGCTTCCTGCCTCCCACTAGCAGCCCCAGTGAACACCGTCGGGTAGAACACAGTGGGGGTCTTGCTCGTACTCCCAGCTCTGAAGAAATCAGTCCGACAAAATTCCCTGGATTGTACCGCACTGGTGAGCCTTCACCACCTCATGACAGCTTGCATGAGCCTCCAGATATAATATCTGATGATGAAAAGGAGCATGGGAAGAAGAAAGGAAAATTTAAGAAGAAAGAAAAAAGAAGTGAGTAGGGAACTTCTCTTATTTCACGCTTATAATTTCTCTTTCTCTCTTTTTTTTCCTCTCTCAAAATTGCTTAATATTCCCAGTAGAACTTGTTTAGGTGTGAAGGAAGGTAACTCGTACAAACAGGCTTTGTGCAATACCTGTTTCCCTTCCAAAAAAACCCACACCCTAACCAAAAAATTGATTTGTTTTTTGTTGCACGGATACAGGTGCCAAGCACGTGCCCAGAATTACTAATAAACATGTTTATCCAAAACCTTTAACGATGCATTGGTAATTGCCTGGCATGAGGTTCTTTCTCGTTATTTCTTCTCATTCTAAGTAGAGGTTTCCAAGTATATTTCCAAATGGATGCTTTTTGAAATCGTAGCTGAGGTGCTAGCTAAAATAAAACTGTAAGTTTGACCTGAATTTTGTACTTTTAAATTTGGAAGAGTCAGTTTCAACAACTTTGACTCTTTTCCCTTGTCTCCCATATGCAGAGTTTGTTGTTGTGTACCATCTCAGGTTTTTACGTGCACACTGCACCATTATCTGAAGAGTGATAAAATCTGTGTCCTTTTTTTCTTTAGCTTCTCAGTTTAGTCTGACCATGCAGTTTCCCTCCAGCAGTGCCCAAGTACTATTGCAGAGTTCAAAAATGTGCAAGCCAACATCAGGATCTGAATTTACTAGAACTGACAGAGTAAAGGTTAGAAGAAAGTAAGGCTTTGACTATAGAATCTATTCTGTGTCAGTGTATCAGTGTCCAGAACAGAAATTTTCATTTATAAAGCGCATCCCTCCTCCAGAACAACAGAAGAGAAATCTTACTTCCCACCTTTAGATTTGTGCAGAAAATTTTGGAAACGTGACTCTATTGTTCAATATAGTCTTTCTACGTATTCTAAAAGAACAAAGCACTTGGAATTCCTAAGCTGATACTCCGCACTCTCAGTACCAGAAAAATCCTTACTGTCCAAGTCTCTGAAACCTAAATATCACATCCCAAATGTTAGTACTTTTTTAAATGACATTTGTTTCAGCAAAATACTGAAATAATGTTAATTTTCTACAATGCCCATATCTCTGATACCTTGGAAGTTCTGTATGCCAGTGTACGTTGCCACTTCTTATATGTGAAATTTGGAAGATTAAAAACAACAAGACAGCATGCAACATTCTGGCATATTAGGATGAATATGGTGACTATTTGTAATATACATGCACATATTTAAAGAATTACTCTTTTAAGAATTTGCTACCGCTGCACTGCTTTTAATCAAACCTGTTTCCTGGAATGCAGGATTTTTTTCTACCACAGTTTAGAAGGACTATTGTTATTAACTAAAGTCTGCACATCAAGGATACTGTAACTCAAAAATATATTATCCTCTAGTTAAAACCAATAGTTTAAATTCTTGCAGGTTTTAAGAAAACCGATTCTTTAGTTTTTTTCCTAGTGTAAACAACAGTAACCTAATACAGAATATTGAATTGGTGATGAACATTCAAGCTATTAGTAACTGTTTTTTTCTTCTTTGCAAATCAGCTTTCTGTTATAACTCTGGATTAGACACCGCTAAATTTGGAATTGTTACAGGTCAGCATTATACATAGCGTGGGTTTCTTTGTGGTGTAATTCTCCGTGTCTCATGGCGATAGTCTAACTGAAGGCTGAAGAGGAAAAATGCTTCTTCAGCAAATACATGCAGGTCTGTGCACATTAGCACTCTTAATGACTTTCTTCCACAAGTGGTTACAGCACATTTTACAGCTGACAAGAAGCAATTTTTGTTACTTAAAGGAAGCTTTAAAGGTATGAAAAATCCTCAAAAACGCACAATTAGCTAAACTAAACTATCTTTTGAAAGGACAGTAGTATCACTGGTATGAGCTCTCCTGAAATTTTCAGGAAATATTTTTGAAGACCAAATCCCTAATGTTTTGGGCAGGGCCTCCTATATATTCTTTTGGGATGTGGATGAGGGCTGAAATATTCCTGCTGTTAACTTGGGGACCTGCTGCAGACAATCTTTGGTCCAAATTGGGTGTTAACCTCTGTCTTCTTCCTGAGTTGCTGAATTGAGGTTCTACGAATCTGCAGCTCTCTGCTAGGTACCACCAGATGGAAGATACCTCTCTTCCATCATCTTAAGGGATTTTTCTTCAAAATAATTTCTGCTCAGGAATGTGGACATCCAGCAATCATGCAAAAGCTCTAATAGTATTCCCAGCTGTTCCAGGTAGAGCAATGACATGATAAGTTGTCTCTGTGCCTATGATCCTTCATTTCTGCAGAGTGCAGAGTGGAGGTGGTCTGTTAGAAATATTGTCATCCTACAAAGTAACCAAGTAGCTGCTATTGCAAGCAAAACATTATTTTGACTGATCTGGTATGTGGAGAAGCTCTAAATACAGTTTCCAGATCTACAGAATAAGAAGTTACTGGAATTTTCTACCCGTGATAAACACGAGAGGCTCTTAATATCAAGGTTTATCTTTCTGTGTTGCTACATCCTATTCTACTGAGAAATTACTGTGTCTGTCTATCTCTCTATATATGTATTTATTTAGCAACCATTTAGCAACCAAAGTACCATTTCCAAATAGTTTAAAAGTTTGCCTTTCAATGCCAGTAATTATTTTAAATCAAAATAAAATGAGGCAAATTTCATATTTCAACTTTATTTGCTGTCTGCGCAGTAATCTGAATGCAGAATTTGTTTGGGAGTGCTGTGCTCACATCAGTGAACTGAATGTATCTCAAAAGCAAACTGATCTAATTGAAAGTTGGATAGTAAATGTTGGTGGTGTCTGTAAGTTTGAAGTTTCCGTTAATAATAACAATACATCTTGTGTGTGAGGAGAAGAAATAGAAGCCATCTACCCAAGCTCATTATGTATCCATGTGTGTCTTACGGTTTTATTTAGAAATAGTATACAAGTTGATGGCAATCCCTCTGACAAGCTGAAATTAGATAACTCTTGCTAGCATTGCACATCGGGCTGTATAGTCATATTTGACCTAATTCTTCTGTATGTAAAAGCAATCTATATTTTCTTTCAGTGAATTAATTACAGATGCATGCAAATTTCCTCAGGGAGCCAAAATCAGATGTAGAGGTATAAATGACTTAAAAACTCATCAGAGACCTGATCTTGTGGTAGGTTTGATAAGCGGCAGTTCTACATAATGCAACCCTTGATGTTGACAATAAATAACTATAGCATGAATTTATAGCTTCGTTGTAAGAGTGATGCAGGAGGAGCATTCCCAAGTATGTAGACTGATAGAAACAGTGGCCTTGCTGCATGACAAAGCTCCTAAGTGTGTAAGTTAGATTTTTCCAGGGTAACACTGGAATTTTTTTATTATTATTTTTAAAAGAGGTTTTCATAATTTTCAGTAAGATAAGGGCTATACTTGCAGCATCACGTTTAAAATGACTGTAGTGAAGACATGCTTGTGGAAGGTCTAACAAAGCTCAAGCAAGGAACTGGCAGGTAGTCCAGTCGTTATGCTGGTGGAATTGGAGTGTTTATTAAATTAGTGCTGTTCTCATATAGGTGCAGGAAAATGTCACTGACATACATTAGAGTGATGGGAAAATGCAGACTATTAGTACTAGAAGTCTTGGGTGAACAGAAATATCAGTCTCCTAACAGTAGGTAATACTTATTTCCACGTTTAAAATTACCTGATTTGTCAAGTGCTCTTGATAATTTTTCTTCTGCATAAGTTTAGGTTGTTTATATTTCAACATATTGTATCACCGGTGAAGGGGATACAGTAATTTTTTTTACCAGGAGTAAGGTAAAGAAAATTGGGCTACTCTGAGAAACATACAAACCCCCTCTTGGTATGGGTGGGAGATTCTCTGTGAATCTGTAATTAATATATATTTCTAAATGTTGTTGACTTACGTTACTGAGACAAATTAAAATAGGCTGGGTTTGTGTTTAACTTGCTCCTTCATGTCTTCTCGTGAAGTCAAGAAATACCAGTTTCAGTAATGCACTATTGCTGGTGTTAACCTTACCACAGGTCTAGAAAAGCACCAAGTGGTGTTGCAACATGGAGTGTTGAGAGACGTAAGGCAGGTGCTGTGTTGGTGACACCGACCTCCAAGCTTGGGTCCCCTGTGCGGACCCAGAGGACGTGCTGACGCTATTCCTAGTGTGTGTGGGGGAACCCTGTGCTGTTGGACTGGCAGCTGTTACAGCAGGAAAGATTGAGGGCAGATTTGTTTTGGGCTCTGTCTGGTGAAGATCTGGCTTTCTGTTCGGAAATTACATCTGTGAACCCCATCTTGAAACTTGTTGCCAGCCCCATCTCATTCTCATAAAACACACTGATGATGTGTGCTCCTCCTTTGTCCCGAAGCTGGCGCATCAGCAGTTCTTTCTCTTATCAGAGTGAGATGTGAATCCTTAATTTATGCACTGCAGGTTTCCTTACCTGTTTCTGGTTTTAGTTTACAAAAAGAGTGAATGATGGTATAGACTGAGACCTGGTTGCCGGTTGTCCTCCAGATAACATTTGCATTTTTATATTAAAATTCACTTGCAGAGGAGCAGTGCTATGGTCTTGCTCTGTCTTCTATGAAAGTGCGTGTTTGGTAATCCTAGCAAAGAGTCCAGGATGGGAAGGGTGAGCTGGTCAAACAATTGCAATGATTTTGTGGCAGTTCATGCTTTAATACATTTCTTATATTTATTTGACTATTAAAAGCTACTTTCTACAGAGCAGCCAAGGAGGCTTCAAAATACAGACAGCTCCTTGGATGTGCCGAAATAATGCTGAGAAACTCTGCAGCTTAACATAGTTTAGAATTTGAAGAATAAAACACTGATTGCCCCCTGGTTCTTTTGCACAAGGTCTTTCACCTGTCAAAATTTCAGCCCGTAATCTCGTCTGTGATGCACTCTCTTATATTCTAAGGGGGTAATTTTCCACCACTCAAAACCATTCACGCAGGAAGAGCACTTGGCTGTGCCTCCTCGCTTGGGCAGAGGCACTGCCTAGAGGTAATGGAAGAGCCTCAAAGGATCTGTGTAATGGGGTCTTCACGTTGAAGCAAGAGCTTGCTGCCCACTGCCTTGGGGGAGACCTGGCTGGTGCACATGGCACGTGAAATGTCGTCTCTGTTGACCAGGTTTCAGGCTTACTTTGCTTATATGTGGTACCGTGTATGTGAAATCACAATTAATTGACTTGGAAGTTGTGTTAGTTTGTATGTTGTTGGGTTTGGTGGTGGGTTGTTTTTTTGTTGGTGGCTTTTTGTTTTGGTTTGTTTTTTTCCGTAATCCACCTTTAAAGATTTCCTCGTTCTTGCCTGAAGGCTGGGCAGGGCTAGCTGCAGAGGCGTAGGCAGTAAAAGCACCGGTGCGCGTTTTAGACGGCACTTGGTGTTCTGCTGCTGAAACAGTGTACTTACTCTGTGGACTTGTTTGAAGCTCTCGCATTTGCTTTTTAAGGCAAATAGGTAACTTCTCAGACAGGTATTGTGCTAGTGTTACTGGAATTGTTTTATTTGGCTAGTGGAAAAGTAAGTGTGCTTGGGCTTTATTTGGTATTTTATTCGAGGCTGAAACTTTATTAACTTCATACTTATCTTAAAATTCATAATATTCTGGAAAGGGATTGGGAAGTTGAGTGGATGAAGTTTAGTTTGTTCTTAATAGAAGTTTTTTAGATGTATGTGTATGTAGTAGATGATCCTTAACAGCGACTCTTATACTGTTGATTACAGGAACATAGAGAAGTTGCCAGACAGTTGTTTTTATTTTGCATTTCCTTGACTATTAGATGGGAAACTAGCCCATAACATGGACATTGCCATTATGAGTAAGTATATAAAGTATTAATTGTTTAGATCGTTTAGGAGCTGTGTGGCTTATCTTTGATGTCATTTTGCAACCTTGATTTAATCCTTGTCCGCTTAATTGTGTAACAAGTGAAGAAAACCTTCTGAAGAGTCAGGGAGGCACTATTTTTTTTCGTGTTGCTTCTTCTCTCTCCTCCTTACATATTACTTCTTGTTCTCTCCCTGTTATAATATGCTGTCTAGAAACTAAACAGACTTACAGCTGTCCTCTTGCCTTCTCCTTCTTTGCCTAATAGCGGAAGGTTATGCTGCATTTCAAGAGGACAGTTCCGGTGATGAAGCTGAAAGCCCTTCAAAGTTGAAGCGGTCCAAGGGAATACATGTCTTCAAGAAACCCAGCTTTTCCAAAAAAAAGGAAAAGGATTTTAAAATAAAAGAGAAACCCAAAGATGAAAAACACAAGGAAGAGAAACACAAGGAAGACAAACATAAAGAGAAGAAGTCAAAAGACTTAACTGCAGCAGATGTTGTGAAACAGTGGAAAGAGAAGAAGAAAAAGAAAAAGCCAATTCAGGAGACAGAGATACCTCAAGTGGATGTTCCCAGTCACAGACCCGTGTTTGGCATCCCTTTGTCTGACGCGGTAGACAGGACCATGATGTATGATGGCATCCGCCTGCCAGCAGTTTTCCGTGAATGTATAGATTACGTAGAGAAGTACGGCATGAAATGTGAAGGCATCTACAGAGTTTCAGGTACTCCTGGCACGCTGACATGCAGGTTCCTAAGGTCTTTACTTGCAATTTTCTTACTATTTTACTATTTTCAACACCTAGAGACTCTGTTTATAGCTGCAATAATTTTAATTATCCAAAAGATAATCAGGTAGCTGAAGTTAAGCAAACCTGTAGGTCTGAAGTACCAGAAAAGTTGCTAATATGGTGGTACTGCTTAATGGTAGTAAAAATACACTTGTTTTTGCTTTTTGTGATAGGATGGTAATGATGAGTAAAATGTCTTGGTATGGCCAACTTGTATTTTTTTACTTCTGCATTAGAAATACAATGCTAGTTGATTGCAAATCAAAGATGAGATATAACCATTTATTAAGCTTCCCACTAAGTTGCGTTTTCCAGTTACTTCCAGCGTAGGATTATTTTTTTTCTTAAACTTCTTTTCTTTGAGCAAATACACTAATAAGCAGAAAATAGAAGTTTCAGTGTTTAAGCTTAGCAACAGCCGGCTAATTAACCATGGTAGTTGCATAACAACAGCTTACATAAATGAAACATCAGTTTTAGTCACGTTAAACAAAACAGTCCCTTTATTTGCAAACATCTGCAATATAATCTGTAATATTTACTCATGTAAGTACTTCTGTGGGTATGTTTAAGGGAGCAAGAACAAGTGAGAAAGGGAATTTGAGGAAGAGCATTTGAAACCGGTTGCCTAGCACTGTAAATCAGTAATTAAACGATTTTAAAGGCTTCATTAAGCTGTCTTCATGCTGTCGATCTGCATGGTATTTGGTAGTCATGCATAGACACTGCAGCAGCTTAAGAGGTTTCTTCGTCTATTGGAACATTCTGGTTGTGTGTTTTTTTCAAGACACAATGTGTTGGGAATTTTCAGAGAAGGTGGTGTGTTTTCCACAAATCATTTTTGATGTTTGTACTTTCTAGCTGTTCTCCAGTGCAATAGCACCCTCTTGTGTGTGTGAGATTGTTTAAATTGAGAGCTCAGAGTGACAATTGCAGTGGCTCGACAACCTACCGGCCCTTGTGATGAATTACTTGGCCATGCCACTGAGCATATTTCACCTGGCGTTTGCCGTGGGCTGAGTGCACCTGGTTTGGCTTATTGTGTATGAGCCAAGCCATGGCACTGCATTAAGTTGGTGTAACTCAGTGGGTGTTTGAGCTTTAAGAATAAAATTTCCCCAAGTTTGGGAAGATTGGAATGTCACTGAGTTATAAAAACAGCTTACAGAAGATCTTGGCTGGGTTGAATAATTATGTGAACACACTTTTATTCATGCTGTGCCTCAAATCAAGAATCCTGAGATTGCTCCCCTGAGGCGGGACGACTGGAAATCTGGAAACTAAGAAGTGTGGGTTTTGTTTTGACAGAGGAAAGCTGTTGTAGGTAGAACTTGTTGCACAATATTCGAGTTGATAACATATTTGCAACTTGGCTTAGGGCTGTTATAATTGAACAGCCAGAAAGATGCTGAATGCAAATACACAATTGATCTTATGTTCCCCTACCCTTCCTCACCCTGCTTTATATTCCTTGATGCACAGGAGGGCTGGCGCCAGTTCTGATTCAGAGCTGTGGTTTTGCATCATAGTAGTGGTAGTCAGTGCTTTTAGAAGCAGTGATCAACGACTGCGTAGTTCTGAGTCATGATTTTAACATTGTTACATGTGGGTAACTTTTAAAAGATATTCTTCAATTAGCTTAAGTTATAAGGAAAAGTAAAATAAATGCATCCGGCAAAAAAAGTTTAACTATTATACATTTAAGTTGAAGATTTCTCCTAATTCTTGATCTAAATTTTTTAAGGAATAAAATCAAAAGTTGATGAGCTAAAAGCAGCCTATGATCGAGAAGAATCTCCCAACCTGGAAGAATACGAGCCCAATACAGTAGCCAGCTTGCTGAAACAGTACCTACGAGAACTGCCTGAAAATTTGCTTACCAAAGAGCTAATGCCCCGCTTTGAAGATGCTTGTGGAAAGAGCACAGAAGCTGAGAAAGTCCAGGAGTGCCAGAGGTTGCTGAAAGAGTTGCCAGAGTGTAACCACCTCCTGATTTCTTGGCTGATTGTGCATATGGACCATGTTATTGCAAAGGAACTGGAAACAAAAATGAACATCCAGAATATTTCCATAGTGCTCAGCCCTACTGTCCAGGTACGTGCATCACACTGCAAGCGTTAGAGCAGAACTTTAGCCCGAGAAAGACTTGTTTGTAGGAATTCTCTTGCAGGTGGGAATTGGGTATTGTCTGATACAGTGAAGCTAAATAACATCTTCTCTTTATACCTCAGGAACTTAAAATGCTGGGAAAGGGGGAATAAAAGACTTTCTGAATGTGAGCTTGCATACTGTGGGTCTGATATTCGGGTTATCACGAGAGCATATCAAACACTGCTGTCAGGTTTTTAATTCTGTTGTGAACAAAGTAATTTAATGTTGAATTTGTCCAAGAATTCGTGCAGATACACAGTTTCTGTGGGCTTGTGATTCAGTGATAATTTACTGAAGACCATATTGTTGCTGAATTTTAATACCAAGCCAATGAACCCTGTCCTGCAAATAGATCTTCCTGGTGCAGTGATGCCTTGGGTGTAATGGCTTTGGTGTCTGCAGTCACGTTGCTGGGGAAAACAACTGACTTCGTTTTCCAGTAAGATTTTGTGGTTTCTGGATTGGTTAATTCCTTAATAAACGTCTTGGAAATATTTAATTTAAATACAGCTCAGAATTAGCCCTGTGCATAATGGAAACATGGCATTATTGGGTGTGGGTCTTCTAGAAGAAAACCCACACTTTAGAAAAGCTCAGCTTTATAATTAAGAGTCCAGCTGGAGGGCCGGTAGCAAAAGGGCTGGGTATTACTCTTGGCTATTTTGTTGTGCCAGACACTTTCTAGCTAACAAAAGTAACAATTAATGTAAAACAAAACAGGCCCAATCATGTTTTTTTTTTTTTTTGTTAAGAAGATTTTTAACAAGTAAAATACAGGTAGTGACTGAACTCTATAATCTTTCTTTCAGGATAATATTTTTTTTATTTTAATGGAAGATACAGTATCAGAATAAGTTATTTGCTTCTGTCTCATGTTGAAACAAGAAATAATACAGTAGCATCTCCTTTCAAATTAGTTCTTCTACTATATTAAATAATCTGAGAGAGAAGTTGTAGAAAATATTTACAGTCTGGGGGAAGAGAGAGAAGGTAGCCAGCAACCAGCCATAGTGCAGGATGGTTGATGTTCCCGCTTGCCTATTGCTATCACTAACTACCTTCACATGAGTAAAAGAAAGAATTGATACATTTCTGTATCTACCAGTGATGGAAATAACGTGGTCGGCTAAGGCATATGAAAATTCTGAGTGAGTTTGGCGTGAAAATGCCTCACATATACAGGTAAGAGAGACAGTGAAGTGATTGCTTGAGGCCAGCACTGGGTCATCTAAAGTATCGTTTTTAATCCCAATTTTAGTCTTTTTGGACAAACTGACATGACTGTGACTCACAGAAAGGCACCCTCAAGGCTGTTCTGTTTCTGGAGAAAGATTCTGTGCTTCACAGACAAAGATGATGTGAATAAATCAGCTTAACCAATATTTTGTCTGTCCATCCTTTGCAGATCAGCAACCGTGTCCTGTATGTATTTTTTACACACGTTCAGGAGTTCTTTGGGAATGTGACCCTAAAGCAGGTGACAAAACCTCTTCGCTGGTCAAACATGGCAACAATGCCGCAACTTCCAGAAACACAAGAAAGCATCAAAGAAGAAATCAGGCGACAGGTTGGCAATTAGTTTAGTGGTTTTCTGTTTCTCTTTGCCCTGGCTTTTATACATTCAGTAGTAAATTCTTATAAGCTTGCAATAAGCTCTTCAATTCTGTCACGCTTGTCCTGTCAGTGGAGACCACTAGAAAGAGCTGGGTGATGTTCTTGCCCATTTCCTGCGTGGAAAGTTGTTCCTGTGATGATTAGAGCCGTGTCTTTTGTGGATTGCTTTGCTATGCAGTGCAACGCTTTTATCGTGGGAGGAAGGCTAGGAGAACATGTTAAAGCATGTGGTTTCTTTAATCCTGCTCTTGGGCCTGTTCTAGATCATGTGCTGAATGTATGGAACACTTGTTGTTGGTCGGCCTGTCAGGCACTGAAAACCAGAACTCCAAGCCTGTTTCCACAAAGCCAAAAAGATTTTTCTTTTCAGTCTGCCCTGCTAAGATCTACTAAAGACACTCATTTCTTTGGCAATATTTCTAGGAGTTCCTACTGAACTGTTTACACAGAGACTTGCAGGCAGGGATAAAAGACTTGTCCAAAGAAGAGAGACTCTGGGAGGTGCAAAGAATTTTAACAGCTCTTAAGAGGAAACTACGAGAAGCTAAGAGACAGGTGGGTAACTTTTCTACTTGTTGGCCAGACATCTAAATCATGGATCCCTAATTTGTGACAAGGCAGAGGGACCCAGTTAGATCCAAACCACTTTTCAATCTTACTGGAGATTTTTTTTATCTTAACTTTACACGGCTGAGGAGCAATTTCATTTTCTGTTTAGCCATGTCTCCCTAGGGACAGCAAGATCTTCATGCTCCTTCACAGCTGTTTACAAAAATAATAATGTATGATTAAAAACTTAGTGTTTGACAGAGCATCTATTCATTATATGCTTAAAATAGTGTGTCCTGGAATACCAAGAGGAATTACTGGAAGACTCAAGGTTAACAAACTTTGGAAGCTTTTTTTTTTTGAACTCTCATATGTCCCACAGAAGGGAGAGACCTTGCAGAAAACTTTCAAGACAACTGAGATGGTGATTCTAAATCTGGAAAATATGTTCCAAGAAGTCTTTTTTACAGTAAATAGAGTGACTGGGGAAGCTTTTCCTTTTAAAACCTGTTCTCTTTCTCTGGCAGGAGTGTGAAACAAAGATTGCACAAGAAATTGCTAGCCTTTCAAAGGAGGATGTCTCCAAAGAAGAAATGAATGAGAACGAAGAAGTTATAAATATTCTGCTTGCACAGGTAGAAGGCAGGCACTTACCTCTTTGTCTGCTGGTGTCTTCTTGTTCCCTATCTTTCAGAAGTATTAAACACTCTTTTGTTCCTTCTGATGCAATGGGAAATGGAAGGCTTAAAGGGGTCTCTCTGCCATTAAAATACCAGGCTTTGTTTTAATGGTAAAGTAGGGGAGGAATGCTGACTGCAGGAGTGAACCCAAAGCTGAGTAGGGTCTTGTTAACAGCAGGAAGGAGACACTGTGCAACAACAACAAAAAAAGTAGCCTTTGTTGTTAATGCACTTAGAAAGCACTTCCAAATCTAACCAGTTTTAATACTGTTAACTACTCTCCTGCTGATCAAAGGAAATGAGGCAACTATTTTGGCTTTTTTGCCTTCCTTTGCTTCCCTCAGTAGCTTTGATCTTCCCTCCACTGTACTTTCCTCCTTGTATCCATCTTCAAAGACGTATTCTGTGATTCAGTTTTTCTAGTTATTTTACTGGTTAGCCAGAGCTTTCCCCTGCGATTTAAGGAAATGGGCAGCCAAGCATGCCAGAATTTGGTGCGTCATCTCCACAGCTATCCAGTACAAAAATCATCTTGAGGATTCAGAAGAGACATTGCTAGTTTTGAACTTGCATTTGGCTTTGAGGTCTTGATGAATCAGAGTTCAAAGCAGGCGTGCTAACCACTTCTGCTGAGAGTATTGCAGAGAACAGCAGCATCTTATCCTTATCGTATGTTCCTGTAGAACATAAAGTCAAGGCTTTAAAAGTGAACTAATTGATCATTGCAGGAGAACGAGATTTTAACAGAACAAGAAGAACTGCTGGCCATGGAGCAGTTTCTGCGGAGACAGATTGCCTCGGAGAAGGAAGAAATAGATCGTCTTCGAGCAGAAATAGCTGAAATACAAAGGTAAAAGGGAGACTGCTTATATCAGAGCCCCGGCCAGGCAAGCACTCTTTGATTAGAAGAACATATATGCTCTTCGAAATAATACTCTAAACTACACTTAAAAGCTCACCCTGTGAACATTGCATTTGAAAGCCACCACTTTTTATTGAAATCTCGGTGACTTTGGACCTTTCAGGGTATTTTTCAGGCCAGGCTGGATGGGGCTTTGAGCAACCAGGTCTAGTGGGAGGTGTCCCCGCCCATGGCAGGGGGCTCGGAACTAGATGATCTTTAAGGTCCCTTCCGACCCAGACCATTCTATGATTTTGTGTTAGTATAGCAATGGAATTATGATCTAAAGGAAACTGGACCCTACGCACTAAAAAACTCCCCCTGGGAAATCATTGGTTTGAAAGGAAATTCTGATTTGGGTTTTTAAAACCATTGCAGATTATTCGGTGGATGTAAGTTAACCCTTTTACATTGCTGTAGCTCTGGCAGACTTGAGGAAGTGTTTAAATCGGAGTTTGTCCTTGGTCTTTCAGTCGCCAGCAGCACGGCCGAAGTGAAACTGAGGAGTATTCTTCCGAGAGTGAAAGTGAGAGTGAAGATGAGGAGGAACTGCAGGTCATCCTGGAAGACTTACAGAGGCAGAATGAGGAACTGGAGGTAAGATTCGACTCTTGGTATTAATTGGTTACTCTTCTCCTTCGTGCTTACTTGATTTAGTCTGTGTGGAGGTGTTTACCCACGTGCAAACGGCTCAGTTTTGCATCTCTTTTGCCTGAGCATATAACCCACGTGCTCTGTTTAAAAATCACTGTTGTGTGCAAGTCCATGTCGCTGTCAGAAGGAGCCCTGATGTTTGTTTTCCTTCCTTCAAAAGATAAAGAACAATCACCTGAACCAAGCGATTCACGAGGAGCGAGAGGCCATCATCGAACTGCGGGTACAGCTCCGGCTGCTGCAGCGAGCTAAATCGGAGCAGCAGGTGCAGGAAGAAGAGGAGCCAGAAAAGCCCCGCGGGGGTGTTCCTCAGCAGCAAAGAGACAGTGTCCTGGAGACAAAAGCAGCCAAAGAGCAGCCAAAAGCAAGCAAGGAGCAGCAAGTCAAGCCATCGCCCAGTAAAGACAGGAAAGAAACTCCGATTTGATCCGGCTCCTTGGATATGCATAAAATCAACTGAACTGTGCAAATTACTGTAATTTGAGTCAAACTGCACAAATTATTGCTGGCTGTGTACATTCTGTAAAGAAACGTTTCTTTTAAGCCCTGGAGACTTTTGTCTCTAATACTTGTGGCTTCTACTCATCAGACTCAGGTGAGTTTGGAGAGGCCAGAAGAGTTTTCCAGTTAGTATCAGATTATTTCAAGACTGGTTTCCTTCAGGTGATTTAAAAAAATTCAGTAACAGTTTTATTTTAAACCAAAATCATTATTTACATTCATTGGAGCAGAATTGGAAGATCTCATTCTCCGTAAATAAACAGAAATCCACCCCCGCACTTACTAATTATTTGCCTTGCGAATCTATTCATCCTCATTCACCATTATTTCTGCTTATTAACCTAGTCACTTCTTGCTTGTGCCTTTGATACCTTTCTGATGCAGATTATATACAAGGGAGCTTTAAATTTATTCTGGGTTGGCTGAAAAGTTGGGAGACTGGGGGGTATCGTGTTTACCTAACATGCCCTTAAGCTTCATTTTTGTTCTGAGATGTACTGAATAAATGTAAGACTTGAGAGATGTTATTTATGTCCCTGTAGGATGGAAACGTCCATGTCTTTTAGCAACGTAGGTAACCCATTTGCTCATTTATAAACCACCCTCATCACACCTGGTTAGGACGGGCCGTGTTCACGCTGCTGCCGTACAGCTGAGACCTTTTTCTTTTTTTTCTTCTTCATCCATTTTAAATGTTTCGGTCCCCGGAGAAAGCTGCTGACGGATGCTTTAGGCAAGTGACAAGGCTGGGTTATGTTACTTAAGATAGATCTGCCTGACCGAGCAATACAGCATTAATTAATGCAAGTCACTTGTGCTTTCCAAATGGGCCTGCAGAGCCATGCCGAGGGGAGGCACTGGGGGGGTTCAGCAACAGCCTCTTCTTTTGGCTGCTTAAAAAAACCCACCAACCCCCACCTGGGACTTGCTTTTGGTTTGGCTGTTTTACTGCTTCCACCTGCCGCCAGCCTCCAGCCCCGCGGGCAGTTAAGGGCCATGCGTTAAGATACACACTCATGAGACTCATCCATCAATTCATACCTAGATGGCAAACTCCACAGAGTGCATACAGGCTATCTTATTTTTTAATCGGTATATTTATTTTCAGCACCTGTTGGACGTGGTTGTATTCTTTATCTATTGCACTGTTGTGAATCATTGGCCATGATTTGATTTTGTACAAATAATGCTTTGATATGTTATAGAAAACAGCATAGTATTTTTTTAAAATTTGGAAAAAAAAAGTTTATAAACACAGAAAATGTGGTCAGATGACAAATGTAAACTAAAGCATTCTCCCTTGCCTTCGTTACATACATTTTATATTTGCTGGCAATATTTAAACCTGTTTTGTTTTGTTTAATTCACACTAATTCCTATTGAATTGTCATGGATTTTTCTAATGTTCTTCAGACAAATCTCTTAATATTGGTTAACTTTTTATTTTGTTAGGATTGTATTTATCAAGCAAATAAATTCAACAGCCATTTGAAAGTAGTTTCTGATATATCTACTTCATAATTTATTTTTTTTTTCTCCACATCTACTTTGGGGGTATCAGTCAACAGCCAGCTGAATATGAGCCAGCAGTGTGCCCAGGTGACCAAGGTGGCCAACAGCATCCTGGCCTGTATCAGGAGCAGCATGGCTAGGAGGACTAGGGAAGGGATTGTCCCCCTGTACTCCATGCTGGTGAGGCCCCACCTCCAATACTGTGTCCAGTTTTGGGCCCCTCACTACAGGAAAGACATTGAGGTGCTGGAGCGGGTCCAGAGAAGGGCAATGAAGCTGGTGAGGGGTCTGGAGCACAAGTCTTATGAGGAGCGGCTGAGGGAGCTGGGGGTGTTTAGCCTGGAGAAAAGGAGGCTGAGGGGAGACCTTATCGCTCTCTACAACTGCCCAGGGGAGTGGCTGAGGCACCATCCCTGGAGGTATTTAAAATTGTAGATGTGGTGCTGAGGGACATGGTTTAGTGGTGGACGTGGCAGTGTTAAGTGACCTTAAGGGTCTCTTCCAACCTAAACAATTCTCCGATTCTATTCTATGACAACGTATAATATCGTCTTCTAATGCAAACGATAGTTACTCTTCTTGGGTAGCTACCAGCAGTTGAGAAGTTTATGAACAATTAAGTAGCACTCATCTGAAAGAGCACTGTCTGCAATGGAATGTCATAGAAAGCTTCCATGACTCCACTGAAGATCAAGTTTAATTTGATCAAATTAAGGATTTTGAGCCCTTGCTTCTCTATTACTACTAGATATTTCAGCTGCAAATGTAAAAAACAATCCTGTAAAAATCCTGTAAAAAACAATACTTCCAATACATGAACACCCTTCTTTCTCCTGCAACTTTACAAGGCACTTGAAATGTGTCACCACTGAAGTCTTAAATGAAGGTGGAATTGTTGCTCCTGCAGTAATATAGCAACTGTAACCAGAAATTTAGTTTCAAAACACCTCAAAGATATTTCTTTGAATTTTTCTTTCATATTCTTTTAAAGGAAAGCTCTGGGGAGACGTTATAGCAGCTTTCCAGTATCTGAAGGGGGCCTACAAGAAAGCTGGAGAGGGACTTTTTACAAGGGCATGTAGTGATAGGAAGAGGGGCGATTTAGATTAGCTCTCAGGTTGCCCAGGGAAGCTGAGGATGCCCCATCCCTGGAAGTGTTCAAGGCCAGGCTGGATGGGGCTTTGAGCAACCTGGTCTAGTGGGAGGTGTCCCTGCCCGTGGCAGGGGGGTTGGAACTACACGATAATCTTTAAGGTCCCTTCAAACCCAAACCATTCTGTGATACGTCTGATGAGAAACACAGTTATGATAAAACCCCTGTAGTTAAAATCCTATCTGCGAGTCAATGCCGACCACATCAAACACACCCCAAAGCCTGACAGCCCCAGACGGCAAAAAAACCAGCCCCTTGCAAGAGCACGGAGGGGCGTGGATGAGAGGCCCTGCCTCAGCCCCCTCCTCAGGGAAAGGGGGGCCGGGCAAGGCCACGGTGCCTCCTGCCCCAGTAACCTCCACCAAGGGCTTTGGCTGCCCTGGGTCCAGCATGACCCCAGCGCCAGCCCTTGCAGTGCTGGTGGTGAAAAAGCCACCCCAGCAGCAGTGAATTCAAAGATTGCATGCAGCAGTTGCAAATAATTTGCTGGAAAAGCCAAAGCTCATTTCAAATAAAGTGGAGAGTAATTACAATACAATAACCTGAGTGCATTGTTCAGATATCACTTGATGAGCTGCCTTATCAATCCCGAGTGCCTTACAGTGACATCTGTGAGCTGCAGCGCTCAGCAATCGCCTCCCAGGGCGCCAACGATGCCTGCTCAGCAGGCCGCCTGCACGAAGCTAAATCAAAGTCTTTTAAACACATTTAAACTGACTTAAAATAAGGCTTTTTCCAACAGCGTGCAGCTTGTATGTGCCGAGTGCAGCAACAGAACCTCTGTCAGACCCTTCGGACAAAATCCCAGCCTGACTTACCTTGACTGAAATGACAAACGAACAGGCCTGCAACCTTAACTCTAGTCTTCTGGGCTTAACAAAACTTCTGCAACAGTTTGATGTGGCCCCTCTGCTTTCCTCTTGGAAAAAGCTAAGTGTTTCCACCACAGAGCATTACTTCAGAGAGGGAGGGGGATGACAGGACAGGGGACAACTCCATTCCTTACTTGTTTTTATAGTCCTTTTCAACACGAGCCTGGAACAGATTGTGTCAGCTCAGGCCGTCAAGAACCCAAAGGAGCCAGAAGCACCGTACAGGCAAGTCCCAGGGACTGCAACGCCAGCGTGAATCGGGACACACAGCTGGGTTTGGCCAGCAGCGGGATACTCGCATCCAACTGGACACGTGAGAGCTTTTATACACATCGAAATACTGCAACTGTACGATGAACCGACTTCAGACATCTTGCAGGTTTGGTTTTTTTTCCTCCCAATAAAGTCTTTTTAGTCTGAAAAACAGCAGCCTGAAGTGAACTGGTATTGCCTGAACAGTTGAACAAGGTGGGGCTTTTTTAATTTATTGAAAGATAAGAAAAAAAAAATAAACAAACAATGAGCAGTAGTCCTTTCACATCCCTTCCACCAGCCTAAAAACACCAGCTTGTGTCTAACACCTTGCAAGATTACAGCCGACCTTCCAGGTCTCCTGGGCTCTGCGTTGTCCACACCAGGTTTCCGATGCTGGCTCAGCTTCCGGCTCTCACGGAAGCAGAAGCTGCCAATTCTGGTGCGATTCTGAAAGGTTTCCTCCCCAGCACGGGGAGGTATGTTGAAAGCGCTGTCCTACATACAGGGAACCATAACAGGTGCCAGAAATTCATCATCCTTTGTGATGAAGATAAAGATCACTGTACAGGAAGCTTCCTCCTCCCTTCACTCATTCCCATACTAGCACTGGGGGGATTCATTTTTGCCTGTGTCCCCCATCAGATTAATGAGCTAAGTCTAATTTTTAAAGGCTATGTACTGAAGCCAAGAATTTTATACCTGACCATGTAAGACTATTCTCTTCCCATTAAAATAAAATAAAATAAAAATTAAAGTATCAACCTGAATCTCTGCCAAAAAAACGTTTGACCAAGCCTCATCTGTCAAGCTTATCATTTTTCAGCATGCACCTCGGACTCATCGTGCTTCATCTGTAGAGGGAAAAATGCCTCATCCAGACCAAATATGGCTTATATCCAACAGCACAAGTTCCCTACAGTGTTCTTTAAAACACGCTCCAATGGCAGAAGCCAGCGGCACCGTGCTCCGTACCAGATAACGGCTGTCAGTCCTTCCTGTCCCAGGGAGACGAGGCGCAAGCTCAGTAGCACAGCTGTGGGACAAGCCCTCAGCTGCTCCTCCATCCCGTCACAGATGCGGATACACAACGCAACGCCTGCTGGAATGGACCCTGGGGTGCTCCGTGACTTCGTCTCAGCACTGGCACTGTCACTGCTGACCCGCTCGGACACAACAGACTGCGACCAAGTTTCATCTGGAGTTTCTTGTGTTGCTGACTATCTCAACAGCGCCATCAAGAAGGTCCGCCAAAGGATTATGTTGCAAAGCACACGGTTGTAACCAGACAGCCCCACTCCCATGCACTAGAAGAATTCCCCGTCTGAACTGCAAAACACAGGAGTTCTCCATACAGCGAGGTCACTGCCGCTCAGGGCAGGGAGAGCAGCCCTTGCTGCCTGCTGGCATATGCCCCATGGCCCGCCCTGGCCCTACCCTCGACTATAAGAGAGCCATAACAGCAGCTGACAGCCCTTCTACAACTTCCACTAACCCTGCCTGAAAGTGAGCCTGTGGGGAATAGCAGAGGGCAGACACCAGGAAAAAGGCCAAGAACAAAAGTCACTGCATCCTAAGACTTCTAAGGCTGTTTCTCAAGTTGTTTTGACTTGTCAGCCAACTCCTGCCTAGATACTCCTAGATGTTCCTCCACATCCTCCTGTCAGGGCTGCTCCATCCTCCAAAGCAGGAACACACCAAAGCCACTCGAGAGAGACCAACCCACTGTGACCTGGGGCTCATCAGCATGGGCCTTACCCTTTCCAAATCCCTCTTCTCTGCTGGACTCACAGATCCAGGAGAGGAACTGCAGCACCATCCCCTTCGCCCACAGCCTAAAGCTCCCCTTGGGAGGGGGAAGAGAGCCGGCAGCACAGCCTTGCTTAGCTACAGCTCAGCGGACGGCTGGGGAAATCAGCAGTTGAAGTATTTTGGTTTGACAGATTCCTGCACCAAGGAATGTCATTTGCCAACAAGCGAGAGGTCCTGATCAGCTCCTGTTGCTGCACACTCCCTTACACAGAACCCCCCCCCGGTACTGTGAGCCACTGCCTGTTTTATCACAGTGCGGGGCCTTGAGGGAGGACGTCTCTGCCGACCGTACTGCTTGGGGGACAAAAATCCAGAAGGTGACTGAAAAAAAAACACCAAAAAACCAGAAAGAAAACCAAAGCAAAATACAAAACCAGTCAACAGACCAGAACAACGGTGAAATAAATGACCAATACAAGAGAAATGGCCCAGCCCCGCTTTGAACCTTACTCAAACCAAGTTTATCCGGGTTCTTACTTATACAGGAAACCTGATTTTACTCAAACACAACCCTGAAATTTCTTTTGGTGTTCAAACAGTGCATCTCTCCTCTCAGTAACCTCCTCAAAAAACATGCAGAGAAACATGCTCAGTACCTTCACTTTTCACAGTCGTGATTCAAAACCAGCTGCAGGTAAATCCTTTTAGAACACTTCCCATACAGAAACATTACTACACCTCCGCAGAAACGGGTCACGGCATTTCACGCAGACCATGATCGGAGGCTGCAAGATGTTTAAACATCTGTTTACTTGCCTCTGCTAAGTCTCAGCGTATTTTAATCAGCTCGACACAGTCCCACCTCAACAGCAATTGAACCCTAAAGCATTTCCGTTGCCTTGGGCTCTTTACTTATTTTTCTGATTTAACTTTTACTTTACTTTTTACTTAAGTAAAACTAAAAGGCCAAGTCTGAAAGCACTCAGGGGTGAGGAGGGAGGAGAAGATCATGCACGTTTTAAATGAGCTTTCCTGTCATAGTCTTCTATTTTTAAGGCAGGCTGTCAGTATGTCCTAACTCTGCATACAAAGAAAAGATTAATCACTTTAAACGCACTTTCCACGTTGTCCAAACTCCAGCACAGGTAAGAAGGCGAGCCTTTCCCATCAGTATCAGAGAGGGGAGAACTGCCATGAGAGAAGTGGAATACACAACCAGCTTTTGCTGTCTGCCAGCCCCCCGCTCCTTCCCAACCCACCAAGACAGAGAGGTCCCTGGGCTGAAGTCAGGTCAGAAACATGAGCGCAAGTTTCCACACCAAAAGACAAGGGAACAAGAGGAGACCTTGCCAAGGGGAAGGAACCCAATCAAAGAATGAGTGTGCCTGAGCGTGCCCGAGCCACAGGACAGACTTTGCCCTTCTCCCCTCTCTGCCCATCCACTGACAGTTCAAATCAGCCACCTCTGAATCCTGACCTCTGACAGTGCAGAGACAAGAGGGCAGGCACTAACAAATACGGAGTAACTAACTGAGGGGTCATGATCCCTTCGCTGAACACAAGAGCCATCACGGTCAGACCTACACCTGCACAGGAGGGTTGCCAAGCCCACGCAAACATTTATTTCAGTTGGGTTGAAATTCGCCTGCTGTTCTGCAGTCCTAATGAACATAGGATCTTAACCACAGGGCCAGGAATTTGTGCAACAGCCACCTGGGACATTCAAAATGGCAGAAAACTGGCTTCCGAGCATCAGTCATGTCTTGGTTAAAAACAAACTGCCCTCTAGAGGGTTCCACGTATTTGCCACTTTTATTAGCATGAAATCCGCATGAAAGCGTGGTAAGGAAACAGCCCTACCAAATCCTGACGGGTCTCTGGGGAGGAACAACCAAAGACAGAAGCTGCTGCGAAAAACAGCAAGCGGGAGAAAGGCAGACAATGCTGCAACCAGAACACGGGAAAAAAGGGATTTCCCACGGAGAAATTCCAAGATAAGTGAGCCAAGAGATTAAATAGAAAACAACAAAAATTTCTTGTGAAGGACCGATTTGGTATTCTACCAAGAAGGTGGGGGTAGAGCTATGATACTGCTTTTGGTAAACAGCAGACCAACAGATGATGATTCGGGAGCCACCTCACTTCCTGCTTAAGAAATCCCGACCAAAAGAGAAAGGAATTGAAATACAGTGCTCGAATCTTTCTTCAGGGGAGACACACACATGAGGGAATTCACCAGGATCTTTGGCAGCGTTCCCAGACACTGCCCCGCGGAAAAAAACAGCTCCTTTTTTTCACCACTCAGAACTGAGATGCACATTTCCCCAAACCCCACATCCTTAGGGAAGAGTTGAAGCTTGAATTACTGACATGGCTAACACTGCCAGCATGAGAAAATTCCCTATCAGAGCTAAGCAATAGAGACAACATCCCTCAGGCTATAGAGGAAATGCTCTTGGGCAACACTGAGAATAAAGCAAGTCTTTCCTTGCCTTTCACTTCTTGGGAATCACCAAATGAAGCAGAAAAGAGGCAGGCAGATCCATGACATGTTGGGTGAAGAAAAAAGGAGAAAGACAGCTATTTCTTCTCTTCCCTGAAGATGATCTTTATTTGTTACATGCCAGGGGAATTCGAGCACTCTGCAACTGAAAACGCTCAGTCTTTCTTAGGAAAAGCCTCAAACTCTCCCTCAAATTCACAGGCCTGCACCAGCACTGCGGAAACACAGAACAGAGAGAAATAAAGCATCTGGAAGATCTTTATCATTTTTCAACCTACAGGTGTCTTACCCTTAAATAACTGGAAAATACCTAAAGGTATCACATATAATGCTTCATTTTACTGGACTGGTGGAACAGTACATTAGTACAGTAACAAATGTAGGTTGGGACATGTTCATTCTAGACTCCAAACACTAGGATTTATTTTAAGTCCCAATACTTCTACAGTGAATACGGCACTCCATTCGCAGTTAGAAGATGAGCTGAAGCATGCTCTGGTCTAAACAAAGAGCTGATCCCATTCACCTCAGAAATCGCACACATGACCTAACAACAATTCAGTTGTCATTACACTAAGGAAAAAACAAAAAAAACAAAAAAAAACCAAAAAAAACAGACAAAGGGAATTATGTACCCTGAGCAAAATGCAGAAATTGACTGGATTTCAATCACCTAGGAGAGGACTTTAGTTGTCCTCCGTATGGCAGCAGGGAGAGCTCAGAAATCCTCCTGCCTGAAGAGCTCATTGCTTTCTAACAATCTGCTGTCACCCAGACACAGTGCTGTCACACTGCCTAGTCCTCTATGGATTTGCACGTGATTTCTGAACAATTATCAGAGAATAGGAGGAACAGAAAACCTGATAAGAATATTACCTATACCGCAGGAACTTCTGACCTGGGCATATTGTAGCTTTTTCAAATTTTAAGCCGATTTTGAAAAGAAAAGGGACAAGCAAAGGAAAAACCTTAAAAAAAAAACCAAAACCCAAACCTAAAACAATAACAACAAACCCCAAAACCAAAACAAACCAAGCCTAAAAAATAATAAAAATCAACACCCCCCAAAAAAACCCCCAAACTCACAAGCTTCAAGGCAGACAGAGATAATTCTGTACCTTAACTACCTCCATGGCCATGCTCAGGAGTAGAAAAAGCAGGCCTTTGAGGAGTAAATAGCAACTTTCTGTTTAGCAGAGAAGAAACTGCAGAGCCACCTGCCTGAGGCTGAACTGCCAGGGTATCGGGCACCTGACTGATAAATGAAAATGTTCTGCTAAAAGACATCAAAGATAAGCTGCCATAGCCACTTCTACCTCCTCAAGGAAAATAAGCTTCACACAGGTTTAGCAGGCTGGAGGAAAGGTGATTTAAGCAAGTTGCCCCTGGAAGACATTGAAAGAGATACCGCATGAGTCATTTTAAATGAGAGGAAATGAAAGCAGTCAACAAACTGAAGGCAGACAAAGGGCAGTTTGAGCTCACAGCTTCCTGTAAATCTGGACTACTGAGGGGGATACTCAGGCTCACTTCAGCAAAGATGCCATTTCACACTGGAGTGACAGGTTCCCAAGCACAAGACGGATGCTTGAAAGAGAATCTAGCAAAACCTCAATTACACAAGCCAAAGTATATCCGTGCTGTAGTATATTCCATCTCAAAACACAAAATTCTTCACAATCATTAAGCAAACCCCTTCCCCCTGCAACGCCTGTCAAAAGAGTAAAGAACCAGGAAAAAAAAGGCCACTTAAATTTCAAATTTATTCTTTTAATGTCTTAAAAAGGTCACAAGATTGTTTTCAATCTTATTAATAAATTTTATTTGGACAAGTAGAGAACAACTTGTATCACAACAGCTTTAAACAACATGATTAAAGACTGCAGCACTCCAAGGAGGCTCACAGATATGTACAGTATATGAAGAAAAAAGTTGCACCTCAGAGCCGATCATGATCAAGTTAAAAATACCTGACTTAAAGTACATGTGCTAATAAATTTCCTTTAGGTCATGACCAGCATGAAAATAATTAGGACACAGGTACTCAGCAAAGTTTTCTGCTAATGGGTACAGCAATATGCTGCATTTAAGGATTAAAATCAAATTCTAGTTTAGTGTTAGCACTGAGCCCTTAAGAGAAATCCCAATTTCTACTTTTCCCCATTTACAAACATCAAAGCTATTCCCACTTAAGGGTGTGCCCAGCTGCACACAAATCAAGTCCTTGAATGATAAAAACTTTTAGCGCTAATACTGGAGGTCTTACATCCCGGTACAAATTTGCCTTTCTGGCCATTTCATCTATCAGTTGCTACAGAAAATACTTGCTAAGTTAACTCCTCAGGAGAAACAATGCACGTCGCTGGAAATCACGTCCTTTCTACAATGAAAATGATCTGCCAATTCAAGTTTCATTTGTTCAGGAAGACAGAAGATTTAAGGCTTCGGTGGCAAAAATAATCCTCTGAGCAGTATTTTTCTAAAGTCAAGCTGACACAGGTATGTTTACTTTTTCTTGACTTAAAATCCCTGGTATCAGGTTTAGATAACATCCACCTGTTAAATCTGGCAAGAAATCACTCCTTCCAAAGAGGTTGTCCTAGGATCAACCATTTTAGAAGCATTTGAGGATAGTTTGTTTAAATTTTTTTTAATTATAGCAACATTCAGACTTTTTAATAAGTTGATGAAGCAGTGCTCATGGCATCATCTGCAATTTTGGTACTGGCAGGGTGTATGCTCGCAAAATATTTGACATCATTGTCATCATCCATTTGAAGCGCCATAATTGTTTGCTCCACAGCTTCTTGATGAGAGTTGGCAGAATTTAGAAAATATTCTGTAAGAGAAAATGCACAAGACTTTATAGAAGGAAAAGATGGCAGATACTTCAACGCAAACCTCAGCATACTATCTCAGGGGCCAGTGCATGTGTATAGTCAAACTGGAATATCTGAACAGGCACACAATACACTTTGAATAAACCTACGAATTCGCCTTAAAAAAAAAACCCAAAAAACAAACCACAAAACAAAAATCATTCCATGTTTCAGAGCACAGTTGCTCTAACACTGCTGTTAGAACCCAGGATTTCCATGGTGCTTAAGTATAAATGTAAGCGTGACTCACTCCATGACCAAAGAGGAAAAAAAAAAACCTGCAAGAGACTCAGCAGTGTGCTTATATTTGTGATGGAGGGAAGGTACCACAAATCCATGGCCATCCCACTCCATTTCACTGGCAGGCTTGCCTAATAATTATCAAACAGAACTAAGATAACATGAAATGAAAGAGTGGAAGAAGTTCCAACATCTGACAGTTTTCATGAACTACACAACACAAGTTGCATAAAACAGCGTAACTACAAACAGGTCACAGGAAGAGCCATTTAGATCTGAGGTTTAAAAACTTCTGAACTTGTTTTTCAAATCTGCCTTTCATAATCTACCCACCATCCCTAATCATACACACAACATCTTTGAGGCAGGGACTACCTGTATTATAAGGTTACACACAGGCAATGCAGAATGGAAGTGTACCACCCAGGTGGAGAACACAAAAATAACGAGGACAACAACAAAAACACCAATATTACATGATAACAGGAAGAACAGTGACAGCATTAGCACAGTTAACAGAGAATAAATGACTGCACATCAGCTGATCCATCTTAACTGTCTACATATGCTTACTCAGAGTCTCCAGCATGCACGAGACAACTCGCAATAGTCTAGTTCTCACTGTGTTGGCACCCTTTGTGTTGTCCAGTGTTTTGAACATTTTGCATTTTTCTTCACACTCTCTACACTAGAAAAAGCAGTCTTCAAGCCAGTGTATGGTTTTGAGAAAGAAAGCGTCCATAACTGGATGAAATACTCCAAGTGCGGACACTGCTGGTTTACAAAATAGCATAGTATCTCTATTTTCCTTTGCAGCACTTTGGAATTTAAGCACTGATGACTCTTCTGGCATCTGCTGTGCATTGGGGATGCTTTCCTAAGCGAAGTCTGCAATTTGAAAGTTGCATGTCTAATTTCCCTGAAGAGACTCCAGAGAAACTTTCTTCCCATTGCTACCATAAAACATAAAAAACAAACAGCAGCCATCTCTTCTCTCCCAGTGGGAAAACAGATGGTGGATTTGTAAGGAAGGATTTTTCTTCTTTAACCTCATTACACAGAACACCAGAATTTTTTTTAACCAAATGAAAGGCACTGCTCAACAACTCCAGAGTTGCTAGCTGTTCATTTGTGCTTTCTGTGGCCTGATGATGCCTCTACAAACTAGCTTGTTCAGGGAAAAACAGTACAAAAAGAGCAGGCTGGCATAGGAGCAACAACTCTTTTTTTCCCCAGCGTGACACAACAGTGGCTCTGATACCACAAGGTTCATGGTTTTATCTCAGCCAAGGTAACATTCCACACACAAGGAGACTGTAAAAACAAGAGCAACCTGCATCTGATGTTGTTTCTTCTTTCCCAGCTGACTATAGGAAAGTGGAGGGACAAAAAGATACACCATCAGCCCATTGCAAATCTTTCTGAGCACTAACCTTTCTCTAAAAGAGTTTGCTTCAATGTTTTTGCAAGCAGGACTCGAACATTTGGAACCCTGTCAGAGGCCAAGTGTAATAAGTGTGGTAACAGATGCACAGCAAACTGGTCCATGGGCAGGCAGTCATCCTCACTGATAGTCTGGCAAGAAGACAGAAACAATTTCATTAGATTTCAGCCCTGTGAGGACAAAATCCCAACGCACAATCAGAGCTGACAGATCTTATTACCTTCATAGCACAAATACAGTGGGTAGTATCCGCAAAGTTTTAAAACACAGTACAATTTTTCTAGCACAAAGTCATATACAATGAAGCAAGTTGGGGTTGAGGAAATTCAGGGTCAGTTAGAAGCCCAGTTTATTTTGCATGAAGTCTGGCAACTTCCTTATTTTTATTGGTGTTTTGGGTTTTGGGGTTTGTTTTTTTTTTTTTTAGTCACTGTATCATTTGAAAACGGAAGAAAAGTAAAATACCTTCCCAATCCTTTTTAAGATTGATTTAGCCTTTGTTTTAACTAGGTACTGTATTAAGAACAAGAATGGCCCATCTCAATAAACATCCATCGTACGGAAACCTGTTTCTCTAAATAAGCTCAAAGCTCACATTTCTCCAAATGACTCAGAGAACTCTCCCACTTGGGCAGCAGTCATGTTCATTCCCAGTCTACACCTCTGCTACAGCCTCCAAATTTGACCATTTCCTTGGGACCCCAGCTACTTGCAACTCTTCTGCTTATTTTGCTGAGAATACATTGTTTTTGACCAAGCTGTGCTACCTGGCTAAGGAGGTACAGGCAACTCCCAGCACTTGATTTCTAAAGGGTAGCCCAAAAAAGTAGCAGACTGCTTCAGCATATTATAAAAATCTCACTTTGTGCTGAGTGAAAAAGCAGCTTCCCAACTCAGGGATTATTTTGCTATGCATTTGTTTCATATTCAACATCAGATTTGAAAACCTGATGTTAATATGCTAAGCTAAAGATGCATTCAAACTCACGTAAGGAGCAACACTAAAGAAAGCAACCATGAAACCTATTCCCTTGGAAACAAAGTTCTCAAATATTCATTAGAATAGTGCCAACAGACAGCTAAAGAGTTCCAGCTGCTAATCCTCCCTTCATTCTTAGCACCACTTCCCAAAACTTAAAAGATGAGCAAAAAGACATTTTACCTGGCAAATAAAGACAAAAGTTTGCCGACCAGACCATTTGCGGCACCTACAGAACTTTTCAACAAGTTCATTCATGAGGTCTATCACAAAGGTTGATGTTGAAGCCATGTACAGCTTTTTTACCATTTCACTAACCTTGAAGAAATGAGAAGAAAAAAAATAATAATATAAAAATTGCTTCTGACCACCAACCCTCTGAAGTTTGAAATCCTGAATTTACTTAAACTGCTTTACCAGCTTGTAAGAAATCCAACGGACAGAAGACACTTTGTCTGCACAAAGGCTGAAAGCGATAGGTCGCAAGTAGTCGTAAATGTCTCTGGCACTGTAGAGATCTAGAAGCAAGATCAGCTGCCTACAGGATGGAAGAAGAACCAAACAGAGTACATTACAATAAGAAGAAAGGTAGCTTTACCTGTGAATATGATATCATATGACAACACTTGCTAAATATGCAATATGGCCATAATAATGTTACTGAAAAATAAAATCTTCTATTTTTCAATGCCATGAGTTTCACTATGGGTCTTTGACTATGACTTGCAAATTTTAAATTGCCACTTATTCACAATAATGGCAAAATGCTACATGAGCTCAAAGAATGAAAAACTAAGGGAGGGGCAAAGGAACCAAGGTTGCATTTACACAGCAGGGATCCCGATATCTGCTACAATGTACATGCAGCACAGCAACCAGATGTGAATGACACTACAGTGTGCACATACATTTGAATACCTGGTAAATACATCTCACACACATAACACATGTACAGCTACAAAGCAACTACTCTGACTTGGTTTGATAAGTATCCTTGGTCACTTAAGTATGCCGATTTATCAAATTATAAATTTCTACTTCAGAGTATACTGGACAACTAGGGAAACTATCAGTCTTCAGTTTGTAATGAGTTAGGATTTCAGCAGGTTTGCAGACACAAGTATGCGTCATGAATGGTAGAAAGCATATCAAAACAAGTGGCATGACATGTTACAAGCAGACGATTCAACGTTTCCATATCAGTAATAACAGGTGAGCAATTTGTAGATACTAAATCAAAATAGCATTTAAATAGAGCAAAAACATGGCATTATGATCAGTTATTAAACTAGGTCTCTTTAAATTTAATTCCAAAGGTAACACTGTAATTAGTCATTACAATATGCTCATTTCATCATTCCTGCTAGAAAAGCCCTGGTCCCACAGTCTCTCTTCACAGGGCATGTGCTGCAGTCTTGATCATCCTCATGAGTCTTTGCTGAATTTGCTCCAGTTTATCAGCATCTTTCCTGCATTGGTATAGATGCCTTACTCCGGATGAGATCTAGTGAGTGCTGACCAGCGGGGGCTAATCTATTCCCTTGATACACTGCCTTTGCTCCTGCTGATAAGAGCCCTGGATTATGCTGCCAGGACACACTGCTGGCTCACGTCCAGTTCACTGTCCTCTATGATATCCTGGGTCTTTTCAGCAGAGCTGCTTCCAGGGCAGCCAGTCCTCAGTCTGCCTCACTGTCAGAGGCTCTTCCTTCCCGTGCAGAGGAGCTAGTGTCTCTCCGTTGTCAAATTTCGTAAGCCTCCTGTCAGCCCCTTCCTCCAGCCTGTCTAGGCCC
This sequence comes from Larus michahellis, assembly GCF_964199755.1. Taxonomy (NCBI): domain Eukaryota; kingdom Metazoa; phylum Chordata; class Aves; order Charadriiformes; family Laridae; genus Larus; species Larus michahellis. Next base: position 113,579,717 of record NC_133897.1, on the reverse strand, counting down.
CTCTGGATGGCAGCCCTCCCTTCAAGCACATTGACTGTTCATCCCGTTCTGGTGTCACCAGCACCTCTGATGAGAGTTCACTCTGTCACCCCCCTCCAGGTCATCAATAAAGGTGTTAAAGACGAAAGGTCCCAGAATGCACTTCTGCAGCACCTACAGCTATACTCCAGGTAGAGCACAAACTATTACCCACAACCTCCTGAACCCAACCATCCAATGACTTCTACTCATCTAGCTTCCACCCACCCAGTCCAAACCTGGCTACAAGAATATTGTGAGACATGGCATTAAAAGCCTTGCTAAAATGGAGGTAAATGACATTCACCACCCTCTCCTCATACAGAGTCAGTCATTTATTCACAGAAGGGAAGTTGCTGAGATGTGATTTACTCTTGGAAATTCATGCTGACTGTTTTCATGAAGGAGTGCCAGAAATGGTCTCCAAAAGGACCTGCTCCATCATTCACAGGGCCTGACATAAGGCTGACAAAATTTTAACTTCCCTGATAGTACCCCTCTTCTAAAAGGCTAAAAGCACATCATCTGCCTTTCTGTAGTTCTTGGTGACCTGTCTTCATCTTCACAGCCTTTCAAAGATGATGGTTAATGGCCTCGCGAAGACATGGGCCAGGTCTGTCAGCACCCTCAGTTGCAGCCCGTCTGGTCTGATGGATATACATTGGTTGAGTTCTCAAGCAATCCCTTGGTTGATCCTCAACTACCACTGAAACCTACTTTAGGCATGGAGGCCTGGGAAATCTTGTCAGCACCTCAGCCTTCTTTGTGCGCACCATCACTAAATCATCCACACCATTCAGCAATGGTCCCATATTTTCCCTGTTAATTCTTTTTGTGCTAAGGTAACAGTACTTGACATCCCTTGCAAGTCTCAGCTCTAGCCGAGCTTTGACTTTCCCAGTATAACCCTACATGCCTGGGCAATGTTTCTGAATTCCTTCTGTGCACCCTGTCCCTGCTTTCACCTCCTGTATAATCTCTGTTTGCACTCAAGCTCAGTCATGAGTTCCTTTCTTAGCCAAACCAGGCTCTTGATACATCTCCTTGTCTTCCTGAGTATCAAGATGGACTATCCTTTCACTTGGAGGATGCTGTCCTTAAAAATCTGCTGGCTTTCCTGAGCAATTTGACCCTTCAGCGTTGCGTCCCATAGGAGCCCACCTACCCGTTCCATGAAAAAGCCAAAGTCTGCTCACATGAAGTCCTAGGTCACTACTCTGCTACTTGCTTCCTTTACTCCCCTCAAGTTCTTGATCTCCTCCGTTTCACGGTCATGAATTCAGCCTACTCATCAGACAGAGCAACTTGAATTCAAATTGCTAGAACACTTCTATTGACTTCAACAGCAAGCAGATGTGGTCTTCTCTTTTGGCAGCTTCTTTTTTATGGAAGGGTAATGTTTTCAGCATATGGTGATGGAAAAGACATTCAAGTTCCAACTTGAGCTCTTATAAATGATAGACAACTACTGGGAATTTTTAAGCAAGAGGGACAGGTGGAGGAGGCTAAAGACTATCCGCTACTTAAAAAAAATGAAATGAAGAATGTCACTAAGACATTCATTCTATGATTTCAACATCTTTAAATATCCACAACAATAAAAACAAGCACCCAGAAAAATACGTACTCAGCAAGCTCTGCACGGAAACGCCAGTTCCGGCTGTTATCAGTCACTAGGAATTCCTGGAGCTGATAAAGATACTCTCGCCTTTTGTCAAGATGAAGAAGCTGTAACAGTAAATATAAGCTTACAAAGAAATGTAGGCTACCATCATCAGACAGAACAAAAGCTTTAAAATACAACAAATGAAACACTTGATTTTTTTAAAAATAATAATCTTTAGCAATAGTGTTGCTTTTCTGGGCTAAACCCTATCATGCTTAAGTCTACAGAATCACATGGGGCACTACGGAAAGCAAAATCAATCTAGTCTCTGCTTTTACTCTAGGAAACAAGAAGGGTAAGCAGTAAAGATCGTATTGATTTTAAAGGTCTTATGATTTGTGTCTTTCAGCTCCAAAAATGAGGCAGTTAGAGAAAAACTCCTAAAGAAATTTGAGAAGTTGTGCAGAGAGATTAGAGCCATCAAAAAATCTTAATGCTATCCACTGGCACCTATATATTGAATAAAAATGCACAAACCAGGCTCTTCAAAGAAAAGAAAGTATCAGCAACACAGATGTCCTGCAAAATATACTGCAGTATTCAACAGACATCTGGGTTACATCCAGATTTGTATGGATTCCCGCAAAGAGTTATACCAGTGTTATGTTAAAAAGCAAATGCATGCAAAGAAATGAAGCAAAATACATAATTTCACTTGACCAGAGTTGAACACAGACATACCTTCAGAAAGTCATGCAAGTGTTTAAGCACACCTATCCTGACTTCATCTAGATCTTTTAAAAAGCCATTGAAGACAGGAACTAAATCTCCAGCTGTAAGCTGATCTCCAAGGATGACAGCAAGTTCATGTATAGAAAACGCTAGTGTCCGCCGAACCTTCCACTGGAAAGATAAATAAATAAATTTATTTTATTGATGTATTATCTGAAGTGCTCTATTTTAACTTGAGTTAAAATATCAGTATCCAAGCTGGGTTCCCAGCGAACTACAGTTACAAATACATTCAACGCTATCTCATGTAATAATTGAAAATGAAATGGGAAATTAAAAATAAAAAAGAAAACAGGGGAAAAAAAAGGCAAAGGAAAGAGAGGAAAAATGATGAGGTATCATTTCTTCCACCTGAATATCAAGGAACCAGGCAAATGAAAGTAATGAAAATATTTTAATTTTCCAGGTGTCAGGAAGGAAGATAGTGCTCCTTGACATCAGTATTCTTCCACACATTACTCTCTGCTTTAAATTTTTTTGCGTAAATTAGTTCCACACTACTACACTCTCACTCATTTTATTTATAAAAACAGAACAGGATACATATCCCACAGTATTTCAGCAGGCATATTTTAGCTTCCATAATAGGTAAAGTTTCACCCACACTGAGCGCCCAGCAGTCCAAGGACCAGTAGAGCTTTTATTCGCCCTAACTTGAGGGGGCATTTTTTTAATGGATTAATTATTTCAAGTAAGTCTTTTTAAAAATAAAATAGCATCTATTCTTTAGCCAGCAGTTTCCAGTTAGCATGAGTACCGTTCTTTTGCCCTGGTTTGGCAATTCAATCTTAATTCAGATTAGACTGGTGATAAACTCTGGACAGTTTTGAACATAGGATAATTTGGTTTTACTAATGTTTTAAATTTATTAGCTGGTTGTTTTTAATGGCTGCAAAAGAGTTTGGAAAACATGAGCAATAGCCATGTACAAAATTACTCACTACATATCACTGAGATCTGCTGCTCTGACACAGCAAGCAGCAAGTTCAAGAGAGGTGAAGTAGCCTGAGAATGTTTAAAAAAAAAAAAAAGAGCATCTCCAAAAAAGGAAACAAGGGAGGACTGGGAAACAACTCTAAACCAACAGTAAAATGCACAAAGCCACCTCCTTACCACCTGACAAAAAGGAAAATATTTCCAGTATTTCTTTTTAAAATAGCAGTGCTGCACGATGATAGTGATGTTATTCCCTTATGACTAACTGGATGCAGAACCAAAAAGGCCACCGAAAGGCCTGGCAAGAGGGTGACTCACTCAGCTTCAGACATGCCTGCAGGGGCACGTATCTGCTCATGCACAGCAGCGCAGCCCAAATTTTCATACCTATGAGACTCCCAAGCACTGCCAGAAGATCTCAAGTGAGCAGAGGAAATTGGTGACCTCTCCTCGCATTCCCACAGGAGATCTACCTCCCACACAAAGTGCCCCATTTCCTTACTACCTGAGCACCACACACATCCCGTTTCCCAAGACAACAGATACACTTTCGTTCATCTTATGAATAACTAATACCAGCAACAGAAAGCTCCACATGAAAAGCAGAGCAACCCAACACCCAGTAAACAAGATAAATCATTATAGAAGCTCAGATTATTCATTGTCACCTCATAAAATTCCAGATTATTCACTGCCAGAGCTTGAGCTTACCTGCATGTCAGATGCCAGTGTCTCATAGGTATCTTTCAAACAGTGCCAATTCTGTCTGCCTAATGTAAGTGCCACACCTGGCAGGCTGTAGGCACAGTGCTTGGCAATCTCGGTATCAACTGTTTGTGCGCGAGATGGATCAGTCATTGACAAATACTGATCCAGCAAGGCTTGAGGTACAACATCCTACAGCAAGAAAAGGATAGAGTGTTTACACTATTTTCAATAAACCCTCATAAGGCTTACTAAAATTCCAGGGCACACTATCAGAACATGCTCTTTGCCACAACTATAGAGTATTATTTAATTACAATCTCTTAATAAGAATGCAAAGATTTTGCATTTCATAAGTTCCACCAAGAAGTTCCAAAGAAACGATGACATGACCGGGGGCTATTTGAAAATATACAGACCAACGTAACAGATGAGTGGGTAGATCACTGTCTACTTAGGCAGACCAGGAAATTAAAAGACTACATTCTACCTTTCTACAAACTTTCAGGCTCACAGGCCGTGCAAATTGGCCATTTTAACTCATACATAAAAAATAGGCAGAACAGCAGATGACAAGACTTGCTTAAAAATAATTTTCCTCTTCCTCTCAAAATCTTGGCGAGCAGAAAGCTAAATTAAAATGCCTTGGGGCAGGGGGTTGGGTTGGGCAGAGTATAGTGTGTTCAGTATTGCTTCTGAACTCCCTAAAGAGTCAGCAGGGAGGAAGAGACTTCTTCAGAGGCAGAGATCTCTGGTGAAGACCAATCCTTCTCTCCACTGAGAAACTAAAGCATCTGAACTAAAATTTTGTGAAAACCTCTTTGTGTTGACTTCAACAGTAGCTTTGCTTCGGCTGTTGTCAGTTTATCTCAGGCACTGACTCTACCCAAGGGGGTGCAAAAGAGCATTTCCGTAACACTGCAGCCAAATAGCTCGGCACACACAAAAGCAACAAGAGGGACTGAGGTTCTCACTCAGGGAATCACACTGGTGCAGGGTGGCACACTTAATACTGAACTATGTAACAAAACCATTCTATTCCTTTTTGGGAAAAAAACCCAAAAGAGACAGTTCAAGCTTAATGAACTACTTTCACAGTTTTTCCTGCAAAAAGCTGTCATGGGGTGGGGGTGGTTCCACTCAAAACATTTAACAAAAAAATCTTGTTTCCTCAATAACCTAATTTCCGTGACAGGATAGTTTCCATAGAAAATGAAACCAAATGAAACCAAACCCTGGAAGTTTATGACAACTGTTCTTATATCAAAAAATACTGTCATCTTTTACACGTACTTAAATCAGAAGCAACTACTGAATTAAGCCATTATCCCTGGAAACACAAAATAAGTAATTTTAAATTATTCTTAAAGGTTTGTCATATTTTACAGAAACTACATCACATCAGAAATGACTGAAACTCATACAAGAAATACTTACATAAATAAAAAAAAAAATCCACTTATCTGATACATGTAGGAAAAACAGAGACCACTGTCATTTACCTGTACTTTGGATTTTCTTTCTTCTTCAGGGCTGAAACTACTGTTGGTGCTCAAATCTGAATCATTATGAATATAGTGAAGTGTAGAATCCATATTCTATGGAAAATTTAAAAAAAAAAAAAGTCACACAAAATATACTCAAGGATTAAACAAAAAACAAATGTCAACATCAAGAAGTGCTGTCCTCACCTCAAGGTCTTTTTCTTAGATTAAAGGAATACATGTTTTAATATCAAATACAATTTTGTTACAGCCTGAAATCAAAAGGCCTGTAAGATAAATCTTTCTGCTTTCAATTTCAAACACAGACTCCTCTTATCCTGCTCCATTTTGGTTCTTATGGAATGAAAATCACAGGGGAGTAGTACCTTTGAGACTGCATTAAGGAAAATGTAACTAACATATGGGTCACATTGCTTCTCCCCTGAAAGGAAAATGAGAAAACATCTGTAGTGGATTTTATTGGATTTGTTGCTTTGGATTTGTGCTAGAAAAAGGTCAAAACAAAGCTACCCTCACACTTAAGAGTAGAAACTGATGAGACTTACGCTGTTGCTCCTTTCCTAGAGGTGATTATTCTGTAATCTTCTCCACAGATGAGCTTCACCTTATAATACAAAGTCCTAGTGGACCATAGCTCTGACACTAGTCATCACCCCTCTCAGCAGTTCTATTAAAACTGTTTTTAGCAATCATTCGAGCATCCTGGCTACACAGCTGGGCCTTGAAGATAAGGACTGAGACTCTGTTTCAGAACGCTATCAAGTAGCAGAGGTTTGCTACTCTATGATAAACTGTACTGCTGAGGGGATGCTCTGTCGCTTTCTATATCAGTGGAGATCCCCAAATACAACAGACTTTGCATAATCAGCCGTGAATTTCAAGATGTGATGAATATTTGGAAAGTAGATCAGGCTGCTACCTGGTAAAACAGGACAAAGGCATTTTTGCTAGATATGAGTCAAGGTATCTATTCACAGATGCTGCAGGGTGAGCCCTCAGGGTCAACAGAAGCACTGAGAATATGCCTACTCTACCAGCTGTTCAGATCAGTTTGACAATGAGAATTTTCAGCAACCTACAAACTTCTTCAAAGAAGCCTCCAGGATACCATCTGTCTTCCTTGGTTTGACTTCAGACAGTTGTTTTTTCCCGTTCCATGATCTGCTTTCATCTAAGCATTAGGTTGTAATTTTAGTTGCTGAGGTGTAATTACAGGTGATAAAGAACAGGCAGAGCTGTGAGGCAATTGCATATCACTGGCACAGCAGCCTAAGTCACCTGTCAGACATATCAAGCAGCAGCAAAGAGGTGTCAAAGAGGCAATGACAGAACAGATCTGCAAGTGACTCCGTAACTAAATGTGTCTAGCAGCATACAACTCCAACTATAAAACCTCCAGAGGCTCTGAAAACTATCTCTGCAGGATTTTAGTTTGCCAGTCAACTCTTCACTCCCTTTTAGCCTTATTTTTTTCAGAAAAAGAGACAATTTTCAGCATTGCCAGAAAGTCACCGGCTTTGACCTCTGTCAAATCAAGAAATTAGGAGGCAGCCTGCACGACCTAGCCATAGTGCTTTCCATGAGTTGCCCAGGTGCATGGAACTGGGGGCTAGTCATCCATTCTGCTACAATAAAAATGAAAAAACTCATCTCACAATCTCTGCTACCCCAGCTCTAAAAGGATAAGTTTAATTTAAAAAAAAAAAAAAAAAAATACTTTACTGATTGAACTAAGTTGAACAACTAAATATACCGAAGGGCATCACAGATGGGAACATTTTTACCCAGACATTTTTAAAGTCAAATATACATTCCAGAAAGGAAGAGCTTCAGTACAGAAGAACCACAGCATCAGTCAGTATTTAAGTCAATGCAGTATCTCTATTCCTGCAGAGATGAAGTCCCATCTGTACTTTTTCCAGATAACATGCACATACTAAACTGAGCACTGCAGAGAGCCAGAACATAAAAACTCATCAGGGTTTACCCTGAAAGCTTCTTGTGTACCAAATTTGTGAACCACCACCTCTGAGATGCAAAATCTTTGTTATAACCTTACAAATCTCTTACATGAGGTTTCCTTTAGCTGCAGTGTAACAAGAGCTCCATGGTTGTGCTCCACAGACCCTTGCTCTGTGCCATGGCTTGCACACAAAGCCCAAAGCACCAGGACAAGTGGTGTTGGTCTTTCCTAACAGGGCTCCTGGCCCAAACACAAGAAGAAGCCAGTCTCAGGGTTCAGGTCTCCTTCTGACATACACCCTCTTCTTAAAGAGAGGTACTTGTGCCAGAAAGGGACAGGCTGATTTTAGTCCAGTTTCCTTCCTCTTTCTTTTCCTTCCCTTCTCCCTCTACCTCCAACCAAAATAATAAAAAAAAAAAAATAAAAAAAAGAGGACTTCCACACCTATCCACTGGGAATACGATTTAGGGGATTTCTTGGGGCTTACAATTGTTTATCAAACCTATAGAGAGTACACAACCTAAAGAAAATAAAAATGTTGGCTCCGGAGGAAAAATAAAACAGCCACCCTCCTCTTCAAGAAACAAGCATCATCTGTGTTGCAAAATCTTATCTATTCACTCCATTACAACATCTCTTTTCATGTGAATAAAGAATCTCTCTTTAATATGTAGCATTAACTCCTTCGGGAGCCAATACATCTGCAGAAGGACAAGCAAAGTGTGATTTTGCTTTGTGATACATGTGCAGAACTGTGAAGGCTGCTTTCAAATACAAAATGCTGTAGCTTGATTTTTCTAAAGTGTCCAGAACCTGGCTGACACGTTGCTATGCTGAGACTTAAAAAAAAACAACCCAAAACCAAAACGACAACAAGAAAAACCAAACACCTGTGAAAATCAGAGCTCTCGTCACTGCTAGGGGCAACAGTCCACTTGCTCAACAGATCACAGCTTGATTCCCAAATTCTAGGTCACTTCTATAATATCCTTTCACTTGTAAAATGAGGACTTGATTCAGTGCCAGTAACAAACAAGGAACTGACAGATTAAGAGCATCCTTTTAAACAGTAAAACTGAAACATGCAAAACCAACATATACCAGCAATGTAACAGGTTCTTAAACTTTCTGACAGCATCATACTCTGATAAAGAAGTAAAGAAATAAAACGCAGGACAAGTCCCTCTGAACAAACCCCACCTTCATTACCCCCAAAAATTAGAAGGACAGAGGATACATCTACACTATCATTTTACATGTTAGGATTAGAAAAAAGTGACTACAACAGATCCTACGATAAAGAAATATATGGAGTCTGACATCAGGAATTGGGGGCAGGTTGTTTTTTTGAAACAAACAAACAGAACAACCACATTTGTAGTGTTAAATTATGATTGCATATAAACAGAAGTATCGAAGTAAATGTCACATTCCTCCACTCGCTAAATGTTTTCGGGCTACATGGTAGTCCAACAGCTTAGGTGAAAAGTTAATTAAATGTCATCTAGAAACATTGCTCTAATTAAGGAAGGTTGAAAATATTTGCACTGGACTGATGTTAACTCCTAGACTTTTTAGAGACATTTATCAAAATTTCATATGAAAATACCATTTAGGCAACGTGATTCAACAAATCACTCGCTATGGTTTCATGGAGCTTATTTTGGAACCGTTGCTATCTACATAGCTATAGCTTTTAATACCACCAGAGCTTGTGGCACTATATGCAGTGAACATAGTGGGTTTGGCCTAATATACAGTACAGAACAGACAACAGTATCAAATGCAACAGTTGGGAAGGGAGCAGTGGTGGGGTGCAGAAAAGGTAAGTGCAAAAAAATTTGAAGTGTTACTGATTGCTAGAATCCACTTTCTCTTTCAGCAGTCCACACAACATCCTAGATTGCAGGTTCTGAGCTTCTCTTATGCAGGTCAGTAAACTAATATAAAACACTTTGACAGGGAGCACAGGGAACTAAGTACCTCTTTCTCCAGACTGGGGAGGGGGAGGGAGAGAGGCAGCAGGGGCGGGACTGGAGAAGGAGATTCCCTTATTATCAGTGGGGGCTCTGTTTTAAGGAAGGCAATTTCTCAGTCATAAACTGCAGTAGCATTAAAACATCTTAAAATGTCATAAGTCACAACAGAGATTTTTAACAGAAACAATTTCAATAATTTACATGGACAAGCACAGAACTGACAAAAACAAAGGCACCAAACACAACTCATTTTAGTTTAGTAGCTAGCGCTTCAATACCAGCCAACAAAACCAAATGCCACACTAGCCCAAAGTAGGAAGCATTTGTCTGCAATTACTGCATTAATGTAAAAATACAAGCTCTATTACTGGAGCCCTGGAAATCCTAATGGGGAAAAAAGAAATAGAGTACAAAATTCGCTTCTTACCTCAACAGTGTCACCAATTAAAGGCACAATATCACCCAGTATAGGTTTAAAATTTTGTTGGTCATTGGTTAATTCAGTCTGTGAGTCTGTTCCCTTGCCGATACTGGCCATTGTCTCTTCATGAGGATCCAAACTGGATGCTCTGAGTGCAGCAGACAACACCTCCACTTGTGCTGCAGCATGAGAAAAAAATACGCGTGAGACTGAACTGCAATAAACTTTTGGCAAGTTCACAAAGCAACTTTTAGACAGTGACTACTAATTAACTGAAAGATAGCAGAAGAACTATGGGGGAGGCACAAATTTAAGATTATTGACCGTTAGTAAATCCCAAATTGGGAACAATTAGTGTAAAACGTAAGGCATATTAGCACTCTGCTCTTTTCCTAGGGTGGTCAACCACACTATAGTTCAGTGAAATTTGTCTTTAATGTAAAAAAACACAGGAGTAAGAGACTGCTGTTATGACAGGATCAGTTCTTTAAGAATCTCGGTACATGTTAATGGTGCAAATAGTCTTTGTGGCAAAGTAATTCAAATAAAGGTTGAGAATAGGTTTATTCATACAGGAAGGATTTCAGTTCCAAAAGGCTGTGTCTCTCTCTACATAAGGTCATTAAATTCTTATGTCTTTATAGCAACTCTAAAGCAATATCTAGATAGGAAGATGCTAGACCCCAGTAACTCTTTTCTGGACAGGATACTTTAGCCTCCTTCCATCCTCCAAACAAATAATGAAGGTTGCACTGTTTGATGTTGTCTTATTCACCAAAAGGGAGCATTTCACACTCTGCCATGCACTCTTTTGAAAAAGATCCAGCTGTTCTGAGACTGCTCTGCTTTCCATCCCTCTGCTTACTGCTAATTAAAAAAAGCTTTGTTGAGCAAAGTTCCTTGGATATAGCCTGACCTAAGCAGATCAGGTATCAGAGGCAATCTTAGCTGCAAGCAACACACAATTCAGTGCTGACTTATCTACTCTGCTTCTCCTTATCCACTTCATTCCAAGAAGGTAAGGAAAAATAATCTCCTGACCCATTAAATTTACCCCGCCATACAGAAGATCTGCTCCTCATAGACTTTGGCTTTTCCAAGGTTTCTTAAATGCTCATCGTGAAATTAAACGACAAACCATATGCTTATTTTTAATCCCACATTGCCATACTAAGTTACAGAAACTGAATTTCTCCCTCTAACTTTTTTGATAGGGTTATTAACAAGAATTAAACAAAGTAAGTTGGATAGAAGAAACAATACATATGTCACAAGAAGGAAAATTACAACTCAGCATAATCCTAGCTAGCAAAATTTGGAAAACACAGTACAGGTTCACTGGTTTCTAGGTGGAGTCTGATGACCAGGAGTAAAGATAATTCTTTACAATATGCCATGTTAGCTCTGTAACTGCATCAAATGTCTAACAGAATAACTGAAGATATTCTTGCTCTACTACTGTAATTCACCTCAACACAAAAAAACACAGCAAGTTAAAAACTTAAAAACAAACACAACAGCATAGTAATACTTCCAAATACATAAAAGTTAGTTTTACAATTTTTAAGATTAACAAAAGCTTGCTATGACTTCACTCAAAGTGTTAGTTCACTGACAATAAACCTCTGTACTTTTAAGGCCCATGAGAATAAACAAGATCAAGGTTAGTAAATTCCTCCAAAACTTAAAAGTTAAATAAATCATCCCAAAACCATGCAAACCAGGTGGTCATTTCAGAGCACTTGCTAGGGCAAGAAATGCCTGTCTGATTTCCAATTTATTCTCATTTAGAGAAGTCAAACAAGAAAATTAAAGAGAATTACGTTCTGCTGCACGTCAAGGAGAGATTTTTCATGAAGACTTCTTTCATGAAGGACAGTTTCATGAAAACCGTACACTCCCCTCATTTTCACTTAAAAGTCAAGAAAGCTTACCCTGACAAGGTAACACATACTGCTTCAACACTGAATACGTATTTACTGAAAAATCCAGAGCTCCAAAGATTACTTCTAGTAATAAGAGTGAAGGTATCTACAGCAGTAATTGGGAAGTTTCCAAGACATGTTCCCCACCCATACCCCACTGTCAGCCTGTACACCTGGACCACCCTTGTTTAGGGGCTTAACAGGATAGAGACTACATGTATCCTGATTGCCTCTGCCTGCCCTAGAGGAGATATGGCATAAACGTGCACCTCCTCAGCTTCTTGTCAATTCTACAATCCCAAAATATGAGGCTGAAGGACAGGAGAGGCCAAACTCCCAAGGATTTCATTGGTTGTCAAGTGCCTTCTTTCTTCTTTGAGTGCTTCTCCATATGTCTTGTCACCAAGGGTGACTCCAGTGCTGTCATCCACTGAATACTGAATGACCTGAAGTCCATAAACATCTTAGGGTCTTAGCCAAAAAAAGACCCAAGCACAGTCACTAAGGAAGGCTCCAGAACGGTTGAGTGCTTAGGAAAGGAGGAAGAGAAAGAGAGTGCGTGTGTGAGGTGAGTATCTGCATATATGTGCACAACTCTAGGTGGCTGCCTTGAAGATACTGAAACTTGAGACAGCATCCTAGTGAGCTGTCTTCACCACCCTGGGCTCCGGTGCCAAGGCACATCTCCATGTAATCCCACCACACACAGACACAGTCCAAGGTTTGTGTTGATAGTGTTGATACCCTCCTAACCAAGATGGCTGCTGCTCCTCCCCATCTCCCACAAAGATCTTTCCTACAGCCATAAAACAGGCAATGTTTTCCAGAAAATCATTAAAAGTACAAGTAAAGGATACGGCTCCCCTCTCACGCATGACACAGAGAAATGCCCCAGAGCTCTTGGGAAGCAAGATTTTGTGGGGAAGACTGGAAGGGAATCTGATAACTAACTAGCTTTCACCACTACCTTCAGTAAAAACTGGAATGTAAACATCAGTTTTGTGCATAACACAGAACTCATGTATTACATTAGTAAGATAAAGTCAATGTTCACTGGATCTTAAACCATCTGCTAATTAACTCTTTCTTCCTTTGACTTTTGCTTCAGGTGAGAAGTATTTTTCAGCAAGGGATTATTTCCTCTTCGCTACTGTACCTGCATCCTAAATAACTGGCACAATCTTTAAATTCAAAACCACATTTTACCTGGCCTTATTAAATTTCCTGATCCTCAGAAGTTTCTGTCCTTGCAATATGCTTTATTGTTGTTTTCTGTTTCTCCTCATGTTTCACTAGTAGACATTGATATTTCTAAGTGACACGATCCCTTCTTTTTTCTAAAGCATCTGCCTTTCTTACCCTCACCTCTTACTCAGAGACAAAAGCTACGGGTTGCATCAATGGGTACAGAGATGCTAGTTATTTAAACATAAAAATAAGAAGAGTTTCTTCTCTACTTTAGCAACATATTTTAGACTTTTACTGCAGGCAGTGCTAGTAACCTGAATTATAAACATTGTTTTTGTAAAGCAATGGGATCAATTGACCCCACATTTGGGTTGGTTTATCTCTGTTAGGTCTCCATTTGGCAAAGCAGCCTATAATAAGCCACAGTTAGCTCCAGTAACCTGCAACACAGGCTTTCTCTCTTCCCCCAAATAATATTAAGAAAAGCTGACATTACATAATTTAGCACTTTCTATGCAGAACATAAGGAGGTAAAAAAAGCTGAAGAAAGCGTTCCTGGAAAGAAAAACAAAGAAAGAAAAACATCTGGGGAAAGAAAAACAGCCTCTGAAGTAAGTGAAGATGGCAGCAGTCTCAGGGAACTGGAAAAAGGTGACCTGAATAAAGACCCTGTAATAATTTTAAAAGAACTGGCACACTTCAGAGGAATGTGCAGGTTTCCATCCCCCAGTTTGAGACCCTCAGGATGTCTGGCCAGTGGATTAGAAAGGTCCATCCCCCAGTTTGAGACCCTCAGGATGTCTGGCCAGTGGATTAGAAAGGTCCTATTAACAGGGATTACATACCACTGCTTAACTTTGCACAGCTTGCGTAGCTCTGCTAGCCAGTAGAGTTTGTCTGTGAGAAGACCGGCTGTCTTTACTTTGGTTGCTGACTGCTCAACTACCTATTACTCAGTTTTATCACTTTGGCACAAGTTAGTTCTGGAAAGAAAGCCTCAAGGTAAAGATTTTTGGGAGTGAGATTCAGTTAAAGCAGTTCATCCCTTTCTGAGAATGAGATTACGGAAAAAAAAAAAAATACATTCTATGGCAGTTGCTGGTCACTGTTAAAAATTGTATTTGCTAGAGACCTCATCAGTCTCCATACCTAGGAGCAAGGATTTGAAGTTTGAAATGGAAACTGCTCTGATGATAGGGAGGTGCGCTACAGAAACACAGAAAACACAGTCAAATTACAAACCTAAAAAATCCCAAAACAAACAAACAAAAATACCAAAAAAACCCACACAACCACAAACAGTTCTGTGTATCTAAACAGTAATCTGTTAGTGCTTGGCAGCCAAGACATCTGGAGGATTGGGGTACGCACTGAACATAGCGTACTCCGGGCTGCACAAGCTGGCAATGCCGTGCCTTTCAAAAGATCTTTCCCCTTGTCATTGTATGCTGACGTACCCCTTAGACAAAAAATGAAGTTATTCTGTTCTCAGTACTTCTGCTATAATGATGCAAGCAGATGAGGAAAGAAGCACCTCGCACAACATAGAAGGGTGAGGTGAGACATGTGAAGTAGAATGCAGAATCCAGAAAGGAAGAGAAATGAAAACAAAAAAGGAACCAGGAGGGGAAATACATACGGAGGGAGGGTATCGGGCTAAAAAAGTATAGTAGTTGCTATGGATGCATATACAGCGCAAAGCACAGAAAGAGCCTCAGCTGTCAGGGACTGGCTCTGAAACCAACTAGCAAAATGGAAATCATCAACCTCTGCTGATTGTACCATTAAAGACATCACTTTACGATGATCACCAGTTATTCTGTAGTCAAATAATAAAAATTCAGTGTGATCTTAAGAACTTTCAAAAACCCTGCACCAATGACCCTGGCCAATATGGTTCCACACAACAGGTATTAATTTTCTTCTTTTTTTAAGTTGAGAAAACATTCTCCAAAACAAAACGTGGTTAAGAGAAGGATGCTGAAGTTGCCCTGTCAAGTACTGACAGGCTAGGTACAGCCAGAGTTAAGGTCATCTGAACAACTTAAGCTTAGTGACACATGCACAACATCATACACTACAGTCTTATTCCCAAACTATACTTTTGCTAACTCATCCCCACTTCATTGCGTGATGTCTCTAGGATGCTTGCCCCATTTGCTATAGACACCAGATGATGTGTACCTATAGGAGCTCCCCCATATGGCAGGTCTCTGCTTACCCACCACAGAGAACACAGCATCTTCTGCTCCCATCCCTTGACTGAGAATGCAGCAATAAAGACAGGAGCACAACATGGAAGCAGGAATCCAGGACTTGGGCAACAGCAAACCAATGAAGAAAATAAGCGCAAGAAAAAGGTCACAGGGATTTAAAAAGAAAGAAAGAGAGAAAGAGAGAAAGAGAGAAAGAGAGAAAGAGAGAAAGAGAGAAAGAGAGAAAGAGAGAAAGAGAGAAAGAGAGAAAGAGAGAAAGAGAGAAAGAGAGAAAGAGAGAAAGAGAGAAAGAGAGAAAGAGAGAAAGAGAGAAAGAGAGAAAGAGAGAAAGAGAGAAAGAGAGAAAGAGAGAAAGAGAGAAAGAGAGAAAGAGAGAAAGAGAGAAAGAGAGAAAGAGAGAAAGAGAGAAAGAGAGAAAGAGAGAAAGAGAGAAAGAGAGAAAGAGAGAAAGAGAGAAAGAGAGAAAGAGAGAAAGAGAGAAAGAGAGAGAGAGAGAGAGAGAGAGAAAGAGAGAGAGAAAGAGAGAGAGAAAGAGAGAAAGAAAGAAAAAGAGAAAGAGAGAAAGAGAGAAAGAAAGAAAAAGAGAAAGAGAGAAAGAAAGAAAAAGAGAAAAAGAGAAAGAGAGAAAGAAAGAAAAAGAGAAAGAAAGAAAGAAAGAAAGAAAAAGAGAAAGAAAGAAAGAAAGAAAGAAAAAGAGAAAGAAAGAAAGAAAGAAAAAGAGAAAAAGAAAGAAAGAAAGAAAGAAAAAGAGAAAAAGAAAGAAAGAAAGAAAGAAAAAGAGAAAAAGAAAGAAAGAAAAAGAGAAAGAAAGAAAGAAAGAAAGAAAGAAAAAGAGAAAGAAAGAAAGAAAGAAAAAGAGAAAGAAAGAAAGAAAGAAAGAAAAAGAGAAAGAAAGAAAGAAAGAAAGAAAAAGAGAAAGAAAGAAAGAAAAAGAGAAAGAAAGAAAAAGAGAAAGAAAGAAAGAAAAAGAGAAAGAAAGAAAGAAAAAGAGAAAGAAAGAAAGAAAAAGAGAAAGAAAGAAAGAAAGAAAGAAAGAAAGAAAGAAAGAAAGAAAGAAAGAAAGAAAGAAAAAGAGAAAGAAAGAAAGAAAGAAAAAGAGAAAGAAAGAAAGAAAGAAAAAGAGAAAGAAAGAAAGAAAGAAAAAGAGAAAGAAAGAAAGAAAGAAAAAGAGAAAGAAAGAAAGGAAAACCAACATCTAGTCTTTGCTGTCAAGAACCAGCTCACTTATAGTACAAGACTCATAAAAACGTAATAGCTAGTCTTGTGGGGCAGAGGGGCAGGGAGAGACCCTAAGCACTGCTTGGGACCAGTGCTGTTTGGCAAACACTTGTAAGCCAAATATACTGGAAACAAAGTTATCTGTGAAATTAAGAAGTTTCATAAAATTTCTATAAAAATAACAAATCAAGGCAACCTTTGGACTGAATATTTATACCATCAGTTTGCAACAACAGTTTTAGATGGTAAAGATGGAAGGATTATTCCTGGTATTGCCATGAGCAAAGAGGCAGACAGGGCTCTCATCTTCTGGATCACCCCCAAAGGGAATCTACTTCCCTCTTATCAGAATATATGGAGGGTATGGTCTAACACATAGGCATTAAGTCAGCTACTCAGGGACTAAAGTCTGGACACCTACCACTACCACTTCTATGTGCACTTTAGTGTTTGAGACAAGCATGCAAAATGAACACTATTCTGTCAGTTTTGGTCTCAATTTCCTTATACCTCAATACACTTTGTGTAAAATTAAAATAGCAACATTACCGAAACAGGCATGTTGTTAAATTCTAGCTTCTGAAGTATTTAGACTGAATAATGAGAGTATAGGCGAGAGGGGGGAAAAAAAAAAAAGAAAAAAAAAAAAAGAGTACAAGGTTTAGAAGGTGTGTTTCATGGAGCTTCCCTACACAGCCTTGACCAAGTCAGAGGTACTGTACGGAATACAAAGGTTACTGAGTAATTAAGACCACCCGCCCCCACCCCACATTAGGAAGCATGGCACTGATAACCCTAATTCAAATCCTTCCTAACTTGTGGGTACCAGGAATCCATGGTGTTGCCAACAGTTTTCTTCTACTGAAACGCCCAAGTGCTAGTCAACAACTGCACAGAAAACCTCTTGACACCCAGTCAAGAGAGCTACAAAAAAAAAAAAAACAACCTCTGAAACAAGACACGAACACACACAACGGAAACAACCCCCTAACACAGAACAATTCTGGATGTATAAATGGATGCCTACATAAATCTTCATTAAAAGTGTTTAAGATATGTTCTGTAACTGGACAGAACAAGGATTTATAAAACAAACCTAAAGAGCACCACATGTTTTAACAGTGGGCTTCAGAGATGGGTTATGTGAAGACTATCATTAGCAAGGATGAATGTTTTTTCTTATGTCTTTCCTTAGAGAGAGTGCCCAAAGTAACAAAGTTTCATCTGCTGACTTCCCAACAGATTAAATAGAAGCAGCCCAAAATGGATTTAGAATCATAGAATCATATAATCATAGGGTTGGAAGGGACCTCTGGAGATCATCTAGTCCAACCCCCCTGCCAGAGCAGGGTCACCTAGAGCAGGTTACACAGGAACACGTCCAGGCGGGTTTTGAATGTCTTCAGAGACAGAGACTCCACCACCTCTCTGGGCAGCCTGTTCCAGTGCTCTGCCACCCTCAAAGGAAAGAAGTTCCTCCTCATGTTTAGGTGGAACTTCCTATGGTCAAGTTTGTGCCCATTACCTCTTATCCTGTCCCCGGGCACCACTGAAAAGAGCCTGGCCCCATCCTCCTGACACCCACCCTTTAAGTATTTGTAAGTGTTAATAAGGTCCCCCCTCAGCCGTCTTTTTTCCAGACTGAAGAGACCCAAATCCCTCAGCCTTTCTTCATAAGAGAGGTGCTCCAGTCCCCTAATCATCTTCGTAGCCCTTTGCTGCACCCTCTCCAGCAGTTCCCTGTCCTTCTTGAACCAGGGAGCCCAGAACTAGACAGAGTACTCCACGTGCAACCTCACCAAGGCAGAGTAGAGGGGGAGGATGACCTCCCTCGACCTGCTGGCCACACTCTTCTTGATGCAGCCCAGGATGCCATTGGCCTTCTTGGCCACGAGGGCACATTGCTGCCTCATGGTCATCCTGTTGTCCACCAGGACTCCCAGGTCTCTTTCCACCGAGCTGCTCTCCAGCAGGTCAGCCCCCAACCTGTACTGGTGCATGGCGTTATTCCTCCCCAGGTGCAGCACCCTACACTTGCCCTTATTGAATTTCATAAGGTTCCTCTTTGCCCAAATCTCCAACCTGTCCAGGTCTCTCTGTATGGCGGCACAGCCTTCTGGTGTGTCAGCCACCCCCCCCAGCTTTGTGTCATTGGCAAACTTGCTGAGGGTGCACTCTATCCCCTCATCCAGGTCATTGATGAATATATTGAAGAGGACTGGACCCAGTACTGACCCCTGGGGAACACCACTCATCACTGACCTCCAACCAGACTCTGTGCCCCTAATCACTATCCTCTGATCTCTGTCTTTCAACCAGTTATCTATCCACCTTACTGTCCATTCATCAAGCCCACTCTTCCTAAGCTTCCCTATGAGGATGCTGTGGGAGACCGTGTCAAACGCCTTGCTTAAGTCAAGGTAGACCACATCTACTGCCCTCCCCATCCCCTCATCTATCCATCCAGTCATGCCATCATAGAAGGCTATCAGATTAGTCAGACATGATTTCCCCTTGGTGAATCCATGTTGAGTACTTCTGATAGCCTTCTTTTCCTCCACGTGCCTTGAGATGACGCCCAGAACAAGCTGTTCCATCATCTTTCCAGGCATGGAGGTGAGGCTGACCGGCCTGTAGTTCCCCGGCTCCTCCTTCTTGCCTTTTTTGAAGACTGGAGTGACATTGGCTTTCCTCCAGCCCTCAGGCACCTCGCCTGTTCTCCAGGACCTTTCAAAGATGATGGAGAGCGGCCCAGCAATGACTTCCACCAGCTCCCTCAGCACTCTCGGGTGCATCCCATCGGGGCCCACGGACTTGTGAATATCTAATTGATCTAATTGATCCCTCACTCAATCCTCCTCAACCCAGTGGAAGTCATCTTCTTTCCCCGTTACTTAAGTTTCCCTAAGGAAAACTTATTAGCATATCAACCTACTAACAACAAAAAGAAGCTGAAAGCAGCATCAGTTTATTCTAAAATGTTTTTGCCACTCCCAACTTGTCCCTCTTTTTCCTTCCTACTTTTTCTGGTATAGAGGAATGCTTCCCCTAGGGATTCTTCAGCTCCAGAATAATACAGCTTCTTCTTTAGTGGTACCTCTGGACTTTCTGACTGTGACGCTCAAGCTTGACGTGCCTTAGAATCAATACCGAGAAAAACATATTTCCAGTAGGTATGTGTGAAAAAGTCAAGTTGCCTTAGCCCAGGAGGTATCTCTGAGGTGCTGCTCCACCAGCTGTTCATACTTATGAAACCCTTCCCCACCTTGGAAGAGCTTTTAAAATGGAGGATGTGCGTTCACTTCAAGATTCAGTTTGGATCAACAAACTTGACATGCTTGAGTCAACAACATGAGACTGCAATAATAAAGACCTTGCAGAAACATGGAGAAGACTAAATTCATTAACAATAAAATGGATAATGCATAGAATGAAAATCATTTATCACACATCAGTATTTTTTTTTAAAATATCCTAATCTGCCATTACAAATTAATTTCCTGATTAACAGCTTATGACACTGAACCATCTATTTGGTTATACTGTCAAAACAGGCAGCCAGAAGTTTATACTGCTAACTGTTATGTGTATTCAGTTTATGGAAGGAATCATACTACCTTTAAACATCTGTACACAAACGCAAGTTCCCTTTTAGTTCATCATCAATTTTCACAATTAAATCAAAATAGATACAATCTCTTTGGGGACCAGGAGAAAGTAGTACTTCTGACTTATAAAACAACTGAAAGGTTAAAGCCCAAACCGCTAAAGCAACATATGCGTATCTCCAAACACTAAAAATGCTTCAATTTCTTTACTATACCTTTAACATCTGGATCGTCCATATGGGGTTCCAAATTTTCTATCATTTCTTCCAATTCTTTCCTTGTTGCCATAGGAATGTTTGAAGACACTGGCATAGTGAGTTCCTGAATTTCTCTATCGAGTATTATCTCAGAAGTCTGCTGAAGCTCGAAGTCAATATCTATTTCAGGAAGTGGAGTCCTCCAGAAATGGAAAGAGTTATACAATTCCTGCTCTGAAAGAGAGGTTTCTTGTGAATTCAGACCAGCCTCCCGCAGACCTGCTGTACAGCAATGAGAACTTCGCTCACTCTCCTCAGCCATTTCCCCACAAGATTCTGAAGACAAAGTGCAACGGAAGGATGACTCAGTTTGGAAATCACTTTCCCTCTGGGAGTTATTTGACACTGTATTTTGATCTTCCATGGCATTTTCAAGTTTTGTTACAAAATCATCATTATCAACATGTGAAGACAGATCCTCTGTGCTGTTGTGCTCATCCTCTGTTGTGACATCTTCTGTAGTCCTGACTTGTTCACTGTTGAGTGCCAAAGCAAACGAACATTTAAAAAACAAAATACACTTGTTGCAAGCAGATGCTCTTGAAAATTCACACACATCTAGAGCAAGCTATCAGCTTGCTATTTATCAAACCAGATTTACTTACAACACATCAAAACAAATCACAGAATCACAGAACGGTTGAGGTTGGAAGGGACCTCTGGAGGTCATCTGGGTCAACCCCCCTGTTCAAGCAGGGCCACCCAAAACCAGTTGCTCAGGACTATGTCCAGATGTCTTTTGAATATTTTGGAGGATGGAGACTCCACAACCTCCCTGGGTAACCTGTGCCAATGCTCGGTCACCCTCACAATGAAAAAGTGTTTCCTGATGTTCAGAGGGAACCTCCTGTGTTTCAGGTTGTGCCCACTGCCTCTGGCCCTGTCACTGGGCTCCACTGAAAAGAGCCTGGCTCTGTCCTCTTTGCACTCTCCCTTCAGGTATTTGTTTACATTGATAAGATATTAAGATCGCCTCTGAGCCTTCTCTTCTCCAGGCTGAGCAGTCCCAGCTCTCTCAGCTTTTCCTCATAAGAGAGATGCTCCAGTCCCTTCATCATCTTTGTGGCACTTCACTGGACTCTCTCCAGTATACCCATGTGTCTTTTATAATGGGGAGCCCGGAACTGGACCCAACACTCCACCTGCGGCATCACCAGTGCTGAGCAGAGGAGAAGAATCACCTCCCTCGACCTGCTGGCAACACTCCTCCTAATGCAGACCAGGATACAATTGGCCTTCACTGCAAGGGCACATTGCTACCTCATGGTCAACCTGGTGTTCGTCCTGGCCCTTAGGGCCTTTTCTGCAGAGCCACTCTCCATCTGGTCAGACCCCAGCACGTATTGATGGCTGGGGTTGTTCCTCCTCCCCATGTGCAGAACTTTGCACTTCTTATTGAACTTCAAGAGGTTCCTGACAGCCCATTTCTCCAGCCTATTGAGGCCCCTCTGGATGGCAGCATGACCCTCTGGCACATCAGCCACCCCTCCCAGTTTTGTGTCATCAACAAACTTGCTGAGGGTACACCCTGCTCCACCATCCAGATCATGAATGAAGATGTTAAACAGGACTAGACCTAATATTGATGCCTGAGGTACACACCCAGCCATTGGCCTCCACCTGTGTGTCGCTGATCAGCACCCTCTGGGCTCGGCCATTCAGCCAGCTGTCAATCCACTTCACTGTCAGCCCATACTTCATCAGCTTCCCTATGAGGATCTTATGGAAGACCATGTCAAAAGCCTTACTGCAATCTAGGTAAACTATATCCACCACTATCCCTTGTCTATCAAGTCAGTCATTTCATCACAGAAGGTATATCCTAAGGTATCCTAAGTTACTGAACAGTCATGTGTCTTTAGTAAATAACTGAAAATTCCGGTAGTCTATTAACTAAAATGATAATTTTCAGGTCTTTCCATTTACCAAGACAAATACTCAAGTTATACAGGAAATTTTATTTTCTTAACTTGCAGTTCATACAGAAGACAAACAAGGAAGAAAAAAATAATCTGTAGATTTAGCAAATTCTTTACCTGTTTTCCTGTGCAGAACCACAATCTTCTGGGTTTTTACCATCTTCTTCTTTAAAGTACTGGCCACTGCTGGATGGATTAGCAAAAGTTGATATGAAAGGCCCCAGAGACTGAAAAGCTGCTTGACGGACCTAGTGAGAGGGTCCAAGATGAAAAAAAAAATATTTAAATATATAAAGCTTGCTGTCCTATAAAACATAAATGCCTGCTACTAGGAATTGGAAGGGTAATAAACCTACTGAGGAAATCAACAGCAGAGGCTCTTGTCTGGAAAGAGTCAGCCAGCTAAAGTGCCAAGTAAAAAAAAAGTTAAGAAAAAGCAGGGTAAAACCAGTTGAATTATAGGTAACTAAGTTGACAGGCCTATTGCCCACAACCAAAGAAATCAAAATTATTTATACAGTAGAAGCAGATTCTCAGTTGAGAATTTTAACAACTTGAAAGGAAAAAAATTACGTGCAGTGAACAGACATTTCACTACTATAGGTCTGACTGATGATAAGCTCTGCATTTCTTCCCCTTTCCTATTTGTTTATGTTGTTCATTTGCTCCTCCTTTCTCCTACTATTTATTCTCCCCTTCTCAACAATTACCATATCTACCTCCATTTTTATTATTTGGTTAATTCTGCTGGGCTACAGCCTGCACGACTTTCCAGGATCCAAGAACTCATGCTCCCGTGCAAAAGGTCTACTTTTGGCTCTCGGAAGTAGTCTGCTCAATAACAGACTTAACAAGGTTTGAAGAGTATATCTTCAAGACAAAAATAAAAATAAAAAAAAAACCAAAACAAACAAAAAGCCCCCAAACAAACCAAAATACCCAAAACCAGAACAAAAAAACCCCACCAAAATTAACAACACACACACACAAACCCCTACTGCACCACCCCACTCCCCCCCAGAAAAGGAGGTGGTGGTAGGGAACCTGAAGAAATACAAATAAAACACATCTAATTTTCCAGTTTTGTTAATGACTTTCAGCAACGTTAAGTCACTGGCAGCTCTGCAGCTAAGAAAAGCTCTCCCCTGACAGTTTTTCTGACATGCTGCAGTGAAAACGTGAGGGACTCTCTACACCCATTGACAAACTAAGCAATCTAAGAAGAATTTTGCTTGAGGTGCATGAAACAAGTTGCGTTATCCACACCTATGGGGAGAAGTTCTATACAGAATATCGCAGTAAAATCCTTTAAATATGACAACTATTCAAGAAATAAAAAGCAATGCTTACCCATCGTGAAGGATCACTAATCAAATTAATAAAAAGGGTTGACAATTTTGTCCTCCGGACTTCCTGTGATGTTGCACAAGAAACTGCCATGAAGCATTCAGCACAAGCTTTCCTAACTCCCCACACGTTATCAGAGCAGAGCTGGAAAAACCTTGGCAGCTGTTAAGAACATAGTGAGTAAGTCTGCAAGTCTTAACAGGCAGTACCTGTTTCAAAGCAAGTTCTTTTTTCACATTCATTCCCTTCATCTTGTTCTCTGTCCTCATACTCAGATGCATTAGTTTAACATTTGCACGACAAAGAACACACATTCAGTATCACCACTCTTCTTATCAGTTGCTCTCATGTTACATACGGGTACAGGTAAGAACAATTCACCTGTCCGAAGAATAGCAAGGAAGCACTAACTTTCTAACCTGATTTATGTAAAAAAAAAAAAAACCCACAACCAAAACCACAACCCAGACCCAAAAAACCCTCCAAAAATATCCCCAAGCCCAGAAAACCTATTGTAAGATGAAACCTCACCTCTACACCATTCTTTTGAAGCAGATAACATTGAAAGAACAAAACCATCAAGAATACTGATGGTTAACGTTTTAACTATCAGAGACCTATTCAGATTTTTGTAAGTTTCTCAATGAAATGCAAAGGAAGAGCATCTTCAGAAAGAAAGAAAACCTTTCTTTTCCACCTAAACGTTTCGTTGTCAGATTTACCAATCTCTGTCACCACCTACCCTACAAAGCAGGACTTTAACTGCATAGAGGAATAGGGGAAGGAGAGAAACACTGCATTTGGTGCAAGAGAAAACAGGTTGGAACAGAGCAGTGGTTTCACTAATAAAACTGAAGCATTTTGAAGTTGCTCAGGTGCTCCCTTGTTTTGGAAACAATAATGGTAAGGATGGAACAGCAGACAAAGTGCAAATGAGTCAGTCAAAGACATGCAGGTCATCACATGGCTGCCTTCGCTTGCAACAGGCAGAGTGGTAAGATGCAAGTAATACAAGGACTGCGCTACAACTCTGTTCTGTTATTGATGTTCAGCTGTTCCTGCTTTCTGCAGCAAAGTTTTCTGGACTTTACTTCTGATTAAAAAAAAAAAAAAGCCATTTATGTTACAAAATGAAGTTTTATCTAAAGCTATTCAGCTTTTTACCTCTTTTTTTTTTTTTTTTAAATAATCCTAAGAGAGCAGAAAATGGTATTTTCTGTTATGGAAAGAGATCCCCAATCGTCCAGCCACACATTATTGCACCATCTACAAAGTTGTAATCCAAATTCATTACATGTATCACTAAGAGGGCATTTGTGTGAGAAATCAATTTACATCCCCAATGACGAAACATACGGGATGTAAATCTGTGATACTTCATTATCAAATGAATCGCATAGTACCTAGGGAAAAATGCAGCAAATGCTGTAGGAAGATAAGAAATGCCTTGAGGGTCACACTAGGTGTACCTGTCCCAACACCACATCTGCAGCAGGCTGCAGAGCCTCTTGTTAAAGCCATGCCTGCATTTACACTCTCTCCATGTAAGTCCCTCGCTAATTCATGGCACTGACTCATCAACCTCCTCTGGCCCTCCATAAGCTCACTGTCCGCACGCCCCAAAACAGAAAGCCTGAAGAAGGATCCCAGAGACTGTCAGGTTGATTTCTGCTCCCTAGCCCTGTCATGTCTCCTGCCCAGCAACATCCACCAGCTCCTTGGACCTGCCAGAGGAATGGGGGACACTGTTAAGGATCCTCTGCTCACTGCTTCATCCAGCTCCCCGCTTTTCCATTTTGAATTTGTTATCTCTTCCCTTTACTTCATTTGTTATTGCTCAAATGTATTTATTTTCTCTGCCTTTCTTTCTCTTTCAGTCCTTCCCAGGAGGGTTTTGAGACTTTGTTTGAGTCAGGAAAACTGACTTTTTAATGTTAAATAAATGAACAGCAGCATTAAGTGATGCCGTTAAAGAGACCACATAAGACTCACCGCTTCTATCAGTCTATACCCGCCGTGCTCCTCCTGTATCTGCAATCTCTCATTGCATTTATAAACATTAGAAGACATATTCCTGCCTACATCTTGCATAATGTATATTTGAACTTGAAAATACTCTGTCTCCACTGCCCGAGGTGTTTTCTTCAGTCTGGTTTAAAACCTTCTCCCAGATCCAAAATCGAGTACCCCTTAGCTCTGGACTGTATGACTTGGCAAGTAAGAGTTCTGTATTCATAGTAACTGTCTTCAAAATTTTGTAAATGTCAGTCATACCCTCACATCAGCAAAACTGAAGAGTCACAGCTCTTTTAGTCTCTCCCTACTAAGGGAATGTAGCAGTTGTCTTAATCATTTTAGCTGTCCTTCTCTGTACCTTGTCTAACTCTGCTACTGACTTGTATTAAAAAGAAAAATCCTTTAAGAAACGGCTTACCAGCATTTCTTCAGTGGCTTGCTGCCCAACCACACTGCAGATATCTCCAAAATTGGCTGCACATACCTTGCAGACAAAATGCAAGAAATAACCACAAAGATCACAGTTTTAATACCGCAAACAAAATCAAAGGAAAAATGTAAAGAGCTGTTAAAACCATAAAAACAGGTTTTGGTGCAAACTCAGTCTCAATAACTTCCCCATTCCATCAGTTCCCATGGTTTAAAAAAAAAAAAAAAAAAAAAAAAAAAAAAAAAGTTTTCAAGTTTAATCGGCCTTTTTAAATCACAAACCAACCCAGAACTTCAGAGAAAAGCAAGGAGCATAAAATGCATTCAAAGTGTTGTCAAATGAAAGAATAGAAGCAGTTATTAAGGTAAATAAGCTATGCAATGTCAGGGTGAAACCAAAACACAGCCTCAGCACCTAAATACCATGATGGAGTACTGGTTTATTTCATCTTAATGAGCATCTTTAATTCCATCTACACACAGAGATATGAGCTCAGATGGCTGACGTCCTATCAGTTACAGTTTGTTCACGTTTCTGTAGCTACCTACACAACCATAAGGAGAAGCAGATTCTTTCTTTGTTTGTGATAATAAAGGTAGGGACTTTGGAAAATACTGAGTGTCAAATATAAAATCTGTGGAAATGCAAGCTACAAAAGAAACCCCATAGCTTATACATGTCACAGATGAGATCTAGCAGAAAAGACAAATATAAGTCCCAAGTTGATGCCACTCCTTTTACAGATAATCCAGATCAGATGCTGATAATTCATACCTTACGAACATGAAACATTCTGCAGTCACAGCACATCTCGCAAAACCTAGGAAGAACAAGTCTTTCCGTGATGTCCTTTCCCACCATGGAGGCCATTTTGCACATTATCTAATGGCAAGACAAACACTAATCAGGGATGCTTACACAACACACAATTCCATGTCAGTTAAGCAGAGGCTTTTTACATTTACTTTTCATTCTGATGCACATTGTTTTATTGAAAACTGTGAAAAATATTGGAAAAAAAATCTGTATTTTGAATTGAGAAGGTTTGTCAACTTCTGCAAAAAAGCTTTTTCTTTTTTTTCTTTTTAACCCTTCCCCTGTCATGATGTAACACAGCTATAGAAGACATTGCTCTTTCACCAAACTAAATCAAATTCCTAACTAATGCAGATAACTGAATTCTCAGAAATTACTCTATTTTACCACTTATAAAATAATAAAAAAACCACCAAGTACAAGACTCTTTTACTATTCCAATACTTAATGAATATATATTTACAATGAACAGAAAATTGCTGACAATTAATGTGCTTGACTTACACGACTTCTGTATAATTTAAAAATTAATCACAACACTCCATACTGCGCGCACACAACTCCCTAGCATAAAATAACTGAAAAAGCATATTGTAACAAAGAAAGTGACAGCTTTTCCCTCTAACTGCTCTTTTATTTGGATTTTTACTACATCTTTTTAAAAAAAGAAGGTAATCTAAAAGAATTTTATGTTTAACTTCCCTAATCACATCAGCAGAACTACTTAATTCATTTTCCTAGAAAAATAATAAATTGTTATTATAACCTCTAGGGGTTTGATGAGCTATGGAAACCTTTCTCAGGATTCAATATCTTCAAAACAACAAAAATGGATAAAACAATTCTGCTTTAAATTTTATTCCCGTATGTATTTGTAAGCTTCTTCAAGAAAGTACTAGAAATTTGGTGCCAAATACAATAATGCCCAGCCTGCTTATAGTTTATGAGTCTAGCCACATCATGAAAGTAAAATATTGATGAGGGCTCCCTCAACCAAAAAGAATTTAAAATAAATAAATAACCCAGCAAAAAGCACCAAAATAAATTGCAAAAATTCAAGGAAAACATAAGCACCATTTCTCCTTTATAAATTAACTTATTAAATTTCTTACTATTTTAATTTGTTACATAATGATTTTTAATTATTAAGGTTGTGCCTAATGCAAAAACAACCCACTTGCCAACTATGATTTCAACTCAGATGCTTATTATTTCATCCAATAAAACAAACCAAAATCAATAAAGAGAACAGACACACAGCAAAGACTGACAGAATTTAAGCATTAAAGATTTTCCACTGATGGAAATTTTCCACATATGCAATTTAAGCTTCCATAAAACAAACAAACCTGAAAAAACTAAAAAGCCATCAATAGCACATGCTTTAGAAGTCAATAAAATTAATTCTCTGCACTGTCTTGTCCAGCTGGGTTTTTTCTTTACAGCATGTATAAGCTATTGACTTTAAATCTAACCTTGACTTGACTGTAACACAGCACGGAAAAAGTTACAGAGTAGTCGTGGATAGCAATGTAATTTTTTCTCCTTATTACCACATGGATGTGCATCTTGGAAACACACTACCATCACTGCAACATCAAGCACTGAAGCAAATGTTATACTGTGTGATTTTAGTATTGCTGTTACTTACAGCCACGGCTTCGGTCTTCACATCATCGTTGCTGTCTGGAGCTGTCAGATCTATCAGAACAGGGCATACTTTGGTCTCCACATCATATCTCTCTATAAGTTCTTGCTCCAACAGAACTAACAGTGCTGCCTGGCTTGTTTTTCTTACCTATCATAAAAACAAAAATTGAACAAAGGAATTTGAAGACAGTTCTTTGAGGGTTTTTTTGTCTAAATATGTGTCCTGTATTTTGGAAGCTGTACCTCTCTACTGCCACACACCTACATCAATTGCACTCAGCAAAAGGTGCACCAAAACCACTTTTGCAAACACTTCATGTTTGAAACAAACTATGTTTCAACTCAAGAAATCCTGTATATTGTAAACTAAAGCAGTGCTATTATAAAAGCGCTCCCTACTTACTTCCCAAAACACAGGAAAGCAATGTCAAAAAAAAGCAATCATGGCAAAGCTCACGCAAGAAAAACAGCACAACTAATTGGGAGTAACAAAGTTCTAAGGAATGTGAATTTTATTAAACAAATCCTCTTTTTCTGAGATTAACAAGTTTGGCTGACAATGAATAACTGTTTTTACTTCAAATGTATGTTAAATGCTGAGACACAACTTTGCTTAGTCCCATCTAACAAAAAAAGACTGTACAAAAAAAATAAGATAACCATTAATATAATTGACTTCATATGTGGCTAACCCCTGCCTCTCAAAAAGTAAGTTAATCAGAAGAGACATTACATAAAACAAAAGACTATATACTGCAGTGCAGGAATTTTGAAAATAGCTTTGAGATCTTTGTTTCAGAGCAAACCAGACAAATGAACTATGGAGTATCAACAGAAGTTAAGGTGATGAACACGACTGCTGATCTGCTAGCAAGAGAATATCAAGCAGAAGTATAGTTCTTCTATAACACATGAATTAGCAAACCAACAATTAAGAAAAATAGGTTTTGGTACCTATTTTTAATTATGGAAAACCTGGAAAGGGCAAGAAAAAGAAGTGACAAACTCAAGAGGCCTAAAACACTTACTTAAAGCAATGTATCACCTAGGATTAGTCTAGTCTGAAATGACATGGAGAAGCCTAGAGAAAGCTTTAGACAAGCTAACTCATACTTGCAAAGAAACAAACCACACAAATTCAATCCAAAAAGTTTATTGGATGGATATACAAATCACTGGTTCTGAAGATACATAATAGCATTAAAAAATTAAATTATACCAAGGAGTCAGTTTTTCATAACTACAGTTCCTTTTTGCCAGAATTTAACTATGTCAGCTTATCAAAATGACTGTTTGATTTCATCTATAAGAATACAATACCAGATAAAAGGGTCCAAATCAGAACAGATCAAGTCAGATGAAAAAATGTTGGAAACTTTCTTTAATTAAAGTTCAGAGTGCCACGTATTTCATGTCATTCAAAACCTTTTTACCCTGAAATATTACACACTTGTATGATACTAAATTACTTAAACTGAAAAACCTCACACCAGATATATTCAACTGAATAATAAACTATTTGTAAAAGACACTTACCTGGTTGTTCTGGTCTGCAAGGTATCGTACCACAATAGGCAGTAAGTATTTGGAAAAAGCATATGGGATTGAAGGTCTGTTTTCTTGACAGAACATAGCAATATGAGGCACCTGTTCCATCAGTTCTGCCCGTACTGTTGGCTCTGTCAGGGTCAAAATAAAACCAAACAAGGCACAATAAATATTTAAAAGCATACTGCCAGAATAAGCTTTTTATAGTCCCATGCGTACAAACTATGTTCTCAAGTGTTCATGTCAGCATGTTTATGTCAAGCTTCATTTTGACAAGAACCATGATTTTGCAAAACCAGGCACAACTACACTATGTACTGCTAAACTACTAAAAAGACAAGCAAAAAGAGAACAATCCACCAAACATTGTGTGTATCAGAATCTGTCTGAACTCCCTATGAGCATCACCTACTTCCAAGAATCCTGCTAAGCAGAAAGCAAACCCCACTGGTACGACTCTGAGAAGAAACAAACTGAGGGGTGCTTCTGAGCACAGCCTCTCATGCAGGAAACATCCCACTGAGCAGGACAACCAACCACAACCACCAATGCTTTCTTTCATTCTTTGCTTTTTAAGACTACTGATATTTCCATCAGACGGAAGAAGTCCTGCATCTTTGCCATTGCTTCTGTTAAACTTTTCAGGTATGTTTTTCATCAAAGTTGGTCACTATTTAAAAATAATATTTAATTCATTCTTTTAATTCAGAAAGCAATGCACTGCTTGAATGAATCCTAATCCCCACGGAACATGCACATCTATTTGGGGGATGAGAGGAGAAACATGAGAAGAAATACAAACGTGGATTAAATTCCAACTATTAAAAATACAGTTTCAATTTAAGAAGTAGGTCATTACCACATGCCTGATCAGACCCAAGTATTTCTGTCCTTTCAGAATTTGCTGACATCTGTAGTTACTACTAGAGAACTGATTAACTATAAAAACCACATAATGAAAACTCATCAATTACTCTCAAGTCACAGTAATTTCATTTCCAATATTTTAAGTAATAAGATGTATACTGTTCACAGGATACGCATGCCTTACTAAATTGTTACATATGAATTATTCAGGTAAAACTTAATGTTATGACCAGAGCCATCTTCCTTGGAATACTTCAAATTACCATGATACATTAAAAAGACAAACTTTTGCTAGATAGAAGCATGTAACTTGCATTTATATTTAATATAGCCAATGCATGCAGCACTTGGCTTTCTTAAACACTGGTTACAAGAGACAACTTAGGCCTGAATAAAACAAAACAAAGACAAAGCAAGTACCATACTGTGTACTGTCTCTTCTTCACTGAGGACAATATGAACAGAACAGATCACAGCACACAAAGTAATCAAATGTCTATGGACTCCATTTCTTTCGCTACAGACTTAAATTACTTTTCCTATAAAAAAAAATACCAAAGTCCTCTGTAAAATTTATTAATTGTTGACAAAGTTCCAAAATACAAAATGAAATCCTAGATAAATCAATACCAAATAGGTTTGCTGTTCACGACCATAAAGAAAAAAAGTCTTCTAATCTGCTCTGTTTGTCTTCCCAAAACAGTAACAGGAACACAAAAGATAAAAGCTTTTTTATTTAAACTTTAGGTGTTCTGAAACATCCACAGCTTGAAGTCCATAAGCAATACAGACATCCTGAAGTTTGTATTGAAAAAGTCAGATCCTGCAGAAGACTACTCAAAATTATGTGCAAGTTTTAGCAGACTTGAATTAATGAAAATGAACTGATAACAGAAGGCTAAATTCTAGCACGGTGAACACTATGTCTGTAGCACTAAACATGACAGTTGACCGAAATAAGCACCTGCAAATAGGACAAACGTAATAGTTAATGACATCATAAATTTTGAAAGATAAATTCGACATATGGTGGTAATGTAAGGAAAGGAAATAGGAAATACTACTACTTGCAGTATTTCTAAAAAAAAAAAAAAAAAAAAGAGAATAAAATGTTACCAACCTCAGTCTAAGTTTCTAATTTCATTCTAACTTCCTATTGGGAGCTTGCAGCACCTTCTACTATTAAAGTTGCCTTGTACTTCCTATCATAGTAACTCATCTTTCGCTTCCTTATAAAAATTTGCCAGAGCACTCCTTCGAACACAAGATAGCGTAAGCTGCAGTTCT
This sequence comes from Larus michahellis, assembly GCF_964199755.1. Classification (NCBI taxonomy): domain Eukaryota; kingdom Metazoa; phylum Chordata; class Aves; order Charadriiformes; family Laridae; genus Larus; species Larus michahellis. Next base: position 113,547,500 of record NC_133897.1, on the reverse strand, counting down.
TCATGAGGATGAGGTTTTCTCAGAAAAAAAAAAAACAAACCAAAAAACAACAGAACAAAACAACACAACAACAAAAAACCAAAAACCACCAAAGTACACTAGCTGTTTTCAAGACTAAAGCTGGCAAAACTACCTATTTTCTTCCTATGTTGAATTCTGGTCCTCTTATCTGACAAGGCCTAGCTTCTTCACTTCTGGAAGAAGGGCTTGAAACATGCCAGAGAAAGAAGTCTTTTTACATCTCAACATGTTTTTTCCATCTGTGTGAAAACCTGCCCAAATGTGGCTGAGCTAAGAGGCCTTGAAAACACCCTACATTTGCACCTGCCCAGTAGCTGACAGAGAGCACAGCAGCTACATATTGCAGAGTCCTTCCTTGCTGAACATGTTTTGAGATGGAGAAAGCCATCATCACTGCAGACAGAATGTACACAGCCCCTCTTCCTAAGAGCAACTGTTTTGAAAAGGCTACAGATGGGAAACAGCAGAATGAGGAACCACCAGGCTGGGTAAGGAGGGATGGAGGGCTGAGGTGAGTGAGAAGGAGATAAAAGTAGCGACTAAAGGGAAGGGAGACTGAAACCTGCTGGACAAGAAACTGGAACCAGGACCCAATGCCAGTGCTGGAGGGACTCACTCCCAACTTTCCCATAAGGCTGCTATTTCAAAACATGACCAGGACATGATCTAAGGGTACAAGAGGCTTGTACCACAACACTAGGATCTCGTTCTCACTTCTTAGGACCCCTGCCTCATTCCTTGCAGCAGACAGAAAGTGACTGATGTGGGGAGGGGAGGGAGGAAAAGAAATTTGTCTGAGGCTGCATGTTTGGCAGCAATGCTTCTTAAATTGTTTCCAGATTTGCTTCAGGCAGTTCCCACCCTCCCAAACCCAAAACTTGCTGCTGGCCTTTCCATTATGCCAACACAACTGTTCATGCAGCCAGGCTACAAACCATATCAAAGAGCTGATCTGGCTGATGCAGCTTTTGCCCCACCACAGCAGCATGATTAAACAGCAAGAACTGGCATTTAGATTGGTCTCCCTATGCAATCACGCAGTTCCTTCACATAGCAGAACTATCTGATGATGGAAGCAAGCAAGCAATGGCAAGAAGGTGCAGGAGCTGCTCACTGTGATATTACAATCAAAACAGAGTGAAAGAAGTAAAATGCTGAGAAACCTTATTCATTTCTTTGCCTAGTGTGAAGCTGCGCAAAATGCTCAAGCCAAACTCTTCACAGAGTAATTGCACACTGCTCATTTGATTGCAGTCTCAACTCCATGTCTTCACTGCTGAAGAAATACCACCACTACAGTGAAAGCCAACAAGAGCCCTGTATTAAGCATGTCAAGAGCTATGTATAAAGCTTTGGACACTAGGCACTCAAAATGGTGACATTTTGATACCTCTACAGTTTGCCCACCCACTGGTAAAGTAACGGCAACACTCCCTTTCCCCAAATTGACTATGTTTGCTGTGAAATTGAATTCATAAATTTCTTTATGAAGCACTCTAGTAAGAGAGCAATGAGTACCAAAAACATCAGATCCTTTTTTCTTCAGAAGAGGTTTCATCTATTATGCAGCACTTAAGAGAGTGGCCACGTTGCCTGACAATATTGAAGAGCTGCTCACGTAAAGTGAGCCCCCATCTTCCTCAGCGACTAAGTAAGCTCTGGCTTTGTGAGGATCACAGACAGATGAGATGATGCAATTAAAGATTTGAAAAATTCATGCCCAGGAATGAATTAGAACTGTAAAGTCACCTTAGTTCTTACATTCCTTAACTTTTAAGTACATGGCTCTGCGATCTTAGTAAGGTCAGTTCAAACCAACAAACAAACCAGCACTGTGTACGTAACTGGCTTGGTAATACAACACCATAATTCACTATCAAAAAGGCATTTGTGCTGTTCTGGGGAATTCCGGCTGCTATGCAGGAACCTGAACCTTAAGCTTACCAATTTAGATAAGAGCTCAATTATTCCAAATGCTGAAGCATATGTTCCACTGTGTACTGAATAGAGACTAATCTTGCAGTCTGATGGGGTTACAGTAGAGCTTTTTCTTTTTGCATTATGTTTCCTATAAAGACCAAGCAACAACACCAAAAATTTCCACTAAAGAGTTCTCATTCTTTTCATCCATTCCTCAGCTTTGTCTTTAGCTTAGATGGGTGGCACCTCCAAATACAGATTCAAGCAGGCTTCAATACTGCAGTATGTCTGCCATTTCAGTTTAGACTTTTCTGTTGTTTATAACCATATTTATGGTTTGGTCATCACCACAGCAAACAGAGCATGGCAGTATCAGTTAAAATTATTACACACGGCTTCTTAAAGCAGAAGCTCTTACAGCTGGGGAATACGTCTGTATTATATATTTTTTGCACTGTACAATACAGTCAGGACCAGGCTTTCACACAGTATAAACAAAACCTGGGTGGAGAATTTTGCTTCACATCAAGACTGAAAGTTTCTATTTTAGGCACTTTGGAAAAATCACTGTGTACAATTACATTCTCCATAACATTTGCTTGGAACAGTATTTTTCCGTTTGGCAGAGGAAGTATTTTTAAGTGCTCTTTTCAAACTATCTCCTGAAGGTACAAGTCTACGCCTTAAAGTAGCAGGCTACTAGAAAAAAAGCTGCAACTTGTCAAAACAAAAAAAACTGAAAAGAAATAGTAATATAAAAAATTAGATCTCAGAAGCAAACTCGTACTTGTTTTTCTCATTCATTAGCACTTCATTTCATTCTATCAGGTCTCATGTATTCTCTAGATACAGAATCACATTGAACTGAGTTTTAGAAATCAAGCAAAACTAAAAGAATCACAGAAGAAAGTGAAAATAACTTCCATTTCTTCTGTTTGTGAAGTAACTTTGAAAAGAAGTTGCCAGAATAAAATGAAACTGTTCTGCTTCTCTTGACTTCCAGACCACATGAAAGCAGCAATATATTCCAGCCAACATCTCTAGAACCTGGGCGCCTGGGCGGATTTTAATCTGCACACACCAGCCTTCAGTTTTATCTGTTTCACTAATCACCATTTAAATCAACTTCCTAAATCACGGAATTCACAAATTCACAAATCAACTCCAAAATCATAGAAGTAACTAACTGTTCCCTCCCCACTCATGAAAAAACATTTAAATTTCCACTAGAATTTGACACCATCTCTCATGTAAGCAGTGCCAACATATTCATCTAGCTACTCCTAGCACATACACTTAGCTTTCCTATATAAATGTGTAATGTTTATTTCATCCCTGATGAAGCTTCAGTTCACTCTGTATACCACTTCAGCTATAGGAAGTAAAGCACCACAGTTAGCTCTATACTGGAAATTAGAAGGGGATTACTGCAGAGCCGCACAGTGTAATACTACCTAATTGCTCCAGAACAGTTATTTGTAAATGAAGTAATTATACCAAAGCCAGCTCACAACTAGAGCTATTTCATAATAGCTTATTCTACAACAACATACAGTATTTAGAAGAAATTCTGCAAAGCTTTCATTATCCCAAAATGACCATTCTGGCATACAAGCAGCAGTCAATTTCCCCTACATTTGTGAGAGGCTGTAAGGTTTTTCTGTTGAAAAAGCATATATGAAGAACAACTACTGGTGATGTTAATGCTGCTTTAACTGACAGTTTTGATGAATGTTAAGTACACCTGAATATAAATATTATTAATATTTGTTCTTATTAAGAGTTGTGAGTAAGAAGTAAAGGTTAAGTGTATCGCCTTGCATTTACACTTTAATTCTTTAAAGAAAAACATTTTGGGGAAAGGCAAATGAAAATACTGATTTATATGTGCTAGAGAGAAACAAGCAGCACATGCTTCATGCTCCTGTACAGATCCCCATTTCTATATTCAGTCTGAATATAAGGTCCACAGCATACTAAAATGCCAATCTGTCAATAGCATGGCAATAGTACTGGATTTGTATACATGCCCATTCTCAAACTGAACATAATTTGCATGATCAAAGACGACATTTATATAAATTCTACTATCAAACTTCATGTATCCCCTTCTTTCCCAAATATAACTTTCCCGTCCCCCCCTTTTTTCCTTCCGGTGTCATCCATATTCTCCCTTTCAATTTCTCTCATTTCCTGTTTCATCTGTGCCTCCAAATTTCCTACTTTTTCTGAAGACAAAAGAAAACCTAGACAAGTGAAAAACAGACTGTAACCAGAGCCTGTCCCTTTTAGCTTAGGAGTCCATCAGAAAGGCTGGTGTGTCTGATGTGTGCTGCTTCAGTAGTCAGGTTTTTTTCTCTTACTAACCAGAAATGGACTTCATTACTGACTGGCAGAGTGAGGAGTGAATTACAGACTAATGAGAGAGGGTAAAGTCACCATTAGTCATCCATCAGATGCATGGAGAGACAAAAGAGGACCACATCAAGTAAAGGAAAAAAATCTTAGTGTAGCAGGTGATGGGATAAGAGGTATGGAAAATGCAGAAACATAAAGATGAGGGAGGGAAGAAAAAAAAAAAAAGTGGAGTTATTGACAAATGGGAAAGGCAAATATCAGCATTCTCGTTAATATTGCTTACATATGAAAATTTTGTTAAATTGAAATGCTGTAATATGTGTATTCGACAGGTATTGTTGGCATCTCTCACTATACCAACAGCAGTAATTGAAATGGTCTTACTAACATAGGTTAAGCACACTATTAAGCAATTAAGGTTGTGAGGCCATCCACATTAAGCCTGATTATATAGCTTCAAAACTTAATGACCAATTAGTCTCGTAATTATTTTTTAAAATCAGTTTGTTTTTCAAACTTCATTCACAACTGATTCTGTGCAATAAAGGGACTGCTTTTCATTCAGGAGAAAAAAATTCTAGTTGGTCATATTCAAGCAAATAAGCACCAGTCCTCCAGCAAGTCCCATTCTTTTTCCCCATCATTTTTTTTAGAAAGTTGTATCTACTTCACGGTGCATTAAAATACCACATATATTTTAGAAATGAAGATACAGACTCTCCCTCTGAAAGAACCTTCAGCAAATGACATTTAAAGCCTCCAGTGTCGAGTTTTGCAAGGACATTGAGAAAAATGCCAATAACGCAATAATTCTGGCTGAGGCTAACTTTTGAAGCCAGTTACTTGTATTTGTGTGCACAGCGATGAAGCCTTATATCATCAGATAAACCATTCACAAGCTAGTACCAAAAAAAAATAAAATTGAATACTAATTTACTCAAGTGAAAAACACAGACATAAGGGCCTTGTTCAAGCTCACATAAGTCCGCGGCTAGTCTATGTTTGGGAATGAAGAAGGCCCAGCTGTTTTAACACAAAGATAAGCACTTTATCACTAACAAGGGATTATGGGGGATAAATTAACCTTTGCCAAGCACTGAGCTTCTACGCCAAGCTGCTTCTTGGGCTCTATAGGTTCAAATACACCATAAAAACATTTAAGTGGGAAGCCATAACCAACATCCCTAAAGAAACAGAGTGATTGAACAGAAGATTCAAAAGCAATACAAGGTAGCACCTTTCTTACCACAGCTGTAACTGTTCGAGGGAACTTGCTACCAAAGACAGTAGGGAAGTCAGAGTTCGGAAAGCCTGAAAAGTACCCAAACTCCACAACAAAATCACAGACTTAGCAGTAACACCCAACTACAGCAATGAAGACAAACACTGAAGAAAATAAGCCTTCCAAACAACTGAGATTTGGGGAAGAAGTTTGTTTGGCAAGTAAGGGGATTGGAGACGGCAGATTATTCCCCAGCTGCCACTGATGGGTTTCCTCCACTGGAACAGCTATTCTGTGCTGCTATTTACATACAGCAGGGCATGATACCAGGGCACAGCAATTCCTGTGTTCCGTCAGCACTGGGGGCAGCTCATTTCCAATATCACCTCAAGTGGACAGTTCTTCCCAGTAGAAATATACTAATGATCTTAAGGCTGCAAAATCACATGTAACGTGGAACTAATTCATTATGAAGAGTCCGAATTTCCCTGTCAGAAGATGTTCCACTTTATATCATTTGTATGTGCAGTTACACAATGGTAGTCAGAACTCTCCTTCACAAAATACATTTCACTACAATTGCTGTCTGTCCACCTGCAACATGGCTGTTGACGGAGAGGTGTTAAAACATCACCTCACATTCTTTAGGCGTAAGTAATACTTAATTCTTCCCACCTCAAAGAAACTTTCATAAATTAGTGATATTAATAAGATATTACTCAAAGAGTCCAAATTAATTCCCACCAAAAGCTATTGCTTTGGGAATTTTTTGTCAACAGCTTTTAAAAACTAGTTTTAGAGCTGATATTTGCCTCAGCCATGACGCCTCAAAAAAATTTATGTCATGGCTAGACAGTTGGTATGTCAAGATCTGTGTCAATCATACCAAACCGCAGTCTCATGATTTTTTGGTGCCTTCCATCATACAAGCATATATTTGGACCCAGATCTTTTTCTAGTAAAAAATAATTTTTATTACACATGAATGCAGTGTTTAGCATAACAAAGACGACATTTAGGTTCTTAAAGGGCTATCACAGTACCTCAAGAATAATAATTGTTTTGAAAGTCTCTTGCTCTCAAACACAGAAATGACTGTCTCACTGTAGCCCCAGCTTATTTTTCTTTTATTAAAAAAAGGGGCAAAAAACTCCCATACAACCTCCCCCCCCAAAACACAAACAAACAAAAAACCCCAAAACAAATGAAACCCCCAAAAAACCTAAACACATTTATTTTTCAAGCAAAGAAAAAGATCAGCCCACCTACAGGGCTTCTGAAGTTGCAAGGTATTAACAGGACAGAGGACTACTCAGGCAACTTTAGGACAGTTGCTATTTCTAGTTCACTGCTGCACCCCTACTTTAGATAGCAGCAGCAGTAGCACAAAGAGAGCATGGATATCGTGTACCCAGGTACATTCTTCAATTCAAACCTCATTATACCAACTACCGCCAAAAGAGAAAAGTACCTTGCTTTCTGTGACTTGATTTGAAAAGAGAAGACAAATACCTCCAAATGTTAAAAAGCAAGCATAAGACTAATGAGTATCACCTATTAGAAATGAGAAGACTGTACATAGTTTAGTTTGGCTTCCCAACAGTTTGTTTTATTTTTTCTTTATTTATGCATTTAAACATGAAAGTTTGAGTCCAGCATGGCTTTAACCGTTACTCTAACCAAGCAAGTCAAAATGCACAGATACTTTTGTAATGTTTTCTTATTCCAAATTCTTTTTTTGTTTGTTTGTTTTACAGAACAAGTTGGAGAAAAATGTAAATGGAAAAAAGCATCAGATCACAGAAAAATGAAAAACAAGTCTAGTAATAGCACCCTTAACAAAAAAAAAAAAAACCCAAAAAACCTCACAAAAACAAAACCCCAAAACAAAAAAACAAACAAGGCTCGCTATCTTGCGGTTTGAATAATAGTCAAGCACATATATTAAGAAGATACAAAGCAGATCTAGTTTTCTAATGAATTTTCACACAGTTTAAGACACAAGGATATTCTAATAACCTGTCTTACAGAAACAGGCTAAGTCCAATACTGTAACTGCTCGAGGCACCAAAATAAGTTAAGTTTGCAGAAATTTAATTTGTGGGGCAGCTGTAGAATCCAGTGCTACTAGTTTGGCAGATCTGAGACAACTTCTACAACACAGGAAAAGCCTGAAATGCTGCTTTTACTGACACTGAGAAAATATCAACCCTGACTAAAAATGTACTCCACCCTTGCTAAAGGAAACAAATTGATTTGAGCTCAACTCTTGGTTTCCATTACATTTCTACCTAAACAAACTTCAATTTGACACACTTAGTTGGTCACAAATGAAAAGCCTAAGGCTACAGAATTGCTGCACAAGGCCATTTTCCCCCAGACACATCTGTCCTATTTTCCAAACTTGAAACGGAGAAAGTTTTTGATGTTCAAAACTGTTAACATGATCACACAAACAAGCACCATATAGACAGATTTCAGAAGCAGAGCTCTGCTAGGAAAGCACTCTAGAAACAGTAGCACACCACTGTTCTCAAAGACACATTTAATCTTAAATGAATAGTGACTTTTTTTACCCTCTTAAAGAATCCTTGGAGAGGCACTCAATACAATTATGTAATGCTTACAACAGGCTATTTTCCTGGCTAAACAAGGACATTCCCTCAGATAAATAAAAACACGCATTTTAAATTAAGACAGTAATGACAGAATAACAGAAGTGAGCAGAATACCTTTTTACCCTTGGAAAGCGTTATGTTCTGCAATTCCAAAAAGGGAGAAAAACTAAGAGACATTAAACAGAAGAAACGTTTTCTTCTCATACAAGACTTAATACAAGTTTCTCTCCATAGCACTCCTACAGTGACAAAAGACTGAACTTCAGATCTTCTCTGATGTTTTGCTGCTAAAGCCTTCCTTCTTCCTTCTGGTTCTATCAGCTATGTTGAAATTAAGCCCTTAAAATTCCAGGTTGAAAATGCTCTAGAAAGAATTGTTGCAGCTCTGTCCGCACCATTTTTCCCTTCATCCACTCCCAGACCGCTTTTTAAGCGGTCCTTTTCTTTCGTATTTGTTTTTCATTATTCTTCTGCTGTTGCCTTTTATTCCAAACACCCAGTAGTCTCAATATATTAATGAGCAAAAGCCCCTCTATAGCTGTAGAGCCCTCCTACTCATTACTTATATCTGCATCTTGCTTACCAATTCCTGCTGCCTCTCTTACCTTCACCAACTGGTTGCCCAAAAGAGAACTTGAGCATTTAAATTCTATCAAAACTAATGAGAGTTTTGCACAGCTGTTTTGCAAGATTCTTTTCAAGGCAAGAAATTAATCTTTATCTACAAATCTGAAATAATCACATAGATCTGTTGAGTAGCCAAAGTACATAACAAAAGTTATTCAAAAATGTACTGATGGAAAGTGGTAATCCTACATTTTGAAGAGGCTTAATTCTGTTAAGGAAAACAGTACGGAAAACGGTCATCTTTAGGCAGATGATTTAGCAAAATGAAATTTTACAATATTTTATTGCATTTGCAGAAGCCTAGTTTGAATATTGAAGGCGAGAAAGAACATAGTGGTCCTGGGCTGAACACAGGTTCAGCAATTCTGACTTTCCCTCAGTAACCCAGTAAAATATTTAATGCTACCTACCTGAATCATCAGCTAATCTGCTGATTCTCTCCAGCACAGCAATACAATCTCTCTCATCATCGCTGACTTCCTTCAAAGTGTCCAGCAAACTTCGAGCCACCATTTGCCTGGTTTACAAGAAAGATTAAAAATAAGCATTATTTGTGTTCAGAAATACAGCCAAATCAAAAAGTTGTGCAATCATACAAGTTTCTTAAACCAAACAGTAAAATTTTACATAGATTCACTTTTAACTCAGTAAATTTAGTTAGTCCTGCTTTGGGAATTCTTAATTCTGATACCTGGCGTAATCCTAAAGAACCGATAATGTTAAATGTAACATTAAAAGTATCCCTTTGGCTTACAAGGATAAGGGAAACCAGCCACAAAGATAAAAAATAGTAATCCTCTGCCAAGCGGGCAAACAGAAGCTGAATGTTAGGAAGTGAGTGTCAGCCTTCCATCCTCACCTCTGAATTCCCTAACTTGTTCATACAAAACAAGACAACACCACTACTGTAAGAAAATTTTTAAACAGATTTATGAATTTATTTCACAAACAGAAGCATGCACACTCAAGCTGAAGATTTCCATACCAACGGTGATGTTTAGAAGCTAAACTTCATTCAAATGCTGTATAGAGCAATGGGTATGTACTGTGAAAATAAAATGTACTAGCCTATGCGTGCCTGGGACATACATTAAGCAAAGTAGAAAACAAAACATTAAGAAACTATGAAACAAGTCAGAATCAACTCAGTTAACTACTTCTAATGCATGAGAAATTTTTCTAAGGATTAACTTGTCAGTGACAGGATACAGTCAAATTTGGGTTTCTGTCCTCTAAGGTTCTGTTGCAGCCTGTGTTACAAAGTCATACCCATCAGCTACCTAGAGAGCCCTAAACATTAAGTTTTTAATAATGCAGCTGGCAACGTGTGACAATCAACCTTTCTCCTCAACAACAGCATGCAATGGCATAACTCATTTTTTTTCATCCTTTTGGACAACGTGGGTTGAACATTAGTTCAGACAGCTAGCAGGATTATCCCAACAGTGGAATCAGCCAAGAAACAGTGTCCAACACACTACTATCTCTTGTACTGCCCTGGAGCAATTTATCAAAATACTGAAGCAGCAAGGGTCAAGTGCCAGATATTTCCATAACTGACTGACAGATACACTCTTAGGATGTAGCCTAGATGTAAGCACTGCTGACAAACAGCAGTGCTGTGGCCAAGAGCAGAAGCATAACTAAACTTGATCATGTTCACTACAAACAGTGAATGTGAGCGATGGTCACAAACTGGAAAAAATCAGATGGTTACATTCCCCCACAGGGGAAGCTTGGGAACTTCACGATTCCATGCAATCGGAGAAATGTAGTTAGGTTTTCACAAATTCCCAAAGCTAAGCAGGCATTTCCATTTTCTCAGACTGAAAATCAATAATTTAAACATTTCAAACTGCACACTTGCAAAACTATCTTAAACTGAACTGTTTTGACATACAGATGAACAAAATCCTCTAAAAAGCAAACTGCAAAAAACTGTTTGCCTTTAACAAATTTCCTCTCCCTCACTCTTTTCAATTTGGTAAAAGTGCAACATCTCTCAGCAAAGATCTTGATATGTAGTTGGAAGTTCACCTATCAAAATCCTAGTGGAGGGAAACAGACTATGTGACACACTAACCTAGAAGCAGAGTAGGCTTGGTCTTTTAAAGGGCTGGACACCTCTGAAAAGAGAAGAGGAACAGATGAAGCATATTTCATAAACTAGCCTGCCTGGATGCATGTGTCTCATAGATACTAAGCGTAATCTTGGAAAGCAAGAGACAAGTCAACTGACCCACTGAGTTGGTCTCAGCAAGTAAGGAACCACAATAAACAGCACTACATCCCATTTGGCTCCTGGGAACTATGGAATGACCTCCTACTACGCTGGGAGTTTTGAGAAGACTCTCAACTCCTCGTAGAGCTTTGTTAGCAGTATCCTGAAGTGTGGTGGCTGGATCCCACAGTTAAGTCTTTGCTCGTTGCTGTGAGTGGCACAGATGGCTATGCAGAAGTAACCACCCCATTAAGCTGAAGGCCACAAACGTTATGCTCAAGAGGCGGAGATGAAAATGTGAATCCTAACCTGAAGTAGATCTGACTTACTTATTAAATCCACTCAAAGCTAAGAAGGGACATTCAACTTTTTCCCTGGACTAAAGGTAGAAGATGGCCCCACCTGCATCCAGATGGTATTTCCTTCTTTGTCTTGTAAAGGAATCAATGAATCTGCTTTTACATTTAGCAGATTCTGGTAAAAAGCACTACAAAAGACAACAGGGCAAGGTAAGCTCATTTTAGAAAACCTAACTGGGTAGGTAACCAGTAATGACAGGGTAATCTCCTTACTCCATCCATCCAGTGTTCTGGGAGACGTCCACTCATGTCCTCCAAACATTACAAGCTCTGTCCTAGTTCTGCCACTATCCCCAACAATCTGCCGAAATTATTCTTGTGCCTCCAAGATGCAAACATAGGACACAGAGCTAAACCTGCCTTGCATTTGCCACAGGCTGAAAGCTTGCATGTAGGCTACTAACGCGGAATGACTTGAGCCCTGCAAGCTTACACTTCAACATGCTCCACTTACTGGAGAGTTGATAGTAAGCAAGGGTCTCTGGTGCCCTGTCTAGCAGTCTCATCATCTTCTCCTGCGAGCATTGGCGGTTGAGCTATAAAAAGCCTTCAACAGAGGACTGTGATGAACTGTCAATGCACAGTACTATAACATAAGGCAAGCAGTAGCTTGCCCAGCAACTTGCCAGGCGAGTACCAGGTGAGCATTTGTGAAATTGTAACAGAGCTCTGAAGGATGACCTGTCTAGTCTAGACACAAACAAAACAACAAAAATAGGCAGACAAGCTTCATGCTCAAGAGGCAAGAAGATACCTCCTGTGTCAGGGAAAAAGAGGAGGAGCAGATTTCCTCTAGGGATGACATCATGTCTCCATAAACTGCATTCTAAGAGGGAATCAGACTCCTCCAAGTACACATGTGACAGAAATTACTCCACCAACGTTAATGATGGCAATATAAATTATTTTAGTGGCATACATTCTGTTACTATACGTTACTCCTGGTTATCAGGGCACAACGTGGGACTAGGATTAACGGTTTCTTGCCATTTCCCTCCTGCCACTGGCTTGGGTTTGTGCAGTACTTGCCTCTAATGAGATACCAAGCTCCACTAAGAACTTCTACCTTTACACATTCCCAGTGCCACCAGAGTTGTCTTCATTGCAGCAACTAACAGAATTGCATTTTCTTGCCCATTCAGTCAGATCGCGTACCCAATTCTAAAAGCTTCTAGACTATTTTCCATAGTCACAGACATGTAAAACCTAGGTTTATACTGTGACTGTTAAGAGTCAGGAATCGGATAACCACATTAAAACAATTCACTGCCACACGTGGTACAACCTCCTTTCTGATGCCCATCTCTTCCATCTGGACTCTAGAAAGCAAAAAGGCTACCTTTTACGGACCATATGAGAAACGATGTCTGTGCCATGAAGTCAGAGGAGCATATCTTTTAGACAAAAAAGACAAGCTACCCAGAATGCTTTAGGCCAAATCGTCACCTACACTGTAGACAGCAAAAGTGCTACTGATAAACTGTACATGAGTACACGCACCTCAGCTTAATCCCTCTTTGAGATCCCATATATCCTCAGTTACTGCTGAGTGCTGTGCTACAAGTATTTTGAAGTTAAACTATTTAAAAAAAAAAAAAAACCAACCACAAACCTACTTCAAAAGACATTAGGTATTCTCCCAAGGCAAAAGCAAAGAATTACTTCAGAACACAAAGAAGCATGGCAAGAGGATAGCTTAAAAATATCTACATTGACATGTAGATATAGTCTTGATAGCAAAGACTGATCATAGTGATGAATAAGAGTCTGCTGCCAAGATCTGCTTTCGTTTGAAGAGCAACAGTTCCTCAAAAAGTAGGCTGATCAGAAGGAAGGGTCTGTTGTTCAGCAACTGCTTCACTATTTCAACAGATCTATTGATGAGTCTTGCATACATCTGAGCCTTCTTAATGAGGAATGGAAGAAAGTTAACAGCAATAAGCTCAGGAAAATCCACAAAGGATTCTTAAAATGAGAAGAGACAAAAAGCTATGCTCCAATTTGCACCAGCAATTGTTTTTTAAAGCAAACAGCAAATGCTTTTTTAAAGCAAATAGCAAATCACCCATGCATGCATGCACGCACACACACACCAGTACTACCAGGAACAAGGAGATCTTGTGTTTCAGGGCAATAGTCTTAGCTTTCTGCTTGTCATCTACTCTTGCTGAAATATGATATTGGATTAAGGCATATTTAGAGATTTGTCTTAAATCCTGCCTGGAGGCTGCCTTTTCATTAATAAAACCATAGCCAGAGTCCCATTTGCCTTCATTTTCAGATACAAGGGGCATTATTTACTGTATTATTTGTCAGGTTCCCCTCCATTATCATAAACTAAGACAACATCTGTGGTGCTGATCAGCAACGCTTAAAACAGTGAGGATGTAGACCATAACATGCCAAAATTGTCACATAGAAACTCCTTCTACAATTTGGGAAGTCGTTAGAGGATTCCCTACCTCACTCTCTTTTTTTCAGCTCATCCTGTCAAAAATCATACATATTTAAATGAAGAAACAATTCCCATTTGCAATTTCCAAGTCCGATCTGCTAAAATTTCTTAGGATGCAGACATAGATTCATTTCCATCTCAGAGCAACTTGCTTTGGCCTTCATACAGCAGCCGAGAAATTATGAGTCCTCAAGGAATCCACTCAAAGGAGACTAGGCTTTTGTAGTAATTGTTAAAAAAAAATCACTTCACTTTTATCATTCAACATAATCACACAGTGAAAATGTGTGTGATTACATATGAAGATGACTAACCAGATAGAAAATGATAATAATAACAAATGCAAAGAGAAATAATACTTAAAATGAAATTTAAATATTAAAAAAACAAAACAAAACACAAAAAACAAACCACACACTAAAAGCAAATTCATCCATTGAAAGAAAAAAAAAATCTTACCCTAATTTACCCAAGCTCAATGATTACGTTTCAAGGGTTTGGGCACCTATAATTTGAAGCTTCCACACAAATGCAGGTTCAAGGTCACAGAAACAACTGAAATATTATTAACTCAATCATAATATAAAATAATGTTAAATTACATATAAGAAATTGGATATGATTATACCATACTAAGAGGCATAAATTAAATTACATTTAAGTTGTTCATTCTTATCTTTTCCCTATGAAATGCTCCAGTTCATCTGTCTAGCAAAAATCTCTTCAATTATTCCTGACACTGACTAATGCTGAATCATCATAAGCTTCCTGCAATAGTTACTCACTATCACTAATGGCTATCATATGCTATTTCCTACATTTTCTTATGCTACATAACACAGTAGGCCTAGAAAGAGAGCTAGGATTAAACAACTTGTTTACAACAGCAAACAAAAAAAACCCCAAAGAACAAGCACCAAACAAGCAAACACAAAAACACCCCAGGGGAAAACTAGTTACTCCACCCATCTTCCCCTGCAGAAAAGCACAGGCAAGCACGGGATGCATAAAGCTGGATGGCGTGATCAAAAAGATTTCAAGCTTATGCATGCCCCATACCCCATACAATCCATACTGAGAGACTCAGAGAGACAGTTTTTTCTTAAACGGGCAAGTAAAATATTAGGACCACTATTCTCACTTAAAATTCAAGTCGCGCAACTTGAGTTTATGAGTTTGTTCTCTGCCCTACTGACTTTTAATACATAACTGTCACCTGTAGCCCTAAAAGGCTCCTCTTCCCTCCCTCCCCACGAAAAGTCAAACACACAGAAACTCTCTCCTGGTTGGCAAATTGCTGATTTCATCTCAAATTGTAAAATACCACAAACTTTGGATTTCAGGAAAACAAAAAACTTTAAAATCAGGCATTTCAGAACTAATTTATGCATTCAGATTTATGCAGGTTATAGTAATAGAAACCACTCTGTAATTGTTAACTTCAGTTCAATCAAAATGAAAACCTTCCAAACACAGGATGTTCACACATGTCACATAGAATTTAAAGTATACTTCACATGACTAAAGTTAAGCACAGGGCTAAATCCTTACAGAACTCAGGCCATGAACAACAAAATAGAGGTTAACCTACAGGGTGATTGATCACTGGCTTATCTTCCGCATACTACTGAATTAAGAATTCAACATAAAAGCAAACATGCTTTATTGAAGATTTAGTTGGAGCCCAACTAAACTATGTTAAAACAAAACACCAGAAAACCCTCAACCTTAACATATTTTATACATTTCTGTGATTTTTGTAACTGTTTGCAGTTACAGTTAAAATAAGCGTTGGTTTTGAATTTCTCCATTTCATTGCAGGGTGCCTCTGTGCAGGTGGGGAGCGTATGTCTGTCTAGAGTACGCTACAATACCTGTGCTTTTAAATGTAGTAGTAGTATTACAGAAATAAAAATGGGGAAATGTCCTAGTCCTGTGTCAGCAGGAATGTTAACATCCACAAAAAACCTACAAGGATGTGGACCAATTAATGAAAAAGTTCAGGAAGTCCTGAACTATAGCTGCTTAAGCGAATGCTTTTCTGTTATCATTAGTACTTCATTCTATGTAAGTAGAAGGAGTATCAGCAAACAGAAGGAGGAGTGCAAACTGAAAAGTTTTGTAAAGTTGTTGGAGTTTTTTTAAACTATTTGTATTTCATGCAAATTAACTTCAGTCAGATTTGAATCAGATTAATAGTTTGCATACCATTAGCCAGACAGGACATTTAAAAAGCATACCTGTTAAATATGTTCTCACTTGCAGCGTACTTGTCCAGTCTTCCCAAAGGCGTCAACATTTCATCTTGTGAGACAAAGTCCAGGGCTGAAGGTATAATAATCACATCAGACTCTGAGCTGTAGTCATCCACACCAACTATCAGAGACATCAGAAATATTCCTTATAATCACAGTAGTTTAACACTAAAATGATGTCTGTTGTTGGTCTGAAACACAGAAGTCTAAACAAGGTCCCATTGACAACATATTTACTCACTGCACTACATCATTCCCCCTAGCTTTCCTCAACTCCCATAAAGCCTTTTCTACACGAGAAAGTGATTTATTACCTATAAATTGGAATAAATGGATTTTGAGTAATTTTCTCTAAATTCCCAAAGATGATGTTTCACAAAACATCCAAGATTCACAATAATTTTAGCTTACAAATGGTATTTTTATACCTTGTATTTTTATTACATAAATTACTTTCAGCTAATTCTAAAGTCAGCCTTCTGAAGAAGCATAGACTAAAATCATAGGAGCAATTAGCCCAGAGATAAAGAGTTAATACAACATCATTTAGCAAAATAAAAAAAGAAATTTTCTTAAAATAGAAAAACCTAAATTAAGCATGTTAAAAAGTTCAGATGTGTATTACTATATCCGACTACCAATTAAAATAGGCACAATTCACCTATTGCATAATTATTAACCAACAACTCAATAGGGAACTCCAGACACCTTTATCAACATGGAAACAGAATGAAATAGAAAAGGAGTCCATCCCTGCTCCGCAAAGCTGCTTGAAGAATTAGGATTTGAACTATCACCTTTTCTGTCTTCAATATGCTCTCTAAAACGCTCAAAAACTCAGTCCCATAACAAACACCTTAGCCTGCAAATGCAATCACTTATTTACTAGTATTGCAAATGCATTCACTTATTTGCAAGAACCATACCAGGTCACCTGCATTACTCCTGAAGATACAACAACACTACAGTAGGCTACAAATATTCTTCTGTCTAGCCAAGTTTCTCTGAAAGCCCTTTGAAAACTGGCAAAAAAAAGCTGGACAGCAGACAGACAGATCTAGAAATCCAACAATGGTTATTTTAAAAAAAAAAAAAAAGTGAACTCTATAGAAGAAAGAAAAGATTACTGTCCTCTTACCTTCCATACAACTATACTATGTTATGCAAATTGGTTATCGGACATTGTACCATTATCTTCGCCATTCAGAATACGCAACTACAATTTTCTGAACTTCTTCCTAAACCTATTTTAAATGTCAAAAGATCTAGCACCAAACTCTCCATTTTTAGACCAAGCTGGGTTAATAGCATCCCTTTACCAACAAACTATTTCTCCCATTTTCTAGGTAAAGAATCAACGGACATTGTTTAATTAGTCATAAATAAATCCCATCCCTGGAGGAGGGTCCAAATTCTGCACTTGCTGCTAGGACATGAAACCCTTGCCAGAAATCAAATGAAGGGAAATGATCAAATGATGGGAAAAGATCAAGGGTGTAAGAAGAACCTGGGAGACAGGAGCAAGGAAGAAAGCTTGCTAGGAACTGCAAGACAAAGTAGATGGAAGAGTAATCTGGGGAGAGGAACCTTAGGCATTCTCTGGATATGCCTAAGGCAGTGGATAACAAACTGCAGGGGGAGAAAGGGAAGGCTCAAAAAGGTTAGCTGCAGAAAGCTATTGCAGCACAAAGGGAAAGCACTTAGTAACCCCAAGTTTACACAAGTGTTTGAATCCGTATTTGGTTTGAGTTTGTGGGTTTGGTTGGGGTTTTTTTGTTTGGTTGGTTTAGTCTTTTGCAAGAATTGGTTTTATTTGTCACAGAAAAGGTGGGGGAAGGTAAAAATGCACTCACAATGCAAGTTAAGATTCTATGTCAGGTTAAGTTAACAAGGAACAAGCTATGTCCTTTGACAGACTCAAAGGCCTTTAATTCAACCCATTGATCCAACTAAAACAACAGGTTTTCCTGTGTTTATAGTTATGCCACGCACCTTTCTCACAGACTAGTCTTTTTAGAATAGAATATTTCAGTTGAAGGGACATACAATGACCATCTAGTCCAACTGCCTGACCAATCCAGGGATGACCAAAAGCTATTATTAAGGGCACTGTCCAAATGCCTTTTAAACACTGACAGGTTTGGGGCATCAATCACCCCTCTAGGAAGCCTGTTCCTGTGTTTGACCACGCTCCTTCTCAATAAAGACATGCTTCCTAATGTCCAGTCTAAACCTCCCCTGGAGCAGCTTTAAACCATTCCCATGTGTCCCACTGGATCCCAGGGAGAAGAGATCAGCACCTCCCTCTCCTCTTCCCCTTCTCAGGGAGCTGTGGAGAACAATGAGGTTGCTGCTCAGCCTCCTTTACTCCAAACTAGGCAAACACAGAGTCCTCAGCCACTCCTTACAGAACATTTTATCGTACACAAGCTCCTACTGTCAAGACACACTTTGAGGCAAAAACATTCTGCAGCATCCACACATGAAATAAGTTACACAGATACTCCTCATTCCAGGAAATAAACTGCAATAATTTTGGGGAGGGTTGTATAATTATAATTGCGCCCTTCACTAAGGAGCTAAACCACTGCACTGAGATCAATTTCTAAACTACAGAACTTAAATTAATACAGTCAAGTTGTGACATAACCAATTGGGAAGAACAAAACCCATCACTCTAATATTCAGTGAAATTAACTCTGACAGCGTCCTATTTTTCCTATTTTAAAGTTTGTTGATCATACTACAAATTTAAAAGCATAAATTGATGAAACTATGTCAAAATACCAACATAATTATCGTCACCAATATAATTATTTTTATTTAGCTATCATATGCGTGAATTAAAAAAAATGCTGATCATTACATCAACCACGACCAGTCTTACTTTCTCCATTTCTCTCCTCTCAACCTCAACTTTATGTTCCATGTTCCTTTCTTTCCCCTCTACATTTATTCTCCCTTAGCTCTCCTACAGTGAGTGGTCTAATGTGGATGTCATCTTAAGACGTTGTAGAACATGGCAACTGCGCACTCTGTATGTCTCAACACATAAACATGCACCAAAGTTGACTAGATGTCTGACACCTTTGATTTAGTAAACTGAATGTTCTTGTAATTTTTGCCTCGTGAAACCACTTAAGTTAACCAAACTGCTAAATCCATTCTATATCAGATGTAAATATCAATGATAAAAATATGAGCAGCTGCTTACAATTTATCTGTTTCCTGCCTCCTACTAGTTCAAACAGAAAGTGAGGTGCGTGAATTTGACTCTGCTGTGTTTGTGCACTGTAAAATTAAGTTTAGCACTATGTTAGGCTTAATGTGCTTCTGCTACTGATGCTGAGCAACATTTTTTCTTTAAGTAATTCCAGCATCTCAGCTTATAGTCACAAAAGAGATCATTTAAATGGCAGCATCCTGATAAGTGCTACACTAACACCAACAGGGAAGAGGGGGGTGATAAAAATAAACCAATCAGTACACAAACAGTACATAGTTCTTTTAAAGTACTGTTACAATTATCTTACGTATTCATTTTCACTTTCAACATCAAGACACCGATCCAAGTGAAAAGAGGCATCAGCCCAGTAGAATTCCCATTCTAACAAAGCCCCTCAAATGAATGTTCATCTTTAACTTGCCCCAGATATGATTCTCCAACAATCTAACCACTCCTCATCTAAAAATGCATAAAGAACATACTTTGCATTATTCAATAAAACAAGTCACTTTGATTTTCCCTACATTTGGAAGGTTATTCCAATAAAGCTATCCAAAAGGCTGTTAACTGAATATTTCCTCTTCAGCCCTCCTCTGCTTTCTACCCAACTTTGATCACTTTTGTAAACTACAAATGCAAAAATCACCCTTGAACACAAGTGTACTGGTTTTGGCTGGGATAGTTAGAATTCTTCACTTTTTCAAACCAGTACAAATAAGTCCAGACCAAATGCTCAGAAGGCATCTAAGCTAAAATACACTACTGAAAACTAATGCAAGTTCAGAGCCTATGTACCTTTTAATCTGGTCTTACATGTTCACACTAACATGCAAAAGAAGTAGAGCTAAGAAATCAGGAGTTTCTATAAAAACGCCCTACCCCAGCAGTTTAAAGTCACTAGTGGTGATGGAAGGAGGAAGGATAGTTGGACAACAGTGTAAAAAGCAATCACAGTGCCCCTATTTTCTGTCCACATAAGCACCAAGGCAGAGGAAAATGAATAAATGTGTTAATTTATCTAGACTAAGTAGTTTGCAAACTTCTCTTCAAAACTCTACACTACTAGCACCAAACACAAAGCAGCATCACAAACAAGATAAACACTGGATTTTGTTTCAATATCTGACTATCACTGACCTGTTGTATTACACAAGACAAGTAACTCCTCTGTACCTTCATTTTCCTGTCCAATCATTTGTTTGGCTCTTTTTTGTAGAAGTTGTTCAGGCTTGTCTATCTATCTTGCATCTGGTCCATACTGTACAAAGAATGTATTAACACCCACTTTAAGTTCTCCTGTTTCCCTTAAGTTCTCCTCTGTTTCGTGGCAAGGATACAATTACTTGACACAATTATTAACTAACATGGACCATACAGCAATCTCACTGAGATAAACTATGTTTAGAGGTGCTTAGTCGACCATTGACAAGCTTGGTTGAGCATACAACAAAACAGAAGTCCACTTAAAACTCAGTCCCCTATAAAGCCATAGCCTATAGGTCAATTTTCAAGTGAGTTGATTTTTCTACTACGTCTCATCTCCATAGTGTCTTTCACAAAGATCTTGATCATATCGTGTCTTTTACAGACAGGCGCACAAGATCAAGTTTCAAACAATAATTTTTTTTTTTTCTTTTATTTCATAATGCATGAACTCTTTGACATAGACTGTTCTTTCTGTTCTTCTATATCTGCTATAGGCTCCAAGGCAGAAACATATCCTCCCTCATTTTGACATGGAAACTCAGTTACAAGACAACAGGTATTTAAAAATGAGCAATTTTAATTTCTCAAAGCTGAGCAACAAATAATTTTAAAGATTTGAGATTTCCAAGTAATATTACAGTTCCCTCATTTTATCTTCTGCATACCCAAAGCATTCTCAAGATCTATTAAGAAGTCTCTATGGCAGTTGCTACAGATATATCTGTATAACTGTAGTACAGGCTATTTGCTATGGTCTACATCAATTGTTACCACAGCCGTGTCCAGGTTAATATAGCAAAAAGGACTTAGTTCTGTTCTGCTGTTCCAGCAAGCAATTTTTCTGTTTAATTGTAAAGCAAAAATAGTAGCCCCACAAGCCCAAACATTTAATATCATAATCACAAAATAATAGCAGCAGGTTTCGTTCCAAGTCACCATACTCTATGCTAGGAAAGAAGAAATTCACCTTACATTCAGATTTCTGCAGAACACAAGTAGTGTTCTCAGCCCTTCAATATTACAAATGCATTCCTTTCCATCTTATTTACTATGAGAATTATCATTTTGCATCTTGATGTTCTGCAAAGAGAAATCTACCTCAGCATAAGCATGAGCTAAACGTCTATATTTGTCCACAGTTAGGAACTCATTACTCTCACCCTTTCATAGTGCACTATATTGCAGCTCCGGTTCCGCAATGATGTCACAGACCAAAGCGTCAGTTGTGCTATTTCAGCTTCATTTGCTACCACAAATTTACTGTACTGCTTCAGTAACATTAACCAAGATCTATTGCGATTACAGTTACACAAATATTACAAAATGCATTTGTAATGCTGAATTCCACTATCTTGCCTGCCACATCCAGGTATCACTCACAGGTGATCATAGGTGCCGCTGTCAGAAAGTGGGAGCTGATTTTTCCAAAAGACACTTAAAATATATCATCTCTGTTCTCCTGCTGTACTCTGAGACTGAAAATGCAAATAAGGTGCCACAAGTTTACCCTGATATTACAAATGTTTTCAGAGAAAAATGCAAGTTTGACCAGTGTGCGATTTCATCATGCAACATTACAAAACAGGTGAAAAAAATAAAAAAGGAATCTGCAAGTGATAATCCTAGATTCCAGTCCGTCCACCATATTAGCAGAAACAAGAACCACACTTCCCTTTCTCTGTCTCTCCCCCAAATTTCTCATTCAAACATGGAACACCATCCATCTTAAGTCTCTTATGAATGTAGTGAAGTCACCACACCTGAATGCATAGACAGTTGTCTGCACTCCCAAGTTTGGTGGGACTGGGTTTGGGAGTTGGGGAGAAGGAGGAGAGAGGTATGAGCAAGGAAGATAAGAAGGGGTAAGTGCAGAGCGG
This sequence comes from Larus michahellis, assembly GCF_964199755.1. NCBI lineage: Eukaryota > Metazoa > Chordata > Aves > Charadriiformes > Laridae > Larus > Larus michahellis. The sequence continues at coordinate 113,525,135 of NC_133897.1, read as the reverse complement.
CTCTGATGCAAACAGAGCCATGCTAACAGCAAGGCTCATCACATTAGCCCCCATGTAGCACTTTGATAGCAGAGCTTGCTAACGGCCTGAAGCACAGACAAAGCAAACCATTTAAAATAAAGCTTCAGGGTGGGGCGGGAACAGAACTGGACACCATTTAGCAGATGAAAGAAAGATGCAGGAATCAAAATAAGCAGCTATGTACATACAGAACTATGCAAGTATGGTACAGCAAATTTAAAAGACCCACTAGACTAAACACAACAGACTGAGAGAATATTTTCATCTAGCAAAGGCCTTCAAAAAAAGATATAGTTACCATGCATGCCAAAGCAGTTGCATTTCTCAACAAACATCAGAGGAAACAAGGGGTGGTACAAAATTCTTTAAGTAACAAGAACAGGTGCAGCTACAGACAAATATGTGTCTTCAAGTCATACACAAGCAACACTAAAAATCCTGATTTATTCTGAAACAAAGGAATAGTTCCATCTCATATTGCTCATTAGTCATTTCTTTGCAGAACAGCAGAATGTACCTTCTACTGGTTAATGGTTTGACCTGCAACAAAAGCTGGTCCAGAGGAAACTAAAACAAAGAGAAGGACATCCAAGCTACCAGTTAAAACAATCAACAGTTTATATTTTGTCCACCAGTTTCCTGTTGGGAGCATGTCACACCCATCACTATGGTGCTCAAGTCCCCTGCTACTTAACATACCTATCTTTTACCCTTTCCAAACAATTGCATACAATTAAGAATCATGGAATGAGGCTGGAGTGAAGCAAGTGTCAGCTAGTGCAAGCAGGAAGTTCCTCTAAGTTACTTTTTTCCCCCCTCTACAAGTTCCTTACAGTCAAAGAAAGGCATCCACCCTCTATCTGCAGAGCACTGCTGCTTGTGGGGTTTTTGATTGCCTCTATGACTGACTGCAAACTTTGTAGCACTACAAAGAGAATTCCACTTCATCTTCCACCAAAATGGTCTCCCTGGTCCTACCATGACAGGACACATGCATTCACTGCGCCTGGGGCTGTGCTCAAGTTCTGCCCCTAAATGGGTATTTGGTAAACAAAAAAAACATCAAGTTCAAACAACATATGCTTTACCCTTGGTCTAAGTGTAAGGGAGAGCATTATGAAACAAGCAGTTGAAGCTCAAACGCTCCAAAGGCTTGTGCTAGCTTTGCAATGCTGACATGAGATGAGGAGTTATAACACATCAGCTACTAACGCAGCTGCTCCACTTGAATCAAGCATTGCACCGCTGTGCAGTTACTTTGACTGGTTCAGTCACAGTAACTGAAACACATTTGGGCTAAATGCTGCAGACAAGGCAAGTTCTGATTAGTACATCCATATTCTATAAAACATGGCTTTGCAACATAAATCACTTTGAACTTCCTAACTGTAATCCTCCTCTCTCCACTCAAACCCCAGACAACACTCGTGAGATGTTGTTTGACAGCATTTAAAAACTCTCGGTGGGATAAGCCTTCGTGTTTCCTGAGCTTTCAGAGGAGGACATTCTTTCTGCAACTCTTCATGCTTTTCCGGTCTATGCTTAGTATAAAGTATCAAACCAGTCTATGGGAGAAGACTGAGCAGTACAGAAAGCAGTGGATTCAGTCTTAGAAAGTGAGAACAGCCACAGGTGCAAATTTCAATGTTATTTAAAATAGTTTCCTCTAATAAAACATACATACAAGCAAACCTGCACAAGCAAGTATCCCTAAAGACTACTAAAGCTATTCTTCCTTCTGCCTAGAGAGGAAGGAAAAGGTGGTCTCTCTTCCATTCAAATATTTGGGAACCATTCAGGCACTATGGCAACAAGACAAAAAAATACCTACGCAGACTTATTTATCAGAGAAAAACACTCCAACAGTCTGCATTAGCGCTCATATAGAATGTCACTTTTATACACTAGTATTTTTAGCTTTTAGGGAAATTTTATCTCAGAATAATGCATATTTATTGTACTATTTGCCTTTCATTTTTTTTAACCTCAAAAATAGTAACAGCCCCCCCACCAAACCAGTACTCTCAACTCTCAGTGCAGTTAGTTGTTCTGCTGTTGAAAATGAACACCCTTCACAAATGTATTTTGACACTTTGTTTAACCTATATATTAGACGGGATTTTAAAACCCTATTGCCAGAAAGAACCACACCCAAACCAAGAAAAAGCCACATTAATTTTTCTTATGCTATACTTTCTAAAGCTGACAGAGAAACCCTGATGTACTGCGTTCCTTTAGGGGCAGCTGTCCCTGCCTTGCTCTTCCAAAGACAGAATTGTTACTCCAGCTCCCAAAGCAGAAGCTGTCCTTTCATCCAGTTCTGCTACTGTTACAAGTCATCTCTTGCAGCTACTACCCTTTCAAAGAAAGCTTCCTGCCCACACAGAGGGAAAGTCTCAGCAGCAAAAGACACACACAGGAAAGAGAGGCATTTTATCTTCAACACAGTGCGGTCTGCCACCTCCACAATAGGTCAGCAGTCAGAAGCAACTGCATGAACAGCGAGGTTTCACTCAAGCTTAAGATTTTGAAAATTTCCATCTCTTTCCTGACTCATTCATGCCTTCCCGTTTTTTTGCGGGTTTGGGGTTTTTTGTTTGTTTGTTTGGGGTTTTTTGTTTGTTTTTTTTCCCCCTCCAAGTGAGAGAGAAAGGGAGGAGAATTCCTGAAGTCATAGGAGATAAATCAGGAGACACAGACAAAATAAAAAAAATAATAAAAAGATAAAAGAGGAGCTGGCAACCTTAATTGAGGATTCCTGCCAGAGACAGGAACATAAAAGGTGGCTCGTGAAAAGCCCATTTCCACATGAGAAGTGATGCTACTGGCCTTGGGAAGCTGAAAGCCTAAAAAAATTAGCTCTTCTTCAAACCTCTGCTAGGTGTAATGGAGAAAACATGTACAGCTGCATGAGGAAGGTTCATTAGCCTATACCAAATCCAGCACAACCCTTTCTTCACAACCTCTCCTCTGCAGAATCCTAAGAGGTTGCTCAAGAAAAAGACACTAACCATTACCCACCTGAGACTGCTAAAATCAGAGTTCCATGAGGACACAGCCATCCACCTGAGTCTCACAGTTTCTATAAAGGGTCAATTGCCACATTAAAAGACAAAGAAATAAACTGAAGAGTCAGGAGAATTAAAACCTGATCTCCAGGGGAAACAACAGACTTAACAAGTATGCTTCATTAGCAATATAAACTGGTTATTAGATTCCCAATGGAACAGAATCTCAGTCACACCAGAGAACTGAAACAGAAAGTCTGACATTAATTTCTGTTATTATTTATTGCAACACAGACATTAAAGACTGCATCCTACTGAAATGCCATCCTAGTAACTCAAACTCTCCCAGCACTCTTTCACCAGAGCTAAATCTCTGACAGGACCAAAAGGTCAGCACTGCAACTTGGCATTCAAACGTTATGTTGGAAATTTAGCCATACTAGCGACCAGACTTGCAGTCTATACGTAACAACTAACAGCATAACAAAATTTGCGAGTTCTTGTTCTGTGGTAAAGGAACAAAGGAGCCACAATACAAAAGCTCTGATATTACTATGTACAGTTGCAGGAAAGGTAAGGTGAATTTTAAAATACTGAATGCATGTTATCCCAACATAATTCACTGCAAGGGACTAAGAGCAACAACACAGCAGCAAGCCGTGACTGTGATTTGACACCACAGGTAAATACAGACCAATTTTATTTATTAAAAACAAAACAAACAAAAAAAAAACAAGCAAAAACCTTTTGGCTTTAAGTGTTAGGAAAAAGGAGAAAAAAATTGAAAGAAAAATTAAATTTAACTTAGCTTCTATTTGGGAAAAGACTTGTGTGCTACTTAAGTTGCACGTGTAGAATAATTTAATTAAAAGCATTCAACAAACACAAGCTCACTGCTAATGCCAGATGATTTGCTGATCACCTGGAACAAGACAAAGATGAAACAGCTTTTGACACCTGCAGATGCACAAAGAGTATTTTCTTTAGCTCAGCTGAATAACTGGCTCACTCACTGTTGAGAAGCCCGCTGGGAGGAGGCTAGAAAGACCTGTCTCTTTTCAATCAATTAAAAAGAACTCAATACTAAAACCAGAGGTATATTAGATTACAGCTACTGTATTTTTTTAATCTTTATAACTGTTTAATCTACAACTAAAATCCAACCAGTAACACTAGATTTGATAACTGTAAAAACTATGTTATTGTTAAAAGTTAAATCTATCTTACTGTTAAACTGTTATGCTAAGGAAAACAAGTTTACATACAAGTGTATACATATATGTATCTATTAAAACTCATTTAACAGTTCAAACCAGAACTGTCTAAACTATGCTTAGATATTAAAATACCATGTTCTGCATTTTTAGTTAAAACATCTGAACAGTAAGTGTACAAAAAAAGGTAATTATCACTCACCATTTTTCAACATGATAAAAGGTAAAGCTTCAGAATCTGAATGTTAAGCTACGTAACCACCAAAGCATCTATATAGTACTTGCAACTATCCAAAGTCCAAAAGTCGTATGCAAATGCAGCTGCCAGTTATAACAAATATTTCTTCAAAAAACACACATGCAAAACAGTATTAAACCAGTTATTAGATCAAAATTTCTTTCCTCTCCTGATTTAAATCACAGTTAAAATCCAAGTTAAATAAAGCTGTCTTTAACAACCTGAATTCTAATTACAGATGGCTCTATTTTTCAGAATACACATCCTACGCACGTCAATGGACAGACTGAAAGAAGTCAGCATCAAGGTACGTTTGATTGCATCTATCTGTACTGATCAGTTCAATCTTCAAAACCCCCTCCAGTGGGGGAAGGGGGTGTGAAACACACACTATCAAGGAAGAGTCATAAAGAACATTTTATTTATCATCAGAAATATAATTCTACAACCCCCGTGTTTGCTTTTGAAGCATTTTTGTTGCTTATTTTCTTTTCTGTTTTATACTTAGCTTATACAGCTACCTTATTCAATTTTGGTTTTTGTATGCACAAATCAAAGATTTTAACAAAAGCCAAATTTTCCCTGACTTCTTTTCATATACCGTGCAAGATTTTAGACAAAAGATCATGGAAGCCAACAGTCCAAGTAGCATTATGGGTAACTGTCCAGGTGACACTGAACCACTACCTTAATTTTGCGACCTTATAGCGGCCAGATGGGATGAGGAGTCTTCTGCAGGCTTCCACTTTGAATTTTCATCCTATTGCCTTTAGGGTGGGTTTTTTTTGCCTTAATGGATATCATGCAAGGATTCTTGTTAGGTTCACCTTGACACAGATGCAATGCGATGATATGTTACTTATTTGAGGGGTTAGAGTCAATAACAAAGTTGCCTTTCACAATAATAACTTACATTTAGGAATGAAATTTCTTTTCTAACCTTAGGTAGGTTCAGCCAGGATACATTCACTGGTTTGGGGGGGGGGGGGGGGGGGGGGGGGTGTTAATTATTTATTTATTTTTACTTCAAACTACTGATCAAGGAAAAGCTGATGGCTGAATATGGGAGAGACAGAATTTCTTTAAGAAATCATAGCCTCTGACATTAGGAGCTACCTCTACAGAAGCGAAGTATTAGCTAAAATTAAAGTACTGAAATACCACATGCCAAGCTATGTAACTACTTAAAGCAATCATCTGTGTAATGTACCATCAGGTGTAAAATATGCATTCACCTGGAAAAAAAAAAAAAAAAATCAGAGCTTTCCAGTGGTTACCAAGCAACCAAGAGCAGAAAATAATATGAAGCTTTCAAAATAGAAATGCGAACCAAAGCTGAAATTAATTATTTAAAAGTCAATCCAGCTGGTTTATCAACTAGTCTCTAAAAGCCTTTCTTATAAAAGCTCCCGTTTAATCTCTGACCTCTTAAACAAATAAACAAAAGGCAATTTTTAAACAGATGCCTTCCACAGCATATATTCTGAGGTCTCCCACTATTCCAAACGCAGATTTACTACTCTCTGTTGAAGTGTAGGAACGCTTCGTTTAACCTAAATATTTATATCAAAAGTTCTCTTTGGGAAACTTGTTGCTTGTAAACTTTCTTTTACAAGCAACTGTTAAAACAGTACTCCAAAGACATAATAATTTACTGTTTTATATTTCAGGTTAATTAGCATCCAATGAGTTGGCACAATAAATGAGAGCACAAATTGTACAGTTGTACAAGTTGTTGATTAACCTCCAACTTTACAGTAAAATATTTAATTCCAGAGACCTTAAAGACAACGATCAAAAAATAGCTGTTCTTAACTTTGCTCAACTAAAAAGATATAGATGCTTGGTTCTTTATTTTTAGCAGCAACCATACATTGTTGTTTGCGCAACTCCAGGACTTTCTCCTACTGCCTTAGAGCATGACCAATAAAAGGTATATATTAGTCACGTTAATGATTCTTTCATTTTCTTTTGTACTTTTATTGTATTAGAAAATGGTGAATCACATTGTAGATTATCATTATAAAGAAAGTACAATTTTGTGATTCAGAATCAAACCTAGACTCATTGAGGAGCTACAAAGGAACACCTAATGTTCTAAATGTAAAGTGTTCTAAATGTAAAATGTTCTAAACCATATGCCTAATCACAGACCAAGCTTCAGATGTCCAATCCAGATCTGTACACATTCATCCAGCCTTAACCACTGCTGGTTTCTCCAACATACCTCATAGATGTTTTGCTATCACTTGATACTAGATCAATTAAAAGCCCAAAGATTTATCGGAAACTACATAGTTCACTTTTCAAAATAGCCAAACAATTGATCCCATCTCAGTCATATTATTTTGCATTTACCCAATTTCTCTTCCTAAATTATACCACCAGGACTAGAGGTATGCCCACATAGCTTTCTCCTTGTTTGTCCTTAACTACAGCCTAGCACATTCAATAGCAAGACTGCAGCTGGCAGAATCACACATGCATAAAAGCTGCCAGCACTTCCAGTTTTCTCAGAATTGCATTACTACTTCAGGAATACACCTCTAAACAAGCCTCTAAGTCTATTGCTCGAGAGAGCTGTAAATATTTGTAATATTTACAATAGAGAGGTACTGTAGGGTGGGGTTCAGGCTTGGCACCGCCAGGCAAAAATTGCGTCTTTTTTTGACATTGTCTGTTTCACATGTGCAACTATGAAATGTAGTATCAAACAATGCATCAATTGGGAATGCTTTCATAAATTGCATACGACCTGTTGTACAGGGGCACAAGAAACGTTGTTTTTTACTAGATACGTACGGTCTCCCTGGTCTGTATTATTTTTCTTCATCTCAAACCCACCTCACAAGAACAAAACCACATAAAATTTAGAAACATAAAAGACACCATGTGACTGAACTATGTCCAGATAGCACTGATTCATACAGATTTCCATTTTTTTCTCTTAAAATATTATGCATAAGCATTGAGCTATTCACTTTTATCTACTTCCATCGAAACCTCAGTTAATTTTTAATGAGGTTTCAAATTTTTAGTATGGCTCCTGCCTTCAGGATGCTCTCATCTGGATTGAGTCATATCTCCACACATATATTATGCTTTAAAGACAAGACCATAACATCCAAACCATCACCAGAAACCCACGGCTACAGATTCATATCTGCAATGACTACAACCATATCTTACTTCAACTCCTGTCAAGAAAAATCATAATCTAAGTGGAAATTCAAGACCACAGAGGTTTTTTTTTTAAAAAAAAAAAAGTGTTACTTCTGAGAAAGTCCTTTTGTAATCACACAAAGTTTACAAACAGCTATGCCATCAATCTGAATTTCAAGCAAGCAGCCTTGGAGAAAGACTCCCTCTTTGTACAAGGCAACACATGATAAAAGCCTTTTAAACATCAAATCACAGAACTGAAGATGTAGAACGCTCACAGTAAAGTCTGAAAAGTGAAAATAACACTCCCCTAAAAGCGTAAGACATAAAATGAAAGCTTTTTCTCCTGCAATCCAGCCCTGGTGAGCGGCTCACTGTGCAGACTGCACGTCAGACAAAATACCTTCAGACAGCAACAAGGGTCCGCACGCCCACGGCAGATTGCGAGGCAGACGCCTGCCTTACCAGCCGCCTCCATTTTTCACTTCCGCCCCAAAATTTATCCTCCTCTGCTTTCCAAGAAGCTCCCTCGGTACTGACATTACCAACGGATGCCTTCTCACCTGAGTAACATTTTTACAGTCTGCCAGCCAGGCTTCGTATACCCCTGAGTTAGTAATTTTGCACCAGAGCCACCACATTCTGCAATTTGCTCCCTGACATGAACTCTTTTCCACACATCTCTCCAGCAGGGTCGGGAAGAGGGGGCCGGGGGGGGGGGGGGGGGGGGGGGGGCGGAGGGGGACAAAAAAAAAAATATATATACAGATATAAGGAAAAAATATACATATAAAAGGAACGAGCAACCCACACGCTGCAGCCTCCGAGCCGGCAGGTTTCTCCTCCCCGGAGGCGTCCCCACACACACACCGTGGCCAGGCCGTGAGGGGACGGTTCCCCAGGGCGGCCTTCAGGCTGCCACCACACCCCCCCGGCGGGACGGCCGTTAACGGAACCCCCGCGCGCACCCCCTCCCCGCCCCGCGCGCGCTTCCCGCCGGCCAACGCACCCCGCTGCGCGGCGCCGCCGCCGCCGCTCCCCCGCGGGAAAGCTCGGCGGAGCCCGGCTTGCCCCACGCGTGCCCGGCTGCGTGTCATGTACACAGGGAAGCGCGGAGCATGGCCTCCCTCCTCCTCCTGTGCCCCCGCCGCCTCCCACAATGCACCGTGGGCGCTCCCCTCTGAAGCCACTTCCTCGCCCGAAAGCCGCCCCACGCCCCCCTGGCCCCACTCACATCCGTCGATCTCTTCCTGCAGGTCCTCCTGGAGCAGCGACAGATCTGGGGGAAGGGGGGAGATACACCATGTGCCAACGTGCCCGGCCCGCCGCCGCCCCCCCCGCGACACACCCCAGCCCCTCCCCCCCACGCGTGACCCGGCCCACCCGCGGGGCCGCCGCCGCCGCCGCCGTTAGCGGGCTGCGCCCCGGTGCCCCCCCGCGACCTGACCCCACAGCCCCCCACGCTCTAAGCCGGACAGCAACAGGGAAGCGCTTCCGAAGCCGGGGCGGGGGAGAGGCGGAGGAGGAGGAGGAGGAGGAGGGGGGGGGGGGGGGGGGGAAGAGGAGGGCTGGCGCCTCACCGGGGAGGCGGCGTGTGCGGAAAAGGGGGGGGGGCGCTACCTACCCGCCATCTTGCTGCAGCCCCCGCGGGGCGCCCGGCTACATTTAACCCGCGGGCGAGCGGCAGAGAGGAGGGAGGCGGTGCGGGTGGCAGGCCCCGTGCGGTCCAGGCCACAGGCCCGGCGGTGTCTCCCCGCGTCCCCGGGAGAGTCGCGCAGGGAGGGAGGGAGGGAGGAACGGGCGGGCGGAGGAAGGCGGGAGGAGGAGGGGTCTGGGCCGGACACGCTGCCCCCGCCTCCGCCCGGCAGAGCCGTTCTCGCCGAGGCGGCCGCGCCTCCCCGCCCCTCGCTCTGACTCACGCCCGGAGCCGCCCGGCCTGGCCCTACCCGCCGGCAGGGAGGCCGGCGACCGACAGTTCACGGCCCGCTCACCTGGCCTCGCCGCTTCCCCCTCACCCTCCAGCCCTCTGCCGCCATCTCGGGGCCCGGGCTCCTCCTGTTGCCCGCCGGGGGGCGGGAGGGGGCTGAGGCAAGGCCCCGGTGCCCTCCCGGCCCTGCCCAGCCCAGCCCAGCCCAGCCCAGCCCTGCCCTGAAAGGCCCCGCTGTGGGGTCGCCCACAGAGGTGGTCCCCCTCACCTTGAGCCGGAGGGGGGTCGCTTCCAGAGGGAATGAAGGGGTCCCGGAGAAGGCAGCGGGGCCGCAGAAGTCCCTGCTTCGGGCGTGGTGGGGTCACCAGGAGCCAAGGGTCTCCTGAGAGGTGGCCATGGCACCCTCCTTCCGTGGAGCGTCGAGTTTCGGCAGCTTAAAACCCGTGGGGTTAAAAACAATGTGTCTTCCACTGCCGTGCCTTCTGGCTTTTGTTATAAAAAATATGCAATTTAGCTGTGCATATATGCAAAGGGATCCATCGTTTCCTGCTTTTGTTGCTTTTGACCTTGTGGTCAGCGCTGCTGATGCTGATTGCTGTCATTTTAACTGTTTTGATAGATTTTTCTACTGTAAATTGGAAGATTAAAACTGTTGGATAAAACAAATGCTCTAATTAGCTGATACCCAGAGCACTGATAAAGGAAAGGACGGGTACTGGTACTGGTGCTACCTGGGAGTCTTACCTGAGTCTTCTACAGACTTATTTTTAGCTTGGTAATAGTTGATGAAGTTGTTAAAACACAGAAAAGCAAAATACGTTAATTTTGCTCAGTTGTTCAAAAAAAGGGTGCAATTTCAGTAGCTTTGTCTTTTTTAACTGAGTGACAGCATGTCTTGTAAGCTGCTTTTTAGCATCACACAGTTGTTTTTGTTTTGTAAGTTGGACAAAGATTAAATCTCTATAGTCATTCATGCTCTTTGCCATAGTGACTGAAAATGTGTAATCTTTTAAAATGCATACATCCCTTTCCTTACATTCCTATAGAACAGGCTATGCCCTGTTTCATACCCATTCAATCTTTAGACGAGTCACTAGGGGTCTACTGGACACTGACTACCCAACACTTGCTTTTATTCAGACATATAACCTCAAAATATGAGTAAATCAAGTAAATTCACCAGACTAAGTTATATGAACCATGCTATTCTCTGCCAGAGTAATTTAAGAGGCAATTCAGGGGAAATATTTGACATCATAAATTGCTGGCAATGTTGGATGTAATAGCAATGGACCTACAACAGAAAAATAAAGTGTACTTGAAGATCCCATTTTTATTATCTCTATTACTGCAGGTTATTTCCAGGAAGTTTTCTCTCATCTCCTCTCTGCATCCTTCACCACAATCAAGACACAGTTTTGCTTCCTCTGAATTCAGTAGCAACAACCTAAAATGTGAAGAATTGAAGGGTTTGGTCTCTTTTTCCAACCCTTTATGAAAAGGCGCTAACACACACTAACCATAGATTACTGTGGTCTGAGAGCGTAAGAGCTACCTTCACCATTATTACTATCATCAGAATGAGAAATGGAACTTAACGAGATACATCTACGACAACTGGCTTTATAAATTGGAATGCACCAGAATTACTGCTCTTAAAATTGTATTTATAGTGTTAATTATCATCAATTAATTATTGCCCCATATGTAATGCTCTCTGGAGTGTTTAGGATTTTTTTTATTTCTATGTACATATTTTTTTAAAGAGACGAAGTACAATTTGTGCAATAAGGCAAGGTAAAATGATTGCAAGAGATCATACTTAACATAGATTCATATAAATGAATTTTGGATCTTCCTATGGGCATGTGATCTTCTTAAGTGGTGGTTAGTTCTTTCTCTGTAGGCGGGACCGTGTGGTATTTAAATAGCACAGATAACAGGCATCAGTGTGATTTAGGCTTGCAAGACAAATTGTAATTGTTCAGGAATTGCAATTATTTTTGCTACATTACCCGCAGAACATCAGGCTGTGTTCCTGGGACGCAGTTGGTCCCAGCACCATCACTAGCAGCCATCAGGAAAGGTCTCTGTGAGTAGAAACTCTGTGGCAAAACCTTTGTCTCATACAGTGACACACACATGGAAGGGAAAAAATAATTTTAAAAAAATAAATAATTATTTGGCTTCACGCCAACACACAATGCAAAATCCCACTTAATGAATAAGTAACCAGATATTTCTAAATCTCTCTGCCTCAGTAAATCCCCAGGTATTCCTTAAGGGCCTGATACAAAGTTCCAGTTGACGGTAAGATTCCCTGCCACCGGTCACCAGCAAGGCAAGACAGAGACCCTGCAAGTGTAGGACAGACGCTGACTCTTTCAGGCAGCATGATGAACTGCCATTCTAAAATAACATACCTAATTATGAAAGAAAATTTTCATAACAGACTTGTTTTATTAGATGAGACATGTTAAGAAGCAAGCAATATAGCACCTGCCAAAACATTCAAGCAGATCTTGTGCTGGAGTTCTCGTAGTTAGTTTGAGTACCCTTACAGGCACTGGGAAGTTAAAAATGTAAGAAATAGATAAATTCAAGTTCACGCACTCTATCTCATGGAAAAACACACTATAAAGGGTGGAAGCCAAAGCTATGGATGGAAGGAAACAAATGGAAGACTGCTTGGCAAGATCCTTTGCATGTGATAAAAGACAGCTGTATTGTGATTTACCTGATGTATCTCATCATATGTCTTGCAATCAGCAAGACATTATCGTATTAACATAAAGTACTACATAAATCCTTTCAAACCGACACAAGTGACCAAGTTAGACACAAGATACCCAACGTCCATCTAGACGTAATTGCAATGTGTTATTCTGTAGTTGGATTAGTGACATTTCTTCAGTCAAAACTGCTCCAGGTATAAGGACCTCAGGCTCAAAAACCCTGCAGCCCCAAGAACTCACCCATATTATCTTACTATATTATCACCTAGCACATTATTATCTATTTTCTGTCATTTGCTGTGAAGAAGCAAGTCTGATCAGACAATGCCAGCTTTCAATGTCCACATATTAACTAGCTTTGCATTTCTGCCAGGCTACCCTCCGTGTGTGGGAAGAGCTTCCCATAAATATCTGCGCAGCCATCTTCGCTATCCTCCTTCGCATTCCTCCGCAAACCTCTCTTTTCCTGTAAAGCCTACCAAAAAAATGTATCGGGGTTAGCCTGCTGGTGCACCAAGGCAACTGCTTGTCCTCTTGAGTAATACTGACTCATAGTTTTCTTGTCCACCCCCAGGATTCTGTCTGCACGCATATGTTGTGCTTTATGGTTAAACTGTACACTCTATTTTTTAGACCAGCTTTTTGTTCTTTATAGAGTGCTTAACCAAAATTGTCCCATGACTAAATATAGGGATTAAGATACATACACAGACATGAGCACAGGGGTACCTGTAATACATCTGGATACACATGAAAAACAGATATACATCTGTTGGCTGAAGCCTGGGACGCGGTCAATTTCCATTTGAAAATATAGTAAAGCATTCCTACTAAAAAGAGGTGTTCGCCATAAAACCTTTCCTTTCTTCTCCTTTCCCTTTTCCTTCCTTCTCTCCTTCCTTATTGCTGTTCTTTTTTTCTTCTCCAGTGAAAATACTGGAGGGGTTTTTTGATACGTCCCACGTGGTTGTGAAAGTTTTTGACTCAGCACCACTTAGTTTTATTTAATTTCCCCTGTTCCGTTGGTAAGAGTTTGAGCTGGTGACTACCTGTGAACCTGAACATCAGAGTCCAGTTGCCGCTGTACCAGTGAAGGCTTCGCAGAAGGATTATAAACACATTAGCATGCCAACCATGAATAAATTAACACCTAAATTTGCTGACAAAGAGCTTGGTTAGTATGAAGTTAAGTTTGCCTTGGGGATTCCTCATGTCATTCCAGGACAGCAACAAGTTCAGTGGCAAGTTCAAGTGATGCTCAGACCTCTGAAAACTAGGAAATGCCCACCTGAGGTTCATGCTGGTGCAACGTTAAGGCTACACCTGGAGCTCGCAATGGCTCTTGGCATTAATTTGCAGACAAATCTATTGCACCAGTAGCATGAAGATGGTAGCTGTGTGGGCAAAAGGAAGAGAGGCGTGTAAATCAGGGAGACAAGTCTTGATGCCTTTATTTTGCAATTAAGACCACTAACAGTGGTGATATCTCCACCTCCTTTGTCTGTAGACACTGTGCGATGGTGCTCTGTGATCTTTATGGCGGGTAAGTGAAAGTCTATGTATCTGATTCTATTCGCGCTCAAGCTCACTGTAAAAGAGAACAAAGAATTAATGCATCAAAGGCTGTTCCAGGGAGCTGGGTGCCAGTGCTTGAAGGCAGCACATGTACAGGATTCTTTGTTTAGTAACACTCGCCTGGACACAGATTTTCATTTAAGAGAGCTGTGAGATGCTCTGCTTCAGGAATCATGTGTCATGCATATGTATGCTCCGGGGAGACTGAATCACTGATCAAACAAGGCAGAGTTCACGTTGTACCGATGTACCTTGGCTCTGGATTTCCTGGTTCTCAGAGATTTGTGTCTCACCGACATACTGGAAGGAAACAAGACTGAGCAACCAGAAAGTGAGTCTTTTCCTCACTGAATTGCCTGTTGATTTTTCTTTTTTTTTTTTTTTTGGGCAGAGAGAAAAAAAATATCAGAGTTTTGGCTATTTCAAGAAATTACAGCAACCACATATATGTGCAGCAGGGATACTGTTGTAGTAGACACCAATATCCCCCAACCTTCCATCCTAGATCTCCAAATCATTTTGAAAGGAAATAAAAGTCATTACTCTCATCTTACAGGTAACGAAGCAGTGAAGAAAAGAAGCAAAATGATGTGCCTGATACTTTTTGAGGCTCAAGAATAAGTCTTATGAGGAATAATTGAAGGAGCTGGGACTGTTTAGTTTGAGGAAGAGGAGGCTGAGGGGAGACCTCATCACTCTCTACAACTACTTGAAAGGACATTGTAGAGAGGTTGGTGCTGGTCTCTTCTCACAGGTAATTAGTGATAGAACAAGAGGGAATGGCTTCAAGCTGCAGCAGGGTAGGTTTAGGCTGGACATTAGGAAAAAATTCTTCACAGAAAGAGTGGTCAGACACTGGAATAGGCTGCCCAGGGAGGTGGTGTAGTCACCATCCCTGGATGTGTTTAAGACTCGTTTAGATGTGGTGTTAGGGGATATGGTGTAAGGGAGAACTTTGTAGAGTGGAGTTGATGGTTGGACTCGATGATCCCAAGGGTCTTTTCCAACCTAAATGATTCTATGGAAAACAGTGAATAAAATATAACAAAACACACCCCAAAAAAATCTTCCATGCTATTTTTCGCTATCTGATGCCAGCGCATATGTGACAGGTAGCAATGTAATGCGTGATTCTGAATGTGCCAGCTCTAAGTTACATGCCAGGCCAGACCCTGCCTCCTTGTTAGACCTGCCCTTGAGTCAGCCAGGCTTTCCAGCCTTTCCTCAGCCCACGCAGTCTTCTCACCCAACCAGCCCCTACCAGGCAACACCTAACCTGATTTTCAGATTAATATATTTGCATTTATTCACTCCTTCATTTCCTGGTCTCCTGAGTTTAAATTTGCATCTCTCTAGGTCTGCTTAGATATTGGCACATACAAACAGCTCACACTCTTCTTCTCCTGAATCAGAGTTGAGTTCTGATTGAGTTCTGTTCCCAGAACACATCTCGGAGGGACAAGTGGGACTGAATTACCACTACCACCAAACCCGCTTTCCCTATTGGCAGTTGTCCTCCAATATCAGTTTCACGTTCTTCCAACTTGTCCCTTCCTATGATCCTTTCTCTTCTTACTACAGCACCAGTGCTCCCCACCCTCTTGCTCCTCCATCCTGAACTCCTCTCAGCAAGCTGCGCTTCAAATTCTTTTTTCATCAACAGTTTTTGAACCTTCTTACTGTTTTCTTACACTCAAAATGCATTTTTCCAGAGTGAAATAGAAACAAAACCCAAATCCTGACCCAAGTGGAGTCTGCGAACCTGTCTGCAGACCCTTTTCAGATTTGAACTGGGCTTAGGTCAGCTTCAAGAGTAACTCTGGTTCACAACCTGTGTGAATACTGCCTGGCTGGAAGCCTTCTTGGCCACCCTATTGAGCCACCAACAGTGTAATCCATTTAGTCAGGGAGAATTCGGTACATGCCTATGCAGGCAGCTAAGCTCTTTTTTTGCTGATCTGAAGGGTGGTAGGTGCCAGTGGGATGTGTGTCAGGAGAATGATTGCTTTGAGACATGGCTTGTTATCCCAGTCTGTGAGATTGCTAGGACCTGTCGACCCTAAAAAATGCGAGGAGTGGAGAAGTCAAGGAGTTACATCCTAAGAATTCTTTGTTTAGATAACCCTGGCTCTTGTAGGAAGCACACTGAATTTCAGGGTCAGTAACACACGTGTATTTTAGACCTTTGGAGGAGTCAGTCTTTAGATGTGTGTATTTGTACAGTCTTTTGAGGGCATTTGAGGGCAGAACTCATTCTGCTTGTGCTCTAGCTCAATCAGCAACAGTGTAATTACAGTTCATGTAGCACTGAGCCCAGACAGGCGTATGGACGGACAGTGGCACGACATTTGGAAACCAGTCAAATATACGCAAAATACAGCAGAGGTCCGTTCACTGAAGAAATAATTGAAATCAAAATTGTTGTTTCTCTAAAAGTGGAGGCTGAGAATATTCTAAAAGACTCAATGTCTATCTTATTTACAGTGTTAGAAAATGATCTACAGACTATGAGCAAGGATTGTATAACAGAGGAAACAACCACCAAAAATCTACCCAAAATAAGGAAGACAACTGAATGATGGCTCTTGACATGTGCCAGTTCCGACACATAACTTTTTAGCTATTGAACTGGGAGGGAATCCAAAGAACAAATTGTTTTATCTGAAATAAATGTACATAAAACTAGAGGGGATTCAAATAAACATGAAATCCCATGTATAACCTCTGAGGAAGATGGTGATACAGTATGAGTTACAAAATATGACAATATACAGGGCCAGATGGTTTGTAACAGCAAGTATCAAAAGTTTAAAGAACTGCCTGGTCCAAAAATAGTTCCTTTGTTTAATTAAATTACCTAAGACATGAAAGGGCAATTACAGTCCTAAAGCAACTCCTGGCTAGGCTCATTGTCTCAATAATTTCCAAATCAACTTTGCTCACTTGATATATAAATAACCATTTCCTTTTTTTTTTTTTTTTTTAAAGCAACATATAGGGCTTGAACCACCAGGTGCCTGGTTGTGGTACAAATGTAAGCTGTAATATTTTTTAACTGTGGGAAGAGTTAAAGGGTGTCAGGTATATTAAGAAGCTTCTTTACATTACTGCATTTCTTGGACGACTTCTTGGATTCGAGCACTGGCAACATTTCAGGTTCAAAGGTTTTTGTTTAAAATGAGATTTAATGTACGTAGACCATAGCATTGCCAATAATATCTTGAACTGGGTGTGTTTTATTGGGTGATTCATAAAGAAAGTCCGACAAAGTATGCACAGTGGTATTGGAATGTGGGTGGGATCAAAGTAATGATTTAGTGGAATATGATTGTCAAGCACAGCACACAGGAAATCTTCTTTCTGAATAAAGATGGGTTTAGCCCATGAGAACCTCAGTGTATTTCCAAGTGTCATTTATTCCAGTGAACCCCAGTGAAAATATCAAAAAGAAATGAGAAAGCTGCATCGTTCACCCTCAGATATTCCATTGGCAACAAGACTACAGTCAGACTTGTTGGGAGTAAAGGGCAGGAAAACAAATAAAATTAATAAAAATAACATTTATTTAAAGGGTCACTGTCTGCAGTTCCAACACAGAAGAAAATTCTATGTGTTCTCTGACAGGATGGCTGCAACACTTTTATTTAAATACAATTTTGCTATTAATTGAGCATCCACAAGCCTGCTGAGCTGGGTTTGTTGTGATTGTACATTTGCATGCATATACCTCGCTCTCTCTGCACTCTTCCTGTTCGCATCCCTTTCCAGCCAGCATTTTGAAAACTGCAGCGTTGATTTCGTTGCTGAGACTAAGGAGCCACTCATACTGAGAACAAGAAGCTCTAACACTGGGAAACTTGTGGGTTTCATACTGGTAGGAGTGATAATGGTGTCCTGAGTTCAATCATTAAAAAGCAAGCTGTTACATTTATAAAACATCTGTTTAAATATATTATGTTTGATGTCTCTTTGGCTCCCAATCAAGCATTACATCTCTCTTTTTCAGTACTGCTTGCTAAACGGTAGGAACGGAGTAGTCTGCCCTTACCCCTGCTTTCTCCACTCTGATACACCCGGAGGGCACAACCACCTGGGAAGCCCAGTGGTGTGTCCCCACAGCCCCCGCACGGCTGAGGGATGTCACGATCCAACCAGCAGAACACCTCCGCTTTTCCGCATACCCAGCGGATGGCACGGCACGTACATGCGCTGTGCGTCAGGGAGCCAGAGCAGGCAGGCTTTCTCTTTGCTTTAACAGTACCACTGCCATTTTTCAATGCCTCGGTACGGTTCAGTGGCTAAACCATGTTATTACAGTAGTCCTAACTGCTTCCTCGGCAAAATCCATGCATTTGTGAGGTAGGACAGTTTACTGGAATAAAAGGAAAACTAGCAATAGGAAGGCTGTGGATACCCTGTTTCACAAGGAAGAGTTTTATGGAGGAAAGGGAGCTTGCAAGACTTACACTCCCAGAAAACAGGGGCAGAAAGGGTCAAGGTGAACTCTCCTGCAGAACAGGAGCTAAAAGAAAAACTGTAGCCCTGAGCCTAATGCTGGAAAGAATTCAGTATAGGAAACAGTGCAGATATATCTGTTTTCAGAAGGCTTTCTACCTTTGACTTTGAAAGGCAGCCTGCTGTTTTCCAAGACCTGTGTATAGAGAGTTAATATTCCACAGATGCTATTTAGTCCTCAACATTTCCTATATCAACTCTGTTTTCTTTAAGGGTATGAATGCTATTAACCCATAGGCTAATGCATCAGCTTTCAATAATATATTACGTCCTTTCACTCAAATATACTTTAAGATTTAAATTAGATTAAATACACAGGGAAGATTTTAGTTTGTAATTTGCCCCAGCGAGAAACAGATTAAATAGAAGGCTGTGCTTGCTGTGGTGTCCTTCACCTACCCCTTAAAAATTAATCTATACAGTTCTCAAAATTGTCAGGGAACAAAACTTTAGGATATTAGGAATTTAGGAATAAAGGAAAAGTCCTTTCTCTTGGAAAGCTCTAGCTTATATGTGTTTATATACATCTGATGATACCTTTTGGTAAGCAAACAGAAAAGCATACAGTGTACAGCATGCCAGCACAAGTTAGAGGAGAGGCAGTGAAAATTTGGCTTATCTTGAAAAAACAAGCTGTTAGAGTGATTTTGTTTCTTTGATCCAGAGTTAGAGCTTTCATAAAGATAGAGCTGGGAGCAGCATGGCTTGCTTTAAGATAGACTTTCTGTGTTCTTATCCTCAAAAATCTCTGCATCCTTTTTCCTTCCACATTTAGCTCTTTAGATGCCACTAACACAGCATATGTACATTGAACCTGATTACGTGCCTGTTTTACTTCTTCCCTCTGGCTAGATAAACAAACCAACCAGCCCTCAGTTTGAGCTCAATTTTTGGGTGACCGGTTCAAGAATAGGTGTAGAATAGGCGTCCCCTCAAAGGGATGCTTATGTCCTCACTCCCGTGTTGGAATAAATAAGATGTTATGAAGTTGCTACTGCTGTGGGACAACACAGCAGGGGAGCTCTGCATTTGGATAAAAGTCTTGAGCTCACAGAGTGTCGTTTTCCTCCCTTTCCTGCAGGATAAAGCCAGCTGTGAGTTCCATTTTTCCCCATCCTCTGCGCAAAGCATTTGGGACTCAGCTCCCCAAATCCTCTGTTATTTCCAGAGGTCTGATTTCCTTACTTTCCAGGTTGCTGTTTGTTCTGCAAGCCACAAGCAAGCGCTACGACACAGGTCACCCGGATGCCCAAGTGCTCCCATTCCCCGTGGAGGAGCCAAAGGAGATATTCCCACCGAGGTGCAGCTCACCTGAGCTTTTTTGGAACAGGGATTACAGTCGAGACACATGCCCAGAAGTTCAGTGAACGATGGTAGCTTGAATAGTCCAAATTTTTCATGGGCTAAGCCCCTCCCTTGCTAATGACCGCATGAACACCTGCACCTGAACGGCTGGAGACCACATCTCCATTCCAGCCACCTGTCCTAATGAAAAGGTTTATTTGGCTTCTCAAACTCAGACTTCAACCAAGGGGTGAAGAGTTCAACCAAGAGGTATTTTTTTAAAATATGTCCTAAGACCAAAATGAGACTTTTGTCTCTTTCTGTGTTTTGACTGAATGATATCTTGCCTCTGTCAGAGTGTCAGATTTAATTATTTTCTAATCCATTTTATCACCCACCTGATATCATTAGAAAGATTATGACTGTGGTAGCTTCTCTCTAAGGTTGTCCTGCAGAAAGATCTTCACTTTGCTGGCTCCGTTACTGCAGTTAACTAGTGCCAGTTCTCTTTAAACTATACCTTCACAACTGACCTTTCCAATTATTGCTCTATTATTTTTATTCTCATCTGTTCTTAAAACTTTTCTAACTGTGAAGGTGAGAGATGTGATTTCCGGATCTACCTGCTACTTGATGGAGGTGTCGCTGCATACCCTTAGAATGCAGGCTTAGTGTAGAACTTTGCTTGGCATTTAATCACCCTAAATAATAACATTTAGAGCCTCCTAGTGTAGTACAGGATCTTTGTACCTGATGCACCCCTCACCGTTCAATCACCTTTAAAGAAACCACAAAAAATTATTGAAGGGGAGGGTAAAAAATCTCGACTGATAAAATACACTGCATTGGGCATATTTCCGATTTCTGCTCTTCAAGATGGCCTCTTAGCTATTAGTTATGTCAGGGTAATCATCATCTGTTGGTGCCCTCAAGGCCCTGACAAATTATTGCTTATTTGAAGAGATTGTTATATTATCAGTCCTCATTAAAAAAATAAAGCTTTCGATCAAGTAGTGTATCCTTGTCCCCCTTGTAAATTATTTTATTACTAAATATTCAAAAATCTACAAAAAAAACCATACAGACTTCTCATTTATTTTTAGGTTTGAACAAACTCAGATTATCTGTGTGGAAGGCAAATTCCATAAACAGGCAGTACTACCACTGATGTACATGGAAATTGGAATAAATATTAAACAAGGGCTTGTCCTGAAAGAAAAATACAGGCATCATAACAGCAATAATTATAATTTTTGTGGTCAAAACTTTGCAAAACTGCAGGTTTCTTTAAGGGTTAATTTGTCCTCATAAAGGACATAGACTCAAAGGGGATTTGAAGTTTACATCAAACTTCCTCTGCATTTCAGAACTGTTTAGACTGGTGGTGGGAAGAGGAGAGGTCACGCTCCCAAACTCAGACTTCAACCCATTCAAACACGCAAAAAATTTACTCATAGCAGAAAGAGTTAGGAACTCTAAGGAACTCTATCTTTCCTGCTGTAGATTTTTTGGATTGATGAGAATTTCTTGATCAGATTTTTCTCCGTCTGAGATTGCTTTCTCAAATTGTTTTCCTATTTAGTGTTTGTATTGCAAAGAACCATCTCACTGTTAAATCTAAACAAATGAATCAACTTTAGTCCGTAAGATAAGTCTCCTCGGTCACCACCTGGCTTACAACTGAATTTTAATTCCTCCTTTTCAGTTGCCTCATGGTTGTTTACAATGAACACCCAGTTCCACTGCTGCAGACAAAAAGACAGGAGCGACACCACAAGCTGGCTACGGACACCCTGCTCGCCACCTAAACTACTGTAAGGCCAGGATGGATAGAAGCATTTTCATTTGAGGCTTGTTTGGAAGAACCCTCTTTGGGTCTTCTGTAACCAGAGGAAGCACCTATCAACGTGCATTCACTGCCTGAGGATTTAATGAGGAATAATCAATGTGAAGTTCGAACCTTCTCTGGCTGGCAGCGCACACACACTGGGCATGTTTTAGACAAACCTGGTGCCCACTTGGCAGGACAAATTCCTGACAGTATAAGAGCCCTGTTATCTCTCCTTGGCAATATGCACAATAGGAGACTGCTTGCTTGACAATGAAACGTTGGCCTTAATATAATACCCTTTTCATAGTTTACAAGGCTAAGCTTAATTAAAAGGAGAATTGTGGATGGCCTCCTTTCATTTGGTAGTAAACACAGGCTCCTTCACCCCATACAAAGCTAATGGTGGTAAAGCTAATAGTGTACTGTGGAATATACTGCTAGAGGGAAACAGCATTGCTATTCAGTAAATCCAGTTGTAATTTATAATGAGACCCTCACTGGGCTGCTCCTGCAGCGAGCCAGAAGGCAAGAAGGTATCGCTGTCCTGCTGCAAAGCCTCCCTGCGTTTTGAAGCAGAGATCTCTCTCCATTGATTGCTCCAAGCAGACAACATCTAATTGGGTGAAGCTGATCTTTACGTTCCCTTTTCAAGCAGCGACTAACAGGTATCAGCTAAACCAGAAGCATAAAAACAACGGAGCAAACCAATGTCAGCACCACCGAAAGTAAACTGAGACAGTTCATGTCACCTCCGTGAACTCACTCATGATAAATCACACTGTCTTCTCAAACTGCACTCAAAATTGACAGGCCAAGGAGAAAACCTGCAAAATGAAATGTGTTATAATAGCTACAGACACGACCGAATTGCAACCTTGAATGCCCACAGCCAGCGAGCCCCCTGTTCTGAACTGCGCCTTGGTACACGAAATCACAACAAACCTTTTGTTTAGATCGCTGTTTACATTGCAAGCATGTGCGTGCTCAGGCATATTTTTGTATGGAATGTCACACGAGTAAGGACTCATCCAGCATCGTGGGCTCACATAAGTATTTTCATAAGGTTCATATGGAAAAGGAGATTGATAATAAGATATGGAGCTTTCATCAGGAATTGACTGTATGAATTCATCCTGTGTAAGTGATATACAGGCTGAAGCATCTGGATGGTTTTTGCTGGACTAAATGAAATCACATTAGTGATTTCGATCTCAGTAGAAAGAGCTCTAACTTGATTCATTTGTGATATATCAGGCCTGATGTCCAGCCTGAACAGTTGGTGTTGACTGGTAAATTTACTCAGTGATATAGACAAATCATTGATTGGATCACCAAATCTTGACTTGTCTTATATCAGCTAATCTCAGAAATTTCTTATTACATATATCAAACTCTGCCTTTAAATTAGTTTGCTTTTTATTTATTGCTCTGGCAGCTATTGTTAGAAAGAGTTTCCAAAGCCTTGGAAAGCCCTACTCCTAACTTCCAGTTCAAATCCATCTAAGGCCAATTTAAGTCTATTTTTTAGTTGAACTGGTATTTTGCTTTAGCTAGTTCTTGTCCTTTCTTGGTGCTTAATTGCCTATAGTATACACAGTGTTCTTGTACTTCGGCTTCTGGTTTTCAGGTGTAAGAAAAAAGTTTTTTTTGATTCTTTCCCCATCTAACAGTCTCAGTGGAGAAGTAGCGCTATCACCAGCTTGGGGCTACGGCACATCACTTGCAAAGAATGAGAAAACTTGCATTACTTTTCACTACCATTCTCCTGCGATAGGAGATTGCCCTGGGGATTAACGGTGAACCAGTGGAGTAAATTTGACCCTCTTGACAAACTTATATTTATTACTGCCAAAATCTTTCCCAAGCACTTTAGGAACAGTGTATCTGTTACAAGGTCTATGAAGAAGCATGCCGGTAAGCTTTATTCAAACAACCCCCAGGTTTTTTTCAATAGCAATAATGCTGCTTTTCAAAATACTTGGCAGTGAAGCTGCAAGTAGGATCTTGCAGAGGTTTACTCCCCTCTAACCTCTCCCAGCAGATTTCCTATTCAGGATGGAGTAACTGGACTATATAAATGCCACAAACAAGAGCTGTTAAAACATGAAGAGACACTACAATAAAATGAAGTAACAGGCAGCTGCAGATTCTCCTGGCATTAATGCTATGAGGGGCCTAATTTACTTTTTGCATGTGAAATGAAGTGGAATAACCCTACTCAAGCTAAAAAAAAAAAAAAATTTGCAGTGGTTTAAGAGCTATGTGACTGAAATTGGAATCAGGCCCTTGATTTCCAGAAGGTCATTCCTGTACTTCTCA
The DNA here is from genome assembly GCF_964199755.1 of Larus michahellis. NCBI lineage: Eukaryota > Metazoa > Chordata > Aves > Charadriiformes > Laridae > Larus > Larus michahellis. The sequence continues at coordinate 113,501,306 of NC_133897.1, read as the reverse complement.
GGTTTTCATGTCTCAGGAGCCTCATGATGCCATTCCAGGGCAGCCCTTTTCTAACTTTTGTGGTGGTTAAGTAAACAAAAGAACAAAAAATAGCATCTTCCAGAATTTTAGCCATTTCGTAACCACTGGATTTTGTGTGGGATCTAGGGTCGGAGCTGGAAGCTGCGCCTCCTGCTCGAAGAACTGCTTGCTCAGCAGCAGCTGCTTTCCTTTTAAGAGATTTTGGCAGTTCCTTGGGCAGGCACCGGCAAAATTTCCGTGGCGGCAGTCATTGCTGTACTGCACGTTTGTGTCATCCATGGGACGCAGAGGCATTTCTCCCCGGGCAGCATTGAGTTAACTTGCCTGCCGCTCTGAGCCTTGGGAATAAGAGCTGGGATGGCAGCCCATAGTAGGAGGGTCTGGATTGAACTCGCCAGTGAAGAGGAGGGATAACATTTTTGTGTGAGGAAGACGCTTGCCAAGAAATGGAGAGGGAAAGCAACAGTGTGAGAAAGGAAGTAACTCATCAGGTGCTCAGGACAGGCAACAGCAGTTTCGGGAGATGGGTACACATCAGGGTCTTGGAGGGATCTTTCTCTGCATAGGTCACTCAGCGGAGACAGAAAGCAGGAGGAGGAAGGCAAATGCCTTCATAAACCTGGGAAAATTGCCAGCACCTCACAAGCATCCAGTTTCCTACCAATATAGGCTAGATAGATACCACTACACCACTTTTAGAGAGGCTGTAGAAAACTTTTACACGTAGGACCGGTTTTCTACCAGCACGAACCCCAGGAACATGTAGGGGGCAGCAGCATTGCTGGAGGACCACACGCCGAACAGGGCACTGCCAGGCACCCAGCCCCAGGTCTCACAGCAAGGCAACGCTGCAGGCGGGAGAATAACCCTGTCTTCCGTACTCCTGGTCTTGCGCCTCTAAGCAGGAGGCTGTCTTCCTTCCTCTGTTACGTGAAATCAGTGGCGTTACACTGAAAAAACTAGGGTGAGTGACAGCATAGTCCTCCTTTAACTGCCTAAGCAAAAAAAAGCCCCAACCCAACAAACCCCAAAGTGAAGGATGAATCAATCCTACCCTCCCAAGGCAACTAGTACTACCTTGAATTTCCAGACAGAGACAGGCCTGAACAAACTTTCCAATTATCACACACTCAGAAACACCTTGAGCCAGATCGCATGTTGCTGGCTTAAGCCCAGCTCCGAGGACCCAAATCTCTCACACTAAGGAGTAACTAATTTGAGATCAGTGCAATTGCACTGTTATGAAGTTAGAATAAACTAAAGGACGGTCTGGCTCCTTTGGTTTCTGGACACTGAAGCAAATGATTTCTGAGGAGAGAATGGATTACCTGAAACTCTCAAGGAAGGCTGCTGAAGAAGAGAGCTGCTCTTGGCTTTGTAATTCCCACATGCAAAATACAGTTGGGTAGAAAGAAGTGAGCTAAATCACTGCTTCAAAACCTGTAATTGTTCATTGAATAAGATGCTACAAAAAGGTAAAAAAGAAAACCTTTAGGATGCAAAGACTTGTTTTCTTTTGCTTTTAACCAGCCATTTGAAAACACTGCAACATGACCAATTCCTCAAAAATGTTTTCCTGACCACAGCGTCTTGCATGCAGACAAACACAAGGATTATACCAGTTCCTGGAAGAACAAACGTCATAAGCTTTTTTTAATACTGGAGCACATGTCTGTTTGTATTGTTGTTTTTCTCTCTTCTTATCTCCCTAATTTTGGGGGATATTTTTTCCTTTTTTTTTTTTTCTTTGTTCCTAGACTCTTTGTTTAAATGAGTACAATGGGTTATTTTTTCCTCTGGTTGTTCTTTTTTTTTTTTGTTTGTTTGGCTCTTTAGACTTTTTGCCTGTGTAAGTAAAATTGCCCTTCCTTAATGCTCTCTCTCCTGCTGTTTCAGCCTGAACAGCTTCCACTGGGTCATATTCATGCCACCGTTCTAAAAAATTTGCTCATTTCTAAAAGTAGCTCATTAGTTATTTGCTGTCTTCAGAAGTAAGTTTTCGAGGTCTGGGCTTTAACCTTTTCTAGTGAGGGCTCCTGTTTCACCACTGTGTATTTGAGAAGTTTCCTCAGGTAAGGAAAAAAATGGGAATCTGACTTGCTTTCCTGGGCAGATTTCTCAGGTGTTTTGTTGTATTACGGTGGTACTGAGTCAAGGCAGCAATTAGGCATGTACTTACGTGCCTTTGGAGTCAGTGGGATGTATTACTGTCTCAAAAATGGACGAGTTTAAGCAAGTGCTCTCCCAAACTGCAACTTTACTTATTGTACTGTAGTGCACGCCTGCATTGAGAGGCTTGGGAAAGCTAAGGCGCCTCAGTGAAAGCTTGCAGAGTCAATGCACGTATAACAAAGTGCATTAATCTGCTCTGTGGATGCTCCCATTACATCATTGCAGCTTAATCCAAGCAAACCTATAGACAAGCCCTCAAGCTGTGTTTGTGACAGTGAACAGCTTTGAACACGGTGTACCATTTATCAATCTCCTTTTGTAATCCACAACCTAATGTAGATTAGATTAGAATCTAATGTAATCCAAGTGCCTCTTGCTGAAATTCATTCAGCTGGTATAATGTTTCACGTGTAAAATAAGCAAAAATTCCCAAACTTTGAGTATTACAAAATACAGACCAAAGAAAAGGGATAAATGACCAATAGGATACATTAAAGACACGAAAATGTTTAAAGATCTGACAGAAGACAGAAGAATTTATGGAAAGGTCTTCCTGAACCATACCACTGCCTGCGAATCTCAGCCCCTCAACAGTGGAAAAGTCTGAATCAAAGTTAGAGGAACAACATTTTACTCAGACTTAAAATTGAAAGAAAGGATGGAATGAAATGGTGTAAAACACATAAAATTCATATCTCCTGTCTATTTGTAGAATTAATTACTGGCTGAAATGTCGGGCTGCTTTCAATTAGTTGTGCTACGAGTGCAAACTGTAATTGTTCTATGTTAGTGAGTGTATTATACTTGCTTATTGAAAGACTTTTTTGTATAATGCATTCTTGTGGAAGGACAAAGAGCTGAGAGAATCCTGGCAATATTCTGTATTGCTTGTCTGAAAAACCTGCTGTGCTTTGTTTCTTTTTGCTAAATTCTGCCAAAAAAAAAAAAGGAAAAGCTTAATTAAACCACAAGCATCTCTCTGATGAGCCTCTCCTTTGATATCTCTCTTTTGATAGTCTCTCTCCTGACAGGCTGTGATACTCCACTAGAAATGCTTTGTGTTTTCCTCCTTGGGGATAACAACTGCTTTGTTCCAAGCATTTCCTCGGCCTAGGATTTGGGAGCTCTGGAAGAGTGCAAACATCTTCTTCCAGCCTATCAGTGTGAGAGCAGGACCCAACGTGGAACTAATTAGTGACATAATGAACGACACAACAGTTTATTGCCAGGAAGCTCCCAATGACGTGGCAGTAATCTCACAATGACTAATCAAGATTATCTTCATTTCCCTTCGGCAACTCTACCTGATAAATTAGTGAAAAAATGAAAATAAACCTGTAAGTAGAACGAGGTTCTGACTTAAAATAGCTGACAGATGATGTTCTGCTATTCCCGGCGTTATAGCATACAACTCTTCTCCATAAATTCTAGGACTTTGGCTACAGGGAGCAGAGAAGAGTGGTTACAACACACACCCCACTGATTTTGGTGGACTGCTCCTAACATTATGTAGTGTTTACCGTGACTTTTGGATGCGTGGGGTGCAGCCCTACTTATCAACCTGAGGTTGCCCGTTTTGATAAGAGATGGTTATTACTAGGATTGGGTAGAAACGGAGTCGCTCTTTTAGAATAGGTAGATGGACGCAGACCTCTCACAACCCAAACCCTGTCCCTAGACCAGCACACGGCGTGTGGGACCAAGCCGCCGGGCAGCCCCGGGCAGGGGGCAGTCTCCCCCCTTCCCTCCCCCCTTTATTTTTTTTTTTTTTTTCCCGCGACAGCAAATATTTACACCATTTACACCGCCCCTCGCACAACACCGCCCGCTCCGGGGCGCAGCGTTCCCCGCGCCGAGCAGATCCCGCTTCTCCAACCGAAATACGCCCCTCCCCGCCCGCGCGCGCGCGCGTGTGTCCCAGCTCCGGGTCTCTCGCCGACGGGACACGGCACCCGCGACCCGGGGGCGGGCAGCGCGAGGCGGGGCCGGGGCCGCGCGCATGTGACCGGCGGCAGCGGCGGGGGCGGCCCCGGTGTGGGGGGGGTGGTTTGGGGGCGGGAGGGGGGGGGCGGCGGCTGTGCCGGGCCGCGGCGGGGCAGTGCGGAGCGGCGGCGGCCGGGGGATGCGGAGCGGTCGGGCCCCGGGCAGATGATGGCGATACGCGAGCTGAAAGTGTGTCTGCTTGGAGTGAGTAGAGGGGACCCCGGGGGGGTACGACATGGACACACACGCAACGGGCGGACACCCGCTTCCTTCTCCTTTCCCGGTGGGGGCTGAGGGAGGTGGGGTGCTCGCTAGAAAGGGGAACACTTCCAGCCCCCCACCTCCCCCCTCATCGCTCCCGGAGGGCGCCGCGTCTCCCCGGGCCGGAGAGGGGGGGGCTTCGGGGGGGGGGGGTCGGCCGCCGCGAATTCCTCCACGGCGAGACTTGGCCACCGCTCACCGGCCTGTGGGGGGAGGCTTTGGTGGGGTTTTTGTTTTGTTTTTGTCTTGTTTCTGAACTTTTTTAAAAGCGAGAAGGGCGTAGCGGGTTGCGGGGGGGGAGAGAGGGGGAGTGAGAGGGTCTCTTTGGGGGGCGCCCCCCCCCCCCCAAGCGTTTCCTAAGCGGGGGCCGTCGCCGCCCGAGAGCCGGCTCTCCCCGGCCGCGGGAGGCGGTGGCTTCCCCCCCCCCCCCCCACCCCAACCCTTGTCCGGTGCCGGAGCCCCGAAAGGGATCCGGGAGGGTTCTGCAGCCCGCCACCCCCTCGGCGGGCTTTCGGATCTTGTCACTGGCCAGCCCTGGCTTCACCGAGCCCCTGCCGCAAACCGGGGGGAAGCGGCAGCCCCGAGACCTTCTTTGGGGTGGCTCCTTCTCCCTGTGCCCCTATGTGCTGCCGGGGCGCTTCGTTTCATTACTCGCCTGGGTTTATTCAGAGCTTCCTTCGCTCGGCCCCTTACAGGAATGCCCTTTCTGCCACTGCTTTTCCTTCTTTTGCCTTTTTTTTTTTTTGTTGTTGTTTTTTTTTTTTTTCTTTTTTGGCGACCCCGTGTGCGCGCCGTGTGTTCACATCTGGAGCAGCAATGTGCTTAGCTCTGCACTTCGGCTGCGCCTGGCCCCGTCCCCCCCTATCCCCCCCCCCCCCCCCGCTGCCCGGCGAAAGGCGCTCACCGAGTTGGTACAAACACCGCGGGGAGGACAGGGCCACCTCTTCTGACAGTCACTGACAGAGCATGGCTACTTAATTAAAAAAACAAAAACAAACAAACAAAAAAAACCAACAAAAAAACCCCAAACGTCTCAAATTATCATAGAATCCTAGACTTGCCTAGGTTGGAAAGGACCTTTCAGATCATCTAGTCCAACTCTGACAAAAACCGTCACTAAACCATATCTTTAAGCACTATATCTACCCGCCTTTTAAATACCTCCAGGGATGGTGCCTCAACCACTTCCCTGGGCAGCCTGTTCCAATGCTTAATAACCCTTTCAGTGGAAAAATCTTTCCTAATATCCAGTCTAAACCTCCCCCGTTGTGACTTTAGGCCATTTCCTGTTGTCCTGTCGCCTGTGACTTGGGAGAAGAGATCATCTGCCTCCTCTCTACAATGTCCTTTCAGGTAGTTGTAGAGAGCGATAAGGTCTCCCCTCAGCCTCCTTTTCTCCAGGCTAAACAACCCCAGCTCCTTCAGCTGCTCCTCATAAAACTTGTTCTCCAGACCCCCTCACCAGCTTCGTTGCCCTTCGGCTGCCTTTAGGTCCTGATCTCCATAAACATTCAAAAAAGCACGAACGAAGGCATTTCAGAGTTAATTCTCTTTCATGCAGTACAAGTGAGTTGACAGTTTAAAAAAACCAAACAAATGCAGGCACCCCAGTTCTCTTTGATTTATGTTGACACGTACCCCAGCAGGAGTGTGTCCCTTGCCCTGGAGTAAGTACCAGGACAGGGTGCCAGGGCACTAGAGAGTTTAACCCGAACTATTTTGCAGTTGACCATTCCTCCTTTCTCAGTAAAAATTCCTGCCTTCAACTTTTAAAACAGTACAGAGACAAAATAAATGTGGTTTATACAGACCTGAGGAGTCTGTGGTAGAATATGCGGCTATGTCTTTATTTTTCTTCCCCAGTAGAAAATCCTGTAATTTTATAGAGATGAAGTGTCTTGTGGAATGACATTCCTCTCGCCCATTATTTATTGCTGTTTTGTAACATAAAAATGTGCTGGAGGTTTTGGAAGACAATTGTTTACTTCTTTTAAAACAGGAAAAGAAATCTATAAAGCAGCTCTGTGTTACTAGGAGTATGCAATTACTATGTAGATTCATTAAAATGATAGGGTGGCAGTGGGAACACTTAGGAAGATCTAAGTGTCTGTAGTTATAGTAGTTAGTGAGATGTTCCTTCCTGAGTTTTAATAGGGTGTAATCCTAGAAAACAATCTACTACTGATCGTAGGCATCTCATTTACCATGGAGGTTGATGCTCTGTTTTCCCAAAAGCAAGGACTCCTTCGTATGACACACCCCCTCGGGAAGCTCAGACAGACTTCCAGAACAGAGAGATTCTGTACCTGTCTGTGTGAACAAGTGCAAGCATCGGTTTTGATAACCCAAAAATATATTTTCAGGTCTACCAAAAGGAATCTCAACAGTTTTCAACAGGTCCTGGAGGGTGAATTGGTATTCTATCTAGTAGGTCCCCTGGTAATTGAGTCTGGCATGTCCAAGTCCCAGGACGAGTTCCTATCCTTGTTAGAAATTAGGGATTAAATTGGTTTGTAAACCTGCATCCCTGTCCACTTCTGAACAAGGCCCTGGATTGCACCTCTAAATCAGACAGGAGGATCGCTGATGGTCTGCAGCCCTCAGCTGTGCAAAGGGTCTGGGCTCAGGCTCTTTCTGCCAGCTCAGAATTTGCCAGCAAGGGAAAAAATTGCAGCTGGTGCAATGTTTTCGGAGCCAGCTTCTCCGCAAGCTCTGAAGCCCTACTTGTCTGTGAAGGGTCTAGATGGGAGGGTGAGGAGAGAGGGGAAGAGGAAAACCAGAGCTGTGCTCCACGCTGCCAGCCCCTGTAAGCTAACTCGGAACCCCAGGGCCAGCGTTTGCGCAGAAGCCGTTGCAGTGGAGATGGGGAGTCAGTTATCAGCGCTCAGATGTGTCCCCTGCATTGCCTGGGTCACGCTATAGCACAGGAGGGAACCTGGCCTTTAATTTTCAACGTAAATGTATCGTAACTGCGATTGGGGTATCTGCATTTCACTTCCTCCTCCTCCAGAGCAGCTCGGGGTTTTTAAAACTCTCTCTGGGTGTGATGGGAGATTTGGAGCAGCCTGGAGTCGTGCACAGCACAGGGATGGTCGTGGGGTTTGTAGGAGTTGAAGGAGACACCAGCAAGAGAACGACAGAGAGGAAGTTTGGGGCAGCTCAAGGCTAGGTGTGAGTCAGTTTGGAAGGCAGGCTTTGCGGAGCTTTGTTGTTTGTGAATTTGGGAGGGCAATGCTCTTTAAGGAGAGATGGTTCCGGCTCTCTGTGGGCTGTCAGGAGCAGGATGCCTGCCTAATTGTGCAGCGCCTCGCAGCCTTAGCTGTAAGAGCTATGGAGCTGCAATTTTAATAGCTCTCTTGAGCATGTTGCCATGCAAGTGGCCTCAAGCCTGCTTCTAAACTACTTCACCTGGGAAATTACCACTGCTGGGCAGCGAGGTATCTGCACGTGGAAGATACTTGAGCATCTGCTCCAAGTCCTGTCTTGTCACCCCAAACTCTTCTCGGTCTCTTGGGCTGGTCTGTTCATCGTTCTCAGCAGCTGTCCCTGTGTTAGAGGTACCACCTGCTTCTGGGTCTGAGCAGGTTTTAGCTGCAGCTCAGTTTATGTGGCGAAATGAACTGCAGCTCCCATTTGGCTTGCACGATGTTTCTGTCCTGAGTGGTCACCCTCTTGAGTGGGTGAAGGAGGGAGGGACGGAGAGGGGCTGGTGTGTTCCTGAGCCGTGCTCCAGTGCTGAAACATGGCCGGGCGTGCGGCTGGGAAGATCTGCCAGGTTTCCTAATCTGTCTGTGGGTGCTGAGTGCCATGTGCCTTGGCTCCCAACATTTTCTTGATGCAGGCTGGAGGAGCAATTTACAGCTCTCTGCCAAGTCCTGACATAATTGTGTGTGGCAACCAGAGGAGATTGCCAGGTCGAGGACTAAGGCAAAGTTTCTCGTCTTTGTCACTTCCTGAGGAAACTTTGACAACCCTTCAGAGAGACTTTGGGAGGTGGCTTGCTAACTGCCATCTAAAGTGATCTCCATTACTCCTTTCCTTTTGTTTTTGTTTATTACATTTTTATGTTGTGAGTGTTCATCATAGGACCAAAGGATTTAGGATTGGAAGACACTTGGAGGTCATCCCTTGGCCCTAGAGCTCCTCTTATAACTTACCTGACATATGTTTGTCTTGCCTGTTCCTAAAAAAATCTCACGATGAAGGTTTATCTCCTCCCCAGGGTTATGTCCCAGAACTTAACTGCCCCTACTGTACAAAGTTATTTCCCCAAACATAATGCCTACACCTTCCTTGCCTGAGACTTTGCTTCTTCACCCTCCTGTTTGTGTTTCCATTTTCTTGCTCGTTAAGAAGTCATTTGCTGGCATGCGTTCTGCTGGCGTGTAGTCTGAAAATACTGTCTGAAGTTGTTAAGCCTGCATTTGTAAAATGGAGTGACATTTCCTCTGTGGAGGAGAAGGAGGTTTCCTCAGGAGTTTCACCACAGCTGGATCCCAATTGTTAGGTACGGGTAACAGTTTATTACCTTAAAAGATGTCGTGCGCCTCCATGTGCAGTGTCTGCATGTGCAGGCGGTGGAAATGAGCTCAGAATTGTTTGATATTTAAAGTAATTGGGAATATGATAGTAGTTTTCTTCAGGAGAAAAATACCTCTGGTTTTCCTGTCTTCGTGCTATGATAATGTAAAGGTCTGGATTCTGTGCGGATGGAGAACAAATTCCTGTAGCAGAGTGTATGTGTGTGTCAGACCTTTCAATGCGAAGCTGAAGTACCCGCTCTTCTTCTTTATGTAGCTATTATACTGAACACGTATGACTGAGAATCTTTTCGTTTGTGTTGGTGTTTATAAAAGACAACAATTTTATTTCTCCTTTGACTCTTAGTATGCTTGTCATTATTAATGCTCTTAGTGCTTAGATGTCCCAACCCAAATAGGAGCACTGCTGTTAAAACCAAAAACGCATCCCGGGGATGGGTTGTAGCAGTTAAGGACCTTATTTCTCACAGGATATGTGCAAGGGGGTCTACAGGTTAAGATGAGCATCCTGCTGAAGACAGTAATGCTACACAGCTGCAGTGCCGTACCCTGAAACAGAACAAGAGGGACCAAAGTAGCGCAGATGACAAAGGTGGTTGTGAAAAGAAGAAAATTGTACCGATGAAGTAAATGTATGCCTTCTAAAGTTTTGTCCAAAAAACATCTTTCTGAGAGAAGTGATTTCTGATGAGCGATTTTTAAACTATTATTGTTTTTTATTTTTCCATGTTAGTGGTTCATCATCATCTACTTATTCATTCATGGTTTATTATGTAAACAAGTAGCTCTATCATGAGAGTAATTTTTGAATCATGACTTTGCATGGCTCTTTGTCTTGTAGAGTCACTGGTGTGAAATGTCCATTGTTGCAGCCTTTCCATCAAAGGAGCCCTCATCTGTGTCTCTCTCCTAGCCGCTTATTTCTTCGCGTTGAAGTGAAACATCAAATCATGTGTAAAACTGGACAATGATTTTAAGTCCACAGGGAACTGAAAAGCAGACAGCCAGACACACGGTTAGCATGACTACATATGCCTCATTTCCTTGGGAAATGGTATTCTCTGTGTTCTTCCTCGGTGAAGAATACTCTAAAGCTTGCACTTACGTGTGCATATTTACATACTCCGTTGCCCTGCTTTGCTTTTCAAAAGAACAGCCTGCGAGGATACTGAAAAAGACAGGGACTGCGGTCATTTTGGTTTTGGGGGGAAAAATATAGCATAAAACTCCAGTTACATAGCAAGCGAGAAATGCCTTTTCTCTTGTGTCAGTAAGTAAGTATGTTCAGAAACCTAATTTACTCTTTTCCTATTGATTTATAAAATGTTTAAATGTCTAAATCAGGTTTTTTGCAACGCAGACATTAAATACGTAGGTAAACAATTTATTAGAATTTAACAGAATTCAGGATTTCATGTGTACTGCTTTCCTGATGCATCTACAAAACTTTATCAGTTACTCATATATTCCAAAAATTTTGGGTGGGATTGCTGAGAAAAGTGAGTAGACTGGGTTATGACCTGAACATCCTTCTAGGAAAAGATGAGCGTGGAGGCCGCATTCTGCTTTCGTTTCCAGCAGCACAACTAAGCTGGCTTTCTGAAGCAGGAGAAGGCAGGACTTGAAGCAGGTTTTACTTTCAGTAGCTGCAAAGCCTCTGAAGGGGAAGCTCGTTATTACTCATCAGCTGGGCAGCAAAAGAATACCCCAGTGGCTGGTGCCAGTTGCTGGGAGGATTGCACGGGATTGACTCCCGATCCACCGATAACCAGCTCTCAGCTCCCATCTGCTGCTTATCACTCGCCTGTTGAACGAGACCCTGCTGCGGCTGTCATCCAAAAATCATGTGCAGGCTGTAGCTTTACTGTCTCTCAAATTGTATTTATTTCTTTTGTTTTATAGTATTACCACTATAAAACTATGTTGGGTTTGTTTTTTTTTTCTAGGGTTCCCCACCCCATTGCTTCAGTCCCTTTTTTGATTTCTTAGATTTGGCTGAAAAATGGTGGAACTTCTTGTTTTACAGTAATTCGGAGGAAAAAAGTAAATTCTTTCTTTCTATGAAAATAAAGAAGTTGAAGCGGTAATAAACTCTTTTTTTTTTTTTTTTTTAAACACAGATTAATGCAGCTTTAGCCCTACTCAGTGAAGCAGTACTGAGGCAGACTGTGTGAATCAACCAGAAACTCTGGATGTGAGGAATGTGTTGGGGGGCCAAGAAAAACCCTCTCATTCTCATCAGGCGATTCCTTTTAACCGTCTTAAGTCAAGCCGTATTCAAAGGCCGTTTTTAATTTACATTTAAAGTATGTTTTCTGAGACTCTGGTTGATGGTACGACTTGTTTCAAGGGTGATAATTTGCCTTATTGATAAGGTGTGTTGCAGCTGGAGCATGGTTTAAGAAAGAGGCAAAAGAGGCATTAGCTGAGCTGCTCATGGGCAAAGGCCTTGGGACCTGCAGGGCTTTTGCATATGATAATGTTTACAAATTACAGTGCTGGTAAATTTTTGCTAGTGTTGGGTTGTGTCTGAGCTGGGTGTGTGGGTGGTGCGGACTCTGCAAGTGCACAGGCCGGATAGACTTACTATTTATAAAATTTCTTAAGCACCAGGCACCAGGCCTTGCTGAGAGAAGCCTTTACAGGGAGGCTGGAGCCACAGCTCTGCTCCTGTTGCTTTCAAATGGTCAGTTTTTCTTTTTGTCTCCCTTCTGCACCTTCTTCCAACTGACATTTGCCCTACAGGCACTGTTGATGTGATGATATCTATTTCATGGTTGCGTCCCCTGTTCAGATGAGATCGGGGCTGGTGCCATCTTTTTCCTTTCCCACACCTTGGTTTTGAGGGGTGCGTTGAAAGGGAACAGAGCTGGCTTTGGCAGGTTTGCTAAAGTTGACCCCAACTTCCCCACATTTCAGGTGCTGCCTCAGAAAAGGAGCAGTTGAGCGCAGGGCAGCTCGTGTCTTCTCAGCTTCAGTGGCTCAGGTGCTCAGTTCCCAACCTCCGTTGATGGAAGGCTGTGGTTTGGAGTTGCGGGTTGACCTCCTCGCCATCATCTCCACCTCCACCTGGAGATCTGGGGCTTCCTCTGCTCGTGTTTTCCTCAAGCTGCCTCTGGGGCCAGTTGAATGCCCAACACATGGATACCCAGAGGTACCCGGAGTTACTCTCCAAAAGGGTTGGGCAAGGTGGTGGGAAACTGGGAGGGTTCATTCGCTCTGGTCTACTGGATCCCGACATCGAAGGGAACAAATGCGTTTGCCCTGGCTAAATTAGGTAGCGTGCCTCTTGGGCGTTTCAGTCTCTCTCAGGGTTGGTCTCGTTCTTTTTTGGAGCTTATCCTGGGAGCGCCAAGGAGCTTGTTTTTAGTGCAATGGTCGTTTGCTGTTTCCAGAGCTGGCAGCGCATGTCAGGTCAGTAAGTATCTATTCCTCGGTTATTGATAGTATCTGGAGGATACTATCAATAAGTATCTGCTCCTCAGTTTTCTTGCCCGTGCCATGGATGCTGGCACACAGGCTAGTAGCTGAGGGCTTCCTACTCTGGGTCGTGGCTTCAGCTGCTCCCCACCAGCTCTGCAGCCCTGTTGGCGAGCCAGACCCACAGCAGCCCTCCCGGGCATGGCTGAAGCTCTTGGTTGTGGGTCGCTCTGGCATCCCTGGAGCCTTCTGCAGGGGGGATACGAGGACACGGGTGGGAACAGCTTGTCCTTGGGCAGTCCAGGCAGTGTCCCTGCCTGATGGGGGAGGAGGAAAAGGAGTGCTTGCTGCTTCCTAACTCTCCTGGAGAGCCTTCACTGCTCTGCTTCTTGTCAGGGCTTGTCATGCCCACCACTAACTCGTGTTTGCAGCTGATGGGCAGCTCGTGTAACTATAGCTCTGCAGCCCCTCACCAGAAGGTGTGTGAGAACTGCCATGGGGACGTGTGCTCCTGAACTAAATGAGAATAAAAGATGTTATTATTCTCATGGAGTTGTGTGTCTTTTTTTTTTTTTTTTTCTCTCTACCTACTTCGTACAGACCCGCATAAGGGTCAAAGTGAATGGCAATTTCTTAAATTCCATCTCAACTCAACTTGTAGTACGCCAGGAAAGGCAGACATTTCAGTTTCCTTCTGAAACATCTTATACACCCTTCCTGCGAACGCTTGCAGTTTTGAACACCACCGCAAGAAGACAAATCCAAGCTTTAGAAAGCCGCCAGCGGAGGTGGATGGGAGGCCAGCTCGGAGCACAGCCTTGTGTAAGCAAATGCCAGTGGTTTGATTTACAGTCTCCAGCCTCGCAGGGCCGCTCGTGAAAGCTGAACAACAGGCCGTGGAACAAATGCTTTTTATTTTCACCCAGCTATTTTTAAACATAAATGCTACTTAGTGCGTGTTTTTTATATTTCTTGGAGGAGAGGGTAGAGCAGTTACGGCCTTGCACTTTTTGTTTTGGACGGAGTATGTTCTTATTTGGGCAACATGTGGAAGTACATGTGCATGAAATCCAGCTACTAAATACTTTGTGTCCCCGAGTTATTGTTTCCTCCTTTGTCAGCAGAGTGACAGGATGCTGCAGACGTCATTGGGTGTCCCGATTGGACCCGTCAGCCTCTGCTGGGCACAACTGCAGGGGACTATAAAAAAAACCCAAAAACTGTAAGGGCAATCTTTTAAAATGATTAAAATTTCTCTTGCGGAAATTCACCTACGGTTAGGGACTCTTTGAGGCAGATTTGCCTTTGCTCTAAAGCCTGTCTACAGAACGAAAGTGAGTTAAAGAGGTTCCTAATGTGGGTTTAATTTTGAAAAATTAATTTTTTTGGCCCATTTAATCCTGCAGCAAAAAAAAAAACCTTAATAAGTGTTGATAGGATGTAATGGTTCATTAGCAAAGCTGTGCTTCTCACCCATGGGATGTGTCTGAAGCCATTTGCATGTCCTCCCATGCTCACTGGTGACCGGTGAGATACAGTGGGCATTGGAGTAGCTTTAACCTTCTCTATCCGATGCTAGTAAATAATAGCTGGGACCTTGTCGCCAGGGTTGCTGTTGCGTGTGTTCTCCAGGTGTGCCTATTTCTGGCTTGTGAGGCTGATGCTGGGAATTCAGTGACAGAGGAGGAATCCTTAGGTATTTGGTCAACATCTGGTGTGTGCCAACGCAGAGAAGCTGTAGTAGGGATCACAGGGCTTCCCAAAGACTGATGTGAAAAGCATCCCCGGGAGGACTCTCCGGAACGTGGTGTAGAGTCACACCAAGGCTCAGTTTGGCTCTTGAGACTTTAACTAGTTTTTAATTACTTGATTTAAGGGGGAGAAAGTACGTTATCGCTATGGTTAGTAGTTTATGAGTTAGAAGCATATTACAACTGGAAAATTTGAGGTGTTTGTCCATACGCAGTCTCACAATTTTAATCTCCAGCAACTTCTGCCGTCTGTGGAAGGAAATATTGTGTTTGCTTAAGACAGCGTTTGTTACTTTAAAAAAACCACCTCTGACTGACATACACCATTACCAGTCTGTAAGGTTACACTTCCACTTTGTGGCTGTATAAATCTGGTGGTTGGTTAATTCCTGGAGGAATTTGGGAAATGAGAAAGAACAGATTCCCTTTATTGGGTAGGAAGTTCATTATCTCCCTCTTCCCCCCCCCCCTTTTTTTTTTCCTTAGTGTACTAAATGTAAGTGTATCTATTTTAAGAGTCATAAAATCAACACTTGCAATATATCTTGTTAAAGCTGATATGAACAGGAAGCTTCCAGACGCATTTAGGCCAGAAGGCCTTCACGGTGCATAATCCATGCTGACTTCAACCTTTGCAATACTATGCAGACAATCTTACTTCTAGGATATTCAGTTCTTGAGTGTGCTACGGACAAGGTTTTCTCTTACGTTATCCCTTAAGTCAGCATTTGTCTTTTTTTTTTTTTTTTGGATGATATTGCTCTTGTGGAAAAATCAAGGAAAGTTGGACTTTTTGTCCTAGTGTGCTTGAATGTCAATGAAGGAATTAAACGTTATCCCCCCCCATTTAATGTCTTCAACTGTTAGGACTCCAGCAGCAGAGTACAGTTCGTGTGAATAGCCTTCAGTGTCAATTATTTTGTCCTTTGATATTCCCCCTCTCCCCATCCTCCCTGGATGTTTTCTTTATTTTTTTTTCTTGCAGGATGTGCTTGAAAAGAATAAACCCATGATGCCTAGGCGTTTGACAGATAGTTGGAGCATGTTTTATGTGACAAAAATGGCAGCTGTATCAAACCAGATAAAATAAATACTGATTTGAGATTATGTTGCCGAAGCCCTAATTTGGGTAGTGTCTTTAAGCACGTGTTTAATTCGAAGCATTGGGGTAATCCCTCTTGAGCAGTGTTTAGGGGTACAGCCTTTGCTGAACGGGGTCAGTTGAGCCCCAAGCTTAAAGCTCAGTGTATACTTTAATACACAGCTGAACGCAGTGCTGTGCGGAGGACAAAGATAAAAAGTTTATGTAAATTAAGTATTTGAGATAACACAGCTCTTGAGTGACTCCTGTCATTTAACATTGAACGCAGGTAAAGTAGCTCAGTTCTACCTCAGCTTGGTTTTCAGCATCTGGTAGTCTCCTTGGAGATGGTGCTTTATTTGACCAGGTAATTAAGTGGGTCCAGAGTTCCATGGCTAGGTTTGCCTCCTCCTTTAGGCTGGTGTGGAGAAAGAGAGAGAGTGAATGAACCTTTGGCAGCTGTAGAATAAGTCCACGTTAAAAAAGTTTGTCTGAAGGAGAGTGGCAGCCCTACAGCCCCAAACATTTTTCAGAAATAGTTTAAGCGATGAGCAGTAGAAAAAGGGGTGTAAAAGTGTAGAGGAGATTTGGAGGAACAAAGTGATAAAGAAAGAGACTAACGGAGGAGGAAGTGGAGGACTGAAACTGAGAGAAAACATGAGAGGAGTGTTGTGGGGGACCGGTGGGAGGGAACGAAGAACATGGGGGGGAGCAGGAGGGAGGGAAAGAGAAGCAGAGAATAAGGGAACAGAAAACCACACAGAGGAAAACAGCGAAGGGAGTGATACATACAAAATAACAAGGTGGGGTGAAAAAATGCCGGTCGCCTCTCCCTTGGTTTTAGCCTTCAGTTTCCTTTTTTTTTTTTTTCTTTTTCTCCTTTTAAAACTGTAACTTTGTCTTAGTTAGCATTGTTTCATTTCTGTTTCAAAACACTTTGTCCCACTGAACCTGCAGAATTGTTGTTTACATTGCATTAAATTAAGCTGTATCTTTTGACCAGTCAAGAACACTCTGTTGCAGATCTGGTAACTGAAAGGGAAGGTCTGGTAGGGTCTTGTGAGCCGCTTCAGACATTGTCCAAAATCCCCATGCCTGTTGTTCTGCCGTGCCTGGGGTCTGCAGGAGCTTTGGGCTCAGTCCCACACGGTCCCAACACTCAGGCTGTGACACAGAAAACGTGTTTAACACCCCAACAGCCTTTCCTGGGAGGGACTCCTAAGGTCTACCCTTTGCGTGGCTCAGGTTCTTCCTGCTTTGGAGGGAAAGATCAAACCTGCTTTTCTCTAACCCAGCTATTCTTGTCCCTTGAGGAGATGTCCTTAAATGTACTGAACCTTCATGGGTCAGCATTGCCATTTGAAATGCTCCCAGCGTGTTTTCAATTGAGATTTGCAAAGTCTGTATGCTTTTGACCATTTCTGGATCTCTGTTTCTGAGTGAAGATGAGAAAAATTGGCCAGGTGCGTCAAAACTTTCTTCTGAGAGTCAGTTATAAGTTCGATACTTATTTCCTAGTTGTTTTTGTGATGGAAGGTGCCTTAACAATAACAGCAATAAAATCCGTTCCTGCTCATTTAAAGGGCTTTTCCCTAAAAAGTTGGATTCCCTGGCACTAGTGGTACCAGCTGTAGGAGCTGCTGAGTTTGATTCCTGCTAAAATCAATGGGAGGTGAAAACATGCAAGAAGTCAACTGCTTAAGGGTTGTGTCCTTGCGCTGATAATGTCTTCCCTTTACGAGCCTGTTTGGTGCAGATAGCTTTACTCTCAGTAGGTTCACAGCAGTGCACAGTAAATCCACAGATAAAAAACTCAGCCCTGGGTTTTATTATACTGTGCTTGCTGTCAACTCTTCTGTTTACTTTCATGGGTGACAGAGGGGAAAGCACCAGGTGGGTCCTTAGATGACGCTGTTTAAAATAAGTGGTGATGTTTACTGTATTAGGGAGAACTTCAGATCCAGGCAATAAGTGAAATGAGCATGAGATCACTGTTATTCTAAGTTAATTAAACATGATAGTTTGGTGAAAAATTTTCTAAAACAGAATTAGGTTTGTGCAAGCCTCTGATTGTCCATTCCCAGTCGTGCACATCAATCCAGGAAATGGAACCCCCCAGTTTCAAGGATTTTAGACCTCTCCTTGATACCATTTAATATCCACGTAGATAACGTACATCTACGTTATCTACATTTAACTGTAAATAACAAATAATGGCAAATTCCAGTAAATCTCCCCATGATGCCCCAGGGGAGGGAACGGGCTGTAATGTGTCTGGAAGGGTAATGAAGGCAGGATTCCGAATCAGAATCATTTACGTTGGAAAAGACCCTTGGGATCATCGAGTCCAACCATCAACCCCACTCTACAAAGTTCTCCCCTATACCATATCCCCTAACACTACACCTAAACGAGTCTTAAACACGTTCAGGGATGGTGACTCCACCACCTCCCTGGGCAGCCTATTCCAGTGTCTGACCACTCTTTCTGTGAAGAATTTTTTCCTAATGTCCAGTCTAAACCTACCCTGTTGCAGCTTGAAAGGCTGGGGTAAAGGCCTGAGTAAAGAAGATGCTGTTAGCAGCTGGCTGACCTTTAGGCTGCTGATAAAGGGAGACTGTCTCAGACCTTCAATGGTCATCAGAGACTGCTGGTTTTACATGTTTGTTGTATCAGCTAAAAAGGAACTGATAAGCAGAGGGAGAGCTTTTGGCGGTGAAACCACTAACGAAATCCTTAGCCCCTGTCCCACCCGTGTGGCATTTCCTGAACCGCTCAAGGTTGCTGGTGTCTGGCTGCCTTTGGCCAGCAGAGAGGCAAGGAAAAGTTGTTTGCCTCTGCTTGTTGGTAGGTGACATACCCTGTACTAGGAGTCCTATAATTCGGAGGAAAGATCTGGGGCCGTGAGGCTGGTGCCCATTTGTTAAGGGAAATGTCTTTATATAGCTGCCCCCTGGAGCTCTACCTCCTTCCTCTCTGTCGCCTGTTGCTGCAAGAGAGAAGGGATCAGGCTTTCTTTTTTCTCCAAGACTGAAGTTTTCAACTGGTGTTTCAGTTGGCACTTATAATTTACGTGGTTTTTTTCTTCCTCTTTGCTATGAAATGTGGTAATAAGTTGCAGGTTGAGGTAATTACAGATTGGAAGGGGAAAATCTGAACATTGAATTGAGTTGCTTACTGAGCTTGGATGGACAAATTTGAAGGTAATTCAGCCCTTTTACAAATTTTCCAGGCAACCACTGGACAATTTTTCTATTACTGAAATAGTAAACTGAACACCAAGAGCCATTTCCTCAAATGCTGTACCTAGTTAATGTGCATATAGTTGGTTGCGTAAGAGCCACTGCCTTCATTTAATGAAAGAAAATTACTTTCTTGGGATCTGTAGGCAATCTGTGATATGAAACTATAATGTTTGGATTGGGATTATCAATTCTAGACTGGGTGGAAGATTTTGAATATCTTCTATGTGGGGACAGGTATATAAAATCTCCCCCCCCCCCCCATTTAGTAAGTGACACTAACAAGCCTGTATTCTGAAATTATGGCCTCTGGTGATGGGATTTGACAATGGAAGAGACAGGGTGTTGGAGTATGAATAGAAATTTGTCAAACAGCAATTCAGGTCAAAGATGATCTCCTCGTCATACCACTATTTTGAAAGTTTCAGCTGCCACAAATATATGTGGGGAAGGTTCACTTAGGAAAAGAATTTGCTTTGGAAAGAATAACACGGAATTGCTTATCCCATTTTTTGCTGCCAAACTGTACTCAAAACCAACATTTGTCAGGATGCTGTTGCCTAATGTGTTTACTGAACTATGAAAGCCTCAGGTTATTTATGTATTTAGTCTGAAAATTGAATTTAGTTTTTCTGATCATTGCATTGCACAATGATGATGAATGATATTTAACCAGATTGTTATGCTGGTGTGTGCGCATATGGCCTATAGAGATAACAGCCCCTGCAATCAATGCTCATTATCATTGACAATGTGAGGTACAGTGACTTGTAAATTACTTCCTTAGCACTTATCCCTTACTTAATCTTTAAAGTTGAGGGCTGATTATCAGGATTCCTAAGCAGATACTACTCACACAGATTTTTACTGTATTTTAAATAGGAATTTATCTGTGTTGTGTGAAGAGCGTTACGTCAAATGGATTTTTGTGACTGCATGTATGTTTTGAGATGGTGGGTAGGAAAAGGATGAAGGATGGCAGTATGCAGATGTTAGAAGGTCTCCCAAGTTTGTCCAGAAAATAAAGTCTGACCATTTAAGTTGCCAAAATCAGATATTGCTCTCAGTAAAATTGCATAGGCATTAAAGCAGGGCTTGCAACTTTTCTTTGTTTTACTTCAGCTTTATTTAGCTCCTCCCTCTTGAGGTTTCACATGCTGGAGAGATCTGCTAAGTTTGCTCTTGGTTCCTACTTCGTTGGGTGGGGGATGAGTGGTGACCACTACCCATCTGTGGCACCACAGTAGGGATTTTCCCATGGTAAATTGGGGCTCTCCTTTCTCCTCCTTAACTGAAAAATGAAGTGATTCTTAAATATCTGTGGTAGTGCTCAGCTGGGAAATCAGCAATCCAGTAATAGGGAGAGGTCATTAAGGTGAACTGGGGTGGTGGAAGTGAAAAGATGGGAGAGCATACCATGGAGTGCGAGATAATACGCTTTTTTTATCATTTACTGTGCATTTGGCAGGGTAGGTTTACTTGCTGATCTGTGTTATGCCTCCGTCAAGAGGGTCCTATGGTTCAGTGATCAGTAGAGAGCAAATACTGGCATGATTCTTGTTGGGGTGGTAGTGACTTTATATAAAGTCGCACAGCTATAGATCTCCTAAAAATGAACAACAACAAAAAAGGCCCTCTGAGGCATACAACATTGTTGATACTTTGCAGGCTTGGGTGTTTTTTTTCCTTTCATGGTACATTAATTTATGTGTGGGATACAGGCATCCCTTTGCAGCTGCCTTTGCTACTTGCACACTGCCTGTTGTCACGCAGGGCTCCCAGGGCAATAACAGTAGTGGGAGATGCCCGTGTTTCCAAGGGAGGGTGCTCAGGCGTTCTTCTTTCCATCTCTGTCTGTCCCAGCTGTCTAGTTCTTGTAACTCCATCATGCAGTCCTCTTTCCCTCCTTACCCAGGCTCTTGGTTCCCAAGTCACTTGAGCAATTTAGCCAGTGTTCCTTTCTCCTTTCCTCCCATCCCAGTATGGCCAAGTTGACCATTTCCTTCTCCCTTAGTGCCAGAAGTCACCAGGTGGTGCTATTTCCCAATGAAATGCCCTCCTTTGCATTGCAGTGCAGCCCTTGGAGAAGGATTTTGCAGTGTTGGGTTTTGTGATGGAGCTTTCTTTGGTGGGCAGCGGTGCCAGGTGGCGAGGAGTCTTGCTCCTCACCATGCCTTCAGTCTTGAGTTGTTTTTTTTGAAGCGAAGTTGTTTCCTCTGACTTAATTGGCCAGTGCCTTATCGATATTGAGGTCCTGAAAAGGTTGGGCTGCTTCTACACAGCTTGTGACCCACACTGTTGCACTCAAAAGCTGCTTTACCATAGTGTAAAGCATGAGCAAGTCTTGCTAAGGATATATTCAGGCTTTCCACTGTTGGGTCCCCCCCCCGCATCCAGCGGGAAGGTTTGTTGCTCGTTTGTTGGCGTGTGCTGCTACTCCAAAGAAGATTTGTGTGTGGGTGTGACTGCTCACTTGAAAAGTGCTCCTCTGGTTTCTCCTTTCCTCCTCTCATCTTATTAGTCAGCTACCACCTTATTTGCAGCTGCTTTTTATAGAGATCATGCTCTTACTTGAAACTGTAGAGGCTGTTCAAAACAAGGAGTTCAGCATCTTAAGCAAATCGCTGATGCCCCCAAAAGCCACAATTTGAGATGAAGGAATGCAAATAAACACCAAGTTCCCATCTTCCTTTTCACCAAGCTAAGCAATTCTTCCTCCACAGCGGTCCATACCACACGCTGTCAAGGGCAGAAGAAATTGATTGATTGAGATTCTGCTCTTTGATTTCAATTTAAAATCCTCCATTTCTCTCTGCAGTTCAGCTGAGAGATAACTTGTGTGAAGTGGGGAAGGAAATGTGTAGGAAAAGACACAGAGAATTAGCTGGAATTTTGATGTTGGGAAGTGGTTTCCAAATAATGTTAATAATGATTGAAGGCTGTTATCTTTGCTGTCCACAGTCATGGTAGCCTGGCAGTGTGGTTTGCTTGCACTTTGTACAGTGAGATGCAGTGATTAAGCATGTATATTTGAATAAGAGTGTGGGTTTGGGTATTTTTTTTGGCCGAAGATGATGAGCTTTAAAAATTACTAAATTGGGCATTCTGGGGCTAGGTTGGCTGCAGTGTTAATTTGTTATTCTTTTTTAATATATTCTGCAGTGTTGCTGTTCTTGAGCCATGTTGCAGAGAAAGGAACTGAGGTAGTTGGAGCACTGACCCACAGGCCATGTTTTCTACATCAGTCGCATTTCTGTTTTGCCTTATGATTTTATTTATTTTTATTCTATTTGAGTTATTTTAAAGAATAGCTTTGAAGGAAGCTTCTTTGTTCTCCTGTTCCCTCTGCAGCCCCCTGTCTCATACATAAAGATTGCTTTATAATTCCCCTGCCAACTTTACACACAAAAAAGGGTCGGTAGGTTGCGGAAGAGCAGCACAGTTTGTAAGCACTGGGTGAGTAAATGTACAGCAGCCACGTGGGCCACTCTGTGACTTGTTGGGTAGTATATAGTTTAACTGGCTGCTAATCCTGCCACCCACTGCTAATGCAGTGTAAAACAAGGATTTGTTCCTTACTGCTGATTTAATGCCATGTCTGTCACTGGACTATGTACGAAGGAAAGATCTCTTTCTGAGTGGGTCATCTTTCCAGCACCGTCTTGCCTTCTTTCATGGTGATAATGTTCCTTCTCTCAAGTCCCCACATTTGGAGAAACCTTTCCACACTTGGAGTCAAACCTTCAGCCGAAGTTAGTGGAGCGCCTACTAGCTGACGGATGAGAGACAGCACTTTGGGCAAATCCTTTTGAAAACCAAGTGTTTGGGGAAAAGAGAGGAGGGAAGGTATGCCCAGTTTGCTCACCTGAAGCTTTTCAGGCTGCATCTGAGACTCTCCATGCTTCTCACTCAGCACGAAGAGCTTGAGATTGGAGCCCTAGTTATGACAGCAGGATAATGCCAAATATCTTGGAAACACTCTAGGAGAGACTTTGGTTTCATATAATATTACATGTACAAAGATATCAATGTCTCTGGGAAAGTGAATTTATTGTTAACATTAGCTACTATACAGACATTAGCTGCTCTTCAGGCTGTCTCGTCTCTGGCCAGGCACATTGCTTTGATAGGATGATAAAGTGCTTTTGGCCGTCTGTGCTTGCTTTTGTACTTTATGGTTTGCTGAGGCCACAGTGTTGGTTGGGGTCTCTGGGCATATCTCTGACAGAAGTAGATAGATGGAGAGATTGTAAAGAATATTGAAGTCAGGGGATGGGGGAAGTCTGGAAATATTCTTCTTTGTCTATAAGAGAGGAACAGATGCAGCAAAATATTAAAGGTGTATTTGTAATTTGGGCATTAGGGGTTTTTGTCTCTGAAAGATTAGTGGGCTGGGATCTGGTGGAAAGCAATGGACCTGTGACAGTGAATACGGCGAAACTTATTAACTCCAGAGAAGCCTGCAAAATGGCAGGACAAGTAGGACTGCATTCCCTGGCTCCAAGTATGGCAGATATCAGAGGAGCTATGCATGCCCAACCTTAATTCCACAGGAGGATGTGTGCAGGATGTGTGTGAAAGGAAACCACATGCTGAATAATCACTCCCCAAATCACACACTGGCAGCAGGCGTTTGGCTTAGGTGGCTGATTGGGAACAGGAGAGGTGGACAGGGAGGGCTCCAGGCAGATCCCCCTCTGAGGCGCAGCAGATGGGCAGTCACTGTACACATTCTGCGAACTGATGTGGACTAGAGGAAAACAAATCCAGAGAAGGGATCAGATGATACGTTATACGTTCAGAGGTGTTATTGGGTGGTCAGGTTTTGGTAGCAGGGCGGCTACAGGGGTGGCTTCTGTGAGAAGCTGCTAGAAGCTTCCCCTGTGTCCGATAGAGCCAATACCAGCAGCTCCAAGACAGATCTGCCACAGGCCAAGGCCGAGCCCATCAGTGATGGTGGTAGCGCCTCTGTGATAACATATTTAAGAAGGGGAAAAAAAAAACCCTGTGCAACAGCAGATGGAGATAGGAGTGAGAACATAGGAGAGAAACAACTCTGCAGACACCAAGGTCAGAGAAGAAGGGTGGGGAGGAGGTGCTCCAGGTGCTGGAGCAGACATTCCTCTGCACCCTATGGTGAAGACCACGGTGAGGCAGGCTGTCCCCTGCAGCCCACAGAGATTAACAGTGGAGCAGATATCCACCTGCAGCCCAGGGAGGACCCCATGCTGGAGCAGGTGGATGCCCAAAGGAGGCTGTGACCCCATGGGAAGCCCGCACTGGGGCAGGCTCCTGGCAGGACCTGTGACCTTGTGGAGAGAGGAGCCCACACTGGAGCAGGTTTGCTGGCAGGACTTGTGACCCTATGGGGGACCCACGCTGGAATAGTCTGTTCCTGAAGGACTGCACCATGTGGAAGGGACCCAGGCTGGAGCAGTTTGTGAAGTGTGAGGAGTCTGCCCCCTGAGGAGGAAGGAATGGCAGAGACAAGGTGTGAGGGACTGACCGCAACCCCCGTTCCCCATCCCGCTGTGCTGCTCGGCAGGTGGAGGAGGTAGAGAAATCAGGCATGAAGTTGAACCTGGGAAAAAGGGAGGGGTGGGGAAAGGTGTTTTTAAGATTTGGTTTTATTTCTCATTATCCTACTCTGATTTGGTTGGTAATAAATTAAATTAATTTTCCAGAGTTGAGTCTGTTTTGCCCATGATGGCAATCTCCCTGTCCTTGTCTCAACGCACGAGCCTTTTGTTATTTTTTTCTCTCCCGCATCCAACTGAGGAGGGGGGTGATAGAGCGGCTTGGTGGGCACCTGGCGTCCAGTCAGGGTTGACCCACCACAAGGGGCCAGCCAGCATTAAGCCCTGGCCAGCAGATATTTTTCTGTTTTAAAATGACTATTAGGAATATACAGGTGGTATTGAAGATGCATATAAATACCAAACAAATAAACTCAGCACTTGACTATCTCTTAAGGCACTTAAATTGATCTTTGTCACTGTACTGTATGAATACTTTACAACTATCACTGATTTAAATCCCCATAACGCTGTTACAAGGTAAAATCAAGTAATTATTATTTTCATTGAACAGCTAGTGAGCTGAGAACAATAGAGCCAAGAATTCCTGTGCCAAATGCAGTCCTTGCAGCACTAGGAGGAAGGATTGTGTTCTGATGTAACAGGACTGACCTGGTTGGGGGTAGAAAAATGTCTCTGAGAACAAGCAGTGCACTTCCTATGTGTAGAGGGAATTAGAGTTAATCTAATTCTAACATGCACCAGAGGAAAAAGCCTTATTTTGTAGCTAATTCGTGCTCCACAACGCCAGCATTGGCCTGAAATTACACTAGCAATTAGAAATGGTTCGTGGGGTGTTTCACTGCAGGAGAACTGACACAGACCATCCTAACTTTGTAGAAGTAGTACACCGACTGACTTAAAAGATACCAATTTTACCACATATTATGAGTTGAAAGAAGGGTGTATGACAAATGGAAATACAGACAGGGATATTCTTGTAAGGCTCATGTGGACAGGTGACCAAAGGAATTGTGGTGGGCCCTCCTGAAGAAGTGGGACGCTGCAGAATAATCCTCTCCCTAAAAACACAGTTGTATCGAGATCCGTGTGTTTGTGCTGAGATCTTTGGAAACTTGGTTCCAATATTCAATGGGAGCATTGATGTTCGTTTGGCAAGTACCGTTCACTAAGGGAAGTACACGATATAGCATATTGACGCAACTGGAGGCCAATGCTGGTTCCAGTTCTTCCCTTTCAAAAATTTTCTCTGCAAACTGTGTATCCCTCAGGCCTTTGCAGAAACTGCTTGTACATCACTGGTGGTGTAAGGCCGTGTCTGTCCTGTGGAGCTCTTGTTGCAGAAGTACATTGCCAGGCTTGGTAATGAAGAAAGTCAAACAATTACAGGTGGTGGTGATGGGGTAGGGAGGAAGAAACACAACAGACCTCTTGTTTGGTAGAGGGAGTTGAAAAAACGTGCCGCCGCTTTGGGAATCAGGCATGTCCCTGGGCCAGTTCTGTAGCTCTGGAAGGAGGATCCCAGCAAATCAAGAGGAAAAGGATCTTCTCCCAGAATCATGTGGCTCATGGGGGAAATAATCTATTTCTCATTGTACAGGGCTGTAGCGAAAATAGGAATATACAAAAATTATTTGTGTCCTGAATGGGATGTGTGTTCTTTCGACCGCAGAAGCGAGGCTTCAGAGCACCTCAGCCCATGTCCCTCTGGTCCTGCCTCAGGCGGCTTTGTGTTGGTGAAGCGGCTGAGAGCCAACGTCTCAGTCTTAAGAGCTGCTCTTGTATTTTCATCTGTGTGCTTATGCAGTGGTGGGATTTGCTCACTTGATACGTCTTGCAGATGGAAAAACTGAATACAGCGAGAAGCTATTTGCACTTCTTCCTAGACACCGCTCCACAGTGCATGGCTGCATTTTCGCTGGGACAAGCCTGACGCTTGGCAGATGCAGTTCAGTCCCAGGGGCGTCTCTGAACCCAGGTCTCCTGAAGGATATTTCTCCTTACAGCAGTGTTTTTCAGACAAGTAAGCGATACCCAAATACAGGGAAGGATGAAGGATGTGTTTAAGGCTAGCAAAAAGTTTATTGGGTAGAGTAATTCTTGGATTAAAATACTGCCTTTGGGAGCTGTGATCAGCAGTCTGTTGTGCATAACTCTTCCTTGTATGTTCATGCTGTTGATAAAAATCCAAAGCCAGTTTCAGATGCTCTTCAAGCCGCCTGCCACAGCCTTCCAGAGCAGCTGTAACTGGATTAGTAAGACATGGAAAGTATTGCAATGCTGCCTGCATCTGATCGTCTGAGTAATGATTAAAATGTTAATGGCAGGCATAGAGGACTAAAGCAGGCTGCAGATTGCAAAGCTTTATTTTGTTGTTCAGCTCTTTGCCTTTTTACTTCCATTGGAATTTAAAAGACAGCCATAATCCTCTACTCAGCCTTACCACATCGCATGCCTTTGGGTCAAGGACTGGCATCTCCGAAAGCATCGAAGATGCAGGCTGGATATCTCGGTGCTGCATGCCAGTCCTTGCGCGAGGAGTGACATTCCTCCTAGACACCAGGCTTGACCAGAGCTGGGCGTACATTTCTGCAAAAGCCCAGCGATACTTTACGGTGCAGGCATAGCGATTTGTTTGATGATAGCTAATAAAATGCAAACCATCCAGCAGCGCTGCGATGTGATTACGCTGCTGTGAATTTTCAAATTCCATCAAAGTCCTGCTGAGGATAATGGGAATGGGCCAAGGGGATTCAACTGTATATCAAAAACTAAAGCGTGGCCAATTCTGACAGTGGAAAGAACGGCTATTTTAATGCGCAGAAGCTGAACTGCCAAGTCAAAAGCAGCTGCGCTTTACAGAGCTACTGGAATGAAAGGTCTCTCTGCATTTGCATTTTTTTGTAAGACTCACTGATTATTTTTCTCCCCCTAAAGTTTAAATCACGTCTTTCTACCTCAGATTTGCCTGGCCAATTGCAGAGATTTTGAGTGCCTTTTTCTGGTATTTAAAATATCAAATGCATTGATGATAAAGGACGGTTTTCTCCTTTTTGGCAACTTCATACCAATTCAGATGTTTTCGTCTGTACATCTTAATTACTTCAACAATGAAAGTTCCGCACTGGGCAAGGCAAGGACCTCTCCTTCCCCTCTGCCATAGCACTGGCAGGTCTCAAATCGTTGTAACAAAGAGGAGAATTTAGCTTGGGAAATCTTGAGCATAAACTGGCTCCTCTGTTATTTTTCAGTTAGTAATGAACCAGCCAAGAAGTTTGTCCGGTGGCATGAATATGTGACGGGGAGCCAGGAATTGTTTCTTCTCTTAGTAATCAGGAGCAGCCAGCTTCCTCTCTGAGCAGACCTCTTCCAGGAGAGTGGGACAGCTTTTTGACTGTACCCTTGTTCTATATGTTTGATTGAGCCTTCCCCCCTCCTCCCCGCGTCTGAAACATGACACAAGGCAGCATTATCTCACAGGAAGGTGCACCAAGAAGATCATTAGTGAGCCAAATTTGACCACGGTTGTTTCTGCTGCGTGCACTTATTGCACAGAGTCACAGAATGACCGGGGCTGGAAGGGACCTCTGGAGATCATCTAGTCCAACCCCCCTGCCAGAGCAGGGTCACCTAGAGCAGGTTGCACAGGAACGCGTCCAGGTGGGTTTTGAATGTCTCCAGAGACAGAGACTCCACCACCTCTCTGGGCAGCCTGTTCCAGTGCTCTGCCACCCTCAAAGGAAAGAAGTTCCTCCTCATGTTTAGGTGGAACTTCCTATGCTCAAGTTTGTGCCCATTACTTCTTGTCCTGTCGCCAGGCCCCACTGAAAAGAGCCTGGCCCCATCCTCCTGACACCCACCCTTTAAGTATTTGTAAGCATTGATAAGATCCCCCCTCAGTCGTCTTTTTTCCAGACTGAAGAGACCCAAATCCTTCAGCCTTATTGCACCTCTTGACGCTAACCTGTC
The DNA here is from genome assembly GCF_964199755.1 of Larus michahellis. Lineage (NCBI taxonomy): Eukaryota > Metazoa > Chordata > Aves > Charadriiformes > Laridae > Larus > Larus michahellis. The sequence continues at coordinate 113,473,328 of NC_133897.1, read as the reverse complement.
TTGAGATAGCTTCAAAAGAGCTTGCTGGTAGCTCCAGTATTGCTTTCAGCCTGGAACCCGGGTTTTCAATGGTGCCTGATGAAGAAGCCACGCCACCAGAGGCTGCCTGCGGGTTACTCTAAATCAACGCTGGCTGTGTCGGTGGCACTCTTTTTCTCTTGATCAGGGATGCTCGGAGGAGGGGGTCAGCTGCCAAATGCTTGTGGTACCTTTGCAGTTAGAGTGGTGGGCAGGTCAGCTTTAGGGGAGCCCCAGCACAAACAGGCTCTGAGGGGCAGATGCATTCCTGCTGTGAGGTGCAGGGGTGTCCCGCCACATTCGGTGGAAGCCTCATGAGCTATGGGATCAGTTTCTTGGTTGTGGGAGAGGATAAAGACTGGTCACTTCCAAATGTTTCTCATATTATTGTTGAAATAACATCTGCTTTAACTGCTTTTGGGGGAACTTGGTATTAATACCCTCCAGGTTGCTAGGGCATGATTGTTCTTCTCCTGATATGTAAGACTAATGCATGCAAAACCAAATCAGTTTTAATGAGACCTCTGTCTATAGGTCATGTCTCAGTTAGTCTTGGTTATTACAAGAAATGCTTTGGAGAAGCAGAGATTTTTAATTTGTAAAAATTTATACAAATCGAAATACCATGGATTGAGTCCTGGCTTTGTCTAAGCTGATGGGAAAACTTCCGTCCTTCTGAAGGAGCCGTGTGTTGGATACATTTTTTATAGAGATCAGTTCTCTGTTACTTCTCAATGTAGATTTTTGTGGCACCCATCTCCAGGGTGTCTCAACCCTCTTTTAAAGCTGAAATGGGAAGTTAGTCATGAGATCTGTGGTGGTTACAAGCCAGATGTTCTTTTTTTTTTTTCTTTCCCCGCAAGTGGGAGGACAGAAGGCAGTTTCTTCAGTATGTTCATTCTTAGTGTGCCATTTCGTTGTGTGAAGTGCCGTCTAGTATTCTTGTTTTATTTGTGTTTCCAAAATCCTAGAGTCATAAGAGGATTTTTGCATGGTTTATCTAATTTTACATATAGTAAAAAAGCCCTGTGTGTTAACACAGCACAGAAAGATTCTGTGTAGTCAAGAATAAAAAAGCTCTTGCAGCAATATGCATAATTATAGGGCTGCTGTTTAGTCATCAGTCACGATATGTGTGGATTTTTTTTGTGAATTCAACATTTCTTCCATTTCAGATGTAAAATGAATTCACATGAAGAGTTTAGTTTGCTCAGCACAATAGGGCTTGACCCATCTGAGTCTATTAAAAGCTATTATAATATCAAGGCTAAAGACTAACATCCTAATCAGGGATGTGTTTACAGGGTCGTATAGTACCCTTCAATTTGGAAAAGTGCTTGGAGGACTGGGCCCTGTGCTACTGCAGAGGTGTGAGACATCCAGATTTAAATTAGAGAGCTCAATTTTTCTGCATTATTTTTTTTCTGCCAGGATAAGTGCATCTGGAACAATGGACAGAGGAATATAACAACTGCCTATTTGTAATGGGAAAATGGTTTTCTTTTTTAATATATTGCTCATATTGAACTTCTGCTTTTTTTTTTCTTTTTTAAATCTTCCTCTATGCTGCTGCAAATCATCCATAAGAAATCAGTAGCTCAGTTGTTGTTTGCCTGCAAATGAGTTGTCAGCATCCTGTAGTTGTGCTGGCTTGAAATACAGTCTCACCTCCTTTACAGTAATGTGAGCTGGGAAGAGCCAAGTGGGGTGGTTCTCTGTGAGCAGGAGTGTGGGTGGAAGCACTGTTTTTTGTGGCATGCTGCTCTCCGTTCTGGTGCTCTTAAAATCATAAATCTGTGGGTAAGGGATTTTGGAAGAACAGAGAACGTCTTTTCAGGGTTAAAGTAAAAATCAGGAATTAGTCATGCTTGCATTGGGTCTTTGTATTTATCAGAAACATCTGATACGGCTTCAGATTCCCATAGCCATTTTGCTGACCACTGGGATATTCTGAAGTTGTAGCTACTCCTTCTGGTGAACGAATAGTGGTTCATTTACTGTGGATTACATTCCTACTCCTTTCCTTCCTTCCCACCCCACCTCTTTTGCTTATCTCGGTACAATACAGTTTATAACTGGGATTTTGTAAGCTATGAGGCTTACGAAGAAGAAAGGAGAAAAGCAAGACATGCAGTTGATCCCATGAGTGACTCATCAAATGCATCATGAACACCTTGATTCAGAATAATTATTTTATATTTGCTCCTTTCTTGACACTCCTTTCATGGACTGGCATGGACTGTTGCTTGTGATGAGTCAATTAGTACAGTGCCGAAACCCTTGGATTTCCCATGGATAAGGATTTTTCTGAAGAATTGCAGGATCTCTTTCTTAAAATGCGAGATAACTCCTGAAGACGTGTTCTCAGTTTCTGAAGCTTGTTCAGTTCCACTCAGCTCAATACCACTGCGACCTTTTACATATGCCAAAACGTTATTCCCTGGTGTATGTTTGATGTTCCATGTACACCAACATGGAGTAAAACAAAAAAGAACAGATTAAGAGGGTGTAAAAAGCTGGCAAAAAGCAGAACTTTGAGAACTGAAAAAAATAAGTCATCTGCACGCCTGAGTGTTACCCAGGCATGTGGCTTGACAAGTCTGTTATAATCCTTTGAAGGAAAAGGAGGAAAACAAGGATGATCATCCCCATCAGATGCTAGAAAAACGGATGTATGTAGAGGAAGACCATATAGCAGAGGACAAAGCAGATGGTAGCAGGAAAGCTTTGTACAGCTTTAGCAGGGAGGTTTTTAATTTCAATGCATTGCTGAGAAGTGAATGCCTTTTCCACTTCTTTGAAGCTACTGTGCTTTCGAGATCGACTTGATAGATAGTTCCCTGTTTTCGGTAAAAGATAAGGTCTGATTAGCAGTAAAAGATTTCTGCTACGTTTTCAAGTTGTATGATGTTTACGCACCGTGATTTGCTTTGCTTTCAGGCAGGTGAGTGTCTTGTTTGGTGGGGGCGAGTACGGTAACGTGGACTGAAAACTGCCTAAGTAGTTTGAAATCCCGTGATGGAATCATAATCACTGCCTTAAGTGGGAAGCTTTTTCTTTTTTACTTCCTTCCCCTCTGTGGTCTAATTATAGTCCGATAGCCAGCTGTTTGTATCCTCCAGGCAACAAAACAGAAGCTGGGAGCACTTGGTTTCAACTGAACCCCTTGGTGCAATAAGTTGCCTGGCTCCTGGAGAGCACTGGCCGCTGGCTCCAACAGTCGTCATCCTAAAGACAGGTCCAATTGTGGTCCAAGTCCATTGGTTTCACTGGAGCTACAGTAGGGGTAAATTTAGCCCTCTTGGTAGTCCGAGCAACCCCAGGAGCAAGGTCTAAGAGTGCCTGTAAGCTTCTTGAAGGCTATTGGTGTGATTGGCTTATGCTTAAGTTTAGCTGTGCTTGTTGCGAGAGATGTGAGGGCAATAGAAACTTTCAGAGTTCCTTTAACATTGGCGTGAAATGTTACTAAGAGCCACGAACTTGAAAGATGAAGAGGTGTAGGATCTTCTAGGAAAATGAGCTAAGCTTTAATCCACTCTGGTGGATGTCGTGTCCCTGCTAGAGACTGGGGTCCTCTTGCTCAGGAGCTGTAACTGAGGTTGCCCTTCTGAGTGACCTGTCAAGGGAGCTGAAGGAAGAAGGTGAAACTAAAGCATCATCGGGTCACAGGAGTCAATGTTTAGTTTCAAATACGGTGGCAGAAACTCTGTCCCTGCAAGAGGGAGGTGTATTTCCTCGCACCCAGCAAGTGGGAGTTCTGGTTTCTCCACAACGTTTAAAATCTGGAATAATAATTAGATCCTCAGTTTCAGCGCAGAGGAACTTTTTTTCTTTTCTTTTTTTTTTTTTTTTTTTTTTTGTTTGTTAATGTGTTCTGCCGTCCTGGTCTCGTAATTATATAGAGATGTCAGCTGGAATCGATAATGAAGGCAAAATTTGGGAATAGCAACAGGATGTGTTGCTGCTATTGATCAAAGGCAGTGGGGCTGGTTTTAAACACTGCTCCACTCTTTGATCTTTTTTTTCCTATTGATTGAACACAGTAGATAAACAACCGTCTGTGTAGCATGAGCATTTATTATGGCTTTTAAGCTGACTAAGGACAGCTTTGAATTAAGTATGAGAGTTTAAGTGATGGTTTTCTAATACGTGCTGTCTATAAAGACTTCTCTTGCAGTGGCGATACAGTCATTTTAAACATGGTGAAGGGAAATCTTAACTACAGGCATTCTTTTTCTTTCATATTCAAAAAGAAGAGAAAATTCTGCAAAATTGATTACAGAAAGGGCAAAGGTGCTTTTTTAAAATACGTAGTTACATGTGTAGTGCTCTCAACAAACTATGTTCTCTTGTCTTGGCACTTTTTGAGGAGTTTATGTAAATTAGTAAAGTGTCTTAAAGCGAGGATTACAAATGCAACTATCCAGTGCAATCTGGTAGTTCTGCAATCACTTCCAATGAAATTAATAGAAAACTTTACATTGACTTTGTAATGAGTTAGATCGGACCCTAGGCTGTCATTGTTAATGTCTCGGAAAGGTCAGGATCGATTTCCTGGCATCCTTTTTGTCTCTAAGGAGGCTCTTTGCAATTCTATGGGAGACATAGCGATATTGCTGTTCCTCTTTCTTGATAATTCTCTGTATAATTTAAGTTCTTCTACCTACCATCCAAAGCTTTGTGGAATAACAGAGACAAACCAAAAAATGCTGCATTTTGGGGAAGTTTTCATATCTTAAATGCCTAAAATAGTATTTCTGCATAACGTCAAGGTTTCTTCTGCGCCCTCCAAGTTATTCTGAATTTTATTCCAGTACTGTACTGCAGGTATCAAATCTGACCCTTGGAGGTTAAGGAACTGAAACCCCACAACCCAGTGCTGTACTGCTGTTATTTTTCCTTACTGATTGGGAGGGCTAAAAAAAAAAAAAAAAAAGATTATTCCTGCAAATGGAAGCGGCCTGCCACATTGCAGTGTAGAGAGCAAATTGTGTTGCATTTAAAGTAATGCCGTTTCACCGCAGCCCAGTAGCAGAACCTGCAGAGGGACAGCTGCACACCTCCGGGGATCCAAACCTTTAGATTCCTGCCTTTTCAAAAACACCTGAAGCCTCTGCAAAGGTTCCGCCAAGCAGGGCTTGTTTGTCTTGACCTGCGCGGGTTAGTTCCACTGAGTTAGTGCTGTCCGCGTACTAAAAGGTTGGCGTTGGTAGTCTGTTTTGGAAGCGCGCTTGGGCTGCCCTTGCAACAGGCCTGAACCAAACTGTTTCTCTGGCTTTGCTGGGTAGCGCACCAGGCGTTTGAAAGCACAGGGTTTTCTTGTACAAGTAAATGGCTATGCTTAAAGTACTGCAGTCCCTCCAACGCAGATATAAAATCCACTCAAAAAAATATAAGGCTTGGAGAGAAGCGGCTGTTGTGGAGAGGACCAGGGAGCTCCTTTCGCAGTGCTGGTGTTTGAAAAGGATAATCCATGTGCTCGCTTTTCTTTTGAAATGTTCAACCTGCCCCACTTGCCACTAAAGAGGATTTAAGGTCACAAATAAATATTTGACTATTTTGTCAGGTGAAGTATTGATTTCTAGGGTCTCCTGAACTCACTTGTCATGCTTTCCTTTATTTTCAGGATACTGGGGTTGGGAAATCGAGCATCGTTTGTCGCTTTGTCCAGGACCACTTTGATCACAATATTAGTCCTACTATTGGGTAGGTACCACGCATAATATCTTTTTTTCTTCTATGTATTTTTTTAACTCACTGCCCTCTGCTGATCTCCTTTCTTTTCCTTAGTTTTAAGGCTCTAAATACTGTATTTATTTTTTTTTCTCCCCAGCTTATCAATCTCACTCAACTCTTTACTCTTCTTTAATGGTTTTCAGGTCATGTTACCTGTTCAGAGAGCCTAGGGCTGCCCCAAACCAAATCTGCTTTGCTCTCCCAGCTCTGGGAATACAGAGAGGCCCTAAAGTTGCTATATTGCAGCCTACTCCATTATGGAGAGGCTGACAGAGCTCTGCCATCCTGCTCCTGTGAACCATGTCTCTTGAAATAGCCTCTTTTCTGGGGCTCTCCAGAACCATGCTCTATTGACTTCTGTTGTGCGTGGCCATGACCTCCAGCTCTTCTGTTTTTTGTTTTTCTGCACCCGTTTTACAACAAGAGATTCTTAGATGTCTTACTCAGCTGGTGTCCTTTGCTTTTTGTCTTGTCAAGAGCTTCCCACTTTAGATTGTGTTTTGGTCATAAGACCTTAGGGTTAAAATCGCTTTAGTTCCCAGTGGTCAATGAGGTATCAAATCTGACCCTTGGAGGTTAAGGAACTGAAAGAGGCTGGGATCTGCACAAGGACCAGGGCACCCATAGCTGAGTAACGGCAGGAGAACCACGGGGAGACCTTGTACCAACGTTGTGTGTCCTGCCAGGCTGGGCTGGAACATGGACAGTGTCTGTTCCCAGGTGTGGACATGCTTTCATCTAGGTTTAGGATGTGTTACATTATCCCGTCTTTCTCAAAATAGGGACAATGCAGTTTAAACTAAGTATAATTAATTCATACCTGTTCTTCTTTAAAAACTCCACGCTTCCATGTGTCAGACCATCAGAAGCAGCCTATTAGTCCTGTAGTTGATTTTTGATTCCAAAATTTTTTCTTTTAATATCTTAGGGAAAAATTGCCAAGTCCAACGTTACCCGGAAACCTTTGAAAATTCTTGATCTCTTACGGGAAAGGAAGCTAATATGTAATCTTCACAAAAGAGTAATTTGGGTAGGAAGGGCTGCTCTGGCTTGTTTGTTAGAGCTGTTTTACACCATCTGTGAAGGATTGGTATTGATTGCTGTGTCTTGTTCAGGGAGTTAGATGATATCTTCCATAGCTCTGCCTTTTGATGCATGAAGGAGTCTCAGCTGGAAGTTGCACATTGAAGTTCCAGGACAATTTTGGACTCCTGAATGTAATGAATAGAGAAAAATGGACAGAGAGAAAGGAAACATGTAATGAATAACATTACTTGACTGAAGAACACTTGTTTGCAGTGAAGGAATTGATGGGAACTTGAGTGGTTTTTTACTTCTAAATCATCAGCAGCCTTTTTCCCCAAGCAGTTGTTGTTGCTAAGTAAGTGTCTTCTGCTCAAATGGGGAAAAAAAAAATCCTTTAATTTTCATAATTACGATAACAAAGGGAAAATATTTTTCTATCTGAGGATTAAAATGTGAAGGGTAGCTTGCATGCAGGTGATACTGCTTGTCTATATAGATAAGGGTTTTGTTTTTATTTCCTTCCAAATTAATCAAATGTTTTAAATATACAATCCTTGCAACCTATATAGCTGCTGTGGCTATAAAGTTCCTGTTTTTGAAGCTGTAAAATGTTGCTTAAATGCTTTGAGGAGAGTGACAACTGAAAGCACACACCCTGAAAACAACCAAAGAAAATGCTGTGCTTTTTTGCCTTACTTAATATTTTTATAAGCAATGCTGCATTGGTAAATTCGAGCAATTTGCAGATGGCTGTAGAGAAGAACTCTGGTGTATCATTCTTAGGAAAAGTTTTGATCCGTTATGTGTCATTTGTCATTTGGTGCTTTTTGTATCAAATGCACCTTTATGAGCCATGAAAAAAATTACCACAACAAAAATTGTTCATCAGTGTCCAGAAAGCATAGAGGAAAAAAAATAATCTACCAGAGTTTGTCAGTGTCTCCTAGCTTCCAATTGAAATGCTGTAATATAGAAAAAAGCTATAAATTTGTAACCCTTGTTCCTAGAAGAAGAAAAATCACACTGTGAAAACACAAGCAAATTGCATTTCCTACAAAAAATACAAGCCGCCATGAAGACTTCTTCATCTGAGTTGAGAATAGGAAGAACTTTCTTCCAGTTGTTCACCACGTGCATTCCAGCAGGTGACTTTTCTGCTCCCTGGTGATCCAGTCTCCTAGGTTTAACTGAAAAGTTGCGCATTTGTTGCCTGGTATGATGCTGGCTGATGCCTTTTTCTGAGGTCCATATCGCTGAGAAGATGGAGCTAGCTAGCAGCAGAAGCTACATGTGAGCAGCTGGAGCTCATGCACAAATGAGCTGGGCCCATGCACAGATGCTCTCTAAACCTCAGAGGCTTTTCCCTTCTTTTAAAATACATATATAGGTATCATATATTTTATCTGAGAAAAGGGAGACTTTCAATTCTGTCGGCATTTTGTCAAGGTTTTGGAGTTTCCCCATATGCAGCCTAACCCAGCAGAACTGGTTAAGGTTGCATATTCAGAGCATTGGTCATGTTACTAATTTCTGCTGCTTCCTTCTTTTTAGAGCATCCTTCATGACTAAAACCGTACCTTGTGGGAATGAGCTTCATAAGTTTCTGATCTGGGACACAGCTGGTCAGGAGCGGGTGAGTATTACTGTGCAGTATGTCTTTGTTATCCCGGTCTCTCTTAACGCGTTGGCATACTTGTTCTAAACCTTTCGTCTTCAGAAGGCTTTGTGAGTATAGACCTACTGAATCTTGGCAAGGCTCGGCGAAGCAGGTGGTCAGCAGTCAGCAGGTATATAGGTTCCCATTTCACAGGTGGGGAAAATGCAGAGGCAGGCTGACCATACCACTTACAACTCAAGCAGTGCCCAGGTGGGCTCCAGCTCCCCTTTGATTTCATCAGGTTTACGTGTGGCAGCTCTCATTGGTGTTGGAAAGCACTTGACTTCCAGCACGTGGGCTGGTGGGTGGCGTGAACTTGGGTGGTGACTCCAGGATTGTCCTCAGTTGGGACATTGAAAACGGGCACGGGTTGTGTCTGGGGTTATTGTTTTGGAAATTAGCACTGGCAACCTGAACCGCTTAGAGTTTTCGTCTTGATTTTTCAAGTTTGTGAAGTGAGTTGCTCAAATTCAGTAGCTTTTCCTTTGGCTTTTCAAAAAAGCCACAGTGGAGTTTGTGGGCATTAGTTTGTATTGACCGTATGTAACCCTGGTTGGTTGTTTGTTTCTTTAAATACCTTCGATGGCAGTAGTGTGCAGTAACAGGCTGTAGAACTGTAGAGTTCTCTTAATGTACGCCCACATTTATCTGCAGAAGTTTGAAAGAAATGAAAAAACCCACCGACACATTTTAAAATATCTTCAGACTTTCTTATGAAATTGCACCATTGCTGTTAATAGATAAATGTAGCTATGCCCATTTAGGTTGGGGTAAAATGAGATGCTTCTGCAGGCTGTAATGTCAGTCCTGATACATGCCACTGTATTCTCCATACCTTGTACGTGAATTCCAGACAATGAAGATTTTTGCGGTTAAGTGCAGGAAATGCTTGTGCTTTTATTTACAATGCACAGCATAATGTAAAGTGGCCTTGATGAAATCTTTTGACTCTTAGCAATTCAGTATGTTATTTATGATGGGAAAACGGATCTTGAAAAACATATTTGAAGCATAGCATAATTCCTTCCCTTGACTCTTCTTTGTTTCATTTCTGCATGGTCTGGAGCTGATAACTGACTAATTATTGCAAGAGGTAGCAAAGGTTCAGTTTTCTTTCCCATGGTTTGAGTTTCCTTGCTTATTCTCTCTCTCTTTCCTCTGATGCCGTGCTCCACTTTCTTTTTTTTTTTTTCCCCTTTTAGCTCTTTTGCACACAAGTCACTTCTTGACATTTAGGTATGTCTTAATCTATTTTCCCACAGTCTTAAGACTCTCAAAGCTTTTTTTTTTCAGTAGATGAATATTAATAAAGTTGTATTTACTGAACAAAATGATGCCTCATTTGAGGCAGGAAATCTGTGACTGAGCTCTGACTCATGGACGCAAACATCCATCCTTCCCATCTAGTCCCTTATGTTTCCTCTCAATTTTTTTTTAAGCTCATCGTTTTTCAAACATCTGCTTTCCTTTTTTTTTTTTTTGTGTGCAACAATAATGAGCAGTGACCACCCCAAATTTTCCCAAGGCGAGGTCCGTGCCACTGCAGGTTATTCTCTGTCCTAGAACATCCCCATTTTACAGGTAAACACGTGATGCATCCCCAGAGTTTTTTCACTTTAATTTATGTTTGGGATTTTGGTTACTTTGTCTTGTGTTGCTCCTTCTGATCTGTTATTGAAGAACAAATGTATCCCCCTGTTAATTTCGTTCTCGTTATCCTCTGAACAGCAGTGATGACCCAAAGCTTCTAGCCTACCCCAACCTCTGGTCCCATTGCTATTTTTCATAGTGTATTAATAATTGTCTTTTCAGTGGTGTTTCTGCTTCAAGAGCTGTTGTCTTTCCCTTCTTTGCGATTTTGTTGAAGCTTTATGTTCCGCTGCTAAAGTCTGGAAGTTTTGTCAATGTCCCTATTGTCTATACTGCTGATGGCAGTGTTTAGCACTTCCTGCTCTTTCAACATTGCCTTCGTTTGGCTTCGTTCTCCTAAATGCAAGGCCAAGCACAGGACCTGCATGTGCGTATTCTGGAGTCGGGGTGCTCTGTGCTTACCCAGCTGTGCCAGCTGTTGCTGTGTTTATGCGCTGATGTGGAACCTTCACAGCAGAAGAGCCTCGGCTGAGATTTAACTGAATCCTTACTTACGCCTCGAAAGTTAAACTCAAATCTTAACCACGGTCGAGCAGGAGGGTGGAAACAACAGCAGCAGCACTTCTGAGCTCCTCATTCATGAGTTTCTAATTTTTCATGAGTTTTCTCCTCCTTTTTCATGAGCTTCTCTGGGCAACAGATTGGGAAACTACCAGCTTGGAGAGTGTAGAGAAACCACTCTTAAATATCTTAGTCACGAGCTTTTATTTAAGCAGTGCTCTGCGAGAACCAGTGTGCCTCCTGGCTGCCTTCAGTCAGCTGGGAGAAACTGGAAATTCATGTGGCTGCTTCTGAAAAGGTATCCTGGGTGCTCAGAGAAGCCGGCTGGAAGCACTTGGCACCCCCTTGAGGTGTTAAATCAACTTTCAGATAGCCACTTGTAACATTTCAAGCCTTCGGAAGTGCTGGTCATTGTTGGGTTTAAAAGCTTGTAGGAACACCTGAGTTCGTTGAAGAACCTTAATATACAGGCCAGCCAGCGAGAAGCTGGTCATGGAGAGCTGATAACTTCTGATTTATATGGATAATAGATATAATATTTTGTTTCTTTTGTGTCAGGAAACTCGGAATTGTAGGCAGAGTAGAGAAGGAACCAGAATTGCCATTTTGTGGGAAACAGCGAGCAAATGTCACTTCTGCAGAATGACAATAACGCAGCAGAAAATGGAGATCAAAAGTGTTTCTATCATAGCCTTGGTGGGAGCAAATGCTCAGTGTGCTTCCTGGAGGAGACCCTGGAGAGGGGTATGTGGCTCTCCGGCAACTCTTGCAGTAAAAAATTCACATTGTACTTGATTACAAAAGGAGAGAGCTTCTTAATCCTTTTATCTTGTTTTTTCTTTTCCCTTTTTTGGGTAGGGAGAACCTTAAACTGGCAGCACAATTAACAAAATCCCCCTACTTTTCTGTGCCTGAGTACTGGTCTCTGCAGACCCAGTTGCTTTGTGTTGGTGTGCTATCAGACAAGCTCGCTCTATTCTGTTTCTGAGAGTCACTTTCCCTTCACCCCACTATTTTCCAAAAGTCACTTTTTCCCTGTCTCACTTTTTCCCCATCAGCTTCAAATTGTTGCCATGGACTTCAGGACTTAAACGCACGACAATTATGTTATTGTTAGCAAAGATTCCCTCCCCTAAGAAGAGTCTCTTCACAAGTTAGTTAATGATGTTTTTATTAGCATATATTTTGGTTCATGGTGCCCTAAGTGGCTTCTAATTACAATGCTTTGTCTGAATACCTTGGGTGGCTGCCAGCTTTCCATTTTGCCAGCTGAGGAATATTGTAGCAAATAGTTAGGGAGCCTGAGGGCCATGTTTCTAGGGCAGGAAAATTTATCTCTGTCCTTTTTAAATTTACTGTGTTGAACTCTGGGATTTTTAATTTTGTTTAATAGAAGGAGCCTCAATTGCTTGAGCCCAATTTAAACACTGAAAGGAATTACCCTGAGTTGTGGGGAGTTTTTTTGTTGGGTTGTGGGTTGTTGGTTGTTTTTTTTTTTTTTTTTTTTAAACTGCTCCATTTCCAGGAAAAGGCTGGCTGATGAGATATCTACAGTGCTTTATAGCCCCCTCTTTTCTGAGTGACAGTAGTTGTCCTGGTGATTCAGAGACAGTGTCACAAGGTAGGGGGTGAAAATGCTCCTTGCGAGGACTTGTCCTTGCCACAGTCTTGACTGGGATGTTCCCCCTAAGCTCAGCAATCGAATCACTGAGTTTATCGATGCTTCCTCTGAAACCAGGCTATCCGGAGACGAGCTGACACCAACTATCAATGGCTTGAATTAGTTCTGCAGTCAAGACGTGGCCTGAATTTTTGCTCTACAGTTTGATGTAGGTGACTGATGGTAGCCCACCCTCAGTCAGTGTGGAGGTGGTTCCTTGTATGTGGTGTAAGGACCTCCCTCCAGTGAGCTACTGCTTGCGTGCTGCAAAGGTCAACAGGTGATTTGGTAGTATGTGTGTTCATGAAAGAACAAGCGGCATTAAAGCTAGCAAGGGAATATGCTATTTTTACTATTTTTAGAGCGAGCATAAAGCATGGTAAATCATTTAAGAGATGCAAGTGGATGTGTTTTTTCTGAAGCTTCAACAGGCTTGTAGCATGTCTAGCTTGACAGTGAGCCACGGTTTAGGTGTAGTGTCTTTTGCATCCTTTGTTTAATGACTGTAAACTTCAGTCTGCGATGTTGCAGAAGTTTGCTTTCCGCTTATTTAAAATATCTTCGAAATATTATCCTAAAATGTTGGAGTTCTTCCGTCTTCCCTTTAAGAATCCCGCATGTTTGAGAAAAATGCCCATTCTTATATATACATCTTCTTCAGTTTAACTAGCGAAAAATACCTGTAGGTCAGAGACAGACAGATCTTTCCTGATTTATTCAGCTTGCTAGTCCTGAGAACTGCAATCTCAGCCTTCAGTCATGTAGGGAAAACTACTCAAGGTTATAAAATGCTAAACGGTATCTGATAGTGGCTTTCATGCATAACATTTTTCCATTCGCTCTTTGCCAGCTGAGAATGTCAGGAATTCTGTATCCCTCCCTTTGCCGCTTCTTGTGCGAGAAGCTTATGTGTCAGGATCATCTGTTTGACACTTCTGGTTTTTGCCTTTGCTTCTCTCCACACCCTGATTTTCTGTTTGTTGGCAGCCGCTGCCTCGAAGGCGACAGGAACAGGGCATGTAAATGCCCAGACTTGGGCAAGCAGAGGTTCCCCAGCTGTGGAACTGTTCATGGTGCATGGACCACTTCAATGAGCCCATGCAACGCAGGGACACAGTGGTGGCAACCTCTGGCTCTTCCCCCGTGGGTGCTTACCTGATCCACGGAAGCAGTTAAGGCAGCTCTCCTAAACAGGCTGGTATTAAAGTGTTTCTGGCACTGGTCTACCACGCTCTTCACCACGAGAAGCTCTGCGGTTTGAGTTGTAGGAAGAGGGGCCAAAACGTGAGGAGGAATGTGCTTCAGGTGGGTTTGGGGACAGGACTGAAGGGGTTTGTGGGGTGACGTGGCAGGAAGGGCCAAGGACGGGAGAAAAAGGACACTCAAAATCACCTGCAGAGGGGCCTGGGAATGGACGGCTGAGTGAGGGGACCAAGGTGCGTGAAGGTCCTGGTCTAGAAAGGTGAGTGTGTGTGATAGAAAGGGGAAGGAGGTTGCAGAGCCACGTCACTGCCCACTGTAAGCGGTAGGCAGAGAGCCAGATAAAGAAAGGGTAAGGATCCCTGACCTCAAGATTAGCCGAGTGGTGTGGTCTTGACCGCTCAGATGCAACATACATATTCAGAGAGCAGCTTCTCAAGAATGCAAATGAAATCTAGTCAAATGATTACGGCTGTCAGGAAGCAAATCTTGTGTTGCTATGCACCTGCAGGTGCTTGAAAAGGCACCATGTGGAAAAAATCTTATCTGAATTCAGCCCTTGACATGAGAAGGTGCGTAACACTTGCTGAGCACTGGGCTGATTCTGCCTTCTCTCTGCATCCTCACCCTTTCCAGCCACGCTTGTAAGGCAGAATTATAATCCTTTTGCGGCAAGAACAAGTGATGTTCTTTACAGTCTAGGGTGGTAAAAGCAACCCAACAGAGGGGTTGTGGGGTTTTTTTTGTTGCTTTGTTTTGTTTTGTTTTTTTTCCTCTTGGCTGTGGAGTTTGGAAGAGACAGCCCTGCTGTGGCAGTAAGCCAGCGCTGGGGTGTAGCACTACAGGATGGTGCAAAGAGCTGCAGACGTGAATTAGTGTTCCCTGGTGTGCCTGGCAGATTGAGCGCATCCAGGCTGTCTTCAGCAGCATTTGTCAGCCAGCCTCCGTTTAAATAGGCAGGAGTGGTAGATTTTTATTTCTGTATTTATTTGGCCTCTGTTTTGCTTTTAAACCAGCATTACATAGTTAAGAGACTTTCACTACCACAGCTCAGGTGTGACTTACCTTGTGTTCCATTGAATTTGTGGGTTTTTTCTTTTTTTTTTTTTTTTCTTCCAAGTATTGCGGTATGGCTACTCTGTGGGTTTTTCTTCTTCCCCATTCTATGCTATTAGTACAGAGGAAATGTGAAAAGCATTACCTACAACCAAATATACCCCTCCATGATGAAATGCACAGGAAACAGAACGCAAAATGTTAGAGAGCTTTCAAATCAGGGGTAAATTCCTTAATGGCTGGTGGGTTCCATTTTTCTGCCCTTTGCAAGGGCAAAGGTTCTGTTGACTTCAGTGCGATGGCCAGAGCAGGGGTTCCAGAGTCCCAAAATACTCCTGGGAATCAAAGAGAGCAACTCTGCTTATGCTGGACTTGCATTTGCACCACTTATGACTGTATTTGTCTTCTGCGCTGCCGGGCTGTGCGGCTGCACAGGTTGGGCAGTTTCTAGTCGGATCCCGAGAGAAAAAGGGGACCTGCTTTCAGAGGAAATTTCATAAGGCATATGCGGCCTCGCTTCTTCCTTAGTGGCAGAGATGATGAACCACAAGCGCGAAGTGGACACGTTGGTAGAGGAGCACGAGTGCAGAGGCGCTCTGAACTCAGCGTCAGACCAGTACTACATGTGTAGGTACATAGCGTGCAGCGTGGCGTGCACTGAGGAAGAGAGTCTTGAAAGTCTGCATGAAGCTACGCAAGTCATTGGTTTCGTTATTTGGCGGGTCTCCGGTAAAATAAGTTTCTTATTTGTATTTTGAATGTCCCTTTTGGCCTGGCTGTAGCTGTTGCATTGGAAAATGTTGCCCCTGCAACTTAAGGATTGCATTGCGTGGGTTGGTGACCTCAGCCTCACAAGTTTTTACCAACCCCTACAAAAGCAGAACAGGTTAATGAGCGGTAAAAGTGGGTCAGTATCTGCAAATAGGCAAGCTTTTGGCGGCTACTGGGTGAGAGGCACAGGACTTCTAAATTTCCACAGTAGGTGAGCTGCTAATGATGGTTCACTCATTATACAAAGATGGGAGTTATTCCCAGTGCCTAGAAGGACATGGTGGAAAACGGTGGGGTGAAAGAAGGAAATGGTGGAGATGAAAATCAGTAGTGTAAGTAGCAGGTCCCTGTACCTTTTGACTGCCAACAAAAATGTATGCTGCAAAGTTGTAGGTGATTTTTTTTTTTTTTTTTGAAACAGAGAAGCAAAGCCACCCGTGAATGTATTCACTGGTTAAAGGATGATCGTGTGTGTATGATGCAGCCATGAGAAATGTGTTAAGTGGTAGGGGAAGCACAGTGAAAGCTGATTTATGTCCAGAGTGCTGCATACAAACCTGGTCACCAGCAGTCAGGGAAGATGAACTGAAGCTGGACTAGGTGCAGAGAAAGGCGATTAGGCCCTGCTTTCTCTCCATTACCTTATCTTCGGACTGGAAGAGCCTGGTTTATCAGACTGGCAAAGTTAAGAGTGCAAGACTGCTCTATATATTCATATTTCAGCTAAAGGCAAGCATCAATGCTTGAACTCAGGAAGTCAAGGTGCAAGTAAATGACAAGTAATTTAGCAATTAGGAATTCAGAATTTTATTAATCATAAAAATAAGATGATCCCTGTAGAAGTATCCTGGAAAAAAAAAATATTATTTCAGGCTGGACCTTGATCAGCCTTTGAAACAGGTTAGGAGTGTGGTTACTTGTGATGGTTGGAGCTGATAGATGACTGGTTTGGGTTTGTGTTTCCCTGTTCACCCGAGGTGATGTGAGCTGCTGCTGGCCGCGGGTAGGGGTGACATCTGCCAGAGCACTGCTGTCCACTGCGAGTTACGGCAGGGCTGATTCCCCGGCAAGCTGGGGTTGGGAGCTGGGGGTCCATGTGGCAGAGACGGAGGTGGCCGCCCAAGTGTTTTAGGTGGCCCTTCTTGAGAAGCAGAGATGTTCTCATGCCGGGTAATAGAATCATAGAATGATTTGGGTTGGAAGGGAACTTAAAGATCACCTAGTTCCAACCCCCCTGCCATGGGCAGGGACACCTCCCACTAGACCAGGCTGCTCAAAGCCCCATCCAGCCTGGCCTTGAACACTTCCAGGGATGGGGCATCCACAGCTTCCCTGGGCAACCCATTCCAGTGCCTCACCACCCTCACGGTAAAGAATTGCTTCCTGATGTCCAATCTAAACCTACCCTCTTTCAGTTTGAAACCGTTACCCTTCATCCTATCAAATCAGATCTCGAACTGCTCCTGTTTCTCCCAGTTTTCTTGGGAATTACCGGGTACAGAAATACTGAGCTATAAAATCAAGGTTATAGACTTTGTAATTTATGATGCAGAAGGTAGTCCTGTGAGATTTAATTTTGTGAGCTGGATTTTTGTGTGTCATTTGTTGTGGGCGTCTGTCCCACGTTTGTCCTTGTCAGGTGAAAAATGCACACATTAGTATTTGGTATCCCTTTAATTAATTTTGCATGTCTCTCTTTTTCTAGGTAATTAGGCCAGAAAAAGGTTCAAGAGGAATTTGCTTTTGGGCACTGATTTACAAGGGCGGGGGGGGGGGAGGGGAGAGCATCAAATAAACATAATTTTTTGCATAATATTTTTACTAGTATGTCTGTGATTGGAAAATCCATGCTTATAAAACACGTTCATTGAGAGATCATTAGATCATGAAACTTAGTCAGAGTTACAAATTTTTAACCCCTCTTGATTTATTCAGTGTTGCAAAGAGTCGTTTTCTGTTTTGTTGTGGACAACAGTGATTTCTAATGACTGGGACGTCATTAGTGTGTCATCGTATTTGTTTATTAGACTGTACAAAAGGATGACAAAGGGGATTTAATTTTGGTTTTATTTGATATTCTGTACTGTGATAACTGATAATAGCTGTAACTAGTGTACTTCCCATTGTTATTAAACACTTTCAAAGCACTTTTTTTCCCCTCACTGACCGGAGGAAATTGCATTAAGATGCATTGTAATCACATTTTGGTCACTTCGTCCAATGTAAAATATGAAATCTTGTGTGTGAGGTTTATTCAAATAAGAATATAAACTTACCTGCCAGATGAAATCTATCCCTTGATATTGAAAAAAAAAAAACCCCAAATCCTGAAGCTGCACGCTGAAATATGGATGAGATGTTTTCTCCTCTTAAAAGGCCTTGTAGCTAAAATATTACTGTAGAATCATGAAAGGGGAAATAACTGTCCTGGCAGCTGAGCAAGTAAATAGATTTTCAGTGGAGTAGAGTAGGGAGGTCATGCTTATGTGATAACAACTGCTGAACCTGAGTGCCTTTCAAAAGCAGTTCCCTGTCCAAGCCTAGCTTGCTGTGGTCTTACCCTCTCTCTTTCCAAGCTTCTGAGGAATTGGAATATTTTAGTAGATTATTTTGTTTTAAATAGCAGAGGAACTGCATTCCTTCTGCGTGCTGTGCCTCTGGTCGCCGCTCTGTGTTTCTTGACACAAGGAGCAGGTCAAACATAGTTTGACATAGTTTGGCATTTCTGTTACTGAAATGCAACATGCTGTTGAAGCGATTAATTATCTCCAAAAATGTTTCAAAAAAAGTTTTCTTTGTTTCTGCATATTACCTGCACTGATTTAAAATGATTATTGCTTCCATTACAGGGGAGAAAAGAGTAAAACTGCCAGTGACAGTAGACTGTACCAGCAGAGATGTGCACAAAGGAGTTCTGCAAGTGCAGAGCTATTTGAGCGTGGTCTAAACTGATATGAATCTGGCTTCTGGTGGTCCTGTCCTTCCTTCTTTTTCTCAGCCATGCTTTCCCACCCTTTCCTTTTGGCTGAGCCTTATCTGATGCACAACAAGCTGATCCGGGAATCCAGCTAAAAATTAATCCTACCCAAAAAATGGTAGTTTGCGTCCTGGTTCCAGTTTGCATCTGGTTCTGATTGTCCAAGATCCAGTGAAAGAGGTCTGCTTTTCTGTTGTTGTTACTACTGCTGCTACTGCCACTACTTTCTGGCACTAACACTGGCAATATTCTTCAGTGAAACAGCTATTATGGAAAGTGTTCTTGTCACCTGGTCAAAAGAAAAGGGGGAGAAATTCCCAAGATGTTGTACAGGTTCTCAATGTGTCGTCCGGGCCAGTGTTGAAGGAATTTGAAGCATGTGAGCTTAACTGCGTGGCTCCTGTGAAGTGTGATTACTGTTATCTGAGAGCTCTTTGTAAATTCATGAATACGTGTAATCTAGATTAAAACCAAATCAGCATGTGTGTAAGGTATGTGTTTGGTTTTTTTTCCAGGAGTTTGCAGGCTGGGAGGAGTTTGCATACACCCCAAAAAGGTCAAATCTGCCCTCCACCATTAAGGTCGCTGATTTTCGGGCTACTTCAGCACGGTACACGTGTTGATGAGCGGGTCTTGGAAATTACGGTAGTTTGTAGGAAATAACTTCTTGTCATAGGTACTCAGTGAGTCAACTAGGGAAGGTGCCCTCCTAGACTTCTTATCTGTGAATAGAGAAGGACTCGTGGGGGATGTGATGGTAGGTGGCTGCCTTTGCCACAGTAATCATGGAGTGGTTGAGTGTAATGAGAAAAAAGGACAGCAGAGTTGCTACCCTGGATTTCAGGAGAGCAAACTTTAAGCTATTCAGGGAACTACTTAGCAGAGTGCCCTGGGAATCTGCTTTTGAGGGCTTGGGAGTCCACAAGTGCTGGTCAGTCTTTAAGAATCACCTTTTAGAAGCACAGAAGCAGGCAATTCCACTGAGTCATAAGTCAAGCAGAGCAGAAGACCAGCTTGACTGAAGAGGGAACTCCTTGTGGAGCTCCAGAGGAAAAAGGAACTGTATGATCTCTGGAACCGAGGTCAGGCTTCGCAGGAAGAGTAGAGAGCTGTGGTTCATTTATGCAGGCAGAAGACAGGAAAGGCCAGAAAGCTCAATTAGAGTGGAAACTGGCCAGCTGTTGTTTCAGATAACAAGAAGGGCTTTTAAAAATATGTTAATAGCAAGAAGAAGTCTAAAGAAAACATTGGACGAGTACATGTTGAAGATGGTCATCTGACTAATAGAGGTGAAGAAAAAGCGGAGGCATTCAATGTGGTTTTTGCCTCAGTCTTTAGTAATACTGACAGACCTTGGGCTTCCCAGTGCCCCTGCGTCAGAGAACCACGGATGTGGGAACAGTGACTTGCATTTTGTGAACACTGAAATTGTAAGGGGCCAGCTGTATCGGCTGGATGTTCACAAGTCCATGGGGCCTGATGGGATTCATCACAGAGATCTAAAGGAGCTAGCAGATGCTATGGCAGGACCCCTCTCTATCATCTACTAAAGGTCTTGGGAGCCTAGGGACATCCCCGCTGACTGGAAGCTAGACAATGTTATTCCAATCTACAAAAAGGGCATGAGGGAAGACCGAGGTAACTATAGACTTGTTACTCTTACTGCAGTTCCTGGAAAAATTGTGGAGAAGATTGTATTGGGTACTGCTGAAAGGCATTTAAAGAATAATGCAGTCAGCAGGCACAGTCAACACGGGTTCACAAAGGAAAAGTCCTGTTTAACTGATTTGATATCCTTCTATGATAGGTCACCCACCCAGTGGATGAAGGGGAGCCAGTTGGATGTAGTTTTTCTGGATTTTAGTAAGGCTTTTGGTACTGTCCCTCACAGCATTGTTCTGGACAAGTTGTCCAATATTGTGGGTGAAGAACAAGCTGAAGGGCAGAGCTCAAAGGGTTGTAGTGAATCATCGGGCTGGTGACTGGTCACCAGTGGTGTTCCTCAGTGTTCAGTTCTAGGACCAGTTCTGTTCAATGCATTTTATCAATGATCTGGATGCAGGAGTTGAATGCGCCATTAGCAAGTTTGCCGATGATATCAAATTGGGAGGTGCTGTTGACTCTTTTGAGGGACAGGAGGCCTTGCAGAGAGATCTAGAAAGACTGAAGCATTGGTCAGTGATTAATGGATGAAATTTAACAAGTCTAAATGCCGGATTCTGCACTTAGGATGGAGTAATGCTGGGTACAAGTATGAATGGGGAGAGGAATAGGTGTAGAGCAGCCCTGCAGAAAGGGATCCGGGGGTGCTGGTTGGCAGCAGGCTCAGTAGAAGTCAGCAGTATGCTCTGGCAGCCAGGAGGGCAAACCGCATCCTGGGGTGCATCAAACACAGCGTGGCCAGATGGGCAAAAGAGGTGATTATCCTGCTGTATTCAGTGTCGGTGCGGCCTCACCTCGAATACTGCATGCAGTTCTGGGCTCCACAATTTAAGAAGGATGTGAAGGTCCTTGAATGCATCCAGAGGAGGGCAACAAAGCTGGTGAAAGGGCTGGAAGGGCATGTCCTGTGAGGAGTGGCTGAGGACTCTGGGTTTGCCTAGTTTGAAGAAAAGGAGGCTGAGGGGCAACCATCCCCTTCCTGAGAAGGGGATGTGTAGAGGGAGGTGCTGATCTCTTCTCCCTGGGATCCAGTGATAGGACGTGTGGGAATGGTTCAAAGCTGCGCCGGGGGAGGTTTAGACTGGACATTAGGAAGCATGTCTTTATTGAGAAGGAGCGTGGTCAAACACAGGAACAGGGTTCCTAGAGGGGTGATTGATGCCCCAAACCTGTCAGTGTTTAAAAGGCATTTGGACAGTGCCCTTAATAATAGCTTTTGGTCATCCCTGGATTGGTCAGGCAGTTGGACTAGATGGTCATTGTAGGTCTCCTCTCCTCTCCTCTCCTCTCCTCTCCTCTCCTCTCCTCTCCTCTCCTCTCCTCTCCTCTCCTCTCCTCTCCTCTCCTCTCCTCTCCTCTCCTCTCCTCTCCTCTCCTCTCCTCTCCTCTCCTCTCCTCTCCTCTCCTCTCCTCTCCTCTCCTCTCCTCTCCTCTCCTCTCCTCTCCTCTCCTCTCCTCTCCTCTCCTCTCCTCTCCTCTCCTCTCCTCTCCTCTCCTCTCCTCTCCTCTCCTCTCCTCTCCTCTCCTCTCCTCTCCTCTCCTCTCCTCTCCTCTCCTCTCCTCTCCTCTCCTCTCCTCTCCTCTCCTCTCCTCTCCTCTCCTCTCCTCTCCTCTCCTCTCCTCTCCTCTCCTCTCCTCTCCTCTCCTCTCCTCTCCTCTCCTCTCCTCTCCTCTCCTCTCCTCTCCTCTCCTCTCCTCTCCTCTCCTCTCCTCTCCTCTCCTCTCCTCTCCTCTCCTCTCCTCTCCTCTCCTCTCCTCTCCTCTCCTCTCCTCTCCTCTCCTCTCCTCTCCTCTCCTCTCCTCTCCTCTCCTCTCCTCTCCTCTCCTCTCCTCTCCTCTCCTCTCCTCTCCTCTCCTCTCCTCTCCTCTCCTCTCCTCTCCTCTCCTCTCCTCTCCTCTCCTCTCCTCTCCTCTCCTCTCCTCTCCTCTCCTCTCCTCTCCTCTCCTCTCCTCTCCTCTCCTCTCCTCTCCTCTCCTCTCCTCTCCTCTCCTCTCCTCTCCTCTCCTCTCCTCTCCTCTCCTCTCCTCTCCTCTCCTCTCCTCTCCTCTCCTCTCCTCTCCTCTCCTCTCCTCTCCTCTCCTCTCCTCTCCTCTCCTCTCCTCTCCTCTCCTCTCCTCTCCTCTCCTCTCCTCTCCTCTCCTCTCCTCTCCTCTCCTCTCCTCTCCTCTCCTCTCCTCTCCTCTCCTCTCCTCTCCTCTCCTCTCCTCTCCTCTCCTCTCCTCTCCTCTCCTCTCCTCTCCTCTCCTCTCCTCTCCTCTCCTCTCCTCTCCTCTCCTCTCCTCTCCTCTCCTCTCCTCTCCTCTCCTCTCCTCTCCTCTCCTCTCCTCTCCTCTCCTCTCCTCTCCTCTCCTCTCCTCTCCTCTCCTCTCCTCTCCTCTCCTCTCCTCTCCTCTCCTCTCCTCTCCTCTCCTCTCCTCTCCTCTCCTCTCCTCTCCTCTCCTCTCCTCTCCTCTCCTCTCCTCTCCTCTCCTCTCCTCTCCTCTCCTCTCCTCTCCTCTCCTCTCACTGGAAATTGCTGTCATGATCTGGAAGCCTAAAAATTCTGTAAAGCATTTATTGCATTAAACAGGCAAGTAATAAAGCCACACACTAAAAGCCCAGAAGGCACGTGTCTACCCAACTCCCTCAGGATCTTGGCTGATCCCTTTTCTTCATACCACACTTCTTGACTGATTCCTGTTTCTTTCTCATCCTCCTTCCTGCTGTTTTCTCTTATTAATGAGCAATCCCACCTGCCTCGCTCCCCAAAACACTTCAGCACTTGACCATCTGTCACTGCTGCTGTGCATCCTTACTGTTGTAAGAGAAAGTATCGACCTTGAGCTGGAGCGTGTGATCTGTGATGAGTAGCTTACAAACTGGCAAACGAACCCATATTACAAATAACTCGCTTTATACATTGCATGTGCAATAACCAGACATGTGGAAGCTGCTAGGTCTAAACCCTCAGTCTGTAAGTACAGTTCTGAGAAGAAGATGCGTCCAATAAATCTGCAGAGGTTTGTGACATAACACGTGGGTCCATGCACGTTCACAGGGCAATGAGACTCATACCCTGCCCTAATAACGCATTTGATTTAGGAGTTGACCTCAGTTGTCAGCTGCAGCTTCAGATGAAGCTTTTGCAGATCACTTTGCAAATTAAAATTTGTAAGACAATGAGACTGAATGTATTTTCCAAGAAAGATTATTTTTGGTTTGCTTAAGACTAAGTTTAGTTGAATCAGCAGAAAGGCTTTTTGACTTCTTTCTCTGTGCAATTATAAGCTGATATTCTAAATCAGCTGCTTAGTCATGGTAAATTACGAAAATTATGCTGTTCATTGGCAAGCTGTTGTTATAATAAACATATTTATTGCTTTTTTTTTTTCCTCAAAGGATGTTTCCCTTGAGACAAAAAGCTGAAGAGTAACTTAAACTGCAAGAACCCATGTTTTTCAAAATATCTGTCCTAGAACAGGATAAGTAAACATGACAGGTGTTCAGAGTTTTCTGACAAGTTAATTTTATCCAAGTCATTTGCAATGTTTTATAAAACTGGAACCCACACTGTTACAACTACAAGGCAAATTGTTGCAGTTTGCCAGGGAAAGGGGTCTGTATGCTGTCAGGTTAGGCCTCCAAGTGTAGGTGTTCTCCATGTGAAAACTTGTCCTCCGAGTCCATGCCCTGTAATGGAAAAGATGCATTGAACCAGTAAGTGCTGATTGCATAAATCCAGCAGGATGAACACCAGGACATAAAGGAATTCTGCTTCCTTGGCATTTAAGGGAAAATTAGAGATGGGCAGCCACTGAAGAGATCTGTTCTCTGTGGGATGAAAGAAAGGCGATGGTCCTGCCATGGCAAGTTTTTGTGAGTTGACAAAGTGCGTGATAATTCTGATTTATTAATGATATTTTTTTGTTGTGGGGGTGTGTGTTATGTTTTAACAGTTTCATTCCTTGGCTCCAATGTACTACCGAGGTTCAGCAGCAGCCGTAATAGTTTATGATATCACCAAACAGGTAAGACCAGCTGTACGCTTTTCACCTGCGTTAGCTCCTCTGCTTGGGCCAGAGTTGGAGTTAAAACCCACAACTGCAGAAGTATTTATATGTTAATCCCTGTTTATGTCAGGGGGGTTTAGATGCTTCAGTAGTTGGTGTAGAATTGGACGGAGGTGTCCAACTGCCTTAAAAAATTAAAGTCCTGCTTCTGTGTTGTTTAAACTTCATGTAGACAAAAGGTTTGAGACTGCATTTTGTCAAAGTTTCTTTGGATTTCCTCTGGCTACGTAGACAGGACAATATCCTGCAATACCCCCTCCCACCACCACCACCACCACCACCTATGTTCTCTGTATGGAATTGAAGTTTTACTACAGAAAGCAGCTGGCTGCTTTATCGGCTGAACAGAAATTCAGTTGTTTGCATATTACTGATTTTAAAACTAATTATTTTTAGCGAAGCGTATCATCTCGTGTTTGCATTGCGGGACTTGTGTCTTACCTTTGAAGCCAGTAATGAAATAATAAGTCTCTGACCTTTTGTCTCAACATTATTCATTTGGAATGAAAATTGTATTTTTCAGATCCTAAACTGCTCTTGCGCATTTCTCAGGCAGAGGAGGTTAGGAGGTTCTAGCTGAATGCCTTTTCCACTGCTTTTGAAAGAAACCCCCGCTGATAAAGCTGAGTTAGAGGCGGCGTTAATGGATGGATGGTCATGACAGTTCACTTGCATTTTATTCCTTCCCTGCCAGTTGAATTATTTACTACTAGGCTGAGAGGGCTGGGTTGATTCTCCAGTGCATTAGTGTAATGATCTGTGGCTGATGGTGGTGGCCACAGCGGTACTCTTCTCCTTTGCTAATTTGCCAAGAAAAGATGAGGAAGAGTGAATCCTGCTGGATTGATACTTATTTTTAACTTAAATGTCTTACAGTTGATCTTCTAATGCATTATAAGAATAGAATTTTCTTTTGCCAGCCTTTTTCCAAGCGTATGTGGAACAGCTCACAGAATAAAGAAGAGAAAATAGGAGAGGAAAGTCAATGTGTATTTCACTTTCTGATGCTTAATATTCAGTGTTGACCATTAAAGCAGAATGGATATTTTTTTTTTCCCAAATGACTGATGGTGCTCTCCCTTCAGTGATACTGATACAGCCATCGCTGATTTAGACACAACTCTTACGTGCATTTCTGAAGGGGGAAAAAATGATTTATAATTTATTTGGGAGCTCACTTTGAGTTTCAGTAATAATTTCAACCATGCACGATCATTAGAATGTCTAGGAACAAAAGTGATTTTCATGCTATTAGTTCATTAGTATAAAGAAACAGAAAATTTACTATTAAAAGGTAGGTAGCATCAAAAAGTGTTTGAATTTTGTATTGGAGAGAAAAAGCCAAGTGAATTATCACCTGTCTCTTTGGTTTCATAATGAGTAAATTGAGGCTTACCGGGTCACAGATTTGGAAGTGTGGGGGTGAGGAGGTCACTGAAACCTCTCTTGGATGTTACTGAAAATATGACAGTAGTTGAGATAGTAATCCACCAGGCAGAAGCTGAAATTAGACAAATGAAGCTCACATTAAAAGTGAAGGAAATTAGCTACTAGCTAAACTTAAAAGAGCTGTGGTAGTTTCTTCATCACTGGAAAATTTAAGACAAATATTCAGTGCTGCTTTGAGGGGAGGCAAAGGGGGAAGTGTCCAAGTTCAAGCAAGAATTAATTTTAGGAAGTCTTATGACCTAAAGTTTGAAAAGCAGATTAAATGGATACAGCCATCTTTTTCTGGTCTTGTGATCTATAAAATTATTATTGCATTCATAAAGCCTTGTTCCTCTAACTTCAGAAAAATAAGCACATACATCAAGGGATACCAGGCTGTTAGCTTATTTGTTGTTTCTCTGACTTAGGATTCTTTTCATACTTTGAAGAAATGGGTGAAAGAACTAAAAGAACATGGTCCTGAAAACATTGTAATGGCAATCGCTGGAAACAAATGTGATCTTTCTGATATCAGGTAATACATCCATTTTTGTTGTTGCTTTGATTGTGGTAACTGTATTGTTTCTTTCCTTCAGGTAAACAATTTGTTTTATTGTTATAACAGTATATAATTTTTGTCAGCTGTACTGAGTCTTTCCTAACACCAGTGGTCCTGCCAATGTACCACCTCACCAGCAGCAGCACAACTTGAATTATGTACTTCTTTTTTAACCTCTCTTTTACTGCCTTTCCTGTGGATTTGTACAATCTACATCCTTTAGCTGCTGAATCATTGGGAATGGAAAAGCGTTCTCTTTTTTTTTTTTTTTTCTTCCATTCATGTTAAAAGGCTCAGAATGCATTAAGCGATGAGCAAAACCAGCGATGTAAAGCTAGAAGGGTCAGCCTGAGTTAGAATAATGTTATTGACAGAGCAACTTTGAGAACTTGTACTTTGTGCTTTGCAACAACTGTGAAACTGCCCCATAATACTGGGTGTAGAAAGTGGATTTTTGTTGTTTTTAGGAGCATAACCTTAAGTAAAACTTGTGTCACCTGTGTGAAGCAAGGAACCTCCTGGGTGAAAGAGGGGATGGTTGGGTCCACCCTCCTGCATAAGAGCCAAGATGATGCTGTTTGGGATGAGAGTGAAGCCAGAGTCACTCTTCTGCCTGTTAGCTCTAGTTTGGATTCACATTTATCCTTTCTGGAAGTGGAAGCACATTCTGCTGTACAGTAGTGATCCTCTGTGTCAGCCCACGACCCTGTTATTTCGCACTTCAACTATGGAGTACAGACTCAGTGGCCGTACTTGATGCTTTCCTCTTAGGACCTCGTAGGCTCTCATGGTTGTTCAAATATATCCCCCTGTTTTATAATCACTACTTTGGCCCAGGTTCATCAGAGCCCTGAAGCACGTGTTTAACTTAAGTAAGTGATACAGTGCTTCCAAAACCAAACTGTGTTGGGTTTGTTTTGGTTTGGTTTTGCTTGTGTTTGGTTTTTTTTTCTTTCCTGTCACCCCCCCACCCCACCCCCATCAGCCGTGAACCAACACAAAACCGTGAGTCACTGCTTTCTGTAGGACCTGAACAAGCCCTGATACTAGAAGATAACCTGGTTTCTGTTGGGCTAAGAATCAGAGGTGCAGACAGTATGTTGGCATCTCCTACTAGATGTTGTGATACGCTTGTCAACATGGTGAAGCTGAGACCTATAATACAAAACCGAAGTTTTCCAAATGTGAACTAGAAAAAAAACAGAGGAAAGGACAATTATAAAAACACAACACCAAACCAAAACCAGTTAGTGCAAACTGGAGTTTCCAGTTGCCCTGAGAGTCCCCTTAAATTTAAACTTAAGTGTTCCCAGCAATACAGTTACCTGATTAAATTGGGAGTAATAAGTTTGTAGATTGTGACAAATGACACGAATAGCAAATTAATCCATAATCAGCCCTCCCCCTGAAGTGTTTGGACAATACTAGGGTTCCTCACAGGGTGACTGTGATCTTCCCACCGCATTCTTCTCAAACTCTACCTGTTGTTTACTGATTGCTGATCACCTGTTTCTTGCTCCCATTCAGCCGGCACAGCTCTTCCATGCGCAAAATGTCCTGGCATTTGCATAGTGCTTGTTGTCCTCAATGAGCTAATACCTGTTATTATTGGGTTTTTTTGTTTTTTTTCCCAAAAATATGAATAGTTTTGAGAATTTTTTTATGCTGTTATTTTATCTACATCTCCCAGCCATTTCTTTTTCTAAAGTCATCCAGTGATGCCCAGTTAAAGGGATTTTGGTGGACAAATAGAGAGCAGACTGTATTGTACGTGATATGTTTTCACAGTTCTTCCAGCAATCTGATTGCTTATGCGATACATGCAGCTGTATTCTCTGGCTGCTTTATGTATTCAGATTGACTTGAGTAAAAATGATTTTAGGTGAAATGTGTCACCATTTTATCAGATTGTTTCCAGTGAGTAGGAAATACGCTTGCCTTTGGGCACAGAGAATTTAAAAATAAGGTGGTGTAAGCACACAGGAGAAAGCTGCTTTTGTGTGCATTTTTGACGTCTCTCTTTAGATTTGTAGAACTTCTGGCAGATGTTTTGCTGGGTATTAGAGAGACAGCTGCTTTTAAGACTAACGTGAATAGAAGCAAAAGAGGACAAGCTGACCAGGTCCAAGTTGATTTCACTCTACCATCTCTGCGACTGCAGGAGATAACGTAAAGAGGAATGAATGGGAGCAATAAGAACTGATTATTTTCCTCTGGGAAAAGACTGGCACTATTTGTTACAATCATTGACCATTTTACCCTCCTCATTTAGCATGTAAAATTTGGTTTGGAGCTGCCAGAATGGATTTGGGACACTCAGGGGTCATGCTGCTTTTCTCAGTGCTGTTAATAGGCTATCAGCAGTTTTTGGCACTCTGTTTAAGTAAATTTCTTCTCCACTTTGAAGGAATTTCTATAGGTAGACAGGCAATTTTGTTTGGTGTAAATCCTGATCTTTGTTATAGTACTGTCAACTCCAGTACTGTTGAGTGTTTGGCATACTTTTAAGTAATAGTAGTAGACTTTCCCGTCTGATGTGTGTCCTGTCCTCCTGACAGGTCAGTTAAAAGTAGTTTCAAAGACAGGAGCTGAGACTTCAATGTTAAAATGTTCTAAGTGTCCAAAATATTTTTTGAGCGTTATAGAAGTCATTAGTTGTAACAGCAACTAAGAAGTGTTTACTTCCCTAAAAAATATGGTGCACTTTCTTAACAAGTTGTGTTCACTGGAAATTGCCAGATCCTTGGTTAAGAGAATTCAGCAGAATTTCATGCTCAGATCTTCCCTCTGCATCCGGTATATTTCTTTATTCCGTAATTATTCAGAAAATCTCAAGGAAGATTGAATAAATAGAATGGTTTGGAAAGGACAAAATGAAATGATTGACATCTTTCAGAATAGGTGTTCCTCTGACTTTCCCTGTAGTCCTGGAATAACACTTCCTCAGCACTCCACTGGTGGTTCTTGCTTTCTTCCCTCTTCACCCCATTTTGCATATATTCATATCTCTTGGCTTATAGTTCAAACTTATGTGTTTTTTTTCCTTTTTGACACAGTAGCATCTTAGAAATGCTGACATCCAGATTATAACTCCACTTGATGTATGCAGCCTTCTCTGTGTCAACAGCACTGGGTGGCATGATGCTTATTGCCCACATGCTGTGGATGTTTATAGGCTTCCTTCAGAAAGGAAGAATTCCTGAAGTTTGCTTTCTCATCTAAATTACAGCAAGTTGAAAGTCTTCATTGCATAACCCTATGCTTTCAAATTTTTTCCTTTACTGTTGTTTGAATATTACGTTACGCAGTTAAGTTCCTTTTTTCTTGTCTCCAGGGCCATCCGCGGATGGTGGTACCTTTCATAATAAAGGCCAAGGTGCCATTTCATAAAGAGTAAGGGGAATGCTGCCCTCCCTGTGTCTTCCACAATAAAAGGACGTGTAACACAAAGAAGAAAAATGGTTTCTTTTAAAACCATTTGCAATAAATCAGGCAATTATTCTGCCTCTTTGCATGTTTCCCATGAGCAGCAGATCTGATTTATTTAAAATATATACCTCCGTAAGCTAATTGTGAAATTGCATTGCTGTGCTCCCACCTAGGTACCCTCTGTTAAAATCCAATGAACTCATACTAGGAGGAAATTGCCCTAGGAGTCTCTGGATTTGGTACATCGGAGCTGTGGGGTGAAGGAGTTAGTGCAAATTCTGCATGTGCAACAGAGAGCTATAAAGCCACACGAAACACACCGGTTGATGTACTGAATAACTGGAAGAAAAATAGTGCTGTCAGCCTGGTGTTTCAACACGTGCTCCCCTTATCTGGTGTCCCTTGGGTGCCTGTTAGCATGCTCAGTCTCTGATTCTGAGCCGTTGCTCAAAAATCAGGAATACCAGTGGTTACAGACGGCAGCGGACACGGGCAGATTCAGCTTTGCCACCTGGCTCAGGCAGATACAAGGTCAGCGTGAGGCTTGCTTTGTGTCTGAAGCAGAGGTCTTTTGCATGTTGTAAACTGCATTTACAAGCTTTTGGCGTATGAAGCATCGGCTACAAAATGAGGATGTTCTACTACTGATTTTAAGATGGTGTCACTTTGGTGATGTGGCACAGAATGGTGGTCTTCCCCCAGTGAATCTGGCACTCACAGATTCCTCTTGACAATGTGCTCAGAGTCAGTGGCTTTCATATTTCTCTCAGAATCTCTCTTGTTTTCTTGCTGCTTGCAAACACTTAGACATACAATGCTCTTATCGTTTTCTTCCACAACAGTCGTATCCTATCTTGTTTGAACACTTGTTGCGGACAGTGCTGATTGCTGCCTGGGCCAGCAGAGTTGTATGTCTTTTCTCTGGTGTTTTAATGCCTTTCTTATTGGGGTCAAGTTTAAAAAACAAACAAATGGGGTTGTCATTTAAATTATCTTCCTTTTTTTTGCAAGGCATGGATTCAGCAGCAAGTCCAAGCTGCAGATCAGTCATTGGTGAAATTTTGAATATGATGATCTAAATGCCATAAGAGGAAGAAAGATAGTACTGGTTTTACAGGGAAGAGGAGCATACTAATGCTTTTCTGATTAGGCTGTGTTTGAGGTCTTTTTTTTTTTTCCCACAAAATATTAAATTATTTTTTGAAAATTTGCTTTCTTTTATTTGTAATTAATTTTTTTTTTTTTTTTTTTGGTAGGGAGGTTCCTATGAAGGATGCCAAAGAATATGCAGAATCTATAGGTGCAATTGTTGTTGAAACCAGTGCAAAGAATGCTGTTAACATTGAAGAGCTTTTTCAAGGAATAAGTAAGTAAATGCTCCCTCTTGTTTATTTATTTGTTTGTGATTGTTTGGAGGTCTTCTGAAAATAGCTGTTTGTTTCGGGTCTAAAAAATGCCTTCCCAAGGACATCAAGAAATCCACGGGGCCAGCAGTATGATGGCTGTTTATGTAGATGTAAACTAAGAATGACTTTGAATACACCAGAGCAAAACGTAGTAGACAGTAGATATGGGGTAAGCCTGTTCCTTCTAAATCTGTATATAAATCCTGACCTGGTTCATATCTTCTCTTTCAGACCAAGCCTGCTGTAGAAGCGATACTGTTGATCTTATCATCTTGATAAAAGCTTAAATGTTGAGAAATGCGCCTGGAGGGCTATGATAAGTAGAAAATAGTCATTGCAGTGGAATCCGTTTAAATAAAATTTTTTTTCTCTCCAGGTCCTTTAAACAAGATGAGACTGGCATTCCTCATGAGGAGAAAAAAACCCTGTCTTGTTCAGTTTGCCTTCTAGGGGTTCCAGTTTTGGTCTCTGGCTGCAAGTGGGAAGGACCTTGCAGGCTGGAAGGGGCCTCAGGAGACCTTCAGTCCAACTTCCCACTCAAAGCAGAATTGATAGCGCATTCAGACCAGGTTGCTCGGGCCCTTGTCTGTCTGGGACCAAGAGCAGAGGTTTCACAATGTCTCTAGGCAGATGAGTCCAGTGTTTAAATAGTCCTCACTGTGGCATCCCCCCTCAGCATATCAGGTCAGAACCTCTCCTGGTTCAATTCACGACCACCTCACTCATTGTCCTGGGTGCACCTCAGTAAAGAATTTGTCTCTGTCATTTTAGCAGCCCTCCCCACAGGTGCTGACTTTGCTTTGCGGTCCCCCAAAGCCATCTCATCTCCTCCAGCCCTAAACAGGCCCCATTTCCTCAGCTTTTCTTCACCTGACAAGTGCTCCAGCCCCCTGGCTGTCTTGGTGGCCCTTCCTCTGAACTTGCGCCAGTTTGTCAACATTTTTCTTGTGTCGTGGGGCCCAAAACTGGATGCATTACCCAGCTTGTGTTAGGCCGTATCTAGAAGGGTATAACCACTTCACCTGATCTACTGGCTTGGCTCTTGTTGGTACAACTTCGGATGCTGTTGGCTGTCGTTGCTGCCAGGGCGCGCTTCTGGCTCGTGCTCAGCTTGCTGCCCTCAGGTCCTTGTTGGCAGAGCTGCTTCCTGGGCAGACAGTCCCCAGCTTGTCTTATAGCCAGGGGCTCTTCCTTCCCACAAGCCGGGCTTGGCACTTGTCCTTTCTGAACCATGTAAGGCCTGTTGGCCCATTCCTCCCTCCAGCCAAAGGCTCTCTGAACAGCAGCTCTGCCCTCAAGGGTGTTGAACGCACCTCTGAGTTGGGTATCATCTGACAACTGAAGTGGGTGCATATTTTTTCCTCCTTCAGGACACTGATAAAAGGTACTAAGAAGGTATTCCACTTGTAACTGGCCTACAGGTAGAACAGTCTACTATATAGTCTACTATAACATCCCAACTTGGATGTACCAGGATGCTGTAGGAGAAAGTATTGAAAGCCATGCTAAAGTGAAGGTAAACAACACCCAATGCTCTCTCTCTATCCCAGATCCAGTCATACTATCATTTAGGGCAACCAGGTCGGTTGGACATCATTTATCCTTGGTAAGTCCATGCTGACTGATCCCAGTCACCTTCTCCACCTTCATGTGCTCAGAGGCAACTTCTGAAAGGATTTGCTCTGTGGTTTTCCCAGGAAGCAGAGTGAGGCTAATCAGCCTATAGATCCATGGCTTGTTATTGCCCTTTTTGAAGACAGATATAACATTTACCTTTCTTCAGTCACAGGGGACGTCCCTCGTTCTCCACAACCTTACAAAAGCATTAGGGATGATAAAGAATGGCCTTGCAGTGATATCGGCTTGCTCCCTCTGCATCCTCAGGCTCGTATGGGTTGAGATTTCTTAAGAGGTCCATGACTTGATTCTCGCTACTGGTGGTACCTCCTCTCCCTGACTCCTGCCTGGGAGGCAGCATGTCCAGAGACTCAACTTTGTTTCCCTAAAGTCTTTATTTTATTTTATTTCACATGTCCATAATCGGCTCATACTACCTACCACACTTTGCCTGACACAGGGCCTGTTCAAGTGTTTGCTTCACTTGCATGGGATGTATTTTAAATGGTTAATGAGAACCAGTATTCCTAGAATACGCTACCTTTCTTTTACCTCCTTTAAAAAAGGAGGAGTGTGTAACATGGCTGTCTGGAGGAACTGGTTCTTCCTTGTGATAGTTTACTTGATTGTCTGCATCTGATGGTTGTGAATGTTCTCGCAGAGGAACTCATCCTTGCCACGTAATTAGATAATTAGTTTCCGTCTTTGATAGGCAATGCTGCAGCTGGCAGCATATGCTGTCCTTAATAATGGATATAATAGACGAGGAAAATCAGCTAAATTAAGTTTAGTATGAACTAGATACCCAGGCAAGTGCACTTAATTCCACAGGCAATTATTTCTATATATAGAAATATTTGGTCTCAGTGGATGTACTCATGACCTTATCAAGTACTCAGCATAGAGAAAGGAGAGAGTATGTTTATAGAAATATGGTGGAAACCAAGTGAAAAATGCTTAATTAGCGGGAGAATTGATTATTATGATTGTGACTGGGCAGAGGGTATGGATAACTTCCTGATGTTTTACACCACTTCAGTCTTTGTGCGATTTCCAAAAAAGTCTGTCTATGCCCAAATTGCACGGCAGCATTTCTGCCTTTTCAGTGTATGAAGTCCTTCTGTGGCCACGTCTCCTACCCTGTTGACTCATTTATTTGTGGGGTGCCCTAGAAGTAATGCTACAGCTTTAATTTTGCTTTCACGCTGCCCGAAGAGTTCGTGCCCTTCTCTTTGCACTGTAGAAGGGCAGGGTGCAGCTCCCCAGCCTCTGAACAGGGAGATGGCAACTTCTCTGTTTTTCCTGTTAACCTTAGATCTTGAAGGTAGACTGCATGTATTGCCTATTTTACAGCCTGGATTTGGAAGGATATTCCAACACGCGTGGAGAATTTTTCCATTAAAAACCTTCTTGAAATCAATACCCTAAACAGAAGGGGTAGACTACATTTTAATTTAGCTAAAAAATTTACCTCCTGCTTGCTTATGCTTTTCATTTCCCAGGGGTATTTTAACATAATCATTTTTCCTTCCTAAGGTGTCTAACAACTGTCTCTTTTCCAGAGAAAATGTTGTGAACGGAGTGAAATAGTATAATGGGAAAAAAATTACTCAATGTAATGATGTAAGGAAGGCGGAAAATAAAAGGGGAACTGGGATGTTTTGCTGACAACCAGATTAATCTTGGAAACATTAGAGAGATTATAGACAAATCACTTCATTTCTTAGGTTATTATATTACACTATTTTAAAAACATTTTTTAAAAATGCTTCTCTCAGGATTTGAGGATTTGACTGCTTTGAGGGATGTCTTAATAACAGAGTCTCAACACAAATCCATTGTCCTTAATTCTTCTCAGGAAAATGCAAGGTATGCAAGACTAGAGTCAGGAAAAGTTTCTGATTTTTTTGAGGATGGGTCGAATCTGGCCGGCTGTACTCTGGCAAATAAGGCTGAGGAGGCAGAGCAAGCACAAGAGTCAGCAAAGTTGGTGTTTTTTCCGCGCTGCAGAGTTTTCGCTGAGCTGCTTGATGGGATGCAGCTCCTGGCTGTCTGTTGTGCCCCTGTGATTTCAGATGGCAAGCCACTACACTTACCCGGGTTACATTTAGCAGCGCCTGACTGAAGGCTTGCTGTGGTTGTAAAACGTCACGTGGCTGGCTTATTTCTCTGTAAACAAGAAAAGGATATTTTTAGTACAATTGTGTATTCCCCACTTGGGCTAAATTTTTCCCGATGTCTTTCTGGAAAGGTTTTTGACATAAAAAGGGCGCTCAAGATTATAGCGGTTTTTCATGTGTTTCCCAGCAGTTCTTTTTTTAATAGCTGAGTGTCTATAGGATCAAACGTTATTAATTTTTTATTCCCAGCTGCAGACAGATCATAGTCACGGCGGCTCCTTGTCGCTGGTTTATACTTCAGCAGCAGCAAAAATGCCAGGAATGTGTTGCATGATAGCAGTATAACACAGTGTAAAGTTGTGCAGGGGGTCATACCGGTTCTGTATTGCCCCGTCTTGGTTGTGGAGGCTTTAGTCCACTGACCACTGCTTGTGCCTGGGAAGGCAGCTTTACCCGTTAAAACTGGCTGGTTTTCAGTGACTAAACAAGCTGCCCCAAGTGTGCTGTCGCTTGGTAGCAATCACACCCTGGCAATTTTCAGCCAGCCGTTCACTTAACAACTCAAATCAGCCTTAGTTACCTTATTCGGCTCTCGTCCACGCCCAGCTGTTTCTCTTCGGCGTGGGTATTGCCTGTTTCCTGAGCATGAAGGTGCCCCAGATACGAAAGAGGAGATTACGTGAAAGCCATCCTCCGCAAATGATAGAGGCCGAGGCGGCACCTCCCAGGTTAACACCGGTCTGCAACAGGAGGTCCAAAGGTAAACAGGCGGTGGGACTGAGGAAGCCGCTGAGGAATACCTAGCCAAGTGAAATATGAAAGAAACTTGTGCTTAAACAAAAAAATAAATGATGGGCATGCATTAGTATTACTTTAATTTTTGTAAGTATGGCAAATGTTGGAGACTGGTGGGCTGCCAAAGGGGGACGAGGTTGAAGCATTTCAGCATTTTCTGTCAAGGGTGAGAGGGAAGTGAGCTTACACACTCTACGGAAGTGTGTAAAGAGTTGGTAGCACGCTCGGTCTTACTGATGCTGGTACTACGAGAAGGAGTGACAGGCTGATGTTTAAAAATCCAGATAAGGATGTTCTTCCTAGACGAGGCTTCCTAATTAGAGCAGAGAGTTTGTGTCTCAGTGTACAACCTTTCATGTGGTAAATGCTCAGTTATAAATGTATGAAGCTATTGATTTTCTGATGCCTTGCCAGCAACTCATTTATTGAATATTTAATGTAACCCAAATACTTGTTTCCTAGAAATACTGGGAGATTAAAAAAAAAAAAAAAAAACAACAAACCCAACCTCTAGAGTTTGCAGTTTAACCAGTTGTATACTGGACAGACTAGAGACGAATGTGTGAAATGTCTGTCTTTGGAGGGGGGGGGGTAAGCAGATAGACAATTTTTGAGCTTTGTGCAAGACATTTTTGGTGGTTTTCATCCTGCTGTCTGGTGATGTGTGGATATCTGTGAACTACTGTGAAGAGGTCTATGAAAAAAGTTTTAAGGAAAGCAAGTATGTTTACGTTGCAGAGCAGTTCACACATGCCATTTTTAAGGCAGCCGAAGCTCGTAACTGAGTTTTTATAGGGGGTGTGCACCTACTGTGAAAGGATGGAAAAACATTGCCCTAACTTATAAATATTTGAGATTATATTCTTTACAGTTTATGCTCCCTGTGTTTCTAGGATTAATTCTCCTCTTGCTTTCAAATTTTAATAAATGAAGCAAAACTTACTGGCCTTTGTACTACTCTTAAAGTTAAACTTGTGACGTCCTGGATTTCTCTGCAACCATAGCAGAGCTCTTCAACAAAAGCTAGTAAATAAACCAAAACAGCCCGAAGTTGATTAGAGCAGGACCTCGTATCAAAGTTGGATCTCTTAGTAATTAAAATCATTAGGAATTCTGTTGTTTACTTTGATGCATGTAAGATTTAAATCTTGGGGGGCGGGGTGGGGCATCAGATTTTAATTAAATGGGGCAAAATTTATTTGTATTGCTGCTTCCCCTAGCAAGAACTTCAGTGTCAGCATTCTGTAAATTTGCTTAAAAAAAAAACAACACAACAGCTTTATTTTCTTGCATGCAGATGTTGCTAGATAGGCTGTTAGGAGTATTAAAATAATTGCAAGTTAACTCTGTTTAGTTATGCAATATCCTTTATTGTAAATATGTGTTACCTTGCATGAAAACTTACAACGTGAAATAAACAGCGGTCATCTCCGTCAGTTGAGGAAATCCTGCTTCACTGCAAGTATGGGGGAGTAAAAGAAACTAGAGGCTGACTGGTGGGCCAAGCTTTATAACCCATGTGAGAGACACGAGGACCTTCTAAAATACCAGTGAAACTGGTTTCAAAGGATGAAGGGATTTGGGGAGATAAGAAGTGTGACTGTTGTAAGTCCTACAGGTGCAGAAGGAGTCTTGTATGCAAATGCCAAAACTGTTGGATAAGATGTGCCTGCTTCTTTCTGCCATGCTTTCACAGATGGCTGTGCTTTTATTAATGAGGTTTATAGAGAGCAGTGCTTTGCAGGGGCTCACCTTGTTGTGATGCAACTAGCAATTTTAGGAGGAGGTTCTGGCCCTTGTGTATATAGCTGTCGTACCGCTACTTGAATAAGTCTGCCTTGTCTCAGGTGAGCCGTCGATTTCCATCCCGCGCTAATGAAAATCTCCCCTTCCTCTGGCCCCCTCAAAAATTCAAGTTGTACATGATTTTCAGGAAGAGAACAGATAGGATAAATGTGCAGAAAGTCAACATACAGCATCGTGATGTCTTGCCTCTTACCCTTAGCAGAATTGTAGTTGTGTTGGATGGTAGGGCTGTGCCTCTTTTGGATTTGGACTTCATCATCTCGATGTGCCAGCTCAGGCTGATCACAGCACATCTGTTTCCACACTAAACTATCTGTTCGATGCACTGTTGTGTTTGTCCCTGTGTCAGCATGGTAAACAGTTGTGGGTTTTTTTTCCTTACGCTCAGCTTTAAGGCTGTTTCCAGCCTTTTCAGGCAGTCTTGTACAGGTCAATGATGAAACTAGTTTCATGTTAAAAAACAAACAAACAAACAAAACAAAAAGCCCAACTCCAAGACTGACTTTTTTTTTTCTGAGCTAATGGATGCCACAGCTCATAACTGGAGCATCGCATTCAAAAAGGAACAAAGAGAGCAGATTTTATTACTGTGATGATGCATCGTGCTTCCAGCTGCAGCAGGGCAATCCCTGTCTGCCAAGTTCTGCTTGCAGAGCTGTCACCCAGTCCCTGTTGTCTCTCTTCCTTCCCTGCTCCAGTTTTCATTTGTCTCCCTTCCCATTTTGTTTACCTCTTGTCCCAACCTCTCATTTCCCAATCTCTTTGCCTCTGGCGCTCTCAGAACCGCAACTCCCCGCGTGCTGATTAATCTCTTTACATTAACAAGTCTCAGATTCAATAGCAGCAGTTGGAACTCTACCAGGCATGGGAGAAGACTCTGACCTCCATCCTGGACTGCCTCAGCCCAACTCAAACATGCCAGGAAGGAGGAGATGCAATTGATTTAGTGCTTCCCGCCTGTTAACCTGGATGGCTCACTTCAGAACCATGACAGTTTCTGTAACCCTACAGTTGAGCAATCGCTTGTGACACTTATTTTACAAACTGTGGTGCGTTCACTAGAATGAGATCATAGAGGACACCAAGACCTCTGCACGAATGTGTAGAGGTGCATGTTTACAAACAGTTTTGTTGCACAAAATCAGTGAAACAGGGTCTAAACATTAGTGAAATGAAAACAAAAATATAGAATCATATATTTAATTAATACAAGTGTAAAAATCTAATTTTTAAATTGCAGTCAGTGGACCTCATTCCCTAGAAATATCAGCAATGGGAACCACATGGAACTTTTATACTGTCTCAATAGTAGTATATCCCTAAGTTCCTTCACCAGTTCAGCTGTGGAGTTCTTAGATAAACGTATGCGCATCTGTTTTTCTCTGATAGATGTTTTCATCTGGAATCCTGAGATGTGCTGTTGGTGGTCTTTGGCAAGCTGGATAGTTGTCCTGCTCTGTAAAATGGAGAAAAGACTCTTATTTCTGGTCCAGTTTGTCGTTTTTAAGTTAAGCAAGAGAAGATTTCAATCTCTCGTGGCCCTTTTGAGCTGACTGTCTTAACAGAGCAGTCATCGGTTTGAAGGGGAATTGCCTTAATCTGTTTGTTTCTTCAGCAGGAGAATTGCTGGGCTGGATGTCAGGGCACTGCTGCTCCTTTCTGACATCAACTGCTTGAAAGAAATAGCATAAAGTAACAATGCTGTGTGTTGTCTAATGCAGGGGTATTTTTTGTTGCTGTGGAACAGAGGCTATGTATGCCAGTGAGATATACTTTTGAAATTACTATGTATTTTCTAAAATTAATTCGGTGTTATGACCTTTGTTGATCCTGACTCAGTGCCAGCTAGATTGAGTTGGTGTCAGCAATATTGATGCCATATTTATCAAGAGATGAATGAGGAGATGAGATGATCACGGCACTTTTAGGCAGCGATAGTGATTGAGCTGGTTTAGAAGCAGGAAGCGTAGGTGCAGGCTCATCGTCCTTAGTGTTCTGCTGCTGCTTAAACCTTTCTCTGTTACAGCGTCTGCCGTGAGACTAGCTGTCAAGGAGGCCCAGGGAGAGACAATTGGTCAAACAGAGTTCTGACTGATCATTTTCATCCACTCCCTCCGACCCTTGGTGAAAAATCACTGTATTGTTTGCTGTGGAGCTGGTTCTCAGGTGTTAGACTGAGTTTTATGCTCCAAAAGAGTTTGCTCCAGTCAACCGTGCATCAGATGGTAAAAGCTGCTTGGGCAGGGATAAGTCTTATTACTAAAACTAAAATGATTTAACTTGATGGTTTAATAAATCTGGTAATAAGAGAAATAATGATTGTGAGAAAACTCACCTACTAAAAAAAAAAAATCTCAAACTTGAAAAACTTTAAGACTGTTTAAAGCTTTATTTCCTTGTATTGAATTCAAGGGCGGGGGGGCGGGTATCCAAACAGCAGAAAACATGGCTAGGTAATGACAAACAGTACTTAATTTCAAAGGCCAGAATAACTAACCATCAAATATTGTATCTAGAGATTTTTTTTCTCTTTATTATTTGTAGTTGTTATCTGTGAGGTTTTTATCGTTTTGAGAAATTAAATAAATCAAGGTGATTCTTAATGACATATATTGTGTCCTGGCCTGAATGAAACAAAGTGCTTGCTGACCTTGAATCCTACAATGGTTTTGCTTCAAAGATAAGCTTGCCTGCTTCTTTGCATAGAAAAGATTTGATACTCGTAAGAACTATGAAATGCCGGATGAGAAACAAATAGAGGTAACATAGTTGTTTAATGCGGACTTGTAAAATGAAAGCTAAGCTAGTTGCATGTTAAAGCTCTCCTCTTCCAAACTTGCCGTTAGAAGAACCTCATGTTTAGAGAGTATTTGCTCAGTGGTATGTTATGGAAACTGTAGATTCCAACTTTTTTAGCTACACTGTGCTCTGAGTCGGATTGATAGACTTTTATTTTAGTTGTGACTGAGTTGAAAGCACTTTGGAAATAGTAGGTACCTAATGCAAAAGTTCTCTCCAGGTCTCTACAATGACAGCGCTACCTTCTTGGAAAGCCTCTCACAGATACTACGTTCTTCCTATTGCCTAGAGTTTTAAGAATTGGTGGATTCTCTCTGTCTCCAAGGAGAGCCAACAGAACTAAAGCATGTGACAGCTGTGTCTATAACCACCCATTCTGATTTTTATTTTATTTTGGAAGGGTGCCTACAAACAAGAAGTCCAAACATAATGTAAACAGGGTGTGAAGTTGATATTTTAGTGACCTAAGTAGAGTGCAGCATTGTAATGTCAGTGCTTATACATGCTTCGGCCCTCAAGATACCCATTTCTCACTCCGTTGGACCAAGTACAGTATCTTTAGCTTAGTAATGTGAGGACTTTTTCCCCTCGCATTCAGTTGTGCAAACACCCAAGATTATCTGCTTCAAAAGTCACACTTTTGTTGTATAACGTACCTGTTCAGAACTGACTGAATAAGAGGGGTGAAATTTTGATGGGCTTGACCAAAGGTAATTTTGGGGACAAGCTTTACAGATGAAATTTCGCTGTTTGATTTTATTGGGATTGGATTTTACCTGAATGCTTTTAGCTGCTTGCCTTCCCACAGCCACCCCCTGCCCCCAAGTAAATTGTAAGACTCAAGCTTCAACATAGGGACATAATTCATGGAACGTTTGGCAAGAGCGAGCTGTGAATAAATGCAGCAAAGGATCGGAGAACCTAAACTGTAAAATCCACCTGGATTACGATGAGCTGTTCGCAGGAACTTTATGCTCTCTGCAAGTGGCACATAACGAACAAATGTTGAATATTTTAACTCTTGCTATTTAACATGGGTAATAGTAAAACCAGGAGTAAGTCATAGAAAGTAGATTCAACTACAGAAAAAAATTCCAGCAAATCCACAAGGTAATGAGAAAGTATGTTACCATGACTGTAAACTCTCTAAGACACTGATGGGAGAGATCACTCAGTTTAATGGAAGAAACAGGCCCACCAGAGATAGAGGATAGATTGGACCTGGGAGGTTCTTGTTTTTCCATTTATAATTCTAATTATTAAGCACATTGTATGTTGTCCACGAGTAGGAAGCCAGCTAGACAAAAGATGCAGCAGTACTAAAAGGGCACACGGGGGAGGGAGTTGGAACAGTGCCTTCTGCCCCTGGGAAAGAACTCTAGCTCTCCTGCGATGGCTGTAATTCCTTCAAACACTTAAAATAATCACCCCATAAGATGATTAAAAAGTCAGAAGAGTTGGGGGGGGTGGGGAGTGGTGGTGTGTTAAGTAATCAAAGCTGTCAACTGGAAAGACATGGATAGCCCTCAAAGGAGGGAGGGATTCGATGAAAAGATTTCTTTCTTTTTTTTTTCTTTTTCAAGTATAGGCAGCATGTGTTTAGTTACAGTGCTTTGTAAAACTCTAGTGTACAAGGGCTAAATGCCATGCAGATTTAGGACAGGCAAGATCTTGTTAAACTAGCACTGCTCACATGTAAGTGGAATTAGGAGAAAGCTGAGAATTTTCTCTTTCTTAGTTGTAAGGTGCTCAGTGAGATAACTGGGGGTTTTTTTGAACACATGGATAACGTAATTTCAGTGTACTTGATGCCTTCTCAATAGCCGTATTTCATATGCTTTTTAAAATGTGAAAATCTTTCATAAGCAGGATGCAAGGAAAAAGAATCAAGGTACACAGGAGAGGGTTGTTTTCTGGTGAAGTTTTACAGATGTAATTCTTATGCAAGCTAAACTGTCTTAACTGTTACCTGCGTGTGTTGTTACTACCTCGGGAAAATTGAATTCACTGTCTCCTTGTGTGTTTCAGGTCAGCAAATTCCACCCTTAGATCCTCACGAAAACGGTAACAACGGAGCAATCAAACTTGGAAAGCAGACTTCACAGACGGGTAGGCGGTGCTGCTGACCCAACTGGGATCTTTTTAGATTTACTTGAAAAAACAGCACCATTTGCTTTTTTCACTGAGAAAGGACTTCATGATCGCAGTGACATGGCTCCTTGTCTTGAAAGCAGTAATTTCAATACTTCCCATGAGCAATAATGCGAGGACCAGAAGCAGAAAGCTTTACTTCAAAAGGATTTTGCAAAACCTAGTTGGAAAATCCTCTCTAATATCCTGACAAAATTACAATGTCAAAGTACTCTGATTCTCTGTTTAAGCCAATGACTGGTTTTGATTTTTTTTTTTTAATAAAAAGACCCTTTTATATATAAATTTTAGATCTGCTGCAAAAACTTCTCTTCTTATATTGCAAAGTGGACTTGGCATGTTTTTAGAGTTTTCCCTGTAATAATAGGGTGAAAAAAACCCATAAAACCTGAATTCTGGCTTACAGTTTCTCTGCCATCTTTCTAGCTGGACTCTGCTTCAGTATTTTTCTAAATCTGTGGCTTCATCTCATATTTCCAGTAAACATCAGCAAGAAATGGACTGAATTTGCTAACTAGAAAAAAAAAAAATGGATCTAAAGGACGAGTGAGTGCAATTTTTACAGGCTAGAAGTCAAAATCTGTGTCAGGAGGTGCTGTGTATGTGAAAGAAGGAGTTGTCACGAAGTAGACTGCTGGACCCCACGCAGTTCCAGTCTGCTCTGGAATAAAAGTGAAGATGCAGCCACTGTGCTTTGCCTGAATTGATTCCCTTTCTAGGGCGCAGGCTTCATTAATTACTGAAATTGTAAAAAGAACACAAACGCCAGCTTAATATCTGCTGCTTACCGTGTTTCCTCCAAATCTGTGCCCCAGACCAAAGTTGTCTCTGCTCAAAGATGCCACTTCCTTTGTTTCTAAAAGAGAGTGCCGCACCGCCCCGCTCCTTCGTGGTCTCACTGCAGCGCTCCAAGAAGGCTCCAAGTTGGAAGAACGATATTTCTGTGCAGAAACACCTTAAGAGAGCACAATATAATTTGGGGTTAAAGGCTGGAATCTAATAAAACAAACCAGAGCATTTCTTTACAAATGCGGTTCTGTGAATTTGTGGAGTGGTCCCCTCACCCACATCGGGATGTGGTATGGAAGACCCACTGGGGGATACCTTTGAAGCTTGATGCACTTGAAAATACAGTGTAGGAAAAAAAAAAAAAATCCAACAGGTGGTTATGAACTAGAAATAATGCAAAACTATCTATTCTCCACTTCCGTCTGTCATGAATGTGTGTGACCGAGATGATAAAATACAAATTTATCTTCGTCGTCAATTTCATTGGTAAATCGGATCTAGGGTAAGAATGTAGGCTTCAAAACCAAAGCCCAGCCTGCATTCCACAAGTTAATTTGTTCCCTTGCGAGGAAAATTAACCCCGCTGCACGTTTGTTGGGGACTTATGAAAAGCAAACAAAAGGGGAAAATGACTCTTCCGCAGTAAATCACGAACAGGCAGGCTAGAGCTGGGTTTCCGTGTTTATACATAAAAATCAGATCTTACTGCTTGGTTGTGAGATTGCTTTGATAAAGTGGCACTAATTATTAGGGCTTGAAACGGAGCCAGATGAAATCAACGGGAACGTTTCTTTGTCTTCAGAGGGCTTGAAGTAGTTGGAGGTGGGAAATGTCCCACTGGATTTTATCTAAGAATCAACTGCATTGTTTTTTCACATATGATCCGGTTTTCAGATATTTTGGACTCCTTTGGAAGCACTCATACTTGAAAAATATGCCCTTGGATAATACACTGACAGCTACCATGAAAAAGGATATTTTGGTTAAACTTTCAGTTGCCACCTGTGCTGGTACATGATCCATGTCACTGCTTCATTGCAGCAACTATTTTACAGATAATCTGGGGTTATTTAAGTGAAAATTCAGCAATCGTCAGTTGTTGCTAGTTGAGGATGGAGACAGGCTCCTTTAGGGAACGTTTCATCCCATCCAAGTACCAGCAGGTCTGCTGTGGGTGCCCGCCTCTTTCAACTGGCTGCGGAGGGAGAGGTTAACCTGGCCTTCAGCACAAAAGAATTATCAAATTTATCAACATCACAGATTCATTAATTGATGGGACCTGTGACCCAACGCTGCAAGAGATCTGGTTCTTCCTAAATAAAACCCAGTAAAAGGCTAGACCTGTTACCAAGAAAACAAGGTGAGATCAAACCC
This sequence comes from Larus michahellis, assembly GCF_964199755.1. Lineage (NCBI taxonomy): Eukaryota > Metazoa > Chordata > Aves > Charadriiformes > Laridae > Larus > Larus michahellis. The sequence goes on along the minus strand of NC_133897.1, from coordinate 113,429,091 downwards.
GCGTTTTTAAAGGTGTCATAAATTCTAATTCAACATACAATAGCTATGCATAACTGATTTTTAAGCTTTCGTGAATCTTTGCGGCATATTTCTTTTTTTTTTTTTTAACATGACATCTGAAAACTCATGTAACCCTGCTTGAGATGTCTGAAAGTTTTGTAAGACAATTCTGCGAGTACCTTGCATACTCTAATTTGTGCTGGAACTGGCAATTGATGCCGATCTGTATGGAATAGTTATTGTCTTGAACAACCAACGCTCCCAGCTGCCGTTGAGCTGTGTGTGAATCAGAACAGGTTTACGAGTTGTATATTAAAATAGTTTAAAATCAGAAGTTGTTACAATGGATCTCTGGCAGATTTTAAAATTCAAATGCTGGCTAACTAGGCTCAAAGATGTTTTTGCATTTGGTGGGACAAATCTTAATCACCTCATTCTGCTTTTAGTCAAGAAAAAGATTTAAATGAATAAGGATTCTGTTTGTGTTAAGTTCTTGAGATTTGGGCTATGGTGAGCTTCAGTGGGGAACGCTGAAGTCACAGGTGGAAAAATAACAGGCCACAGTGCTGTGCAGAGCAGCTCGTGGTTTTTTTTGAAGACAGGGCTCGCCTCCGACGATGATGTTGCACCTCTGCTGTTCGTCAAAGCTAAAGTGCAGCTTTAACCTGCCTCTTCAAATGGGGGAAGGGTTTGTTTTAAAAATTGTGATTTTTTTCAAATGTAAAACTCCTGATTTCTGCTGCCTTTTGTTGCCTGCGTTGCTTGGAAAGTACCACCACCCTTCATAAACAGCCAGAAAAATGACATACAAAAAAAACCGACCCCAAAATCTGAGTCAAAAGTTTCAGCAGCAACCGGAATTCCTCTTAGCAGTTAATGGCTGGTGAAAAGCTCAATTACTGTACAGGAGCGCCTGCCGCTGTAGCTGATCTGCTCTAATAATAATATGAAGAAGAATAACGCTGCTGTGGTTCTAGGTTGGCCAGCTGGTGCTGGGTTCGTCCCAAGGTGGGTTTTCTGGAGAGAGCCGGCAGCAGGAGCGAAGCCCAGGCTGCAGTGCCAAGGATCTTTGGTGGAGCTTGTTTGCACCGTGACTCCAGACTCTGACTGTCCAATTGTGGGTGACTTGCTTTTCTGGCTTGTCATGAACTAGTTTAAAAACAAGATTATGAAGGAACTAGTTTTCATATATGCTCTGCATATGTGTGTGTATATAAGTACAGTTTTATATTGTTATGCTGACATGTAGTGTTTTTTCACTATGTCTGGTTCTCATATACTGCACATTGTATTCTGTAAGTACATTTTTTTTGTTAATGGTCATTTCACCTCTGAACTTAAAGTTACGGATCAAAGGTAGCAAGAAGATGAAGGTACACGTAGGTACAATTGTTGACTTGCCATTCTTACGCGTGAAAATGGCATATTGTAGAAAAAGTTTGTCTTGCAGACTGAGAAATCTAAAAAAGGCCATTATTTTGCAAGAATTGGGACTCAGAAGCATTCAAGTTACACTCTAAAAATAAAAAAAAATTATAGTTTTTGTTCATGGTACAGCAGGTCTATCTGAAGTGCTGCAATGTGACATGGGTCTGTATCAATACCTAGAAAAGTTACCTGTCATCCCTTGTCTTCACTAATCCTTCATGGCACGTGGTAATAAACGTGACTAGATAGATTATACATGCGAGCACTCTGACTATAATCAGACCTTTTCAGTACAATGATGCTATATTTTACTATCCTACCCTTCATTATTTAAACCAGAGTCAGTGATAAATTGTAAGTTTAAAATCACCTGCTAAGTACTCTTCCTCTGTTTTGTTTATATAAGGGCTTTGACTGGGCTGGACCCACTCGCTTGGTGTATGGGATGCTGCAATCTGTTAATACTTTACCTTCTGTTTTACATATTAATTGTATCATACCTAATAATATTTTTTTTTGCCCTAAAACGTAGGTTTTGTGTTTTATTTAACCTACAATGATTAATGCTAATAAATGTTTTAAATACCTCTGATTTGGAGATGTCTGGTTTCAGTAAAGCAAAATAGGTCCCATTTTTCACATCATTTGCCCTCGCAAAAGGGCTGTCTGCAGTCTGTGGATTGCTTACCTGGGATTTAAAAGCTGCTTGAAAGGTGTGTGGCTGGCCTTTTAGCAGAAACTGAATGCCTTCCTGGGGGATCCCACGGTGCAGACGAACTTTCAAAAACCAGAAAAAGATTATCTGGAAATCCCTTTGCTAAGTTAGTTGATTTATCCATTAGAAGAGAGGTACCTGATGGCCAGGGTCAGCTTGGAAGTTTAGAATAGTAGCTGTCAGTAAAAATTGAGCGTACGGTTACCACTTGCTTTGAACAGCAACCATGACTATGGCTCACAAGACACGTTCTCTTTTGTATGTTTTTATTTTGGTGGTGCATTTAATTTTTTATCATACTTTATGTCCCTTGAACTTGTGTTTAGGAGTTAAGAATTAACACTCCCTTAAGAAGTATGCAGTATTTCATAGCTCTTAGTGCTATTGTTTCAGGAGGACTTTAAACTCACCAGAAGTTTTTTGCACTGTCTGGTTCGTATTTCCAAAGTTGTTACTGCAACTATGAGGACTATGAATAAAGTCCTTTCCTTTTTTTAAGGAAAAGCAGCGGTTTGGAGTAAGGCTTTTCTAACTACCATGATAAAATAAAGTTTTAAAATTAAATAAATTACTGTGATAAAAATTATAATTACTATGATAAATTACCGTGATAAAAACACACACCAGTACACAAGAAGCGCGGTAACTCAAATAACAGCACAGAACACCATTTCTCTACGTAAGGAGAAACCAGTATTTCAAAGGGGATTTATGTAGGTTGTGAGTTTAGTTACAGCTTGAAGATACCCGGCAGGATCCGTTCCCTGCTTTAAAGCATTCATAATCACATTGAAAAAATTACATACCTCATCTCCAGCTATGCGTAAATAAAAATGATCCTGTACATAACTGTAAACTGTAAAAGGTGATGTACTTAATTCAAGGAAAGCCCAATTGAGCTCCTCGCAACTGTTATCAGTGTGTTGGAAAATCAGAAGGGAATGCTGTTTTTCCTTTCAGTGCAGGGAGTTGTGCCCCTTTGATGGACCAGGCCTTGCATTGCCAGTGGGATGTTTTACATGGCCTGGAAGCATGTTCTTGTAGTGCTTTGGGTTAGTTTACAGTTGAATTTAGCAATGAGAGGGGAGCCGTACAATTGTCTGGAAAATAAACTTCCTCTGCTTTCCTTTTGAAGACTGAAGGTTGTGTCTCGGGGTACTTAAGGAAAAGTATTTGACGTTTCAGCCTTCAAAATCTTCACGACAGCGGCTTCAGTCTTTCTGCAGGGAGCATCACAGGACACCCTGCTGTGCTCTCCTGAGCACTGGTCTGAAATCAGGACAGCACGGCTGATGAAATAGTCTGTGTATCTACTTCATACCTCCACCCCCTCACCCAATCTGCAAAAGTGTTTAGCCTACTACCGGGTTTGTGAAATGCCTCCCTTCCCTGAAAGGAAAACAGTAAGCTGCGGGATTATTTTATTAATTTTTTTTTTCCCTTTTCCTCCTCAGTGTTGTTTTACGGAAGGCTACACAGTAATTTTCTTAAAAGCCTTAAAACGCTCGTGGGAGGATAGACTGGCTAAAAGTATTTGTACAAATGCCTCTGTTAATTGGTGGAGGTTACTCCCTAAGGACTCGGCGTCAACGATAGGATGCATTCACGTGTAATGGGCTTCTTGACCATTAATAAGATCCGCTTTTGATTACATCTGTTTCTGACAGCTGGAACGGGTAAATTCAGTGCTTGATATAAATGCTCTCTCACTGTCCAAAAGACAGTTTCTTCACCAGAAACTGGAAAGTCAATGATTGACCGCATTTAGCAGGTTAAGATGAGAAGGAATAAATAATAGCATAACGTAGTATCATACAGCCTTTTTCGTGTCTGAAAAATCTATTTCAGATGGGTTTCTTCTCTTTTGATTAAGAGGAGTCCTTCTTGCAAAATGTCTGTGTTTCTGATACTACCAAGTGGGTCTTGATGCAGATTAGTTTGCATGGTCACTTACGCTGCTGTGGATTTTGTAGGAGCATGGGGGCAGGTGCGTGACATTAGCATTCATAATCACTGTGTTTTCAGTAGACACAGGGCAGAAGTGTTACTGAAATTGTTTTGTAACACAGTTGTTGTGAAAACTGAAGATAGCACGCTGGCAGAACCTGAAGTGTAAGAGACCTGTACTAACTTGCATTTAGTGTCGCACCAATTAATAAGTTTTTAATAAGATGTCTTTATTCAGTGCAGAAAAGTCTAGCACCAGGGTAGAAGAGAATTTTGAGGCTTCTGGTAGAAGAGAATTTTGAGGCTTCTGGTTAGGTATTAAACATTTGTCAGCTTGGAAGGATTTCTTTTTTTCTGGCTGTTAAATTACTCCTGCCAGAAATCATTTTTATCCCTGAGACTCCTTGAAGTATTTTTTTTTTTAAAAAAAAAGCTTTCTTTGAAAAGGACTGACCTTGTTTTCTCAAAACCTCCCTGAGAACCCGAGCTTTATCTTTCCCATCATCTGTCAAAAGCTCTTTGAGACACACCTTATTTATGATGAAACACTTAACCCTTCTGATTACCACACTCGGAGAATTAAAATAAAATAAAATAAAATAAAATAAAATAAAATAAAATAAAATAAAATAAAATAAAATAAAATAAAATAAAATAAAATAAATAAGATAAAATGCGTTTCCCCTGAAGTCCATTTAATTCACGTTTATTTTACCAAGTCACCATCATTCCTGTTCCCCTACAGCAAGTAGATTCCTCGGGGGAAATGATCTGTTACGGACTGAGAGAGAGACAGTCCCTAGGCTTCTGAGTACTTATTGACAAGTACCAATCAATAAGGAAGTCAGCTTACATGACTAAGAGATGCCCTTGAGGAAAATGAACATCACGTTCCTTCCTCTTTCTCAATATAACATGACTTGGGGGGGCAAGTGATAGCGCTGCTTGCTATTAGTAACTTAAAATAAATAAAAAAATGAGTCAGAGGATGGTAACAGTTTTTATTCGCTTGTTTAGTAGGGTTGAAATGTAGGTTAAGCACCTTAGAAAATAAATCCCTGCTTCCTGTCATCTTCAAAGAAGCCGGCTGCTTTGCTGACAAATATACGTTGGGAGTTTTCAAGGAGGTTTAGCAAGAAAGGCCAATGGATGCAAATTGGAGGACACAGTGCATTTCAAAATCCCTCTCTGATAAATTCTAGCCCTGCAAAAAAATCAAGTTGTCAGCACACCTAGAACCACTGCCAAATATCCGAGTTCCCGTCTCTGTTCATCACTCATCACATGGGACAATTTTGCGCTGTAGATATTTACCAAAAAAGGATAAAATGTGTAGTAGGAATCTAATAAGAGCCCTCAGAAAGAAGGACGTTCAAAATAAAGACTTCAGTTTTCTGTGCGGTTTCTTGAGACAGTCAGGAACACAAATGAGAATGAAATAGCTTTCCTGGCAGCATTCCTTTTAGAGATACCATTTGTCCTCTGAGTTTCACCACGCTCTGTAGGTCATTCTTGGTTCTCAGGGAAAATTTGCTTTCAAGGTGGCAACCTGAACCGCCTGCTGGCACCTAACCAGCTCTCCTCCTACGCCACAGCCTTTAACGCCGCAATGGTTCTCCCCATAGTCTCAGTAAGGAGGGACAAGAAGTCTTATTAGCCCCTGATGTTTCTAATGGAGGTTACTCAGTTTCTTGGCAGTTTTGAATACAAAGAAGGCTTTTGAGATATGCTGGAAATATGACCTCATAATGATCTAGGGAAGGGCTCTCAACAGATAAACTTGTTTCCTCGTGACAGATACCACAAAAGAAAACGCCTTTTTTTTTGGTAAGTTTTTCACCACGTTTTTTTTTTTTTTTTCATTTTTAATGTTTTTCAGAGGTGAAATTTCTGGAGGGGAAATAGGTTTCTTGAAATGAGAACAAGGCCAGAATGTGACGTTGATTATGAAATTCTGAGAAGGGAAAATAATGTTTAGAATTGAAAAGAAGGGGCAAACAACATGATGATGTCCTGCCCTGGAAGATACTCTTCATGGTGGGTCACAACCCCCTCGAGGTGATAGAGAAGGAACAAAAGCAATGTCTGAAATAAGAAATTTGGATTTGGGGTAAAAAGGATATCACATTATAAATGGTCCAAGTGCGTATACATGCTATTCATGGCACAGCCACGTTAACACCATCGTTACTTGAGAACCCTAGCTAATAAATGAGCATAATCAAATACAAGATTAAGAGTGCATCAGGTGCCTAGACTCCACCTGTAAAAAATGATACCATATCTTTACCTGTGCGTATGCCCCAATTTAAATAGTACAAAGTCCATTGAATAAAAGATGATACCCATTCATGCAGTCCGTGACACACCGGTTACTGATTTGGAGCCCTGGACAAAGGGCTTTGGCAAATACATTCCGATGCACTTACGTAGCCACCCTGCCCGCATGCTTTAGCTTTTCATGAAGCTTGAACTTGGCTGAACAATGTCTTGGAATGGTGGGTAGTTTTCCACGAAAAGGGCAAATTGTTTGAGAGATGGCTAAGGAAGAAAGGATGAGGTGGTGATAAATGTATCCAAGTAGATTTGCATTGACTGATTTAACCGCAGCATGTAGTATGTACTTAAGTACTTGCTGCTGGGAGTATAAAGGCTTTACAATAACACAACATCCATCACTGAAAGATAAAATGGAGGGATTTTTATTTTATTTTTCCCGGAGGAAATTGATGCCTTAGAAAATCCAGAAGATTTGAGTCATCCAGTCATCACCGTCAGCGGGCACGTCTCTCAGACACCTCGCCTCATCTCACTGCGAATCCCACACCAGCGAAAGATGCACGCCACGGCACAAAACTGCACCCTTCCTTGTGTGATAGACACGGTTTAAAAAATTACAGGGCCTGAAGCAACCACCAGATTAGAAGGAGAGCCTCCGTCCGAGAAGCCTGTTCCGCATCACATCAGTGACAGGGAGGTGAGGATGTCCAGGAGCTATGGGTTTCAAAGCGCTGGGAAAGTGGTTACTTAGCTATTTGGCAAGATGACTCAGCCCATGTCTCTGGTAGTGCAGGAGAGCCTGAAGTTATTGAGGCTGCCTCCTGACAGGTCTGCTTTTGAAGAAAGCTGGGGTTTTTTCAGTGAAATGGTGCCAGAATTCCCAGGAGAGGTCCCCGTTCCTCAAGACATTTGAGGAAAGGCGTGCTCCCTGCCATTTTCAACCAGCATTGGAAATTTTCCTTCCACTCAGCAGGAAGCGTAAATAAATCCTGGGTGTTAGATAATTCCAAAGTATATTTTAAGCCAGGCAGCCACAGGCAGGAAACTAGAGTTTGGGAACTTGTGATTTTCTTTTGGTATCTTCAGGTCATGCTGGAGGTGTAAGCAAGCCATGCTTCAAGCTAGGTGGCCTATCTGATTTTACACACAACCATGTCATAAAAAGTGTGTGATGAGGTGATGGGAAAATTCTCTATCAAATTCTGTAGCCATCTGCAATTTTAAACAGAACGATTACTATAATGTCACAGTTGTCATTTACCTACGTCTTTCATACTCAGAGCTGGTCTATGGAGAGTGAGATTTTGACTGATTATGACAGAGTGTAAATTGTCAGCCTCCTCCCACCAGGGTAAATGCCTCCAATTTATGTATCTTCCCATTTATGTATCCATCCTCTCTGGATAGAGGCCAGATGAGAACGGATCATTCTATGCCGTCCTTCTAGAAGGCCACTGAATAAGGGCAATTTTGAGTCAGGCCTTTGAGACCTTGATGCCTTAGGTTGCCCCGGTGTACGTTGAATTAACACGCTGTCAGGCCCCCATGGCAACACCATCACTTCCATCAGAACTGGCCACCGTATTGCCTCATACAAGAGCAGGTTTCATGGGCGGTTTTGTGCATTTCTAAGTTTTCCTGTGAGGCAACTGGAAATATTTCATTTCCTTATGATGTCATCTGGTATCTGCTGATGACACAATGAAGGGAAGTGTTATATTTTATTGGCTACTCAACTCACACAAAGGCCAGTAAAAAAAATGAAAATGTGCAAAAGTCCTTTTAAGCACGCCTTGGGCAAACTCTGCTGTTCTAGATTCTAGAAAAGGAGTCAGATAATTGATAGACATTCCTATGGTCATCCCACCAAGCAAATTGCTTCTGCTTGCATTTAAGAATGAATCCGTCCATGTTATCCAGGCTGAACCAATCAGAAGTTGGGTCAGTCATTATGTGGCCAGAAGCCCTCCCATCCTGTCCAGTCTTTTATAACACGTTGTTACTGAAATTTGTTAAAATTTAGTAGCCCAAATGAGTCAGTCAGAAACCTCTATCCAGTTCACTCTCGAAGAGACAAACATAAGATTTAAATGCTCATTTCGCTTGTCATTAAATATAAAGGAAAAAAAAATTGTGACAAAATACCATGCGTGATGTCACTGGAATACACAAGCTTTCCCAAATGCATGACAGTTTTTAAGGAAGAGCCTAATTCTCAGATTTAAAATGTGACTTAGTAAAAACGTAACGATGCAGTTCCTTGCTTTGCTGTCCATCAAAGCTATCCAGATGAAGCTTCCTAAGATTTGCTGAAGATTACGTGCCAGACTTGGAAACTCAATTGAGAATGTGAAAATTGCCTCTTTGGCTTAGCCGTCCCTAAGATTGAACATCCAATATTTTAACTTAGTTAAAAGTTTTGTTTCTGATGCATAAGCCAAAATCCAGCTCAGCTGTTTCTGTCACAATTGTATTGTGTCTGAATAGCTAACAAGAGCAAAATGCAACGATTTCTTTTTTTGCCTTTGATGTGAGTGAATTCACCGTAATTCACCTGGGGACTAGTTTCTGGATAAGAAAGCACAGTTTTTACTAAGCTACTTTGAAAAGCTGAATTTTTTCTGTTACAATAATGAAGCGATATGAAATTCTTTCCCTTTCACTGTATGTGTGAGAGAATGTTCATCAGTGAAAGCAAAACACATTTAAATCTTCAGGGCTGAATGCTCCCAAGAGTATGACAAAAATTGGTGGAGATACTCTTGGAGCCATTCATATTCATTCTGAACAAATATTGGTGCACAGGGGAAATTTCAGACGACTGGTAAAAAGTGAACGTGGCACATTGTAAAGAAAAAACGTGATGGGTTTGGATAATTACAAGCGTTACATAGGCCCTGGGCAAAATACTAATGAAGACAGATATGGGAAACAAATAGGAATTAATTCATAGGTGGTAGCTTATGTAATGCTAATCAATATGTTTTTAATGGAAAATAGGTGCATTCAAGCAACAAGATGAGATTTAAAGGTAGTTGCTTAAGGTAGATGTATTGACTTAATACAGATAGATTACTTTAAGTCATTTGATGTAGCCCTGCATGACAATCTGGTAAAAAACCCCAGTACTATACAAAATCAATTTACCTGTATCAAATGCTCTGCGAACCAATTAGCAGCTACATCAGCATGTCTCTACTCGCTTCTAATGGGTTATTTAATGGCTTCAAAGGAGCATACGCAGCTCAATGTCTTTATCAGTGATCTGGAAGAAAACGTAAACTCTTTGCTGATAACTTTGCAAATGACACCAAAACTGCTGGAAAGGAAAGACGAAAGAGAACAAAATGACATAAGGGTATTTAACGTGGTGCTTCAGATCTTAAGCCTTAAGCCAGTATTTAAAAATAGGACGAGTCTCAATGTGGAAGATACTATCTGCTATCTGTCTGTGGCGGGACTCTGAAGCCCCCAGTGCTGGCCCAGAGAGGGAGGATGGTGGATGAACAGAAATTGCTCTCTGATCCACTACAGATTCCCATTTTCCTCATTTCTGTTATCTGCCTTACTCGGGGAAGGAAAAAATGCAAGGAATGCCAGGCATGGGAAAAAAAGTCACATTCCAGGTTTGCAGTGGCTGACTCTGGTTTTCTATTAAATTGCTATTAATTTACACTGAATTGCTATTAATTTATATTAATTTTTTTTTTCATACTAGGGACAAAGGAGGAGAAAACACACCTGCCTCATTTGAAGGTGAAAGGAGGGGAAGCTTGCTGTCCTGTCTGTCTGCCAGCAGAAAGAAAGGGGCAGGAGCAATGTGGATTAGGAGAGAGGGAAGGAAAAAAAAAACAAACCAAAACAGCAAAACAGGAGAGAAGTAGTTTGGGGTGATGGAGTGGGAGCAGAAGGGTCTCAATGCATTTTAGTGTGTTTCCCTCTGAAAAGCAGAACTGAAGCCAGGAAACCTGTGGAATTGAAACAGTGGTGGCGCAGTTAAGGTCTGTATTAAAAGGCATGCTCACAAAATATTTACAAGCATTTAACTTTATGAGTTTAGTGGTGAAACATCTATTTATGTAGCTATCTGCAACAGGTATGGTAGGCACAGGACCCAAGTAGCGGGTGAGTGGGTACGCTATCCTAACTTTCCTTGTTCGCGCTTGGTGTTGGGGGAGGAAAATGGTGAATACTCAGGGTTACCGGGCAGGGAGAGCACCAGGGAATAGTGCACAGCCTGTCAGATCCTTGGTTGACGAGCAGGCACAGGTTGGGAGTGGAAAGGTCCCACATGAGGTAATCCAGGTCAGGGAATCTTTTGCTACACGGGGCTTTCTTGCAGGCCTTTATACCTCTTGCAACTTCAAAACTGCTGTTGGGTATTCCAGCTTTGCCTCTGCAAAGTGTTCATACCTGTTTTAAGGTGACCCACTGAAGTACCAGAACAAAGTCTGAAAGATGTGTCCCTGGTTTTGCCCAGTGTATCAATTGCATATTGCAATCTAACAGGTCCTCGTGGTTATCATTTGTACAATTAAGCTATAAATAATTCAGTATTTGGCAGTCAACCATTCCATCAATAATATTATGCAGACTTTTTTTTTCTTCCCCGAATGCAAAGTAAATAAATATTTCATAAATGAACTCTCAGGTTGAGTGTTCAAGCTTGTGTGCAGACACAGAACATGTCTGCCACAAACCAACTGGGGTGGGGAGATGATTCTAGAAGCCTTGTGTCTGTACTGCTAGAGATAATGAATTGATCAAAAGCAAAGATCTTTCATGTGTGTATTAGCCACGTATTAGTAACCTTAGCTTCCTGCATCTGTTAGAGGAGAATTTTGAGCATTTGCCTGTTTCCTGCCACAACACGAGGGTAACGGAGAAAGAGTTTCCAGCAGATGCAGACAACCCACGAAAGCAGAGCAGCTGCGGATGCCCACAGGAGCTGTGATTTTGCAAATCTGCAGACTCTTAACTTTATGCGTATTAGTATTCCTCCGGATTGCATAAACATGTGCGATTGCAGAGGCAGAGCTTTAGCTGGCATAAGTCCTTGCGATTTAATTGATCATTCAGAGTGGAGGAAAATCTTATGTTATTTGGTAAAGAGACTACGAGGGAATGGATCTTTCCTTGTCAGTCACTACGCAACTGATGGAATCCACTGACAGGCTGAGTTTCTCCATGTGTCCCGTTCTTTTGCTCTGCCCATTTTCAGGCTCCTGGCTAATTTCATCTTTCAGCAGAGACAAACATTTCATTCTCATGTTCATGATACCTATATATTTTTGAAGTGTTGTTAACATAGTTTTTGCTGTCTCTTTCTGCCTGGCCCTGCTTTATTGATAGAAAAAATAGCTGTCTAAAATGTTCTTCCTTGAGAAAAGTTGCTAATTTTCCCCCAGAGATCATCTCCTTGTGTCTGTCTTCAGTCAATTCTACTCAATTTTCTAAGAAAGATCTAGCACTGCTTCTTCAGCGTGTGTTTACTTTCTCTTGTAAACATTGCAAACTAATGTACCCTGGGAAAAGGAGTTGGATTCTTCTCATTTGCAAATACCATTAACAGAATTGTGGATCAAATTCCATACGCAGCTCCAAATTGCACACTCAATTAGGGCCTGATCCAACGCTTATTGAAGTCACTGGAAAAATTCCCCCCTGATTTTAATGGACTGTAGCTCAGACCTTAGGGAATGGACATTTCCACTGCGGATGATCAGTTTAACCTTTGAGCATGCTGGAATTTACACAATGATAGACTCACAGGGCTGGAAAGGACTTCAGAGGTCACATCTCAAGGCAGGATCAGCTAAATTTATATCTCCCAACAGATGTCTAACCTGTTCTTAAAGGTCAGTGACTGGGACTCCATGGATTACGCTTCCAGGCAATCTTTTTGTTAATTATCCTTACTCTTAAAAACTTCATATCTGCTGTAAATCAGTTCTTGCTCTGATCTACACCCATTAGTTCCTGCCCTATTCCAATTAAGCGAGAGCAGACTATTTTCTTTCTCTTTGCAAGAGCTTTTCATGTATTTGAAGACTGTTACCGAATGCATGAGTCAATCTTGTCTTCCTTAGGCTAAACAACCTCAGTTTTTCACTCTGTTCTCACGTTTCAATCTGTTTTCTGGACCTTGGTCATTACAAGTCCTCTCTTCTGGACTCCCTTCAATTATCCCACATCTTTCCTGGAGGATAGCGCCCAAAACTGGACACAGCACTTCAGTGATGTCTTATCGATGTTTAGTGGAGGGAAAGCACTTCATGTGTCATGCACAGTCGCAGTACAATGCTTGTCTTTCGCACGTTGATGTGACATTACTTGCTCCCATTCACCTTGTGACCCATTAGAACTGAACCAAGGCATAATGTGAAAACACAATTTTCCCTCTGCTTGGGAGATGCTGAGGGCAGAATTAGCATTCTTGAGCTGCTATGTGTATTAACAGAGCAAATGAAAGGTGAAATTTGAATCCTAGCTGCCAGATGAGTTCTCCAAACTGCGATTGAGAAAGATCATGATGTTGTTTGCAAGAATTTCAGATTGGAAAAGAGATGCAATGACCACAGGGCATCATCATGCTATTCCTGCAGAATTAGATAAGACTGTTATTTAAGACAGTTTTTCTCTTCTGGAGGTGAGTTTCAAGTACATACTTATATTTGTTTACTTACCTATGCATACTTTGGCTACTTTTTAGCAAAGTGTTTGTGCATTTTTAGAAATGCAACAGCAGCAAACAAGAACCAACACACACATTCCATGTTTTGTATATTGAATTGTCTCATTGCATCCCTCATGAATGTATATGAATTGTAAGAACCAATTATTGAAAACAGTATTCAAAAATCCATTTCCTTAATAACTTTGTCCTTTTCCAAAGGACTAATGGCTTTTAGCACATCTAAAATTGTCTCGGGAATCATTCTGTTATTTAAACGCTACTTTAAAACACAAAGACAAGATACAAGTTTTGTCTTGTTCCTACATAATTTAATGGACTAGAGGATTTTTGTGTTCAGCAGAACAGAACTGGGTCCAAAATATGAAAAGTACCTAAAATTTTATGCTATAGCTATATATGAGAATGCCATTATGTGTTATTGGTTTCTCTCTACTTGAATATTCAACACACATTGTATGTTTTTATAATAATGTCACTAGGTAAAGAAATACACTGTAGTTGAACAAACTTGAAGATATTTAACTAAGATTTACTTTTCCAGTCTGTGGCAACATTTGAATAATGCCGTAAATCCTCAATAACAGCACGGACTCCAATTTTACCTTTGATTTACAATATAACAAGTGGGCCTAAGATTATATATGGAACTCATTAGCAGTCAAGTAAATGATGACTAGTGCCTGCTGTATGAACAGTTTTATATTTCAGAAGATAAACAGCAGCACCAAAAGGCCAGGTATTTCCTTAAAGAGAAATTAAAACATACTCTTACCTTTATACCTTTGCATTTTGCAATACTCACTGACTTAGCAGTGCAGGATGCATGAGATACTTCACTGAGTTCATTCTAGAATTTTCCCATTAAAATGACAAGTAATGTGGCACTCGGTTGCTTTTTCTGACAGTCTTAATAACACCAAGAAATTGCAAAGAAGGTCACGATATTGTTTTATTGCAAGACATTTTCAAGTTCAGAATTAGTGGGACTGAATAAACTACCTGCATACTAAACAGTGGAAAACACTATTACGAAACCGAATCTACTCTGCTACTTCTCCGGTATAGAGCGAGCTTATTTAATATTTAATGGCAAACAGTTTTGAAAAATGTGAATGTCCATCTCAAAACTGACGTATTATAACAAAGATACTGAATTCTCAGTGTGAAAAACATCAAGATCTGCAAACACGTGGGACAAAGGTTGACCTCAGATTAAGCAAATGTTATCCTTTTGCAAGCAGTGATGAATATACTGAAGACACTTCTGGAACGACATCATGATCTCACTGAAAGCAGTGAGAGGACTTCTATTGACTGCAAGAGATCAAAGATTTCATTCCCGAACTGTGCTGTGAGGTGTTAAAATGAAATGAATCAGCTGTTGAACAAGGTTGCCAGATATTGCCGATCAACAGGACAGGTGTTGTTTAATATAAAAAAATGACATCAGTCTGGATGAAATAAAAGCATTAGATGAGAAATGATACTGAATGCAACAAAACAGATTAATGCATTATTAAGATTCTCAATGTGTTCAAGCAACAACAAAGACTACGTTAAAAAAACATGTTCATACATAATTTCCATTAATCCACCCACTCAATGTTTATGTACTAACTTTGCCATTACTATAACACAAAATGAGCAGACTGAAGCTGGACAGGCAAGCACTGAGCTGGGCTGTCCCGGGCAGGGGCAGAGATGTGAAATCTCTGTCCTCGGAGATTTTAATGACCCCACAGCACAAAGGCCTGAGTGACCTGGCCTGAATCCAGCTTTGACCCTGCTTTGAGTTGGAAATTGAACTACGGCCCACCTGGGGTCCCCTCCAGCCTCAGTGATGCTGCGATGCTCCCTCTGTGAGCCACAGCGTACTTCAGGCTGTGCCCTGTCTTCATTCACTGCCTCTCAATATGCTAGTGATAAGGATTAAAAAGAGATGTATAAAAGAATTAAAAAACAGAGGTATTTCTGTCTTCTAAATCTGCATAGAGGAAGCTTCTTTTGAATTTGTACTCTTTACTGTTATTTTTAAACCCCATTAAAAGGAGAAAAGACAGAACCTTTGGTGGCATTTAGTATTTTGCAGCTGTTCCCCATTCTTTGCAAGCCGAGACCCAGAAGTTCTGGTACATAATCACCAGGTAATTCTGAAGCTGAACTATTATTTCTGAGAAGTGTACATTGTGGCTTAATCTTTGGTGGATTCATGAACAGAAACAGAGTGGAGGTAATAGACTAAGTGTCCGTGTTAACAGAAGAAGAAAAAAATATACTAGGACAGAAAAAACTCCTCTGTCTTCCAGTTTATTTTCCAGATACCAAGAATGCATAAACAGAGTGGAACCTTGGTTTTGCTAACAAAGCCCAGCAAACCACCAGACAGTATTTTTAAATATTGCACTGTAAATAAAGGATGTCATTTAAGATGCTGTTTTATGCGCATCATAAAACAAGTCTGTAGCAGGAAAACTGCAGCCAGAATAGTTGCAGACCTGTAGCAACATTTTCACATATATGCCATGTAACTCCACCCACTGAAGCCAATTCCAATGAGGTAAAACTGTTCTGAAGTACTTTTCTACAGCTTTCTTCACTTATTTCTTCTTCAGTCATTGACGGTATTAAAAGTTACACGGATGTCTGCTGTCGGCAAGAGAGGCCTGGAGAATAGTGCCGAAGTAGGCAGGCGTGACGGTGGCAGGCCTGGAGGAGAGGCAGGCAGCCAAAATAGTGGATGAAGTCTCTGCTGGAGCCAAGGCAGAGCCTGAACCTAAATTACTTAGAGGGTCTCCCCTGCTGAATGGCCTCAAAACCCTTCCTTTGTGGTTGGGGCTGAGGTACAGGTATTCACCAAAGAAATCATGTGATTCACAAGTCTTACTATCATGAGCTGATTTTGAAAGTAGAGCATTTAAGTCATTTCAATGTATTTATTATCAGGACATATTTTTCAAATGGGTTATTATGTCCCTACACACGTTCTTAGCATACCTACACCAGATTGCAAGAGAGAAAAAATAAATGTGTTAATCCTTCTGACTTCATTTCCGTTGCCTGTACTTCAACCTCACATGAATACAAACTTGTGTATCTTACAGCCAGATTCTTCAGAAGTAGATTTAGGACACATGAATCATCAAGGTTCAGAGGGATTTGGCTGTCTATCTGTTTTTTCTTGTTTGGTTATCATTGGTGTATTCAAATATCCCAAGATGCACCATCCGCTTGACAAGTATGGTATTCATGAAAAGGCCTACTGTGAAAACACTGTGTCTGACAAAAAGTGCAAGTGAGAAGGATGGCAAATACCCCGTGTTCCTGTCTACAGATAAATAATAGCTCTTATTTCTCATTCAGGTTTTGCAAGAGCTCAATCTCGCTCAACATTGACTCTGTGTTAATATTGCTAAGCCTTCACTTAATGACAATTTTCCTTCTCAAGGAGATTTTTTGGATGCTTTCCAGGCCTGTTTGAGAGCCAGGCCCATCCACCTCAGTACCCGTCTGCTGCCTGGCAGGGTGGTGGAGCTGCCTTTAGACCAGGCCGCAGCCATTCGGATGTGAGTACCTGACAGCAGCTGGGAGCTGGCTCAGACGCCTCAAGCCTCACCTGTGAGCAGCCCGGACACAAACAAGAGCCACCCTCAAACGTGGCCATGGGGCGTTTGAGACTATTTGCCCAATTTGCCACTCTCCCTTTCCCAACTGCCCCTCAGGGATCACCACCCAGGCTCCGCCCTCCCTCCTCCAGCTTCAAGGGAAGGGCCACCCAAACCATCCGCAGGCGGTGAGGGCAGCGCTTCCCCACAGCCCCATGGGCCTCGCGGGGAGGCCGCGTCCCTCACAGACTACAACTCCCGGCACTCCCCGCGCCCGCCCGCCGCGCCGCACGCCGGGAGCGGTAGTTCCCCCAGCGGCCCGAACGGCCGAGCTAGCGGCGCCCTCCCTCTTCCGCCGATCGGAACCCGAGCCGTGTGTGCCGCTGCTCCTGGCCCCGGCGGCTCCAGCCGGGACCGCTTGTGAGGACAGGACCGGTCCGGACCGCGGGGTCCCGCTCCAACCGCCGGCGCGTCAAGGGCCGGGGAGTCGCGCGCTGCGAGCGGGCGCATGCGCGCGGGGGGGCCGCGCCTGCCGCCGCCTTCGCGCCCGCCGTTGAGGGCCGGCCGTTGAGGCAGTCGCGTGGGGCTGGGGGCGGCAGCGCGCGCAGCGGCAGGCGACAGCGCCCGCAGCCACCGCCCGCCCGCCGCGAGGGAGCGGCGCCACCGCCGCCGCCCGGCCTCCCCTTCCCGCCCCGCCTCCGCCTCCTCCCCTCACTCCTCCTCCCGCCGGAGCGAGCAGAGCGAGATGGCGGCCGCCGGGGCTCTGGCGAAGCACGAGCAGATCCTGGTGCTCGATCCGCCCACCGACCTCAAATTCAAAGGTGAGGGGGGGAGCCCGGGGAAGGGGAGTTGCCGGGGGGGCAGCGGGACGACCCAGCCCCGGCGGGGTGTCCCGTTTCGCCTCGGCGCTGGGCCGCCTCCAGGCGCTTCGTCGTACCCCCCCTTCCTCCTCCGCCGGGCCGCGGTGCCGGGCCCTGCCCGCCCCGGGTCCGTCGGAGGGGAGGGAAGGGGTGGGGTGGGGGGGGCGCCTCCGAGCCGGTGAACGGGCTCGGCCGCCGCCATCTTGGGATCCCGTGGGGACTCGAGAGCGTGTCCGCGGCCCCGGCGGGCCCCCGCCCGCTCTACCGGGCGCGGCGCTGAGGGGGCCGTCCGGCCGCCCCCCACGTCCCCCGCCCTCCAGCCCCCGCCGGTGTGCCAGTCCGCCCGCTCCCGCTGGTCCCCTTGCATGCCGGCGGGGCCGTTGCCGTGTCACTGCTCCGCTCGGGAGGCCCGGCCTTGGAGTAGCGGGGCCCGGGGAAGGGGGAGTCACTCTCCTGTCATTTCTGTGGCCGCCGATCCCTCTCCGTGAGGTCTCCCTCTGGCTGCAGCGCGTAGGAGAGGCCCCGAAGTAGGCGATGGAAGCCTTGTCGCCGTGCTGGGGAGCGGGAAGGGGGAAAACTTGCCTCAGGTCCGGCCTTTTCCTCCTTCCTCGCCCCGGAGGGCCGGCTGTGGGCGCCTGTCAGAGGCCGGCCCTTGCCCCGCCGGTGTCCCCGCGGGGGCTGGTGCGGTTTTGTACCATCACTCCAGGGGTGTGCGAGTGGGCGATGTGCAGGCACTCGCACGCTCTGCCCGGTGCAGCCTGGCCCGCTGGCCTGGTAAATGACTCCCCGCCCTTTTACCCCCAAATTGTCATCTTTCAGACAGGTTCTCGGTACGTAAATAGGCAGCTAGCTCCTTTCTTGGGAATGAGGGAAACGAATCTGTGTGTTTCAGAAGTTTCTGTGTGTTGGATATTGCGTGCCGACCGCATGACTGTGACCGGCATGACATGCTGCTGTCAAAATAGGTCCCAGTTAGTGCGGTTATCATGTGGGAGTTTTTCTCTCCTAATAAATTAGCTAGTTGTGAAAAGAAAGGCTCTTCCAAAGATCGTTGAAAGGTAAGGGCATAAAGAAAAGCATGACAGAATAAGTAGTTTCCAGTAGTATCCTGTGATTATATTTTATACCCGTAAGAGGCATTGAGAAAAATCTCAGAACATTTCAGATTTAGAATCAGCAATATTAGATTTTTTTAAAGCAGTTAATGTTATCTGAACTTACGTTTTAATATTTTGTAACTAGTGTCAGCACATGTACTTGCCTAATCTTGTAAACATTTCTATTTTATTTTCCTTTTTTTAGTAGACTCATTTTCATTGTTTTAGAGGGACAGAGTGCAATTTATGATGTTATAAGCATCTTTAAATGGATAACTAGATCAAATTAATGTTTGCATTAGAGAAGAACGCTGTATTCCCCCAAAATACCTTTGGCTGGCCTGGGTTTTAGAAATAAAGCTTAAGTCTGGTTTATCGAAGAGATTTTCAACAAACTGTACTTGTTTTATTGATCCATTAGATCAATTAAAAACTAAAATCTGTCTGATCACACACATTAATTTCTTGATAGCTTCAATTTTTAAATGGCAAATTCATAGACAGGGTCAAAACCATAGTGGGAACTTACCTTTTTCACTTCTGTGTTGGTTGTTAAAATGCTGCCAGGTCTGGCTGCACTCAGATTTCAATACACTGTATTCTTATTGCAAGAACAGGTTGGAGGAAAATGCATGATTTTTTTAAATTAAATTATTTTATTTTAAATTTTTTATCAGATTAAAAAGTGTCTAATACAAAGCTTTCAAATGTTGATCTGTCTTCAAGCTAAAAGTAAGCCATATTTATGTGATATGAAACAAAGTGTTGATACAGGGAATATAGAATAACTACTAGATAAGAAATTCTGTCTGCATGAAGCCATTGTCAGTAAGTGATCTTTATTGTGCTTTGTGTTTATGTACTTAGAGCATGAAATGTTCTTTAACCATAAACTTTGGTTTCAGGCTAATGCATATATTAGGAAAATTTCTGTAGAGCAGACTAAGCAAAAGCAAAATCTGAAGCATAATGAGACTGCAGTCTTAATACTCTATGGAAAGCACTCTCTATTACTATAATATTACAGTAATATACTATAGAAAGAGCTATCTATTGAGAGAGCATTGAGTGCACTCTCAAATATTTTCTAACTGCTTATTATTCTGAGGTGTTTTAAAAAGGTTTGTGGGCCACAAGCTAATTCAGTTCTTAAGTACTACATTAAATAATACAATATTGGCAGAAGGAAATTCTGAGTGTTATCTTTTAAGAAGTAATAGGTTAGTAAGAGAATGTATGACTTGGAATAAGTGTAACTTAGTATAGGAAAATCACACAACTTGGTTTAAAAAAATGACTTATTTTTTCAGTGCAGCTGGTTATTCAAGGTTATTTTATTGGGACAATTATCCATTATTATTATTGACTTAATACTGTTGATGTGTATGTAACAGAGATACAGTTTGTCTAAACATCTGAACTGGACAAATAGTTTTGTTGGTTTTCTTGACTCAGGAACTTATAATGGATTTGCTGACCTTTAGGGTAACAGTGAAATGTGTTAGTACGACCCTGTGCAAACAGTGATTTAATTTAAAAAGTACATAGGGCTTATCTTAAGGGGTTGTTGAAAAGGCTTTAAATTCATCATTGTCTGATGAAACTGTCGTTTTGTTTTGTTTTTTTAATTGACTTGGTCAGCAAAAATAACGTCTATAATACATTTATTAGGAATTTTATTCCACACATCTTGGGGGGGGAGTCTAAATAATATGTCCCATGGTGGCTAGCACATTACATATTTCCCTTGGTGACCAAAAGATTTGAATCCTGTTATTATAGTACTTTGCATTCCTAGAAATTTCAGTTATTAATAGTGTTTTGGATCATGGTTAATTCCCTCTGCTTCTACGGTAGCTAGGTTTCTTTGGATTCTGGAACTATCAGGAATACCTAAGGAAAACCACAAAAAAAAAAAGTACTTTTCAGAGTGTTGTGCAAATGTGACAAGGGGAAAAACTGTACTTAAAAGTAGTGAAATTAAGAGGCAGTTGATACACTACGTGATACCACTTTCAGAGACTCAATATGGTGCATTGAGAATTTGCCTTGTGGTTCTTGTATCCAGGTCTTCAGCCATATTACTCCTGTAGGTTAGCTTTCTTTTATATTTTAGTCTAATGTATTTTGTTTAGCTTCTCAAATCTGAAGCTGTTTGGGTTTGTTCAGGACTGGATAGGAAGAATTGAAACATGAGATGCTTAAAAGCAACTAATTTGGAAGGTGGAACATCCTCTGCTTCTTATTGTGGTCTTTTTCACGTGACTCGTGCATATAATCATTGTCTGTAGCTCTAGTTTAGTGAAGATTATGGTAATCTGGAATTGGTTGCTTGTGAGTAAATACATTTTTATTTAATAAATTTTTTAACAGTTCTGTAGTTAGATAGCGAAACTTGAAGTTTTCAGTTAAAAGATTTCTAGGCTGTCTATGGAAACGCGGTCGTCTTTAAGTCAAAGAAGCCAGTTTTGCCACTCTAAGTAATGTGTTTTTAAGTTGGTCTTAGATGATGGTCCTTTTTTAAAAACCTTTGCCAAATCTTTAAATCAGTCATAAGACATGCTTCTGCAATACCTAATTGAAATCAACACTAGTTGATTTGATGAGCCTTGGAAGATTAGTAGACAGTGTTCAGAATTTGAATTTCATGTGATTCAGAGGTGTCTGACTATTACTATAGTCAGACATAAAACCATCTGAATATTCTAAAGTGATATCCTTTATTCAAGTTTTTGCTTACAAGTGTGTGAAATTGAGTTATGTTACCTTTGTAAACATCTCAAAATAATGAGGCACACTTTTTTTCTGTAACCTCGAGGCTAGAAATAAGTGAGCAAGTAAGCAAACAAAAATCAACTTTTGAGCATGTCTGTGTGCAATAAATTTTCCCCTTGATGGTTTGAGTTAGTGGGAGAGGTCAGTATAACAGATGATGTTTAATTTCTGATTATTAATCTGATTCATGATCTAGGATTGTTAGTGTATAAAATCAGCTATCGGCTGGTATACTGACTCTTTCCAGGTGAGGTAGAGAGCACTTCACTTAAGTATTACGGCTCATTCTGAAATGCAGATTTCAACGACCTTTTAAATAACACTGAAATATTGCTGTAGATTATTTTGTAATCATTACGCTGCTATTGGTAACATTGAAAGCTGCAGGCTATGTGTTGCTGCAAATCGAGAAGGTGGAATTTAAAGGTAAAAATAGCTCAATGTTAAATACATCCCCTGCCCTCAAGGTCTGTTGCCAGAATTGGCCCAGGATATCTTTTAGTGTAGGCAGGGTTTGAAGTCCTCAAATGTGATCTCGCTGCCTTACTTGTGTGCCTTGATTATGTCAGATTTTATGCCTGTGTTCACTCTATTCTGAGTACCAGCAAATTTGTGATATCCCAGCTTTCTAAGATAGGTTAAAAAAAGGCAATTGGTATGTCAGTTTTCTGGTATCTTCATTCAAGGGAATTTTTGAAACTAAACAATGGGAGTGCAGAGGGGAAAAACTGTTTGTAAAGGATTACTAACACAGTGTGGCTTTTAGATACTTTGAAGTGATTCCATTCAAGTTAATATTTTTGTTGGCTGAGTATTGCGTAATGACAAAGATTGAACATCCCATAGAATGACTCAGTATTCAACAAGTAGTCTTGGACTTTTTTTTTTTTTTTATTTTTTATTCCAAGAAGGATTCCAGGAATTGTTTACTATTCCTATATATCTGTACTTGAGTCCATTTTTTCCTGGCTCAAATGTAATAATACTTGTTAGTATTTTAATGTTTGGTTTTTTTTTTTTTTAATGATAGGTATTAGTCAAAATTGAGACACAAAATGATTGGTGGAAATGTGTTGAGGAAGAGAAAGGAAGATAATTTTTTTTTTTTACCAGGTGTTGTTTATGAGGTGATAGTATGTTAATACATATGTCTCTACCACTGTGTTAGACTTCATTTGACTAATAGAAAGGGAGTTGTATTGATCTGTCAAGTCAGGTGTTATTATAGGTGTTGGATGATATTTTGGCATACCTAGTTTGCCATTTGTTTTAAGATTGAATAATGGAAGATTTTCTTGTGATGATAAGAGGTATACAGCAGTGAAGATTTGAAAGTTTTGTCCTTTACCTGCAATTTGTAAGACTCTATTTTACTTAATATTACTAAACAGAGAAACACTATCTAAACATTTAATGTATAAACCTCGCGGTCTTGTACTTCCTGTGTACTCATTGATATAAAAGCTTCACCTTTACATTGTCAATTAGTATAAAGTGCCCACTCATTCTGTGTGTTGATAGCCTAAGCAAGTGTTCTAGATCACTGTAAGACGTCATTATTAATATTGTAAAAAATACCGTATTAGACATGAAAACTGTACCATTGTTCAAAGCCAAGTTGAAAAGTAGAAACTTAGTGTGAAAAAGAGGGGCTGTTTTATGCATCAGTTAACAGGTCTGCATATTTAGTGCACTGACTGTCCATTGTGGTATTATAAATCGTTCCTGTTTCAGTTGACTGTGGTATGTGAATATGTTGTACTTTCTGGTCAACTTTGTCTTTGGGAGATGCTTGTTAACCAGATCTTTGTGACCATCAGTCATTAAAGGGTTATTACATGCTCAGCTTACAAGCCATAAATTCAAGTTGGAAAAGGCTGCTGGAGAGAACTTGCTGTGTGTAAAATGGAAAAAAAATACTTATATAATTAGTCAGTGATTATTACATTTTCCAGTGTGAAAGTTGTCAAATTACAAGACTTTTATCGTCAGATGAGCCAGATCAGTGCGTATAAGCTAATATATCAAAATAAAAAATAAATCAGCAAAATGACTCTATTATTGTAAATTATTGTTTGCCTGAATTTTAAAAAGATAGTCACATCAGAATTTTTCACTCCTGCATTTCTGAAAATGTGGTCTCACTTGGAGTAATTCTTAATTTGACACTTCAGTGCTTGAATAGGCCTGACCTTGATAGTATGCAAAGCCTTAGAGGAAAGAATAATTAAAGACATGGAGGAAAATGGAACATGGAATAAAATTCAGCATGAATGTCCCAGGTAGAATATGTCAGTCTGATCTGAGACCTCCTTCTCTCTCTCTCTGTATCTCTTCTTTTTTTCTGTGTCTCTTCTGTGTGCAACCCCCAGACAAAATCTCATCTTAACACTGGATTTACTGATGTCATTACAGTATTTCGTAGAATCATAGAATGGTTTGGGTTGGAAGGAACCTTTAAACATCACCTAGTTCAACTCCCCTCCTATGGCCAGGGACACCTTTCACTAGATCAGGTTGCCCAAAGCCCCATCTAACCTGACCTTGAATGCTTCCAAGTATGGGGCATCCACAGCTTCTCTTGGCAACCTGTCGCACTATTGCACCACTCTCATCATAAAAAAATATCTTCAGTATGTCTGATCTAAACCTACCCTCTTTCAGTTTAACTCTGTTGCCCCTTCTCCTGTCATTACAGGCCCTGGTAAAGAGTTTTTGTCTTTCTTGCCTGCCTGCTTTATATATTGGAAGACTGCAACAAGGCCTCCCCAGAGTCTTCCTCCAGCCTGAACAACCCTAACTGTCTTAGCCTTATTTCACAGGAGAAGTGTTCTGACGTTTTTTGTGGCCCTCCTCTGGACCTCACTCTAACAGTTCCATGTCCGTCTTGTACTGGGCATCCCAGAGCCGGATGCGGTGCCCAGGTGGGGTCTGTCATGAGAGTAGAGTAGGGCAGAACAATCACCTTCCTCAACCTGCTGGCTCTGCTTCTATTTATGCAGCCCAGGATATGATTTGCTTTCTATTGCAAGTGCACATTGCTAGCTCATGTTCAGTTTTTCATCCACTGGTATCCCCAAGTCCTTCTCTGCAGGGCTGCTCGCAATCCGTTTGTCCACCAGTCTGTACTGATACTGGGTATTGCCCTGACATAGGTGCAGGACCTTGCACTTGGCCTTGTTGAACGTTGAGGTTCACATGAGCCCACCCTTCAAGCCCGTCAGGGTCCCTGTGGATGGCATCCCTTCCCTCACACTCACCTTGGTGTAATCTGCAAACTTGCTGAGGGTGCACTCAATTCTACTGTGTCACTGAGGAAGACATTGAATAGTATTGGTCTGAGTATGGACCTAGAGGGGCACCACTTGCTGCAAGTTTCCATTTGGACATTGAGGCATTGACCGTAAGTCTTTGGACATGACCACCCAGCCGGTTCCTTATTCATACCTCTCCCATTTAGAGGTAAGAATGTTGGGCAGGATCATATCAAAGGCCTTACAGAAGTCCAGGTAGATGACATCCCTAGCTCTTCCCTTGTCCGCTGATGCAGTCACTCCATTGTAGAAGGCCACTAGTCAGGCACGACTTGCCCATGGTCAAGCCACACTGGCTGTCTCTAATTACCTCACCGTCTTCTGTATGTTTCGTATCTGCAAAATTATTAATTAACTTGCAGGTAAGAGCTTAGTGGAAAAATATAAGGTGGAGAAGGGACAAGCTATAAAATAAACTGCAGTACAGCTGTTGGGCTATTGGAAGCTTAATAGGGACATTTCTAAAGGATGTGTTTGAACTTCATTTAGTATCTTCACTAGTGACTTTGGTATGGGCAGGACTGTGCTGGTAGAGCTCATCGATAATGCAAAGTTAGGAGATGTGATGTACAAATTTTTTTTGTTCATTTGATGCGTGCTAGTAATAGAACTGCTGTTTTCTCATTTTACTTGGAAGTGATGAAGGAGTAAAACTAGAGAATAGTACTTAATCACTTGTTTATTGCGAGTGTGACAAATCATGAAACAAGGAGAATATGGGACTGTAGTTTTGTAGTGAGGGAAGTATTAATGTGAAGGTTTATGGCATTGATGAAGCTTTGTCTGAATGCATCCCTGGCAGCGCCTAGTGAGAGAAAATGAACCCAAATGGGAATGGTGCGAAGAAAAAGTTAATAACATAAGTGAAGTAGAATAGCTTGGCTTATTTATCTTAGCAAAATGAAGACTGAAAGGGGATCTGATTGCTATCTATAAATATATCAGAAGAGGTGAGCACTGGGGAAAAGAAAAGCTATGTAAGCTAAAGGGTAGGACTAGTACAAAAATGAATTGGCATCACGTGGCTATGAATGTATTTAGATCAGCAGAAACTAGTTGAGTTTCAAATCTGAATCATGTCAGTCTGAACCAACCTTCTAAAAATTACGTGGGCAAAAATAGTTTTAAATTCATCAGATACCGTCTTACAAAATGTTTTGTTTCGTGTGGACATTAGAAGGCTTCTCCTATGTTATGAGGTTACAGTGTTCTTAGTTTGGTAGGACAATGGTGGTACCTAATCATGTCCTTAAGCTAGAAGCTGGTATTTCATGTTACATTTGAAGATGTTAGAATAGCTTGGCTGAGATACATGTTTAGTGTTTTTTTTCTTTGTAAAAAGGGGTGTTCATAAATTCAAAAATCGTAATCATAGGAGTAAATGCTCCATATGTGACTTAAACCTAGTAATTCATAGGAGTATGATGTTGATTTGTCAGGTTTAACATGTTAATAGTATGATGTTAATGTGGCCACTAAGTCTAGTAGACCCAATGAGAGTAAAAACTGCTTGGTTTTTAAGTTGGACGTCTACTAGACAGCTATTAGAAGTATTCCATGTTACAGCTTAAGTTAGAACTCCAGCTGCTTCTGTTTAAGTGAGCTGACTGGTCCTGGGAAGCATGGCTGCATTAGTTCAGCTCGGTGCTGTAGTATGAAGGTAATGAGGGAATGGAGTTTGTGATCCTGCCTGAGTGACGAGACTGCAACTGAATGCAGCTTTTATTTAAAGCAGGTGTTTCTTTTCCTGAGTGACTGTAGGATGTGCTGTACTTGGCTTTTGGAGCTTTGAGAAATGGAGACCTGTAGGCTGTGCTTCCAGAGAATGAAAGGTCACCCTGAAATTGAAGTGAGCTGTTCATGTCTTTGAGAGGTAGTCCAGTATTAGCTAGACCTGTCTGTAGGAAATTTTAATGTCTGATGTATAGTTCTGTTTAGACCGAGCTCTGTGTTGTGTGCTGAGGTTGGACACCATCTGACAGTCAAACACCTGAAACAGTTTGGGTTTTATTAAAAAGAACTTTCTGGGCTTTTGCCCACACTGGAGAACTGTGAAATTAATTTGTTTTTAAAGTTACTTTGTTGCACTCTTGGGATACTACTTGCAAGGAAACCTATGAAAACCACAAGGGCTCTGGTGTTCTGTTTAGTGTTTGAATCTGGCCTCTGATACCCATTTCTTGGAGCACACTGGGAAAAGTGCTGGGTAACAGCTTTTGGTCAGGTCTTCTGTGGATAGACTGATTTTTTTTCTGTGTGCCACTACAGCTGTCATCTGAGATGATTACAAGTATTCTGATTACTGCTATAGAGTTTGAAGAGTATCTTGTATGTTGCAATTCAGATCGGAAAGGTGTATCCAATTGGAAATGTAGTATTTGAGGATGCATGCATATTTTAAGCTGCTGAATATTTGCATATTTTAAACAGCAGATGCATGCTTTTCAGCATCACTGAGACCTTTTGTAAGCTATAGCAGGTTAAAATACAGAGCAAGTTCCATGTTTATTTAGTTTTGTTGTTCGAATCTGCTAGTATTCTTTGAAATCTAAGACCCTCTGTAATTACCAAATTCATTAGTTATCCTGCCTTATGCAAGTAAAGAGAATAGTTGCTCCAGCAGGAAGGGTTTATACCATGGCCCTTACTGAACTAAATTGTTAATAATGCATCTGTACTGAAAGACTGCTTGTTACTTAGTTGTTTCAGGACTTTGGGGATTATTTTCTGTTTTAAATGTTCCTGTTTAGCAGTAGGAAAGTATTTCTACTGTTCTTGTTATTTCAGCGGTGAGAGTGCTTTGGGAAGAATACTACATATTGTTAGATTCTTAAGACTTTATCCTAGTGGAATTATGAGCTCCCAATTTTAGTATGCTCATAATGTATATTTGTCAAGAATAACAATGTAGCCACATAAAGGTAAATTGGAAGTAAGGAATTCACAATAATGTGAAGGTTAAGTAAACAAACATGCCTTTGGTGTTAGCAGCATTGACAGTTCTTTAGTAATGACACTCTTTCAATAACAAAAATATCAAGAATAGACTGAATTGGACTCAGACTGCTAGATTTATAAGGCTTAAGCTAAATACAGGCATTAATATTTTTGGGTGAAGTTATTCCATGTTGTGCCATCTTACTAATAGTGTTTTTTGTTGTCGAGGCTAAAGAAACCGTTGTCCATAATTGACATTAAATGCAGGACAATCTCCTTTTAGTCTGTATTTTGTCTAATATATAAAGTAGATAATGTTCTCTTTACCAGAATTCATGGTAATGATCTGTGTTTTTACCCTTGAGATAGATGCTTATTGCATTTTTACTGTGTTTTTTGGCCACTAGCAACAGGTCAGTAACTAGCTGGGGGGAATATGAAATTTTGATTCAGAAAAAAAATGTAAGGAAAAAAATCATTTGTTTGTCTGCTTTGAAATACCACTGCATTGTATTCCTGTCTTTCCTCTGTCAGAATGGCAGGGAAAAGGTTTCAATTCCCATTTCTCTTACACCAGCCCCCAGTAAAGCATGCATGCCAGCATAAGCACAAGCACCTCTAGTAAGCTGCATAGCCATATATAGGCTCCAGTTGCTCCTTTGACAGAGGAGGATGAGCTCTTTTAGGATTAAAAAATGGGCATTGTCTCAGCATTTTTTAGAAGGCAAAAATCTTTGACAGATGCATCATCAGCATGGATGCTGACAGCATGTCATTGTGGGGAGCTCAGATGAAATATGATGTTACCTGTGGTAAACAGTTCTAGCGTAGAATCAGCCTTCAGGAGCTGTGGACATTGAGGTGTGTCAGCTTTCTTATTTAAAGCCTTTTTTGCATTCTGACATTTACATGCAAGTTGATGATAAAACTAATAACTATTTCTCACGTGCCCGCATAGAATAAGAAGTGAAAGATTTATGTATTATTGCTCTAACATATGGATATCTACCTGAGAGCCATGGTTATTTGTAGGTGTTATTAATCTTGCGCCTTCATCCACTGATAATTCCTGATCATTCAGACCTCTAATGTTGAAGTATTAATCCATGAAACCTAAGCTGTTATGCTTCATAGACCGTGAATAATTTTAACATAGGTGATCTGTTAGAGTCAGAATTTTTCTTCCAGTTGAAGAAGGTATTTGAATGACCATGGTTTTGGTATTTCAAGAAGAAGGAATTATGTTCATTGGCAATGCATGTCATGGATTCTCCTCAGATTGTTTTCACAGAGGTCTGAATATTAATTTCTTAAAACTAATTTATGGAAATAAACAACATTCCTTTCACTTTCTTTTGCGTCATCTGTGTCACCTGTGCTTTTTTCAGAAAGTACGATAAAATCTCATTTGGAGCAATTAAGTGCTTTGTATATATTTTAAGATTCGTTTTCTTATCTGACAGTCAAGGTATTTTTGGCTCACTACAGAACACAGAATGGTCTTTCACTTTTAGACATCTTTCTTTTGGTACCCTTGGTGGAAGGTGATCAGGTGAGGGAATACTTAAGTAAACTGGACATACCTAAGTCCATGGGCCCTGATGGAATGCACCCAGGAGTGCTGAGGGAGCTGGCAGATGTGACATTC
Source organism: Larus michahellis (assembly GCF_964199755.1). NCBI lineage: Eukaryota > Metazoa > Chordata > Aves > Charadriiformes > Laridae > Larus > Larus michahellis. The sequence continues at coordinate 113,399,791 of NC_133897.1, read as the reverse complement.
AACAAGAAGTGCAAAGTTCTGCGCATGGGGAGGAGTTAACAACCACCGCGTGCACCAGTACAGGCTAGGGTCTGACCAGCTGGAAAGCAGCTTTGCAGAAAAGGCCTTGGGGTCCTGATGGACACCAAGTTGACCACGAACCAATAATGTGGCCTTGCAGCAAAGAAGGCCAATGGTATCCTGGGCTGGAACAGGAGGAGTGTTGCCAGAAAGTCACCCTCTGCTCAGCACTGGTGAGACAGCAGCTGGAGTGCTTGGGTCCAGTTCTGGGCTCCCCATTATAAAAGACACATGGACATAGTGGAGAGAGTCCAGTGAAGTGCCACAAAGATGATGAAGGGACTGGAGCATCTCTCTTATGAGGGAAGGCTGAGAGAGTTGGCTGCTCAGCCTGGAGAAGAGAAGGCTCATGGGGGTCTTACCAACGTGTATAAATACTTGAAGGGAGGGTGCAAAGAGGACAGAGACAGACTCTTGTCAGAGGCGGCTCAGTGACAGGGTCAGAGGCAGTGAGCACAACCTGAAGCACAGAAGGTTTGAACATCAGGAAACGCCTTTTTTTTTACTGTAAGGATGACTGAGCACTGGCACAGGTTGCCCAGGGAGGCTGTGGACTCTTCATCGTTGGAGATACTCAGAAGCTGTCAGGACATGGTCCTGGGCAGCTGGTTCTGTGTGTCCATGCCTGAGCAGGTGCTTTGGCTGAAATGACCTCCAAAGTCCAAATGACCCCTTCCAACCTCAGCCATTCTGTGATTGCTATGCCAAATGATGGGAAGGAAAAACAACTGAAGTTTGGACTAATTAAAAAATTATTTATTATATTATATGAACTAGATTGCGTGGGGCTATGTTAATTTAATTTACTTTTTCTTTATTCTGTTGTTACTTCTAATTCTGGCAGAATGAGTTGATGGAGACGTTACTCTGTTCCTGTCAGGTCTATCATAAGTCAGTTAACTTGTTCTCGAAATTTGTCTTGCTGTCTTTATAATATTACTGCTAGTTTTTATCCTGCTGACTTTTAAGTCCTTTCTCATTCATGAGGACTCAAACTGTCAATGCAGTAAATGATTTTTCTTTGCCTGCCTAACCTAACTTTGTTGTGTGCTGAAAGAAAACTACCCTGCTTGAGTTTGTTTTGATACAGATGCCTTGAAGAGTTCTGTATGTTTCAAGTGCTCTTGGAATTTCAAAGGTGGTAAACCAGTTGTGAAAAAACAACATCCTGCTTAAAGCATATAATCCCAATAGTTTTTGAAGTTAACACTGTAACTTGCACGTTTTAAGGAGTTTGGATTCCTTTTGCCAGTCTGTGTACTCTCTTATGTGGACTTAAATTGTTTTCAGATGTGATTGAATATATCACTTTACTGTACCAGTTTACAGCTTAAATAAACTTTAGTTCTGTGCATGAAATAGAGTGCTTTCTGGCAGAGTCAGCTTAGGTATTAGCTTTTATAACAGCTGCAGTTCAGTGTCTTAAATCGAAGAGGACAATCTACTTAACACTTAAGCTATTCCATATAAAATGCTGTTGAATTTGTTTAATAATGCATGCTCACTTTTGTACAACTCAGTTACCAGCTTTCTAATTATCAAATATTTTATGTGATTTAATAAAATGTTAATTTCTTACACAATTTTAGGTAGAGTTCATATTCTATGACAGGCACTATGACAGCCTTGCTAATTTTGAATGGAGCTTCTTGATAACCAAACTTGTCCACTTCTCTGAAGTTCTTTATGTTCACTCTGTACTACCAACAACTAGAGCTACTAAGCTCTTCCTTCCCACTCTAGAAAGGCATATTCATGTCATTATTTTTTCCCTTATGTTTGACCATCCCAGGTGGTAGAAGGATGACTTTTGGAGCTGAGGAACTGAAGGAGACCTGAATTTGAAGACAAAATGACACCGCTGATCAAAAAGATCTCTGTACAGGTCCTACCTGTCCAGTAGTACATAGTATTTTGGTTTTACTGCAGTGTAACTGGCAAGCATGTGGCAAGCTGGGGAACTTGGCAGTGTGTTTCATCGGTGGAAACTGGCTCTGCAGAATCTGTGTCATTTTTTCCTGCCCACTAGTTGCTGTAGTTCGAGATGCGTAGTTGCCAGAGGCAACCCTGGCATTAATGTTGCAATGGCTGCACTATAAGATTGCTGGAATAGAAATTGAGTGTATAATGTTTTCGGAAATCTCTAGTATTTCTGAATGTGATTAGGTATGTGTCTGTCATTCCTTTCTAAGGCCTTAATAAGTCAAAAAGGAAAAATCTCAGCACGGATTGTCACTGCTCCATTCAAACTGTTGGAATAACCTGGCGCTCTAACAGCTTTTATGCTAGGAAGACACTGTAATTGATGTCTTGAATTTACACTACTAAGTGAGTTGCTGAACTCCCTGTCCCCTTTAAAGTAGCTCTGACTCCCAGAGGCTGTTAGTTTGAAATTACAGGTTTATAGACAATGATCTCTTGTCATTAGACATCATGGTTACATCAGCATAGCTTGAGGATTTTATTAGTTAAATTACTACAGCTTCTGAAAACCCTAGTTGCAGATGCAGAACTCCATTGTCTTAAGTTGTACAAATATAAGATTAAAGATAGTCTTAAGCAGTTTACAGTGGAAGTAGTGGGCAAACAACAGTAGATGTGAACTCATGAGGTATTTTGTGTGGTGGGTACAGCTAGACATGAGCCTGTCTGAGATTTAAGTGCTCAAATAAAAAACAGCTTTGGCCTGGATGTCATGCAAGCAGTAAGCGAGGTGCTTTTTTTGAAAGTGTAATGCTGTCCTAGTGTAGCTGTATGTTTTTTGAGATAAAGTTGGCATGCATTTGTCCATTGTGATGCATGTGCAGAATGTCTGTGTCCATCTTTGCCTGTTCTTTTCCTTGTTTAGATGTGATCTGTGAGGTAAGGTCCAAAATGTTTTTCCGTCCTGGTTCTCCCTCTCACCCCCAGCTTCTCTTGTTTTTCTCAAGGAACAGTCATGATCTAGGCTTTTGCACTCAGGTTGTTAGTGCCAGCTTGTACTTTATTTCCCCACTCCCCCGAGGGTGGAGGTGTTTATGTTTGTGTGAATGGGAACTCCAGAATTCTCTTCTGCTCTTGCATGGCTTCTTTTTTTGAAGGATATGTCATGCTAATTTAGATCATGTGGCTCCCCTGAATAGTAATAGGTATTTTTTTCTGATTTACTATCCTTGTGTCTGCTCCTGCCCATCCATGCTCAGATCAGTGCTGTCTGTCAGTATGCCACTGAACTACCAAAATAGCTGAGTTCTGCAGGAACAGTGAAATTCAGTCGTCTTTTCCTTTTGTGCACCAGTTTGTTACCAGCTATTTATTAAATCTGATGGTTGCAAGTCTTGAGAGGCTTTATTAGAGCTCTTTTTTTCCTTTAAAGCTTTTAGAAAGCAGGTGAAAGGTAAAGCTGTCAGACGGGTGCTCTAGACCTTGAAAAAGACCTCAGTCCACTCTGAAAGAAATGTCTGATACTAAAAAATGTCCCGGAGCTAAAGGCTCTTTTTTTGGGAAGTATCCAGGAAATGCAAAGGAAGTCACTGCATTCATCTCACCTGGGGAACAAAAACAGATTATTTTTTTCTAATTGTCCGTGGTGTTAGAACTGACAGCAAATACCAGAATAATTTGAAGAGTATGTTGAATCCTATCTCATTATTATGCACTTTGAGAAGGCAGGCATGAGGGGACCTTTCATGTCTCAAAAAAACCCAAAATAACAGAACTTTTTTTTTAAAGTTTATAAAACAGTTTATCATCATTTTCTAAATTCACTGCTGCTTTGTTTTGAAATAAGCTATTTTTGAACAGTATAGTTTTGTTTCGAAACAACTCTGCCTTTCAAAATGAGCCTCTGAACTGACCTTTTTTTTTCCTTTGAGCAGAATTTCCTTAGTAATAGTAGTTGAGAAGATTGAGAAGCAGAGCTCCTCAAGTTGTGCAGAGTTGCAATTAAAAAAAAAGCAACCCACACCTTTGAAAGCCAGATCCAAGGTGCTGTATGCTGCTGGGCACTGCACAAGCAATGTCTAGGTGGCTATTAGTAAAACTCCTAGAATAACTTCCTCAAAATTGTTTGTATACCTCGAAAAAATAAATGTTTGGTCTTTTCTGAGTGTATCACCAGTTTTAGTTTTAGAGGAGTATTCAGCTGCCTGATTTTAGTTTGGCTTGTCGTATGGGTGATGAGAGTTATTTTGGGATCACAGTCTATAAGTAAATGCAACTGGATCCTTCAAGAGCCATCAAGAGGCAAGTGGCAGGAAACTTTGAAGTACTTTTGTAAATCTTCCTCTTGGGGGCTCTGTCAAATTTGCTTGGATTGAGAGGGTGACTATTTCATCCACTGTATAAAGCCAAATTAGAAATGAAGTTTCAGACAAGTAATACCAATTCTTATTTTCTCAAAAGAGTCTTGTTGAATGTAAACCTAGCTCACATGTATCTTCATCCACATCTCGGTATACTGGTTCTCAGTAATTCCCGTTTTAGTCCTTTATTGATTTGTATCTTAGTGTGTTGTGTCAAGAGTGTTTAAGACTCTCAAAAATCAAGGATTTGGAACGAGAGTTATAGAAACAAAGACATGGATCAGATAGTGAGCCCTTTAGTGTAGTAACATGTTTGATAGTGGCCAGTACCGTTTCCTTCAGAGTAGTCCAGACACCTCTGTGAAACAAGATATTCAGAAAAGAATTTACTTTGTCTCATGCAGTTAGTAGTTTTGTTGTACCTTACCACTTGTTTATTCACATATATTTTTCATCCAATTTAATCTAAAGTTTGCTTTCTTTGTTTTTTTAATGGAAAGGTAGTTGTCATGTTTTCAACACTTATGACAATTATTTTGTAGTAATTTAATGTGTAATTTTTGAAGAATGATAAAGAAGGTTCTTAAAAATTAATGTACACATGAAGTATTATTGAATAAATTTCATGTTCATATGAAATTCTGTTTTCTAAGTTACATTCTTTTAGTGCCTGTGCAGTCGTGCTTTCAGATGACACAAGCATAAGGGAGATTAACACAGCTCGGAACACTGTGAACCTTACTTGGTTTTCGTGCTGTTACTGTATGGCATCACGTGGCGGTAATCTCTGTTGGAAGACGTGCTTTTGCAGCTTGACATTGAAATTATGCCTCTTGTCTCATCGAGTCTTAGAGAAAATTCCTATGCTGATGTTTAACATAAACACAGTTTAGAGAATACACTGCATTGAATACATAAATATGGCAACTACAGCTTCTTTTCTGTGGATCAGTTAGAATATATGCATAAGCAGAATGTCATCTCACTTATTTTGAGTTTAAAAGATGAGGTTGATGTCTGTTTCTGTCGAGTCTATTGGAGCTCAGAAGCACAACAGAAGTTGAAATCTTATGAGCAGTTAGTATGTTTTGGTATCACAGTGTTTTCTTTCTTTAAACATTTGAAAGAGTTCCAAAGTATGTGTTGCTTCTGTTCTTCAGGGAAAATCCAGCAAAATTTACTTTTGCATGTGACCATTACCTTCTAGGTATTTAAAATGTTAGGAATGATATGGTAAAATTAGCATACATCTATATGAACTTTTTGCACCAGCAGCTTGAATCTGTCATACTATTTAAGTTATTTGTTATAATATTATTATCGTAATATTGATTAATAATTAATATTAATTAACTAAAGTGATAGTGTACTTTGCATGTAACATTATATGTGCTTAACAGGTGTATGATTTAACCTCCTTTTAGAAGTTTGTTGCCATCAAGTTAGATTTTTAAGAGTAATCTGTACTGTGTAAACAGATTTATTTTCCAGAGATACGTGCATATTTAAAAAAATCAACCCTTTTTCCAGGTCCCTTTACAGATGTAGTAACTACAAATCTTAAACTACGAAATCCATCAGATAGAAAAGTATGCTTCAAAGTGAAGACCACAGCACCTCGTCGATACTGTGTGAGGCCGAACAGTGGAATTATTGACCCAGGATCATCTGTAGTTGTTTCAGGTAAAAACAAATATATGCAGTTGTAAGTTAGATGTTTTTAGGCCTTTCATGAAGTTCTCTAATGCTTGATCGTAGAGTCTATTTGAAGTATGTCAGCTTTTTAAAAATATTTTTTAAAAATAAAACTGTTCCCCTTCATTAGTGCAATGTTAACTTGATGTAGAGCTGCAATAGTATATGTAAAATCTGCTGTACAGAAATACTTACCATTTGTCGCATTTATCTGCAGCTCTCTGAAAGGAAGAAAATAAATTTGGAAATGGGCAGTGACATTAAGGGTACCTTTGCTTCAGACTGCTATATTCATGCTTATATCTTGAAGTAGAGCATTGCTTGGCTGGTCTGATGTCTTCAAAATTTAACATTTGACAGTTTGTTGCATTTAAAAAAAAATAAATAAAATAATTCATTTATAATTGTAGGCAAGTTTTGACCATAGTATCGGTCCCTGAACTCTATTGTTCTGTAATTCTTCCATTTATCATGGTAGTATATGTTAAGTGGCAATCACTGAATTCCTTTTTAAAAAATACGTTTTCTTTTATTTTAGGTAGGTGGAGCAGTTTGTAGCCCTTAAATTTGGGAAATCTAGCGTGTTGCACTATAGAGATACTCTCTCCTTATTCTGTTTTTGCGTGAGGGGATTAAAAAAAGAATCCTTACTTTTCAGCAGAGTGTGAGCCCTGAAGCCAGACAATATTTTCTTTTTTCCTGTGAAACTCCATGTAGGTTTGGCCTACATACTTCATTCTAACAACTCACTGAATTTTCATAGCTGGATGTGTATCGGTCTGATCCTATACTGTACTGTAGAGTGTCAAAAAGACCAGGTGTTAGTAATTGTGGGAGTAGACATTCTCAAGAAAATGGGAAATGAGTTAGGAATCTGCAGAATAAAGGGGATTCTCAAACCGGTGATTGTAAGAGGAGAGAAATTTTATTTCTCTAGACCTGTCGCATTTCCTAACCTGGGAGAAAGGGGAATACCCTTTTTATAGGTTGTGGTCTTATAGGTTGTAGAGATCACAAGCAATACAGGAGTGAGCTCCTAGATCTCCTAAGTCTAGAAAGCTGATTTTTGTAGAACCCTTGGAGAGCTGTAGCAAAGCAAAAGGGAAACTCGGAGCAATCCTCAGAGCTTTTTGGATTGATATCGTTATACCCTTTGGCAAGTTTAAAAGAAGTTGGAGAAGTAGCTTCAGGTGATACGTTCAAGTGTTGCAAGGAATAACTCAAGAAAACTTTATATTTATGATTGATTAAAACATTAGAGTAACTTCCCTTGTAGGAGAGAAGCCAGTTTTCTAATCAAATACGATCTGTAGAATGTGACCCTTTAAAACTCTTCAGTATTGCTTACCGTGGACAGTCCAGCATTTTGTGGATGAAAGATCATTTTGCTGAGAATTGGTTCAAGATTCAAGTTGTCAAAAGGCTACTTTATTTCCGTCTTCAGCTTTGACTTACAGCCATTTTGTCTTAACTGTGTGTTTGATCTGGTATTGGGGATCTTTCCTGTGAGTAGTCATACATCATGATCAAGATATTGCTGGATTTTCTCTTCAGGGAATTTAATAGATTGAAATATTCCGTTTGCCTATTGTAAAATGTGCTTTCATAGTTCCAAATCATCCTTTCAATGCTTTGAATGCTTCAGTTTTTTAAATGAGGAAATACTGGAGCTGTAAACAGTATTTCAGCTTCAGGTTCACCAATAAAGGGAAACAGTATCGTATTGCTCGACTCTTCAGTTTCCATAGCAGGGACTCTTTGATATCCCTTTCTCTGTATTAGTGGATTCTCATGCAGTTGTTCAGCTATAGTGACCTCAAGCTGCTTTCATGTGCAATTGTTAAATTAGAGTGACTCCACAGTGCTTTTCAGAATTAAGTTCTCTTGCCCAAAGTGTCAGCTTCGTCTTTTTGATCTTAAGCGTATCATTTCTTTTGGGTCACTTGGTAAGCCAAGTGCGCAGATAATTTTTCTAGTGACCCACTTTATCTCATCAGTCTCTCAACTGAATGTTTTCAGTGCTGACTCATCTTTCATATAATTAAAAATAGATTTCTCTCACATTGTTGTGCAGCAAGAATTCACTATAGGATACCATGGGCTGAAACTCTGTGTTCAAAACTAAATATTGAGATAGTGTTAGCTGTCTTCAGCCGGTATAATGCATCGTGCTGATTCAGAGTCAAGCCAGTTTTTAAATTCATTGTTGGAGATGTGATTTAACAGTCATTTTAAGGAAGTCCACCATCATTTTGTTTATCATTCAATTGTGAATCACTAGGTAACCTTCTTCAACCATGTTTATACATTTTTTCCAAAAATACTAATTTGCTAAGACCTGTTTTTCTTTACCCTGATGCCCTAAATTAACTATTTATTTTCATATCATGTATTGTTGATTTTTCTTTTCAGAATATAGCATGTTACTCTTCTTTTTTCACAACTTGTTACTGTTGTTCCTTCTGTTTTTCAGACTACTCTTAAGTTTTATTTTGTGTAGAAAACCTAGGCCTATTAACAAGAGGCTTGTTATTCATTGCAGTTCCCCTAGAAGTGATCTCTGGACTACTCGGGGATTCCAAGAACGTGTTGAAAACTGTGGCTTCATAAATTCATGAAATTTTTAATGTTTACTTTAACCATGAAGAGCTTGAAGAACTCTTTGAATCTGTGGATTGTCTTTTTCTGCTGCTTTTCAGTTCAATCAGATTTTCAGCTGTTACTGAGTGGTCAAAGAACATAAAGTTATTTAACTAGTTATCCAGGGATTCTGCCAACATGTGAAGAAGTTCTCTGATGATGGAAAGCTGGCTTTGCCATCTTTCAAGTTACTCCATCTGTTCCCTTAGCTTTAGGAAACTGCATGCTATTCAGTAGTCTGTTGATGGAACAATAAATTGCTATAGCATCCATACTTGGAAGAAGCATTTAGTTTCATCAGTTATGTTCTGAACCACAGTGAGACCAGTGATTAAGGAAACCTGACTTTTAAACCTTTCTAAATAGGATTGTTTGAAAGCATGTCAAATACTGCATTTCCTTTATGTGCTTTATTTTTGAAATATATCTTATTCAGGTTATTCACTTATCCTTTGATTATGCTGTATGTAACATTTAAGGAAAAAAAAAAACTAAAACCATCCTTTAGTAAACACCTGCAACTAACTTGTAACTAGTATTTAAGGCCTAAAGTTAGGAGGCAGTGTGACTAAATTTAGAATTAACTTTTTTTCATAGGTACCAAGGAATTTGGAAAGGCAAGCTAGTAATTTTGATACTGTACTTAGTATTTTATAAAGTAATACAGTTGAGTCCTACTATGAAGAAGTTACTCTGTCTGAAGGGGTGCATGTTGAACTACACATCCAATGAAGATTCATAATTTTGGAAAATAGAGTTGAATTGTTGAAAACTGTAGCAGTATTGAACTCTACAGACTGAATTGGTTTAGAATATATGGGAAGGTTGTTCAGAGCATACAATGTGTTTTTCTAGCTAAATCACTATTTCTGCTATAGCTTTTTCATTGTTGCAAAATAGGTAAATATACAGATAACTGTTGAAAGGACTCCATAAATGTAATTCTTTGTTGGTTGTTTTTTTTTTTTAATCTTCAACTTCTAATTTTGTATAAAGATACACTGAACCGGAATTCACATTCTGTGGAAGACAAGTGTATGTACACTGTCAAATAATTTATCTCTACAGTTCACTCTTGAGTCCTTATCCTCTGGTAGATCAAGTTGCAAGTGTACCCACTGTTGTGGTTTATTCCCAGACAGCAACTAGGACCACGCAGCCGCTCACTCACTCTCCCCAGTTGGGATGGGGGAGAGAATTGGAAGAGCAGAAGTGAGGAAAAAACCTCAGGGGTTGAGGTGAAGCCGGTTTAATAGGTAGAGCCAAAGCAGCACATGCAAGCAAGGCAAAACAAGGAATTTATTCCCTGCTTCCCATTGGCAGGCAGATGTTTAGCCATCTCCGGGACAACAGGGTGCCATTACATGTAACAGTTACTTGGGAGGACAAATACCGTCATTCCGAATGTCCTCCCCTTCCTTCTTCTTCCCCCAGCTTTGTATACTGAGCATGACATATGGTATGGAATATCCCTTTGGTTAGTTGGAGTCAGCTGTCCCAGCTGTGTCTCCTCACAACTTCTTGTGTGCTCCCAGCCTACTTGCTGGTGGGGTGGTGTGAGGAGCAGAAAAGGCCTTGTCTGCTTAGTAACAACCACAAACATCAGTGTGCCATCAACGCTACTCTCATCCTCAGTCTGAAACACAGCCCCACACCAGCTGCTAGTGAGAAAGGTAACTCCATCCCAGCTGAAACCATGACACCCACATACAGATATATTTAAATATAATTCATGTGGTCTTGTACCCCCATCTGGAGTAAGGCAACTAATTGTCTCTGAAAGGAGACAAGGGGGATAACGCAATCGTTTGTTTCAGGGTCTGCTCCAGACAGACAGTATGGTTGGAGGTAGGCTCTGCTGGTTGTGTACCCATCCCTCTGCTTCAGTAGTCCCCCAACACTACCATAACAAACTTTGTGTATTCAGGTGTTTCTGCAAGCCCTTATATTACGCCCCTGGACATGCAGCTGTATCCTGTAAAAGCTCTAGTCTCCTGGTCTGTATTAGAGACATATTATTTCAGTTCCTTTGGACTAAAGAAACCACACACAAAATAGTGATGCCAGGGTGACCTGGACAACCGCTATATGGTGAAAAAACATACAGTGTGCTCCTGGGTAGCCTTGTACAACTTTGGTGAGTGTAGGTACTGTTCTTCTGTAATTAAAGCTTTCATTTAAAAGTATTGTAGTGCTGTAGAAATAATGGAATTATTTTAGTAGCTTTGCTCCCAGCTTAGGTTAATATATCTTTGAGAGTCAGTTGAACTTGCCCTGCTGCTCTCGGTGGTCTACCTAATGTAGATTTGCTCTCTATTTTTTCTTTCTTCCCCTGAGTAACTATCATAATGCATGCTACAATTCTTTAACTTTACATTCTCTTAATCATAAAATGTGTTTATTTCAAAGAAGAGTCCTGTGGTGTTTGCTTAAGGGTTTTTTTTTTTGTCTGCCTTACAGGTTCTGTTTGTTCATACTTGTATATCAAATGTCCTTTAGCTATAGTAATTACAGAAATAATCATGTCAGCTACGCCAGACTGAAAACTTCTTAAGGTCTCTCCTCTCAGTACCTGTTGCTACAGTGTATATCTGCTCTATTTTCAACACTGCCTTTACATTTTGACTTTCAGTGCGTCTTCAGTGAGAAGCACATCTAAAGCGGATAGCATACTTGTTACAGTGATTAGCTGAAGAATCACAGTTTTATGCATTATTTTTTCTTTTGAACAGTAATGTTGCAGCCTTTTGACTATGACCCAAATGAGAAGAGTAAACACAAGTTTATGGTACAAACAACCTATGCACCACCAAATATTTCAGATATGGAGGCAGTGGTAAGTAAAAATGGAGTAAAATGACTCTTCGGGTTTGTGGTTTTGGTTTTTTTTTTTTTTTTACTTAAAAATTCAGGTTTAAGTATAAATGAATCGTGGTTTTGCCATTTATTTTTGGAGAAGAATTGGGTTTTATCTGAACAAGTATGACTTGCATACATGATCCAGGGTTTTTAATATTGAATACAAACTCAGTTCTTGGAACTCACCTAGTGAACTGGTTGAATGGAAATAGTAGTGAATCTAAGGTAAGGTCAGTTCAGTGTTAAAATAGGGGCATGTTGTAGCTTATGTGCAGCTAACATGCAGGGGATAAACAGATTGTATTTGAAGGAATCAAGAGTATATTTAAACAACAAGCCTGAAGCTGTATAAAATGTGTGCATTTGGTCTGAAAATTGTTTAAGTGAAATGTTGAATGGGATTATAATAAATTAAAACACTTGGAAGGCCAAGACATGTCTCTTTACAAGATACTAAATGGCTCAACACAGCACAAATGATAGATTTATTTTCTGTTTTAATAGAACATGCAGATTCAGTTCTTGGACAGGATTGGTCTATGGAAGATCCAGAAACAAGATATTTAGGTTTGTGCTTGTTAGTTCAGAAGTAAGGACACCTGGTTCTGACGTTACAAGCTGGCAGCAATGAGAAAGTAGCCTTCAGTTGTCAGAATGTGCCCTTTGTATGTGGGCTCCCACAAGCATGTATATTACAGTGGAGGGGAGTGATGCGCAGGCTTCTGTCTCTAGAGACTCTTTTAAGGAATGCCTGAGTTTACACAGATACATTCAATGCGCACTCAAGGCAGAGGAGGAGAGGGGAAACAAAGGATAAAGATGAGGTTTTATAAATCACTGAAATCTGCTAGACCTGTGCAGGTTTAGGCTCTGTCCCCTGATATGAAGGCAGAGACTACTGTGGCATCCCTCTTCACTGAAGGCAGTGGAAAACCTTTTAGATTTTTTTAAGCTTTTGAGACATGTAGCTGGAAAGTTAACGTCTCTCTCCCTTGTTGATCTGCTTTACTTTTCCTTAATATGCTCTGATAGCTCTTGGTTATGTGTAGGAAGTGAAGCGTAATTGTTTGGTGAGGATATAAAAATCCACTTTAGAAATACCTTTCAAATAACTGCTTTCTTAGTGTGTTCAAGTATAGAATACTGAGAAACAGATCTTGCAGAAAATCGGTAATCGTAGTTATAAGTTACTGTACAACTAATGCCACTGAAAAAAGGAAAAAAAAAAAAAAAAGAAGGAAGGATGTTACGAAAAGCCTGGATATTCTAGTCTGTAAGACCTGCAATTGGTCTATTGTAACTATTGTTGGGAAAATTGCCACAGACTTCAGATCAGTCTCTGAGCCTAAGATTTAAGGCAACTACATGAAGTGAAAGTTAATTGTCAATTGAGCAGAGAGATTCCAGCATATTTCACAATTGTTTAAGTATATTTAGAATAATTATAATTTAAAAATATTTTTTATAAATGGCTTTGAAAAATTCTCTAGGCCAGAATTGTAATGTATTATGTAGTAAAAGGAGGAAGGGTTAAAAATCTAAAATACGAAGAACTACAGAAATTTACTCTGGAACTAAAGATAGATTCACAAAACGGTGTCTTTCAATCTTTTGTTTAAAATCAGTGCTTCCGAGATGGGACATAAGGAGTACATTCACTAAAGAGTGACAGGGTTAGAATTTGTTCTTAAACTGACTCAGATGGTACTCGTTCCTCATTGTGTGTTAAAAGAACTGCTATATTGTCCCCTTCTTATCCTGTACAAACCTCTGGATCCATCCTTGTGTTCAATTTACTCATTTCCATTAACTTAATTAACCATTTCTAGCTTTCATTACTTTGCAGTAGTAAAAGTGAACAAAAAAACATTGTTCAGAAGCAAGTCTGAAAATTGCAGCTAGGTAAGGACAGTATTCAGCTAAATAGGAGGCAAGTACTAAGTGCAGGTGTATTAACTGTTCAGATGTTTGGATGAGTCTGGCAAGTTAAATAACTGTATTAATTGTTGTCTTAGTGGAAAGAAGCAAAACCTGATGAATTAATGGACTCCAAATTGAGATGCGTGTTTGAAATGCCCAATGAAAATGATAAACTGGTAAGTAAGAAAAGAGTAAGAAACTGTCATACATAGATTTGTAGGATCTCATGGAAATTTATTTTGAATTTTTTTTAAACCTATTTGATTTTTTGATTAAATGGATTGTAGGAATTTGTACTAAATTAGACAGGAGGCATGTTCAGTATATAACTTCGGAAGAATTCATAGAATCATAGAACAGCCCAGCTTGAAAGGCACCTTGAAATACCATCTGGTCCAACCATTTGTTGGAAGGGGAGCACCCTGTCCAACAGCGTCTTAAAAACCTCCAGAAATGGGGACTAGTGTCAAAAATTATTATCTTTTTGTTATTGTTTGTTTATTGATTTGCTTTAGTATTATATTGCTGTCAGATTAAAAAAAGAAAAAGAGAATCTTCAATACTGCGTACAGTGAAGAGTGAATTGCATCATTTGCTTTTTAAAGTATTAAATGCTTTTCAATTTTAAAAATTCTTTTTCTAATTCAGCTGAATTAGAAAAAGAAGTACTGATTAGAAATTAACGCATGCTTTGGGAATCCTAAATGCATTTTTTAAGGTAGTGGTAAAGACAGATATTCAGACAAAAAAAAAGTAAAAATCCCATTACCTCTTTCATGCTCCTGCCTTCAGACAAAACATATTCCAGTTGTGTAGGAGATGAGTTTCGTTGACTGAAGATGTCTGTTTTGTGTTGCCTGTTATTTGGAATAATAGTTAACCATCAATTACCTAGAAGTTTTGTGGAATATGACTAAATTCTTATGGATTAATACTTCTTTTACCCTCATACTTGAAATTCTCATTCATGGAATCTTAATACTGTATGTTCTGGATTTGGGTTTTTTGAGCTTGGTGGGGTTTTTTTGATGGTCCATTTAGCATTGTGAATTAGAGTGCTTGAGGCCTGAATTAGAGTGCTAGAGGCCTTGACTTTTCTTTTTAGTACTGTCCAGTTCTTACAGTAGTCTGTAAGGCATATTGGGGGAAAGTAGCATGAATCCATGCATGTTAAAAACATCTCATTTACATGCATAAAAGGGTCTCAGTGAAGGCTGCTTGCTGGCCAGTATCTGTCTTTGCAACCATTCTTTTAATACAGTTTTTGGAGTGTAATCTAAGTATAGTTTTCAGATGTGATGTCAGTGTAATGTTTTTGGTGTGGTGGTTTGTTTTTGTGTGGTTTTTTTTTTTTAAAGGATAATTCATGAGATGTAACCTTTTATTCAGGTGTAAGCTGCCTAAGTGTGTGTGAAATGCTAAAACTGTAAAGATTAAGCATTTATTATCAAGGAACTTAGTTGTCTACTTTCTATGTTTTTAACCTTCTTATTAAACTACATTTTAGATATTAGAAAAATTATACCTGTTTTTAATTTTACAAAATGTATAATGAAGTGAGAGAAATGTGGTGGATTATACCAAAGTATCTCCTTTTTTACTTTCTTTAATGTGATATCTTCGTAGTGTTAACTGTACATAATATTTGGATTTTTCTGAGTAGCAGTGTAGGGTTGCAGAACCCTGCTTTAGCAGTTGATTTAGTCAATCCCTTCAACCTGGCAATGAGAAATCTGCCAAGTCCTGAGGGTAAGCCTCACCTGCCTCCTCAGGATATACCTACACCAGGACACAAGTATTTCACTCCAGTCAGCAACGATGTTCTGCAGATGCCTACCAATCATAGCCAGAAGACTGACATGAAGAAACCAGTCAGTGAGGTCACACAGCAGAAGGAGGTTTGTTCCAGGGAAATAAGTCTTAGGTCTCTGGTGAAGTTTCAGTGCTACTAAAGGAACTCAATTCAGCTAGCAAACCAATTAAAAAAGCAACAGATCCTGGTCTGCTCACTCGTAATATAAGTATGTTGGTCTTTTTAAATCCAGTTAGGAGTACTTGTGTGGAGTATCAGGATCTGGCTCTTAGGCTATCTATGTCTGCATTGCAAAAAATATAAAATGCAAGTAGACGCTGTAGACCAAATAACTGCTAATTGCTTAGGAACTAAAGAACTTCTTGCATCTTTTTTTAGTTGTTTTGTTATTACATAGGTGTGTTTGCCTTTTAGTAGGTTTTCTATTACATTTAGTACTTAGCTTGGACTGCTTTGATTATGAAAGGTGCAGTATGGTGGTGGTCTAAATGATATAGCTGTGTAGCCAAGGAAATAGGAATATAGAAGCCTGAATCTGAATACAAGCTGTTTCTGAGTGTATTGCCATATAAATGCTGTATTTTTACAAATGGTAACCTGGGCTATACAGTTGAATCCATTGTATTATTGTCTGCTGAAGATCATTGTATATTTTGAGCAGAGCTGTGGGAACTAGATTTTTAATTTTATTTTTGGCTTTTTCACAGTTTTTTATGTGACTTTTCACTTGTATTCAAAATTAGTAATGTATATTTCAGAGGTGCTGTGAGACTTAAATTCCATGTTTGTGCAAGACTATTTTCCTTCACTAAGAGGTGCTATCTATAAGTGCAAAATATTTGTGCCATATGTACTTCGTATTAGTTAGTGACACAACCTGCTTTCTTTTTGCTTTGGTTTGTTTCTTACTATTGCAGGATTAGTTTCTTCCTTTTATTTTCCCCCCTCAAGTTCAGATGCTGTTTGGTGTATTTTATGCCATCTTTTGGGTGCCTGCTGGGTCAGTGTTAAGCAGCTAAAGTATTAATTTTGGTTTCAGTAGCATGTAGTACCAAATGTAAACAGTGCAATCTTCTCGTGCTTTTTAATATTTGAGCTAATCAGAATTGAATGGATAACAGAAGTCTTTGGTCAGATTACTGTAAATATAAATTTCATGGAACTATATTAATAGCTGGATTGTTTCAGTTTTAAGCTGTGGCTGATTTTTCTCTAGGTAAGTAAAATTCTCAAGTCATTCTTAATATTTGTAGAATGATATAGATGCAAGCAAACCTGCCCCAGTACTGAATACATCTAAGCAGGATGGACCGATGCCAAAACCACATAGTGTTTCACTTAATGATACTGAAACAAGGAAGCTAGTGGAGGAGTGCAAAAGACTTCAAGCAGAGATTATGAAGCTGACGGATGAAAATCGGCACCTGAGAGTAAGTTCTGCTTCCATGTTTATATTGCAGTGACTTCACTCTTGACTGAAAGGTCTGGTTTGTAATTAGGCCAATAGATGTGTATTCCGGAAAGTAAATACAACTATTAGAATGTCAAGATTGATTTGCAATATGATTTTACTGTTGTTTATATATCTGTTTATTTTGAACTTCTCAGTCATAGAGACTTTGTGATTGCTGTGGATGAGATACTGAAGCAACATAATTTGCTTCTTAAATTAAATGGTCCTATTTAAAGTGATCTTAGTTGCTTTAAGTCTAAATCAGAAGTACTTCTGATCATAGCTTTTAATAATAAAAATCATAGCTTTTAATAAAAGTGCATTATTATTAATTAAGAGTGTGTAAAGGAGATCCAAAGCGGTAATGCTCTGTATCACAAATTGTTAGTGAACAATTGTTTGGCCAGCGGAGTTAAGCAAACACTACTCCAGTACCTTTATGTAAAGGTACCATTTCAGTTACCTGTAACTAGTCAATATGTCACTACATGACTTTTCTATATATTTGCTTTCGGATATCTGACAATTCCATTGGCCATGGTAGCCTTTTGAAGAACCACGAAATAATGATGTCTCCATACCTGTAATTCTGATGACATTGGAACATTTGGAGAAACACTACACAAAGCAGATGTTTCTCCTTCACAATAAGGAATTACTGCTCTTTAATTCTGACACATAGTAAGTAAAAGCAGGATTCTTCATTGTGCCTAGCAAGAATTTCAGAATTTTTCTTAACCAGAGCATGGAGAGAGACTAGTGGATTACCTGTCCTTATTTGAAATATTATGGTTTGCTATGTTCATATTTTGTATTTTGGTGTGGTGTGTTGTTTTTGTTTTTAACTTTATCTATATGTTTACCACTAAATTTGGCCTTTGAGTTCAGATTTTACAATTGTAAAGAAGATGTGTTCATAAATTTTTTTCCATCTGTGCTTTTTCCCCCCCTCAGGATGAAGGCTTGAGGCTCAGAAAGGTAGCGCACTCGGATAAATCTGGATCACCCACAGCTTTGGCCCTCAGAGATAATGGCTCTAATTCTCTTCCTTCACTTCTTGTTGTAATTGCAGCCATTTTCATTGGATTCTTTCTAGGGAAGTTCATCTTGTAGAAAGAATGAGTGAGAGAAGCATGCAAAATGCAGCTTCCTTTTTTTTTTTTTTTTTTTTTTTCTTGGCCAGAAAAAGATTTGTTTACCTACCACTTCATTGGTAGTGTGGCCCAAGTGGCCATTTTTGTGTACAGCGTCATAACAGGCTTTGCCTTTAATGATCTCGCACGGTTAGAAAACACAATCTGAAAAGACAAACTGTTCGGCTACTGGACAAAATTGTACATTAAGTCATTAATAGCAGGTGTCAGTTGCACAGTCAGTCCTTTATGAAAATTCATAAATAATGAATTGTTCTTTCTTTCTGTGGTTTTAATAAGAATTCAAAAATTGTTCAGAGTCTTGTAAATGTTATTTTAATAATCCTTTAAAATTTTATCTGTTGCTGTTACCTCTTGAAAAATGATTTATTAGATTGCTAATCCCACTCATTCAGGAATATGACAAGAGGTATTCTGGGGGAAATGGTGCCTCTTACTGTGTAAATTTTCTCCTTACCTTACTTTGTTAATATCATGGCAGAATTTCTTTTTTATCCCTTGTGAGGCATTGTTGAGAGTTCTTCATCCTTACAGTCCTGTCCCATAATATTTAACATTACAAAAGAAATAAAATTGTTAACAGATTTTTCTGCTGGGTAGCCTGTTTGTGTGTGTCGTACTTTTAGAAGGGATTTCTAACAAGTTCATTGTTCATGGTAATTTGCTACTTGTAACAAATGGCTATTTTGAAGTTTATTTGCTTAAGTCTCTGGCTTAGACTGTTGTAATTGAAGCTTGGGGTTAAAAAAAAAAGGTTTCCATTCCATTTGTTTGAAAAGATGGACTGTTTTCTGGCTGCTTTCAGCTACAGAGAGGATGGTTATCAGACTTGTTTTGGGACAGAATAATTTGGATATCCAGCAGGTACAAATATCAGACATGAATGTTTTCAATATATTAACAATTTGCTTGGATTGTGCAGGAGTGTAATAATCAACCTTCTGTTCCATCTTTGGATCTTCTGGGTGTCTTCCAGGAGTCAACATTATTCTTTGATTTCATAAGGGAACTTAATTCACATACACTAGTTTACTTAGTTTGTAATTCTGTTTTAGCAGATATTCAAAAATGCAATTTGAATGTTTCAGACACCCATAGTGAATTCCATGATGCAGAAGAGTTGATATTTGCTGAGTGAGCCTCAGTTGCTCACCTTTTGAAAATGAAAATCATTCTTATGCAAGTCTTGGCAGATCTACCTGTGTTAACCATGTATAGCTAAGTTTTAAAGAATGGATTTTTTGGGGTCTGAAATGCTTCCCTGCACTTAATCTTGTGTCTTGCCTCATCTCTGAATATGTCATAAAAACAAACAGTAGTATTGGAACAAAATATTATCTGTACATCTGACTAAGCATAATCCCATACAGGGAATTACTTGTAAACTGAAAAATTGTGGAAGGTATATACTCCTGTAAGCAAAATTGTATATACTCTTGGACAGCTTGACTTGATGTGGTGCAGCTAAGTGTGTTAGACCTTGGTATATGCACATCTTATGTAGCTGAGAAAAATGTTCTGGAGAAGATGTACGTTATCTTGGTTGCCTTTGATTTCTAGTGCTTTTTTTTTTTAAAAAAAACAACAACTATAATTACATCATGTTCTGTTATTGCTCTCTGTGATAAACTTTTTTATAAAACCTTGCATATGTGCAAGGAAGATGATGAAGAAAATGCAAATACTGCTTATCTTTTCACTTAAGCATGCTAGCACAGATGTTTCCAATTACTTGTTCCAGTGTCTGCATTCAAGTCTCCTTCCATCCCAGTGACTGGAAAAACTATGTTAAGGTCTTGATTATTTTGGTTCCGCTGGTTCAGAATGGTGTAATTCTCCCAAATTTTTTTCTTTTTTTTTTTTTTTCTCTAATAGAACATTGCCACATCAAACCTTCATAGCCTGTTCCAAACTGATTATGTGGAAAATAACGAAAGCAATAGTGTGCAGGATGTAGTTTACTTCAGACAGAGCAGTCATTCCTGCATTGAAGGGAAAAAAAATATAAAAATCCTCTGGAAGATCTTAAAATGTTTACAGCATAGTGTATGGAAACTTTGAAGGGTAGCTAGCACTTTCAGGACTTGAGAGGAGAAAAAGGAGTCATTGCTCAATGCAGCTGACTCAGGTTTTGATGTCTGGCAGTAGTAATAAAGCAAAAATAACAAAAAAATCAGATTGAAATAACTTTTTTAATAAATAACAAACAGGTGGTGGTAAAACTTGGTTATGGTTTAAGTAATGTCTTCAAAGTGAAAGTGTGCAGCGGTCTCATAACCAGTGTACTTACTAATGGTATAAGGAGACTGTCTTGGTTTCCAGTAATCCCTTCTTAGCTGTATATAAAATGTAATGCTAAAACTATTTTGCTCTCAGGAGTCACTTTGGATGAGATCAACTGTATTCAGTGAATTATGTAATATGGATTAAATTGTTTGTCTTTGTTCCTGAAATGGTTAGAACTTCTTGCTTTGTCTGCCTGCTTACTTGTGTATGTAAGCATGGGGAAATACAGTCTCTCCACTGCTCCTAGTGATATGATCAGACAACGATGTCCATAAAGTTGTGTGAGGCTGAATGCGTAACTTCAGTTAAATATGCATTGCAGGCTGCTCTTTTGATTTCTCAAAAGGGCAAGATGGAACAAGTATACAGTATCAAAGTAGTATTTTAAAGTTTTTATGAATATAGCACTTTAAAAAAAGGGTAGTATGGTGGTTCAGGGGAAAAAAAAAAGCCTAGTTAAATAGAAGATACAGCTTCTGCAGTAATTCTGGGCACCAAATTTAAGCCACTTACTAAAAAAAATATGTATATATGAAGTTCATTTAAGAAAAATTTGTATTGATGCACAAGTTATTTGTGCACTTCTACTCATTCTCTAAAAGCTGTTGACAAACACTGTCGCCCAGGCTTGCATGTTTCTGCTGCTATGATTGAAGCCAATTTACACCTAAGAAGCAACCAAACACTAGCTTGAAACTTCATTATCCTCTTGGGAGGAGAGAGGCTGGAGGGAGGAGGTGGAAGGTGACATTTTGCCAAAGGGGGAAAGACAAAGTCAATAAGCAAAACTTATCTTTCAGGCCTTCTTCAAAGATATTAAAAGTTGAAGTGTTAATAAACCATTAAAAATGTGTCCTTTTTATTTTGGAACTTCTCCATTCTTCTCTGCATTCTGTAGATTCCTGGTAGTGAATAGATGTATCTAGTCTACTTTGCAGGCGGCATAACTGCTCTGCTTCTAGGTACTGCTAGTAAATAGCATGAAACTGTTGTGGATGAAGATTCAATGTTGGAATGAAGAGCAGGTGCCTGAATCCAGGCGGCACTGAGGATGCTGATGGTTTGTCAGACTTACAATAGCTGTTGTGACAAAGAGGTTTTTTCCCTGTTTGGAGTCCCTTGTGCTTGAACTGACTTGCCATGGCAAACGCTTGCTTCCGTCTGTGGCAAAGGGTGGAATAAGAGCTACACAGTTACAGAGCAACCCTAATAAACATTTACTATAATATTGAAATGTCCTGCTCTTCACGTTTACAGGTGGGATGAAATTCTGTAGGTCGTCTTTTTAGCCACGTTGCTGTGAATGTAACAGTTCACTGCTGTGCTTTCTACACTGGTCTCTGCTGAATGGCTCTGTGCGGTGCATCCTGGAAGGCGCATCTGTGTGTACTAGTGACCACTGCTGCCAGGGAGGCTCTGTCTTTCTGATCTTGAGTTTCTGTGGCAGCTTTAGTCTGGTGGCACACTTTAATGTTAGACGGGAGGTGTGGGTTTTCGCAAGGGTTTGAGCTCCTGTGGGAAGGACTGAAACTAATGATGATTAAATGAGACCGATTTCTTTATTTCCTCTCTGAACCTCTTTTCCAGGGGCACTCGATAATGTGACCAAATATATGATTGAAGTTGGTTTATTGTGTTTTTCTTTTTGAGTGCAGGTTGCGTATGTTTAAGAAAAATTCCTGATTCTGATAGGACTGCGTAACCAGAGGTAGTGATGGTGTCGTCACCTTTACGTAGTTGCCATCTAGGTCACAAATAGCTATGTAGAAATGAGGTCTTCTGCAAAAGCAAAACAATTGATTGTCTTTTATCTGGCTTTCTCATTACTGTTAGATGGTAGGGTCAGTGCCTCTTCCTCTTTCCCTGGGACAAGGGTTTATGTTTGCATGGTGAACTGCATCTAGGAACTGATTTGGATGAAATATAAGTTGTAGGGGGTGAAAGATTTTGGTTTTAACTGAATTGTGTTATAAGCATCGCCCACCATGCTACAGTGTCATTTTATTTAAAGCTTGGTACCAGTTTATGGAATGTTGATAACACTGCCAGCAGGGTATTGAATCCCTGTTTATACAGTAGTTACTTCTGTTGCTGGCAGTGGTGGAATGCTGCTCTTCCCCTCCTTCTTCTTTAGAAAAGATTTAAAGGGTGTTACAGTATTCAGGCACAGAGGTGTGAAACAGACAGCTATTACAGCTAAGCAGTCTGAGCTCAGACACTTGAAATAAATGAAAAATTAATTGAAAGGTGGCTGAAGTAGTTATTCTTACCTTTTAAACTTGTGTGTAAGGAAAAAACATTGTGAGGTGTTTTTTTTTTTTTTAAGTTAGTCTGCTTATCATGCAAGTTCTGAAAAATAAATAAATGCCATAGTCTGGGAATAATTATTTCGGGATGTTCTTGTTTATCTTTGTTCAAATGCTGGTGCAGGTTCATGTGCGTAGGTGAATTAGGAGGGATTGTCACTGGTGATCAGGCTGTTCTCAGGGTGGGTAGTAATTAAATAGCAGTCTTTGAGTGTCTCGGTTTGCCTTGTAAGTACGGCTTACCCTGGCTTTAAAGATGGGGAAACTTAGGCACAAGTATTGGGACGAATGATTGGGAAGGGATGGTTTAGGCACAGCCCCTGTTCTCCAGCACACGCTCCATCCCGTTTCTCATCAAGCCTTCCTTGAGCCTTGTTCTAGCCTTTTTTTTGTTGAGTATCCAAAATGCTGCTTCACGTTGTGTGGAAATTTTTCATAGGCTTTTAAAGCATCTTTTTAAAGACGGCTGTTGCCTTGTCCGTTCCTGAAGCTGAGAGTTAAACAGGCAGAAAGTGTGGCTGTTAGAGAGGTGTTTAACGGTGGATTGTGCTCACTGGGATGACAGACATCTTCTAAAGACAGTGAGGGGCAGGGGGGGAAGATGCTAAACATTTGGGCATGTTGTGTTTCTAGTCTCAGAACATAAAGGTGTGCCTGCGTAGCAAAAAAATTTTTGTGGAGCCAGTGCTGTTTGTACTTTTCCAGTAAAAGAAAACAAACAGTCCTAAATCTATAACTGCCCTGTTGTTGTTGGTATATGTTGCTCTACCCTTGGGAGTGGCAAAATATTTTTCCATTGCTACTTTGATAGTCCAAATACAGATGATACAGACAGCTGTGCTCTGATTTTTGGAGGCACTTCAGAAGAGCCAAGGGATTATTTTTTTAAAACCTAAACATGTTTGACTCTTGCGAGCAGAGGTGCTCCAGCAATAGTAGACTCTTATAGAGGTTAAAGCCACTGCTGTGCTTTCACTCAAAATTAGTAAACGCTTTGCTGTTATTACTGCTTTTCAGAACTGCAGTACAATTCTGCACTGGTATGAGGGCTGGTTTGAGGAATATTAATAATAAGAATCTAGTAAGTATCGTAATGATAAAGATTGCGCTCTGCTTCTTAGTGGTTGAGAGGCATTGCTTTAAATCAGTATGTAGTACAGTCTGGTTTATAGAACCATGTTTTGGAAAGGCTTAGGAGGAAAGTCCACAGCAAACAAAACTTGAACTCTGGGTCAAATGGAGAGACAGCCCTTTAGAGCTGTAATCGGAGGTACTGAAGAGTGCAGCTTTGATAATGAAATGAGTGGTACATAGAAAGTGGGAGCTCATGCGGTGGCTGATTTTCCTTGATTGCCTTAATCACCTCAGTTTAGTTTAAAATTTTGAAGTGATAAATTCGAGACACCTGTCCCGCATCTCAAGTGGGAACTGGGGAGCGGTGGGTGTCAAGAGAAGGAAAAGGGATGTATGGTAGGAAGAGAGTTGTGGCACTTAATGGCAGGGTTTAGTGGTGGACTTGACAGTGTTAGATTAATGGTTGGACTTGGTGATCTTAAGGGTCTTTTCCAACCAACCTAAATGATTCTATGAGGAGAGCGAGACGAACTGCTTCAGAAGTGGCTTTGTTGGTGGCTGTGTCTTCCCAGGACAGCTGGGCTATTAGGACATGCTGCCTTCTCCTCAGACATACACTGGAAAGCACTGTGGCTTTCTCCAGGAACAGGGCTTTCTCTCCAGCCTCAGGGTGTAAAGCCTCAAACATGGTGACCGGTCTTGTAAACAGGAGAGTGCCAGGAGAAGGATTTTCATTGTATTCATGTCTAAGATTGTCTAACCTCGGACTTCCAATGCAGCCTTTCAACTTCATGGCACAGCTTTCAGACTTTCTTGCGTAATACCTTGAAAGACTTTAGCCCTTGGGCCTCTTATTTCATGTCCCAGCTTCAAGAAAATCAGAACAGATTGCTTTCCTGATTAGGTGAAATTATCTCTTCATCCTGCCTCCACAGGAACCAGATTACAATGGCAAAGGAAGGTCAGCATATTTGTGGAAAAACTTAACTTTTTAAAGAGAAAAGGTTTATGTGATTGCAGTATCTTTGTGCTGCTTCTCCCTGGGCAAATCTGAAATCTAATTCAAGCCACATTTGATAGAGAAGTTGATGGTTCGCAGATACCAGCTCCTTCCAATTACAGGAAAATTAGAGCCGAGATGAAAGACATTTAAATCGGTGCTCCTGTCTTGTCTAGGGCGAGCCTGCACAGTGAGCTGGAAAGATACCTGTCCGGCTTGCTGCTGCTTGACCAGTTAGTGCTGGCATTGCTTGCCAAGCTGCCAGCATGGGCATGGATCAGACACCCCGGCAGCTGCTGGCGGTAGCCCAGCACTTGTTGGCAACGTAGGTGAGGGATGAGCGTGTCACAAGGGAGCAGGTTAGCAGGCATGGTGTAGGGGGGGAACTCAAGCTGTCACTGGAGTAGGTGGAACAGCAGCTTGATTCACCTGGGGACAGGAAGGGATGCAAGAGAATGCTAAATAATGGGGTGAGAAATGCTAAAGGTTGGAAGAAAGTATAACCCTGCAAGTATGCGTGCTCACTTCTCCAGCCTGCTCTGCTCGGGCGCTCTGGAAATACTAATTTTTTAATGATCGCAAATGGGTGGGAAGAGCCCAATCTTCAGGGGAGCTGTTAACTGACCTCAAAGCTTCTCTTAGACCAGTAATTTAAAAAATAAGCCAACTGTTTTTATGAGTCCACTTGCAGAGCTATGAGAAGTTGCCTGTGTGGAACTAGAGGCATAGAAACGAAGCAGGTAATGAAAAGTAAGTATTTTCAGGAATGTAACCAGCAGCGTATGGACAGGGGCCTTCTGATCTCCTTGGCTACCGCTCTAAGTGCAGTGGGAAAGGAGCGACGCCTGACCCGAGTCCTCCGGCATGCAGCGCAGCTCGTTAGGTGAGCCACGCAAACATTAATTGCCCTGTGGGCAGGCGTAATAATGGGGTTATGCAAAACTGTTGTGTACGTTAATATTTACGTCTGATCTGTGAACAGAAATCTTTCTGGGGTGCCCGTATGCAGACTGGTGGTTACAGCGGACTGCATTCCTGTAGGACTTTACGTTGCATCATACATACGTTTGCAGCTGCTTCAGTTACCTCTACCAATCCATTTTCCTCATTTAACTGTTCCTAATTTTTGAGCTACTTTAAAATTGCTGATTTTCAGAGCTCCTGGGTGCAGAAACACTTCTTTCATTCTTGCCAAATGGGAGCCGGCTCATCCAAAAGCCCCTCTCAAAACACACTTTCGGCCTCTGCGAGTATTAATTTGAGACCATCAAAGAGAAACAGGAGGCTTAAGCAGGAGGATGCTGACACAAGGTGAATTTCCAACATCCAGAAGCATTTGCTACTGCTTTTGTGAAGTGCAAAGATCTCAGCTGTCAATGCAAAAGTGTTTTTAGCTTTAAAAAAATTAAGCTATTTTGATAGGAAATCCTTCCCAGTCTCACGCCTGATGACCACCGAGTCCTGTACGCTCCCTTTTGTGTAGCTATACATCGATAATTATCTCCTAGTCCTGGTTGGAATTGTGGAAGCTAAAGCACTTGCTCTTACAATAGGGTGAACCAATAATAGTCTTAAGATTTAAAATTAGACTGTCTGTCAAAATATAGCAGTATTCTTTAGCATATATGAGTATATTTGAGAGTTTATGTAGCTCTTAGAACAGTTTTAGTGAATGTGTGATACCACTCATTAAAAATTTCAGAAATTCCATCAGTAAGTATTTACATATGAGCTATATATATATATATATAAAAAATTGTTTTCCAGTTGCCATTTATATGTACGCTTCTGGACAGATGGGAATATGTTGAAGCAATGCAAATTAGTTTAGTAATAGTATTTTCATTCTAGTATTAATTTAAAACCAAACCTGCAGAAATGGTGCAGCTTAGATCACGCGTTCATTTCCCCAGTATGCCTTTAAGGAGTGCAGTGAAGAGATTCTTTCAGTGCATATTGTATAGGTTCACAAAATTTTGCCCTAATGGTATGGCACTGGGCACGCAGAAGGGGCTGCAGTAAAGGCTGCAGGGGCAAAGCTTCGTTTTGGCATTTCTTAACTCTTGAATGCGTAACTTCAGATTTCTTCTGAGCGTAGTTGTTGTGATTTCTTTTATCGCTACCGCTCTCACGGAGGGCATGCCTCTCTGGTAAGGAGAGAGCATCAGGAGGAATGAAACTGGAGTGTTAGTCTGATCCTCAGGGAAGACTTGTAAAATATCTTTAGAAGATGTATGTTTTTATTTTCAGTATGCTAAAACCACGGGCTCAATAGAGAAACTGGTTTAAAGGCCAGTATGCATTTCTTGTTAATTTGCCCAGTTACCCGGGCTCTGATGACCCTTTCTCTCATGAGAGAGAGATGATGGTGTCACCCTCTTACCTTGCTGGCACTCGCACTGCTCCATAGCTGCTACCCTGCCCTCTCAGGTGCTCTAAATTAATTGCTATAATCAGACCGAGGGAAAGCATGCCCAGCCTCTCTTCAACTCCAGCTTTTCTGCTGCTTATTGTTCTCGATCAAAGGGACCACAAACCTTAAAGCTTGCCCGGTTTTGGTCTCCCGGCTCTCCTAACCTTATGAGCGTTTGAGCGTTGGTTGTTTTGTTGTTTTTGAGGTTTTTTTGTTTGTTTGTTTTTTGGTTTGGTTTGGTTTTTTTTTTTTTTGGGGGGGGGGTGGGGGTGGGGATTGGGGGGAAAACCGGGAAGAGAATTCACGCTCGGCAGATTTTAGCCGCCAGATGGCAATGTCCCCTCGGCCCGCCCCGACCCAGCCGGCTCCGGCCGCCCGCGCCCGCCCCGCGTCCCTCCATCGCCCGCAGTCACAGGCTCCCGCTGGAACATGGCAGATTTATAGCTCGCTCTTTTTTTTTTTTTTTCTTTCCCTTTTTTGGTGGCAGGATATTTGGGGGGTTTTGTGCGTCTCTTGTTTATACCCACGAAACCATTAATTTTGTTTGCTGGAAGATACGGTTGTTTCCAGCAATGCCTTCTAGGGCGGTTAGTAAAGCTGATGTCTCTATGTTGTTTTAATCGTCTTTGGGGGTCTTCGAGCTACTGTCTGGTGCTAAGAGAAAAGTGAGCCAGTAGTTGGGCATTTATTTAAAGAAATTCATAATGCATGTGTCTGTCTAGCAAGCGTTCGTCCTCTGGATGAAGGTACGTAAGTCTGACCCTGGGCTTTTTCTGTGAGTAGAGTTGCAGAATTCAGCAGAGCTCATGTGGGAGATCTAATTTCTAGCAACTCCAGGTGTAAACTTTTTTCACCGACTTTTTAAATTTCTTTATTTGAAGACAGCAACTGTCCTGCGCAGCTTGCTCTCTCACTTTCCAACAGACTGTCTTGGAAATGGCAGCAGACAAGGACCAGTGTGCTT
This sequence comes from Larus michahellis, assembly GCF_964199755.1. Taxonomy (NCBI): domain Eukaryota; kingdom Metazoa; phylum Chordata; class Aves; order Charadriiformes; family Laridae; genus Larus; species Larus michahellis. The sequence goes on along the minus strand of NC_133897.1, from coordinate 113,371,871 downwards.
CCCATGGGACAGGGATGTTGGGAGTCGTGTCCGCCTGCTCTGAGGAGGCGATCACAGGCAGGTCCCGTTACTGAAAGACACATAGGAATTAATTACTGTCTTTGGGGCTTGGTAGCGCCATAGCTAGAATCCATCTGACGGACTGGTTCTATACCCTGGAAGAAGAAGGGGTAGGCAGAAAGTGCTTGAAAAATAATTGCGCAGGCCAACAACGCTGTTTCCTTAGCTGTTGAAGGTACTCGTGGTTTGAGTCCTCCCGGCCATGTTTGTCTCTGCCTTATTCAGCAGTGGAGTGGAATTCTTATTTCTTCGTTCCCTAATTATTATTTATTGCTGGCAGCAAATATTAATTGAAAAAATAAACAGTGATTGCACTAAAAAGGAGAAAACTAGAAGGAAAAAATTCTTGGCAAATACTTATAGTAAGAGGGAAAATCATGGAAAATCAGTGAAACTATAAAATTCAGAATGAGTGATGCTATTTTTTTATTACCTATCCTTCCCTTTTGTGTTAGGAGTTGGATAAGTTCTGCCACATGGAATCTATTTATGCTTGAATTCATCCATACATCCAACTTTGTGTGGAAGGGAGGCCACTTCTTCACAGGCTGTGGCCACGGCATTCAGAGTGCCTTGTAATTTAAGGCATGCTTCCCGAAAATCAGGCTCATCTTTCATGGATCTCCTGAGTCACTTCTGAAAAAAAACTCAGCAATTAGTCGGCTCCAAAGCTTTTGATGGTGGTGGTGTAAGTCTTGTTGACTGCATTTCAGCTCGTCTTTGTGCAAGCGAGGCAGGAGTGAAAACACACAGCACTGAGGAAAGATGCTTTTGTTATCCTGTGGCTTGCTTTCCCTTCTCAGTTCCTATCAATCAAGCTTTTCTTCCTCTTTAAGAGAAGTGTCCTTTCTAATCCCTCCCTGCTCCACCTCCAGGTTGTAGCCCTTAGAGCAAGTGAGATGTAACAGCAGAGCAGTAACGCTGTTCTGTTTGCTTACAGCTCACTAATAAAAAAAATAGTTGGTTTCTGTTGAAACCACACCCTTCGTCCTGTCCCAGCTGCTCTGACCACACGCTCCTTGCAAGCCAGCACCGTCATTACTTGCTGGCCACTTCCAGCCCACCTTCTCTTCAGAGAACCTGAAAGATGTGCTGTGAAACCCAGATCATCCCAGCTGTGGGATGACTAGAATCCATCAGAGCTGTTTCTAGCGACATCTTCTCAAGGAAAAATGTTTTCTTGTGTATATAGTAAGAAATGAGCTTTTCTGTGCACGAGTTGTTCAACACGGGGATTTTCAGTTATCACTTTCTGAGACATCTATGATTTTTTTATAGATGGAAAGTCAACAGAACAGAAAGCTAACATGTATAGGATGCAAAGAAATCCTCAATTTTTCAGTTAGGCTTTTTTATTTCAACCAATAGTTTCACAAGTGCTTAAACTTCCCTGGCAGTTTAATCTGGAACATAGTTGAGAAGAAAAATATCTTCTATAACTTTACAAAAATAAAAAGATTTTTTTTTTTTTAATCCTGCACTTTAAGCAAGCACACTCCAACTCAAGCAAGACAGACATTATACCTTAAAACACGGACTTCTCTTCATAAAAATGACATTCTACCCCAGGGCAGCAGGCACAATAAGTAAACGGTATAGAAACAGAGCAAGAACACTTGTTTTGATTTTTCTGATCCCTTTTGTCCTTTTTCTTAACTAGAACCTGTTAAAACAATTTGCACAATAACTTCTTCGGGTTACCATTTCTTCTATCAGGTGGCTCCTTGAGTAGGATCTGACAGTGGTGCCGAGGGAAAAATTTTCACCTGTCCTGGCAACACTGGCAGTTACTGAAGATACCAACATTAATTGCTTCCCTTCTCAAAACTTCGGCGCTTCTGGATGGGATAAATTACTCGGTTTGTAGGTCTTCCACTGCTAAACCGCTTGCGGCTTAACTTTTTCAGCAGCCAGGGCTGCCAGCACATGAGGTCAGGTTGGAGAAATAAAATGAATGGAATATATTGCATCACAAAAGTATATGGTGCTGTGCAGCAGTTAATTTAGTGCGTGATGAAACCAAAACATCACGGAAGCTTAGTTCTGTGCCTGTAACCTAGGAGAAGTCTTGCAGAGAACACGGATAGGGAACTAAACTATGCACTCTGAAGACTTATATCTTTGTCCAACTGAGCTTCTAGTGGCTAATAGAAAAATAAAGAAAAAATATATAGGCAGAAGGAGGGAAGCTGGTGCAGTGTATGCTAAGAACCCAAATTATAAAATTATGTTTCTGGTCCACACTACAAATAAACTAGAGGACCCCCAAATCAGATTGACGGACACGCATCATGAAGGCATTTTTCAAGTGCTTCCTTTCAGACTATCTCTAGATGACAGAAAAAAAAAATGCAGTTCTTGTACAATTTTTATATTGCGCCGTGTTTGCATTTACTGTAACAGTAGACCTTGGAAAACCTAGATCTTTGCAAGCCTGTGATTCAGAACACAGTTGAGACATCAATGTGCTTTTTAGAGCGAAGAACTAGGCAGTCCACTTTCTCTTGAAACTGTGGTAATATTTCTGACATTAGGCAATTTACAGAGGAGCCATGAAGCACTAATAAATTGTGGGTCATTGCCCTGATGAGTATAGAACACCACGCTGCGGAGCAGTTCCTTTGCTCTCTGCTTCTGTCCTGCATCACGAGTGTGTGCAGATTTCAGCTGGGACCGAAGCTGCGTGGCGCGTACATATGGAAGGAACGGGGTCTGACAGCTCCTACCCATTGATGCTTTTCCAGAGACAGGACCACCACCCAATGTGTGAATAGTTGCTTGTCTTGTGTGATCTAGGGAACATCCCACCATTCCCATCCTCATAAATAAAAATGTGCATTCACTCATGCTGCTAGGTCTCAAAACAGAAGTCAGAACTGAAGCTAGTATTTAAGGGACTCGTTTGATTGCAAGAGCTCAGGAACTCAGTCGGAGATACGCTGGCGTCAATCTGTTGAATACAACGCTCAAGTCTAGCTAGAGAAAACCACCTGTCCTGGTTCCTAGCTTCTCTTTCAGAGGCATCGTGTCTCCTTCTTGACCCTCTAGTTAAAACTCTGCTCCTGATGCCTCCCTACCAGCAACGGGCGCCAAACTGACTCTTCTAGTAGGTTTGATTCTGTGGAGCAGAAAATCATTAAGAAATGCTGATCAGAGCAGCTGTTCATAGGGTTTGATTCATCGTGGTGAGTTGGCTTTCAGCTCCTTCCAGCAGGCTGAAGGAGGATCTGCTATCAGATGGATGGATGAACACTTTCTCAGGTGATTACTGAGCCAGCCTGAGCTCTGTTCCTGACTGTTAGTGAGTTTTCCCTCCGTCTGAGGAAAAAAACATGAAAGATGCGACCTGACCTGGCAGTGAGAGTCTGTGATTGTTCCTTCTCCACTTCCTTTTGCTGTCTCAAAACCGGGTGAAGCAGTTTTGTTCCCACTCTGAGGAAGTTTGCATCCAAGGCTGATACCAGCTTGGAAAATCTGTCAAGCATGGACTTTGAGAAGGTAGGGAACCAGAGCATAGCCATTTGCTACTTGAACGGCTTTTTCCTGCTATTTTTGCTAGCGAGGTCCATGCTATCATTGTATTTTCAAATAATGCTTTTGCTATAGCACAGAGCATAGAGACTCACCTATGTAAAGCTGAAAGACCTTCATTCAAGACAAGCTTTTCCTCTGAAAAGAACACATTACAGGCTTGCTTTCTCTACTACTGGACTGGGCAGCTAGAGGCTGCTGATACTGATGAAGAAATGCTATGACCTTACTCCTTCTTTTTCTTGCATGGGTTCCTGCTCCTCCCGTAAGCCTAAACACGTGTGTATCGGTAAAGGCCACAGCCCAAATGCTGCACGGTTAAGCTGCGCCCTCAGCTCGCTCCCCGTTAAAGCTGGGGAGCATGGTTCTCCATGAACTTGTACCTACCTCCTTGCTGGCCTTAAATATCTCCCCTGCTGCCCCTCCAGAGTCTGCACTGATTCACATCAGTGAGCACACAAGGATTTATTTGCCACTGGGGAAAACTGAGGGTTTCCAGGGCAGGCTCTTGTTCCTACGTGAGGTCGCATCACTAAAACTACACTGCTAAAATAGTGTTACAGAACACGTTGGAGCCCACTTGCTTCTTTACTTTGCCCACCTGGCTGGCACAAAATCCAAGGCACAAATACTGCACGTGGAGTACGTAAGGCCTCGGGAATATGAAAACAAAGGAAGAATGCTCTCTGAGGGCTGTGTCTATCCACCTTCCCCGCAGTCTCTCCCCAAACCAATCCCGATTTGGTACGCGTTGGGATGGTCCAGCAGGAAGAAAAGGGAGGAGGACGTGGCTGCATTTGTGCAACTCTTGCTCCTCCCTCTGGTAAGACTAGGCCAGTCTCCCTCCATCCCATGGATGCCGGTCTGTTTCCAGCTGCTTTCTGCCTCTCTGAACTACAAGTGATCCTGGAGGCCACGGTGCGCTCGCTGCTGCAACCTTTCACTTGTTCCGACGTGAGGTCACATCACTAAAAATACGCTGCTAAACAGTGTTACAGAACACGTTGGAGCCCGCTTGCTGCTTTACTTTGCCCACCTGGCTGGCACAAAATCCGAGGCACAAATACCGCACGGGGTGTAGGCAAGGCCTCAGGAATATGAAAACAGAAGAAGTCCCTGCAGCCTTGTGTCGGCGACTTACCTGCACTGTGTGCAGCCGACAGAAAAATGCTGCTTCTGTCTGGCTTTAAGGGGGCTTGGTTGTTAACTACTCGCTAGGTACAAAGGGAGGCCTCGAAGCAATTCCAGAGCTAAGGAAACTGAATGAGAAAATATTAAATCACTGGTTATTTTTACAACTTAATGATTGTAAAAATAGCTTAAATTACTTGGAATATTTTTTAATTAGAAGTATCAACCCTTTAGCGCTATCTGACCGGAGGGCTGTTGATTTGCTGTTTCTTTTTGTGTTACGAGCTGTGAGATAATGACAAGATAAATCTTTGTGGGTTTCCTCCTTATGTACATATCTACATCAGAGCTGTGAAGTCAGAGGGGGAAGCTGCTATCACAGTACTGGCACGACACCGAGCCCTTCCCCAGAGCTAAATCCTGATGAGAAACCGGGCGCTGGGGAGAAGAGTACCACAACGGTAAGATGGCAGAGACGACCGAAGCAGGATCATAACGTTCCCCCCAGCAGTTAAAAAATAATAATAAAAGGAGACCCCCTTCCCTCCCCCCAAAAGTCTGCAGTCCTAAAGTGCAATTACTTTTGTGCAGTCATGTCAGGCCAGGGATCAGACTGGATGAAGTTCAAAGCACAAACATCAAACGAGTGCCGTTTGGGATTCAAGGAGGAGGGGGGAAGTAAGGAAAAGAACAACAGTTCTCAGGCATTCAAGTGCATCAAGAAAATAAATGTCCCTTTCTTTCGGAAGAAAAACAACCCCCAGTCTGCTGGAATCCTGGCTTTGTAGTCATGAAAAATAAAGTTTTTTTTCACTTCTAGCTGAGAATGTCCCAATATGACACAGTACAAATAAACAACACCAAAGCAAGAGCTGGGGCGCTGGGATATTTTTCCGGTGCCCTGCTGCTATACAGCCTTATTTTATTCTCCTCTGGTGACTCTTCGGATCTGGGTACGGATGAAGCGCACTGAATTAAAGGCATCTGGTAGGAAGTGGCTCTCTTCTCCGGTCGGTCGGGGCTGGACCCGTCGCTCGGTCTCTGGCCGTTGTACAGCAAGTACCTGCCCCGGGCGTCCTGCTCCATTTTGAAGATTTCGTACTCGGTGTGAGGTAGGCGGATGCCGAGGGCGATGCAGCCGTTCGTGTGGGTGACGTCTTGCTGAACCCCAACTTGCCAGGACCCCTGGGCTCCGCACTCGTTCCCGTTGAAGACGTTGAGCAGAGAGGCTGTGGATATATCCATGGGAGTGACCTTCATGTGGTTCACTGCGAGAGAGGAAGAGAGGAGCTATTAGCAGAGGGACAAAACCACAAGCAAAAGGTGACATGCGGATTGGGGTGTACCTGTCAAATCAGAATTGTCTCTCCTTGTTCATTCTTAAATCAATTTTTTATATTTGCAGGTGTGGCCAGCAAATCTATTTGCATCGTTTTGTGTCTTTTACGTAATTACTTCTTGCACAGAACACACACACGCACAAACTCAGTTGAAGAAAACCTCATGGCCACGTATCTCAGTCAGAGATTAAGCAGAGCTTTTCATAAATTCCAGACAATCCTTTACAGATAAAGCCAAGTTGGTTATGCTAGGAGAGAGATAAAAGAGGAAACAATAAAACTTCACTCAGGTTTTACTACTGTCCACATTAATCCATAAGTAGGACTGTTTATAATGTATTTTTCATCATTTTTTTAAGACGTCACCCTGTAAAGCTAATGAAATAATTAGTTCCAACTGGAAAATTTGGAAAGGGCCACAGTTGCACTATCTACCTATGTTTCCTGTCCTTTTTTGCATGACTATTATAAAGTATTGCTGAACTACAGAAAGATGGTTTTTCTCTTATCTGAACAGTGGCTGCAGCTTGCAGTATCAAACATAGAAGTGCTGCAGCTTCTTCAGTTCCAAGTTGCCTGTATTTCAAAGGAGCTCAAGGGCCGTAAAGTTTTGTTTTTCAGCTGAGTTTCAGAAGTTGTGAAAAGCCAAATTGAATGAGCCTATGGAAGCTGAATAGAGATTTTTCCAGGTGTGTGCTTGACACTGTATATCAAGAAAAGGGGGTCTGAATAACTCAGTGCTGACCAAAACAGAGGCAAATAACCAGCTCTCATGCCTCGCGACACACCAAAATCCCGAATACTCTCGCAGGTCATTAACAGCGTGTACGTCTTTTTATAGTAAAAATTGGTGGGAATTTTATTCTCAGGTTTTATAAACAGATATTTGATTCAGTGGCTCTACAGTTCACATTATTTAATCTAGCTGGTGTAAAAGGTAATCTGTGGAAAGTGAACCTAAAAGTTTTACCAAAACCAAAGGAGTGACCTTGATCTGTGAGGTAAGTTATAGAATCATAGAATGTGTTGGGTTGGAAGGGACCTTTAAAGGTCATCTAGTCCAACCCCCCTGCAATGAGCAGGGACATCTTCAACTAGATCGGGTTGCTCAGAGCCCCATCCAGCCTGACCTTGAATGTTTCCAGTGAAGTTGGCATACCGTAAACCAGAAATTAAGCAAAAACTGGATTTCACCCCGGGAGCTGAGCTGGGACATGCTGCATGCAGCTGTAAAGAGCCAAAGCTCTGATGGGCAAGGGTATCTCCTGCCTCCTGTGAAAATACCAGATTAGTAAATTATTCCTGATAGTTAGATGCTTTCCTAAATTGGAGCCATACAAGAAGCTATATGCTTCTCACATGGAAGCTGAAATAGGAAGAGCCCACAGAGTGCTTGGGGCTTCCAGAGGCTCCGCTGGGGCTGGCGCCGTGGCGGGACGTCATGTTTTGGAGATGTCTGTTTGTGCGAGTGGTTAAAGCCGCTGCGCTCTGTCTAAGCGGGGTGCTATGGGGCTGTTTGCGCAGGAAGGCTTCTCAGCCGCAGGGACCCGGGTGGCGTCACCACTGAGCGCTGCTTCCCAAAGTACTCGAGGGGTTTCGGTTAGCTACATCTAGTCTTCGCTGTGGTGGGATTAATCAGAGCTGTCTTTAGGGACATCCTTACGTGCTCTAGGGCCCCTTGGAAGCTGATGAAAGGACACATGCTGCTGCTACATCTGTCTTCAACAGAAGATGATTTATACCACTCCCGACCTGAAAAGCCTTCTGAAGGTGCTTTTTTCTCTCTGCTGAAGGAGCCCTAGGACACAGATCTAATCTCAGACACTTTGCTTAGATACTTGAAGTCTGGCCATGGGACTCCAAGACGGAGTGATGTGAAATCTTACTTTCTTGTGCTGTACTTAAAAGATCCCTGCCTCAAATGCGTGTTGCTTCAGTGGTGTGAAATGCTGTGCAGCTGTATGGTTTGGCTGTGCATCCACACAACGCCTGCAAATCTTCCCAAGAAATGACTAACCCCCGAAAACGGCAGAATGAAATCATCAGCAGCCAAGTCGTTATGAGCAAACCCTGCTCTGCTCCGTAACTACGTGGCCACCTCCGCCCCCAGTGTAGCGAGCCACTCTACCTTTGAACACAAACTCCGTGCCGCCCATCACTTTGGAGGAGTGCACGCCCCGGCTGTAGCGTCCCTTGGCATAGATGGTGAAGGTGGGGTGCTTGCAGATGGGGTCGGAGTAGTGGTAGTAGTGACCTTCCCAGGTGTTGTTGTTGTCATGGAAGATGAAGTGGCGAGTGAGGAAGAGGACCTCAGGCCGCACCTCGCAGCGCTGGCTCACCCACTCTCCGTGTAGCCCTATAGTCAGGTCCGCCTTGGGGGGTAAGATGGGAGGATGGTGCTCATCCGACCGGTAGATGATTCTGCACGCGATGCACGTGCGGTCGTGGTTCTGTAACGAAGCAGAGAGAAACCCTCGTTAGGCATTATCTGTGATAAAAGGGCAATGCAATGAATCAGGCCATCCGTTTCACGTTGAAGTGACACCACCTCAACGTTTTAAGGAATACGTTGTTATTTCTTATCTTTCTAACGTTCTCCTGCAGATTCTCACCCTTCAAAGCACCTGAAACATGGCACCGTTTGGTTTTGTATGTATAAGACTGCACAGCAGGAGCGGAGTTAGATTAATTCCCTCATCTGCAGTTCTCTGAAATTAACATTTTAGTTCAGCTTTTTATTTGATCTAGAAAAGGCTGACTTTATGCTTCAAATCATACAAGAAGCTGGCAGACAGTAATTTATGGTAAAAAAACATACTAGGGACTTGGCAACTCGTGTGCTAGAAATGGACACATTTGCCGAGCTCTTATTTTGCATCTGTCTTCCTTTTAGTTGTTAACTTTGGGTACCATAGATGGGCACGGGCGTCCTAAGCACGTTTTTCAGTTGGGGAGCAGCCTGGGAGAACAGTAACCAGCGATTTTACGCTTTTTCGTCTTTTCCAAGCCCTAACGCCAGGTTGTGAAGTGTACGACGTGGCCGGCTGCCGCTGGCTAGGGTGAAAGCTTTATGTCCCTCTCCAGCGGGAATGGGAATGGTGTCCGTGGCGCCGGCCGGGCTCCATGGCAGCTCACCGCTGTGAGCCAAGCACCAGCCTCAAGCAGACGGGTACCCCCAGGCCCGTCTGTCAGCCCCGGGGGTGTCCTGCACAGCTCCAAGTCCATGGCAGGAGGGGAGGGAATTTCACCCTCGGGCTTCCACCCCCTGACATCAGAAACTGAAACTGCAGAGACCTGTAGTATTTGTTCCTAAGGGTAACTGTTTCTGCCTCTGCAAGGATTTCTGTCATTGGCAAAAGAGCATGGCCTAGCTATTTTCCTTTCAAACCCTATTTTGCATTTTTTCAATGGCAAGAGAGACGGCAGCATTAGCATTTGTCTCTGCTCTGCTAAACCTTGAAGTAAATTTTACGGACCGATAAAAGATTATGGAACTAATTTTTTAGCTCGCTACATGGATGACAAGTAATTAGATCAAGAAGAATAAATGCCGCCCCGCAAGATAAAAGCAGTGTTTTCCGCTTTCCTAGTGCCTGTTTTTGGGTTGGCGATGTGCTATTCGTCTACATCTCGGGCCGTGACAGTAGAGGCTTTCTAGTCGGCTGGTGACGTGGGGAGGGGCAGCGCCGTGTGCTGTAAGCAGGCTTATACTGGGAGTGAAAGGCAAAGACCACGCAGACAGCTTGTGCCTTCATCTTTCAAGGACACTCGATCCTTCCTGGAGAGAGGGGGATGCACTGAGGGGGCGGGGGGGTGTTACTCACATCCACCTTGTTCAGCTGTTTTCCCGAGGTGCAATTCAGGGTGCACCGAGTTAAGAGCACCCACGCAGCCATCGGGGAGAGGGATTTAGACAAATCGTAGATGCTGATATTCATGGCTCATGCTGTAAAGTCCACGTGAGCTGCCACGGAGTCAGCATTTCTCCTTCAGCTCATGGCACGCTTTAGGGGCAACATTTACCCAAGCTTCATTAGTGCCCTGAGTTTCTCCAATAATACAACTGTAGGTAGCTTCAGAGAATCAACACACAACTCTCACAATATATCCCTTTTACACATACTAAACAGGGTTTATATTTGCCCCTGCCCCTGCCCAGATAAGACGCCAAAAGTCAGTGAAGTCCATGAAAAGTCTGCTGTTCTGCATCCCTGGGATGTAGAACAATGGTCTCTGTGCAAAATAATTATAAATGATGCTGATCTGAACCAGTGCTGGCCAACAGCCCTGCTTTGAGGAGGAAGGAGGTTGGACTTGGTGACCTCCAGAGGTGTTTCCACCCCAAAACACATCGTCTTCTGGGAACCACGTGTGAGCATGCTGTTAAAATGGATGCAGTTCTTTCCCACCGTGGAGCTTGTTAACTAATTTTAAGATACGTTTTTCAGCTAAATCCCGCAAGCAGGTGCAAGAGCCATTAGTGTCTTAGTGAAAATACACAGAACATTTAATTGACTAATTCGCCTGTAACTGGTGAAGTTAGCACAGATATGTGCCATAGTAACTGACAGCAGAGGCTGGTGCAAAACATCTGGTTCTCCTGAACACTGAAAGCACATATAAATGCGTAAGGACTGTGAAACTGAGACGTTTTCTGAAATTGAAAGTTTCAGCTTGGATTTTCTGATGGTCAAGAGAGGAACCAAGATCCAGTTACGTTTCCTATTTTGCTCTAGATTTCTTGTGTTCCCTTCCTGTGTGACTTAGGGAAGTCTTATTTTGTATAAACACAGACAATTATAGCTCTTCTGTTTGTGAAAAGATTGGTAGGAGGCTAAAAACATGTGCTGTCAGAAAGCAGACAGAAATTTCAGAGACCTGGATATGATTATTAATAAATTAATAATACAAATAATTAAAAATGTGTGTAGCTCTATTTCTGGAATGAACCTTCAAATACAATCTGACAGAAATCCAGTGTCCACCTTCCTCTTGCCTGCAATAAAATCTCACCAGGTTTCACCTGCAAGCTTGTTTGGGACTTAGGAAACTGGTCTGATGAATCCCTAGCTCTCTTCAGAGGATGTCAGTCATTTTCTCTGGAAAGCGGTCTGGGGCTTTGCGGCTCAGGATTGCTGGGGGGCAGATGACATAGATGGCTAGGAAACAAGTTGGTGCTGGGGAAAGGTGGAGACCGCCTTGGCACATTTCGGGCAGCGGCAGAGCTGCCCCATTTCCCTTGAGCTCCAGCTGTGCATGGGGATGCCAGATGCTGAGCATCCGCCCTGTCCCGGGCAGCGCTGCTGGTACTGCAAGAAAACCGTGGGATGAGGTGTGTGATTCCGTTCACTGCCAACCAAAGCACCAAAGAAACACACATTGTTGAAGTGTAACAGAAATAGCACTTTGTCTGCAGTGATCCGGGCTGAGGGCTTGCCCTGTGGAAGATGCTGGTGTCTATCAAGCACTCATTTCTCCAGCGTGGCCGTCCCACCATGGGGCAGGCCGAGCGTCACTAACACGTTAAGGGCTAATAAACCACATTGATGACAGTAACTTCATTGCTGTGATTGCCCGGCTCACATAAAGCAAGGAAAAGACAGTGTTATAAAACTAAACATAGCTTGTATAAGCTGAAGTGGTCAACAGTAGGAGACAATTTCTGCTACGGTCCCTTTTCTATTGAAGTGAAGTTGAAAGCTCTTAGGATCTCCCAGAGGAGACCCTGGCAAAGCAGCATGGGCCAGCCAGGGTGGTTTGGTTTATATCCACGTTTCCCTCTCAGGAGCCTGTCCTCCACAAGTAGTTTGTGAGACGGGGCAATTTAACCTGGGAACCAGTGGTTTCTGTTGCCCTTGTTCAACATCTGAAGAAAAACAAACAGAAACCCAGCATGCTGTCTTCTTGGTCACCCTTGGCTCTTTGTGGGATTCCTCTGTTGTTTCTCAGATCTAGTGAATGGACAAGAAGGAGATCTGGAATCGATCCTATTTGCAGCAATCTTAGTTTTTGCTTTTTTGAGCAGGAAGAACTATCAAGCATTAATGTTCTTTTTTACATTTTTCTACCAGTGATTTTAGGTTTAAAAAGAGTGGGTATTACTAGTCAAGGCTCTGATGCTGAGCTGGGACTGTTATCATTGTTTGATGTCTTCTCCATCATACTGGGAGTGTAAAAGGTGCAGACTGGTCACATCCGCGGCTGCTTAGTCCCTTGGCTGTGGCAGAGTGGGCAGAAGAAGGTCCAGGATGGAAAAAAATCATGACTACAGGCAGCCCCTTTCTCCTTATGAGGGGTGGGTTCATGTCTTGAGGGACAAGAAGGAATTACTTCCCAAAACTTATAAAACTCATGCAATGAGACTACACTGGCTCTCATTACACTGTGTGAGTGGAGGTGACTCCTTGGGCAAACTCACGGAAGATCCAGGCTAACTCACAGAAATCGAAGTGAATTTTAGCAGAATAAACACTTGTCTGTAGCTCATCTGGCTCTTTGACCTCTGTGGTCCATATCTTGAACTGCTGTAACTCTGTGCATCCCTTCTAATTCCAAAAGTTTTGCACCAGCTCTGAAGGTCTGGCCAGTTACGTCTCTAAGAAATGTCCAACCTGCCTGTCTTCTAATTACTGACGATGTGCCCAGATGAAGGGGCTGAGGTGAACGGGCACTTTTTGCAACAAAGAGGGAGTGGGACAAGGAGAGGCTGGGGCGGTGAGGAGGGAAGCAGAAGTATCCCTTTCACAGGCTGGCTCAGGTACCTCACATGGACGTACCCTGAACGCATCGCTTCCCTGGGACCAGCGCTTGAATCTACACCTACTTAAACCTTTTTTTGCTGTGATACCGTCTTCACAGAGTTATCAACTCCTTAGCGGAAGAATATGCCACATGTAAACTCCCTCAGTATGATTTTTGTCCAAGTAATGGACGAGAGAAAGATCTACTTTTGTTATGAGGCAATTGTACTTAATTATGGAGTAATTTATGCTCAACAATTGACTGTGTTTTTCACCGTTGCTTTTTGAGGTCAGCTGCTCTTGGCTCTTAATTACACTAGCTGAGGCTTTGCAAATCTCTCCCTTTCCCTGTGTGTCAGGGAGAGATTATTTTCTAAAAACAGACGTTCAAAGAAAATATGGAACAGAGGTAGAGGACGTTTGAGTCCAAGCACAATTAAGTACTCCCTAATAAAAAGCTCATTTCAGCATGACATAAACTAAAAAGCTATAAAATGAGCAGTGGACAGGATGAACATCTGTTCTATGTTTTGATTATCTTAGGTGTACAATGTACTAGTTTTAATAGGGAGGGTCTTGCTGAAAGACCTCAGAAATGGCTGCTGCCCGATGAGTGGAAGATCCCTGCCCGTGAAGATGCGGGGAAGGGTGCCTCCTTGCAGCTCTGCAATGCCAAATCCATGGTGCCCCACCTCCCGCGTGTTTCTTTAAAGCCAGTTTCTGAATTAATCCATGAGGCCATGTGGGCTGAAATAAGCCCGAGTCTCTGGCTGAAAACTCAGTTCTTGTACTCGGGGAGAAAAGAATCTGTGATCTGAAAATTTCCACCAACATTTTTCGTTGTCCCTCCCTCCTGCTGCCTCAGCTGAAGTGGTAACAGGGCCAGAGAGCTCTGGAAGCCAACCAGGGAGGTTTCTAATAAAAAAAGCAAACAAGGATGAAGTTCCTTGATCTTTTTCCCAATTGCTGTGGATAGTCAGAAACATAAACCTTCTCAGCATAGTTTAATTTTCTCTTAAATTCTATGGGATTCTATGGCTGCCTAGGACTAATTTGCCTCTAATCAATTCATAGTGTTTTTTATGGCCCAGGCCAAAAAACTGTCACGCAACTGGGATGCTCTCCGAGCAATGGTGAAATGAGCTTTGAATAACGCGTAGAAAGATCTTTTTGGAAGGTGTTCTAGTTTTCTTTGAAAACCTTTGTATTCGAAGCTGTTGTTACAGAATAAGACACCTATGGACCAAACTTTTCAAAATGTACAGAAAAATCTACCCTTTCCTTATGGTTCAAGCAGCAGCTGAAATCGATTCTTAATATCAAGGAGAGGACTTGCGGGATGTACTGTAAGTTGTATTTAGGGATAAAACGAACAAGCACTAATAATAAAGAGGAGGCTGAAAATAGTTCTTTTCAACTAAGCACCTTATTCAAACATATTTGATCTCTCGCCTATCTATTCCTTCTTTAGATCTTGAAAGTGTGTCTGTAGTTCAACCTGAAAATTTTAAAACACACTTTGTCTGAAACAGCTCAAATTGTAACTCAACCTTTCTCCTGTAGAATTAGAATAGATGACTATTCTGATATCCATCTATTTACAGAATGGAAAATTAACATTATCTTAACTGTAACTTACTGTTTTTTGAGGGAAGAGTCATTGTTCAGACTACTTAGAGACTGAGAGATGCAGTGCATTCTTAGCAGAATGAAAAATGTGTTTGATGTTTTTCATTAAATTCTTATTTTAAAAAAGGGCATGGAAAAATATGTCTATGAATACACAAAGGCTGGAGGGAAAGAGATACAAAGCAAAATTTTGTTTTCTGGTATTCAATTTTTCACAGAATAGCAAATGTTTCTTTTCTAAAAATGAGAAAAGCATTTTTACAGGCTTTTCCAGTATTTTTAATAGGGAATTTTGACCATTTTCTGACAAGCTCTCTCTGTCATATTTTATAGTTGCAAATAGTTGGTATTTTACCAGACGAGACACATTAAGAAGACAAAAGCATAGAAGGTAGCAATGTGTAGTAAGCTCCTAAACCATACAAAAATATGGCAACTCCTGCTATAGGAGGCCAGATGTTGGGGCAGATGTGGGTCTGCTGCTCTTCACAGCTGACGTGGGCTAAGGAAAAGCAGTGGGCAATTCAGAGAAGTGGTGAATCCAATTAGTTTTCTCAGTAGCAGTTTGTTTTACACCTGCAAGGTCTTTAAACTTGCATGAAATGACACAGCAGTTTCCCAAAATGATTTGGGAAATCATCTCTCCTTCTCTTTTTATCTGGAGCCACTGCACAGTGGACACATCCTTCCCATACCATAACTTGGTTAAGACATTCAAGTATCAGATCTGCCTCAGCAAGACAGAGAAGCACACGCTCTTTGCAGTCGGCTGTGCTGCCTTTGGACTCCTCCTCGCTCTCCTCTTCCCTCCCAGGAATGCCAGTGTCAAACCAAAACCCAACCCCAAACCCTTGGCAGAGCAGTGGCTTCTTTCCATAACACCTCCTTTAAGGCTCAGGCCTTTTAATTTTCACTTTTTATTCAAACCTATATATTCCATGTGGCTACTCTTAAGTACACCCCTCCCTCCCTGTCCCCCACACCACTGCCAGCTGGGCCTGGTCTCTCCTCAAGGGCTGCTGCCACCATCACCCCGCTCAGTTACAATGCCCCCATGCCAGTGAAGTCACTTATTTCAAATTTCTGTAGGAAAATCCTGCCTTATCAGGTCATGCACTGACATTAAAATTATTTCTACAATGCTCTGCTTCTGCTGTCTGAGGCCCCCACGTCTGTGCTGGTGGCTGTAGCATGAGAAGCTTGTTCGGAAGAGCCAGGTTCTCAGCTGATATTAAAACCACCTTTGGCCAGCCCTGATTTGCACTAGTTAACCAGTGTGTGGCAAGAAGCAGGTCTTGTTCATGGTTGGAAAAGGAGGACAGGTTGCATCTATATAGAATTGGGAGAAGCAAGGGCTAGCAAAAGCCCCAGCGCCCACCCCAGCTCCCTTCTGCACTGTCCCCTTGGTGGGGAAGATGCTCCTGACCAAGCTGCAGAGCCCACATAAGGCAGCCCAGGCTCTGGTCGTTCACAAGGTTGTGTTGCTCTTGCATCGGGGGCTTCCCTTTTAGGGTGGCTCCTGTGGCCAGCTTGTCTGACATTGTCCATGCAATGCCACCGGATGGGCCACGTAGCAGTGGCTGGGTCAAGCGTGTTGCACCCAGCATATCCTCGTTGCAGGGAGATGTGTGGGGAGGGACCAGGCACTGGGTTTCCTGAAGCACAGGCTCAGGCTGGAACTGCGTGTGCAGTACAGACCTAACCGGTGGCCCTGCATCTTGTAGGGTCCAACAGTCACAAAAGCTGGGGTAGGAAACCCCTGCCATGTATTGCCATGAGGGAAAGCACTGAAGAAGAGGGGAACGAAACGCTGCGCACAGCAATGATCTCTCCCAGCCACCCAAATACCGTGTGTCACGGGCAGGGCTAGACGGGGAGGGAACAAGGCACGTCTGGGCAGGACGCTTTAAATCTCACCACTCGAGAAAACTAGGTGCCGGGTTTTAGTGTTAGTAACTGAGTGCTCCTAGGATGAGTAGACATAGAAACCTCTGGGAGAACACCGATTCAAGGAAACGCTTCCAACTCTACAAAAAAAGTTGGATGGCTTTGCCTCACATTGCCAAGGAGCTGAGTCCACAGAAAGGACACTTTTATGAACTGCTCAGAACCATGTCAAGCTCCTCTCCTCCACCGCTCTAGATAACTGCAGACCAAGGCAACGCTTTAACAGACGGCTACAATCTCTCTCCACCACAAAAGTGATAATTTGCAGGCTTTCCATGACCTCATATGAAGCTGAGTTGGCTGATGTGCATTAGGCTGGCTCTGGGGAGTTGACAAGCATGGCTGACACAGTTATAATCCAGCCTGCCAAAGGGAATGAAGAATAACAAAGATTTAAAACTTTAATTAAAAATCTTGAAGCAAGTGAAATGCTGGGGAGAGTGGTAACTCCTTTGCAGGGTTGTCAGTTTGGGATTTCTTTTGGTGGGGAACAGAGGAGCTGCAAGCAGGAAGGAGGGTGGAGATACGTTCAGAGTTATCTGCAAATGTGTACCATATTTTTTAATGTATTGATGAACAGTTTTTATTAATGGCTCACATGAAGGGAGAGATAGTGAAGGAATCTGAAGGCACTACCATTACACAACTGTCTGATCTACGATGTCAATTCTGTTGCACAACCCTGCATAAAACTGAAATAAACACAACCGACATGAAATGCAAAAGTCTTCTTGTTGTTCTTTTCTGATATAAACTACTTGAGCCTGGGCAAATGACAAGAACAAAGAGAAACCTGGCCTTTTCCTCAGATGAATGTGCTTGCATGTCCTCTATCCCATTAAAACGATACTAATTTATAGTGACGTGAATATTTTGGGAAGTATCAACAGAAAAAATTCCTGGAAAACCCGAAGGGAGAGCTTGAATGTCCATCTTCAGAAACAGAGTATTCCAAAATAAAGCTGCCTTACGTGTTTATTATGCCTTTAAAAATCAACCTATATAGCCCTCTGAACCCTGTAGCAATATTACCAGTGAGTCCTCCCTTCCCTCGTACAAAAGATGAAGCAATTGTGGTTAGATGCCAACAACAAGGAAGGTGTCAGTAGTTTAGAGACGTGTGTTGAGTTGATCTGAAGGTCCCTGTTTTATTTTGCTAGGCTAAATAGTTAATTTTAATCCATAGAACTGTATTTCTCTTGGGACAGGCTTTTACTGCCGTTGCAGAACAGATAGTGAAGAGTCAAGTCAACGAAGATGAATAGGGTTTTAAAAGCCACGCTTAGCTTCTGAAGGTTCAGAGAGAGAGTGAAAAGCAACCTCCTGCTCCAGCCCTTGCCTAGCCCTAACGCCGGTGCAGGCGGCGAGCACAGAATGACACCTTCGAAGGAGGACTCTTCTGCAAGGCCACAGCCAAGAGCGCTGCCGAGCCTGGCAAGGACCAGCCTCAGCTAGAATCTGTTTCCTCCTCTTGTCTCTGCGGGGCATCGAATTAACCTATTTGAACATTCTTCTGGCTATTCTTTCTTCGCTCCCCTCACGATTTCCCTAACCAAGAGTCTTTTGCAAGTAATAATGAACAAAAGAAACCCTTCTAGTGTTGGCTTAATCTCGGCGTCTAGTGGCACTATTCTGGCAAACAAAGGAGTTTTGTCCTCCATAATTACACGTTTTGGTTGAGATAATGTTTTGCATATTTCTCTGGGGCTCTTCATATGTTTAACATCTATTTATTAACTTAAGCTCGCATTTCCCTGGGAGCTCCTCAAGTACACAACATTCCCCAACAGATGAAGTCACTGAGTTTTAAAGAGATGAAGACCCAAATTTTCAAAAGCACAAAAAAAATTGCGCGCTTTGTTCTTTCAATGCCTGGGTAAAGCAAAGCCCAAGCACCACTCCCCATATGTTGAATCTGTATTAGCTGCAAACGCCAGGTGCTGCTGGAAGTCAGCTCCCCGCGGCAAATAACCCTGCAATAGAGAATCGATCCATTGGAATTGCATTTTCAGGGGAAAATGCCTTACTGAAAGTGTGTGACCAGCCAATGTTTGAGAATGTCAAAGGCAGAAGGAAGGTTACCCTATCACATTTTAGGCTTCTTGTGATGTTCCAGACCACTCCAGCCCTATTCCTAAGTAAGGATCTAACTAGGACAATTGGTCATCACAGCCCTGCTCTGATCTTTCCCATTACTCTGTCAGACGAATAGCACGAGGAGTTTTTTGTTTACAAAGCACTATTGCTGAGGCAATTGCATGAGAAATAAGCCTCTGGGTATTGCTGTTGTAGATAGTTCCTGTAGCTTTAGAGTAGATATCTTCAAAGACATCTTCTGCCCATCTACATAGTGAATGAATACCGCATTCAAGCCTTCTGTCACACTATAAGTCACTGTATGCATTCGTACATAAGGTGTGATTTTATGACCAATCAGCCAGGCTCCTTGGCGTAGTCCTAACCAGGAATATTTGTGTGATGATGGCCAAGTAGTTCCCCCATCCCAGCCTTTCCAACCGTGTGCTCTCTCATGCTGGCAAAAGAAGCTGCATGTGCAATAGCTTGAATCCCTCGATAAACTCGCAACATCAAGAGACATCAAAGATGTTCAGCCCCATTCACCAGCAAGTCTTAATTGATATCTTGAGCGAGGCTAGAGGACTGCTAAGATAAATCTAAACAGTGACCTATTCATCAGCTGCACTCAAAGAACTTCCATGTATTTTACAGGAGGAATTTGTTTAAGGTATGCTCTTATCTAAGAGAATTCGTAAAGCCTTAAGAGATGACATATATATATATTTTTAAAAGCTCCCTGATTTTATATGAACACTTGAGATATGTTAATCTGTGAATTTATTCAGATTTGTAGCTCAGCATAAAGCTGTCTGGTTTTTGGACAGCCCTTTTGATTTACCATCCTGTGGTGAAATCGCTGCAGGAATCTGGAGAAGGTCCAATTCTATTTGTTTAAAGTCCTGATCATGTGGCTTTGGCATTCCTAACATATCCAGCAATCATTTGCTTTTAATTACCATTCATTTCAACCACATAAGTAATGAATGTGGCTACCACATCCAACTTACAGGCTGTGTAAACTCTTGAGCTGGGTGGAACTTTCTTCTATATAGAGGCTTAACTATAAATTTAACTCCAAATGTGAATCCTCTTAACTTATTTTAGGCAGGCCTTTATAAGTTTAAAATAAAAATAAATAAAAAGGAAATGAAAAAAGCCTTAAATGAAAGATTCCACACAATACACCTGATTCACTTCAGAAGCAATTTCCTGGACTCCCCAACCTCTTGGTATGACTGTAGAAACCTTAAAAAAACAAGTTGATTTAATGTTTCTATTTATTCATGGTGTCCAGTTTCCAGAGGAGTCTGTGACTTGTAGTTTTAAACTCAATTTAGCATTTAAACTCATTTTCAGCTGGCTCCCAGTGGAGCAACAATTAGAAAAGGAAAAGAGTTCAAAGAAGAAGGGTTATAACCTTTCAGCGGTATGTTTGCCTGGAGTTTTTTTTTTTTTTTTGTAAAAAAAGAAAGTATCTCTCTTACTATTCTTCCTACATTTGGCAAACACTAGCTCAGACGGCCAGGTTGTGAACCTGTTGGTGTAGAGAGCTTCATGGTTAGGTACAAACCAACACGCAGAAGTCTTTCATGGCAGCTGACGCAAAGGTTCATTTTTTAGGGGTACTGTTATTTGTATCATGCTGAAAGCCCAATATCAACAGGCCCAGCTTCCCTTGAGGAAAAAGAAATTTCACACCAAATCTGAGCAAGAGGAACCTACCAACAAACACAAAGAGAAGCTGCACTGTTCCCAGTGACAGGACGAGGGGCAACGGGCACAAGTTAGAACATAGGAAGTTCCGTTCAAATACATGGAAAAACTTCTTTACAGTGAGGGTGACAGAGCACTGGAACAGGCTGCCCAGGGAGGTTGTGGAGTCCCCTTCTCTGGAGATTTTCAAGACCCGCCTGGACGCAGTCCTGAGTAATGTGCTCTAGGCAATCCTGCTCTAGCAGGGGGGTTGGACTAGATGATCTCTAGAGGTCCCTTCCAGCTCTGAAGTTTCTGTGATTCTGTGATTCTGTTGCACGCTAACCTTGTGTTAAACCTACGCATCTTGTGCTGTCGAAGGTTCCAGCTGAGGCTGGTGTCCCAGCAACCCACACGCTGTAAATAAACACTGTGGGAGCCACTGTAGGCAGTGACTGGAGGAGGTATTGTAACTCTCCAGAAGTTATAACTGTCCAAACTTGGGAGTCGAGCAGTGGCCTGCAAGTCAGGACCTGGGCCCCCCATTTATTAAACTACAGCAGTTTCATCACAGAGAGCCGGAATCTGTACGTATTTTGGTGTATTCAGAGTTAACCTGTGCTTTCTATAGTAACAACACTTTCTGTAGCCAGCAGTACTCTTATGAATGGGCTTCCAGTGTCATAAATTCAGCCTCGAGATTCAGCCTCTGCCAAGACCTGGCTACCAAAAATCTTATTTGGAAGCACTGTACTTCATGAATACCAAGCGATAACGAGTTGGCTTGTTTGCTTTTCCTCTCCACCAGTCCTCGTAAACATATGATATGGAAGCCTCCCCTGGGAGTTGCTCCGCGATTGGAGCGCACGGGTACCCCCGGGCAGGACCTGCGACACGTGGGACTGCGGGATAACGGCGTGCAGGGTGACCCAGGCGTGCTGAGGCTTCCACATAGAGCTGTCACGCACTCAGGTCAGAATGGATCAGGTCATATGCCTGACATAATGGGCGTTGTGAACATAAATGAGTCTCAGTGCTCTCACAGTTTACTTGGTTAACCTGGCTCGAGAAAGAGACCTCTTATGCAAGATTTGATCCCTTCAATTTGAGCACTGTATCTTAGAGGCATTATATTTTTGAGGGAAAAAGTGATGCTACAGCAGCAGAAGAGACAGGCAGGAAAATCGTTACCAGCGTGTCCTAAAATTACAGCAGACCTGGACAAAAAGCTTATTTTTATAAAGCTGGCTGACAGTACACCTGACCATTCTGACTGTAACGAAATTACTAAAAGGTGGAAGTGTAAGCATTTACTATGTTATCCATCAGCCCATAATAAGACAACTAGATTTGACCAGAGAGACCTGAAAAAACAATCAGCTAGGGTAAATTAAATCAAGATTTTGTCTCTGTTTCAGGTGGTCAGAAAAAGATCTACCATATATTCTAGAAGAGGTACAACATATAGCTGGTGTCAGATAATTCGTACCTTCAGATAGCTGCAAGGAAGAGATTTAGGAAAGAAACCCTCACTCCCAAATAAGCAAAGAGAAAGTCGATGTGCTTGTTTGAATTAATTAAAGAAAAATAAAATTGCTGAATCCAATGTTTTGATGAGCAATGTGCTGTGGTTCATCTGCTGCTGCTGAAACTCTCCACTTCGGGAAGACAAATGTTTAAAAAGAAAAAGCGAATTTGTCCCTGGTCACTTGAAGAGGGCATAAGAATGACAGAGAGAAATGACAGCGGCATTCATACAGAGACACAGTGGACTCTGGATTAAAATTATCACTAGGCCAGGCTATTAAAAAAAAAAAAAGGCAGATCACACAAGGTCCCGAACCACTGAAATTTGATGCTCACAGGCAGAGACGCAACCCAGGGCGAACGGTTTTGAATGCAAGGGGAAGCCAAGGCTTTCTCATCAAAACTCCCCCTTCCCCTGTTGTACTCCTTGCTATTGCTGGTAAGCTGTAGCTGATTTTTGAATCGGTTGCGGCGAGATGATTAAAAATGGTGATAACCCATTAGCTGGAGGTGATGCTGTGGCAGCGCCCAGCTGGAGCTCACCGACGGCAGCAGCAGCCGGCAATGTGGTTCCAATCGCCGCCTGCCTTTGAAATGTCACCAGCAAAGATCTATAGACAGCCCTCCTGCTACAGGCCATCAGCGTCTACTCTTCGTGTTTGATTTTTATTTAACTTACTATGGGGTTGATCAGTTCCCAATGAAGCTGAGGGCACTTTGAGGCCCCTTTGAAAACTGAATTATCAAATGGAATTAGAGCCCCATTCAAAATTCACCTGTTTTTCATTTCATTAATGTGTGTGCCTGCATCTGGATCCATGACCCGCACAGCCCATCAGTTTTTTTTCCCTTCATGCTGCCCCTTTCATGTGTCTATGTTCCAATTTCCTCTTTTTCTCTTCAGGTTATGGATCACCCAGCCTCCATATGCTGATACGAGTCGATTTGCTCTCTCCCTGGCACTGCCGCGGCTACATTGATGCCTGTTTCCCTTCTTCTTCCTTAGTCCTGTATCAAACTTCCTCTCTTCTCAGCTGCTAGCCTACAGTTGTGGTCCCAGCCAACTGCTCCCACCTCCATGTACAAGTCTTTGATCCCATCTTCAGAGTGGCCTTTATTGACCTTAGTTCATCAGACTGCTTTTTGCACATTTGATGCAGTCACATGAACCACAGAAGAGTTACTATTCTCAAGAAATATGTTCTCTGACCTCTGACCTTTTTTTTTTTAATTGTCTGCCTCATCTGTAAGGGTGCAATCCACCTATTTTAGAACCACACCTACATTTTAGGTTACACTAGCGCACTGACTCAATGGCTAAATAATGTGGGCTTTGTCGCTAGTATCTTAAAAAAAAGGCATATATACACGCACGTACCTTGGCATTTTGAAGAGGAGGTTGGTAACTAGAGGGCCGATAGTACCTCCTCTGAGCAGCATCGGTATGAATGTCCCCGAGAAATAGCTCCTCCACGAGGTGGTCTAAGTTGTGGTGCAGGTACTGCTTCTCCACGCGGATCAGCTGGAGCTCGTGCATGGCAAAATTCAGAGCTTTGGTGCATTCACAGCCATTCTCTTCTCTCAGCAAATCGTAGCTCACATCCTGCTCCCAGGGGCTGTCTTCTGGTATAAATCCAGGACATGTGTGGTTCACCAGCTCACTTAACTTCTTGGCTACTGCTTCGTTGTGGCATATGATCTGTATGTTGCGTAGCTGATAATCAGCTTCTGTACCTCCTCGGATGATCCAGGATGCTTGGCGGAGACGTATCTTGCCACGTATAACTAATGTGTAGATAGGGTTTGTGCAGCGATTGCCACCATAGTAAAACTGATAGGCCTTAAATGTATTATTGTGGTAGAACCTGTAAGATCTTGTGATGAACTCTGGGCCTGCTCTAACTTCGCAGCTGTGGGAAGACAGACAGTGATGGAAACAAAATTTTAGCATGGTGGCACATCATGTACAGTGTAGGTAACAAGACTGAGCAGCACTGCATGGGTGCACAGAGACACTTGGGTGCTAATGTCCCTGTGGCATGAATGGGAGCAAACAGGAACCAGGCATCTGTGGCCTGCCAGTTAACCAATTTCCTCTGCTGTTATGCTCTTATTAATAAACTGATTCATGGTGATTGTATCTAACTAAGGGCTTTATCTTTGTAGGTTTAAATACTTTGAGTGATGCTTTGCTTTTTCTTTTTGTCTAGGGACCACCACGTGACTCAATTCTCTGAAAAACAGGAGCAGCTTATTAAACATCTATTCTTCTCTTTTGCATGGTAGATTTAGCAAAAGAACTCGTAA
The DNA here is from genome assembly GCF_964199755.1 of Larus michahellis. Lineage (NCBI taxonomy): Eukaryota > Metazoa > Chordata > Aves > Charadriiformes > Laridae > Larus > Larus michahellis. The sequence goes on along the minus strand of NC_133897.1, from coordinate 113,347,888 downwards.
CGTCAGAAAGTGTCTACAGAAATGCCAAATGTCTACAGAACAGTACAAAGAACTGGCTTCTGTGCTGCTGTAGAAGCTTCTCAGTGGAGCTCCTCCAGCTCTGGTCTGCAGAGGATGTGCAGGATCGCGTCCTCAGCTTTTCCACTCAAACTTACAACAGGGCTGGCACTTACTGCAAATTTATGACCATTAATGCAAAACTTCTATTTGTCTTAAATTTGGACCACGCAATATTCAGGTTTTGTGTTTTTTCTCTTTTTTTTTCTTTTTTTTTTTTTTTCTGAAGGTATAAATGTCAGTTAAATTCCACTTCCGCTAAGAAGTCCTTCTGTGCCTTCAAACTTGTCCCCCTTGTCACATCCGCACTGCTTAACGTAAATACACTACTTTCTGTTAAAACTCCCCAGTCTTTCCACTACAAGTCACTTCAAATAAGCATGTGAATATTGCCTGCTGAGACACAGAAAGCAAAATAGCTCTCTCAATTACAAGTCATCATGTATGGAGAGCAACAGAACTGGTGAAACACAGCTTCTTAATTTCTTTTGCTAATAAAACCTGTGCTAGACACGTGCTCTGAAAACAAGGACCCATTCAATGGATCTAATGCATGTAGTCAAAGACAGTACAATGCTATGTTTGAATAAGCATCCACTTTGGCAACTTGGGCTCCTTCCTACTCAAAGAGAGATTTACAGATATTTCACAGCATGCTGCTTAAAATCCAGACTATAAACTGATTCATCAAGACAGCTTCATAGCTGTACATAACTCCACTCCTTTTATGCATAAACATATAGAAAGCATCTGGAATTTAGAGCATCACTATATTAAAGAGAATATTTCCCCTGCTGCTTAAAAGTGGAAATATTCATCCTTCCTTCTCCGCTTCCTTCCCCTCTTCTCTTCCACATCTATCACTCAAGCACCTTGTTTTATCTTTCCTTACCCAGTAGAGACCCAGTGTCCCTCAATATTGGGAGGCATCTGGACAGTGATCCGGGCTCCATTGTGAAGGTGTTTCAGCATATGATGACACTGTGACTCCTTGAAAGCCCTCCATGCACTCTTCTCTAGGGACCGAGGGTGGGACCTGCTGTCCGGGTGAAGAAGAGCAGAACCTTCTCCCAGCCCTGTGACAGAAAAGTGTAAATTATCATGAGACCCTGCTGAGAAGGACTTCAACACGATCTAGGAGGTTGTGAACGTCTTGTGTTGAATGACGCTTGTTTGCAATGTTATGTGTCTAGAAAAGCACTGTTTACGTTTCTTTTCTCATCTGAAAAAAAAAAATAAATATGGGAAGCTCTTCCTCTCTGTCAGCCCACTAATAATCCGCTAAATAAATTTGCTTTACAAAATACACTGGAGAGAAGGGCTTGAATCAAAGTGCTGCGTTTCCACACCCAGGAGATGTGGCTCTGAACCTGAATTTTATAGACACCTCTGTAATCTCTGGTCAGGACAATCAAAAACCTTTTAGAAAGTTGCATCCAGATCCGGACATAAACTCTGCGGTTTCAACCCACCTCTAATTTGAACGCTTCTATAATAAACTTGCAAATAAAGACTACTCTTTAAAGCCAAGGGAAAACAGATATTAAAAGCAAAGCCTCTGCACACAGGAAGCCTCTGTGATGACTGAGGTGGTCAATTAAAGGCAGATTCTGCTATTTTTATTTTAAAGGGGAAAAGGAATTTCAAAATCTAATTTTATCTCCAGCACACAGTAATTTTGGTTTCTGGTAATGTATACATACAAAACCTACCAGCTCTCTCTACACAATATTAATTGAACAAAATGAATACGTAGCTTCAGAAGGAATGCGTCTTTACTTTTAGGCACAGCCTGCTCTTAGATATGCTGGAAAACACGGATCAAAAGAAAAACACACATCTAGAGGTTAAGAGGTGACAAACATGAACCTTACATAATGGGTTGGAAACTGTATTACTTTGCCAGAAGGAATTTAAGAACTAACAGGCTAGAAAACGAATACGGGGTGGGGTGGAGGGGCTGGTTGTGTGCCTGGGAAGTCGGGGCGGCATCTTGGGAGAGGGACGTCTCGCTAACGCGTGCTCCCAGGGACAGGGTCTAGGAGGTGTCTAGTGGGAGGTGTCCCTGCCCGTGGCAGGGGGGTTGGAACTAGATGATCTTTAAGGTCCCTTCTAACCCGAACCATTCTATGATTCACCCCCATCTTTTCTGGTGCCCTCTTGGCTGACCTGGCTCGGGAACTGGGCTGTTGGGGATCACCAGCACGTGGTGCAACCCTACATCGCGTCGAGCTGCCTAACGCAGGATCCTACGCTTTATGCCCCAGGCCCCATCCAACCTTCAGGCAGCTTCTTGGGCAGCACGCAGCATCGCTATAGAAATTCCAAGAAAAATCAGCATTATTCATTTTTAGGTAGACGCTGTTTCAAACCTTTGCCATTTCCCATTGCAAAAAAAGAAAACAGTGTCAGTGATTCGTTATGTTGGCTAGGTTGTAGATCTTCTGGAAGAAACTTGGGTAACACCTGGCAAAATGGCATTGCTAAAAATATAAATACAGGCCAACCATTTAAAAATAGCAATTCCAAAGCTAAACAAAGGCAAGGACTTATCCAGTAGTCAGGGTAAAGAATGACCAGAAAGAATACAATAAATACTTGAATGTAAACAGTGCTGACCACTGAATGATCTCACGATTTAATGAGATTAATGAATACAACCACACAAAGTCTTTACTGGTAAATCTGGTAGCTTTGTTGCAGGTTACAAATAATTCTTCCATCTGAATGAGAATTTACGGCCTTACTTTCTAAAGGGTAATAAACGCTAGGGATGCTTTGATATTTGAGCAGGCCGTCTGAGACGCCCCTAAAGGAGCCTGATTTTCAGAGGGTCACTACGTCTCCCTTTCTGGAAGTCAAGGCTTCTCAGGTTTTTCTACACTGGTGAGCAAAGTCATTCATGTTAGCCCCAAACAACTCCCATACTGCAGCCAGAAACAGTACAGCTGCTTCAGAAATGGTACAGCCATGGCAGGGTGACTCTCTGCTTGAGCTGACTACATTTTTGGAGAGACAGGATTTAGAATCATAGAATGGTTCAGGTTAGAAGTGACCTTAAAGATCATCTAGTTCCAACCCCCCTGCCATGGGCAGGGACACCTCCCACTAGACCAGGCTGCTCAAAGCCCCATCCAGCCTGGCCTTGAACACTTCCAGGGATGGGGCATGCACAACTTCCCTGGGCAACCTGTTCCAGTGCCTCGCCACCCTCACAGTAAAGAATTTCTTCCTAATATCCAATCTAAATCTCCCCTTTTTCAGTTTAAAACCGTTACCCCTCATCCTACCACTCCACTCCCTGATAAAGAGTCCTCCCCCATCTTTCCTGTAGGCCGCCTTTAGGTACTGGGTTTACTAAATAGTGCTTGACGTGCATGGTGGTAGAGCCTCCTGGGCTGAAGCCAGCACCTCTGCACGGCAGCTGTGTGCTGTGCCGCGTCTGCAGCCCACCTCACCTGGAGCAGCACTTGACACTCTCGAAAACTTGGGCTTATTTATTTTATCTGAAACCTGGTGGGTATGGGGCAGGTATCACAGGCTTTCACACTGCCAGGAGAACAAGTTCAGCCAGGTACAGGTAAGCTTAACAGTATATTTATTTTTGGCGTTACGAATCACAGCTAGTGACCGAGAATTTGCCTTCTAACACCCTTCTCCGTCTTTAAGTCTCCACATGCTCAAATAGCCCACATTACTTCAGCACCTCATTCTGAAATGGAGAGAGCGCTCCTGTCCGTGGGCTCAGAGCATCTTTTGCGTCAGAAGTGACACCGCCTGCAAGGTACCTGGTAGAGGCTGCAGCCATCAGTACTAACTTTCAACAGAAACGTATCTGTCAGGATGTCTCCCGCAGACAAATTGTCCCACACTGAAAAAGTCTTTGAAAATTTATATTCCCACTTGAAGTTCTTACATGTTTGAAACCTGCTATGAAGAGGAGGTTTTGAAATGGTCCAAGTGACTATTTCCAAGGTATTTTTACTAAAATATTTGCTTTTAAGAAGTTATATTTTTGCCTAGCTCACGTCTTTGCTATGATTCCTGAATACAGATGCACTTAAAAATGAATGATTTATTCATTTAAATATACTTGGGCATTTAATTTCTCCAAGCAAAAATCCTTCTGTGGGAGGATACTGTCTTGTATGTGCACATATCAAAGGGGAAAATGCAGCAACCACATTATACGTTCCCAATTATTCCCCGGAGGAAATGATGAAAAGAAGGGGGTTTTGAAGAGGCGTCAACTTAATGTGGTATTATACAGTGGCTTTTCTTTGATATAGCTCAAAAGCAACGGGGTCCCAGCTCTCCCTGTCACATGTATGTAGTTCTGTCTGCAACTTGCAAACAATAAACTGTCAGCGGTGGATGGAAAAGCGATTTACATCAATAGCTCTAGAGATCTGTACCTGCAGAGCGGGCATTTTTTTGGGACTCTATCCATCTGACTGCGACAAATGAGGGCAGGAGCAAGCTTAGGTAACCAAGGCGGGCATGAGAACATAACGAAGGCCGCAGAGACAGAGGAAGGGATGTAGAGAACACACACACGCTAGGCAACAGCACATAAGTAGGGCATGAATATCAGAATATGGATTATGGTATAATATTAAAAGGCAGCAATGGGACCTTTACCTATGTTTGTGTTGCTGGGGCAAGGAAATAATTTAGCACAGGCTCCTTCCTTACTGAGTAATCACTTCAGTGCTTTTATATTTACTGACATACATCTGTACATACAAGTAGCATACAAAGGAGCCATGACTTCCCCTTGTACCATCTGAAGATCAAACACCAAGACTGGTGATACGCTTCCCACACAGGGTACTAAACTGAACGCCGTCTGTCTCCTCTGTTTTTCCACGCAGCAGGTGCCCGGCGTCAGCGCAGTGTCCCCCCGCTCCACCCCTGGCAGTGCACAACGAGGTGCTCTGCAGAACTGAGGTCCTGCAAGGGATGACGTCGCTAATTTTAGAGGCTCCGTTTGGCCGTGTTAGATGGGACATCCCTGGAAGGCTCAAGGTTAAAATGTGCTTTCACAAAGCTGGGAAAATAATTTCACAGCTCTTTAAAAGCCCACTTTGGAGCCTAGATGCTGTTGCAACATAGTTGGAGCCACTACTTTCATTCAAAGAGATCCAAGTCTGCTATTCTTTACAGCATAGACAGATGGGAGGTTTCAGTACCTCCATCACAAGCCATGTAAGTATCTCAGACTCAACTGAGAGTATCATCTCAGACTCTCTCTGACTGACTTAAATTTTTGGGTGTTATGAAGGAATCTTACCCACTCGTTACAAATAAATAAATAAATTAATAAATAAAACCCACCATGTTATCACTCAAAAGTGGGACGGCCTTCAAATAAAAAACAATCATCTTTGCCTGAGACTAACAGCAATAATTCTGTGAAGCCTCTGGTCGGCTTTCACTTTAGCTACAACACAACCAGAGGTCCTAAGATTGTACCACCCACCCCATGGTGGCTGTGTATGCAAAGGAGCAAGTCCAAAAGGAAACGGAAAATTCCAGAATCCATCAGAAATAACAGCTAGAAAAACAAAGCAAAACAAACACATTTTCTGATGAGCTGATATCCAACTTCTCTTTCATAATCAAGCCCTAGCAGATCACAGCTTTAGCATCAAACTAATTGAAAATCCTACAAGAGGGGCTACAGCTGGCTGGGGAATCCCTGCCTGGGCCCTCACAGGTCCCACTTGACAGGGGCAGATGCCACAGCCATTGGAGTGGGAAAGTGGAGGTCAGCACCGCTGCCGCTCCAGTGAGACGTGGAGAGAAGCAGGCACCGCACCAGACAGAGGACTTCAGGCTCTCAGGTTCACCTATAAACCTGCATCTGATGTGGGAACAACCATTCCAGATAAAAATAATTGTTAGGGGGAGATAGGTTACTTTCAAGTTCTTCAAAGATTTCTGCACATAGCTGCGAGTGAAATACAAATCTTGAAAGGGCAATCTGTTGGCAGCCCCTTACCCAAACGTGTTTCAAAACCAGCTATGACAAAGCTCTCCACCAACATTTCTGCAAAAAACTGCGAGCTGCTAGAATAAATGTTTTGGTTTTCTGAAAAATAGCATGCAAATCATGTACAATTGCAACACAGATAATGATAAGTAGAGCTGTGCTTGAACACAAATTCTTATAATTTAACTCGTGCCTAAACACCCTGGCCAAATTCTGTTCTGAGCTATGCCAGATTGCAAAAGTATAACGCAAATTATCTTAAACTGTTTAATCAGTTTAATGAACACCTCTACCAGCATCTAAACTACGGCTGCAAACATGCCCAAGTGCAGTGCTTCAAACCAGGCTCAAAGCTACTGGTGTTCAGCATGTTCACCCTTTCCTAAATGGGAGAATAAATGTTACCTGAAAGTAGGATTCAAACCTGGATTTAGATTGGGATTGCTCAGTAGGAACCACTTCACTTTTCTTTCATTCATAGCAACGTAAATCCAGAAGAGCAGCGTTTTATTACGAATTAAAACAACCTTGAGTGACAGTACAAGTTCAAAACATGTGATGGCTTCATCTCTGATGGAAACATTTTAACATACGTGCTTTATTTCCGCAGCAAACTCTTTTCAAGTTAGAACTTGTCTGAAACTCGAAAAGGCCTTACAACAGATAAAGAATAATTGGCTGGATTAAGTTTATAGCTCTCCTTATCTGGGCCGCTGCCCCGCACAATTAAATAAAGAGACATTTGGATTACGCTCTTTCTTCATGTGGGATAGTGTTAGATAACGCCCGTGACAGGCTTTTAGCTACAGCGCAAACTTACGCAATTGCCATGGAGAATATCATGTCCTGTTACCAAGCCGCGCTCTGTGTTTACCAGTGTTTTCCCTGCACTTTAAACTTCAAAGAGTCCTCGCAGGATTGGGACCCAAATTAGCTACTACAAACAAAAGGGTTGGGAAAGGAAAGCTGGCTTTTATGGCCATGGAAGCAGAGAGGACAATGATTTCCTTTCACAGGTATCTGTTGCCTTCCTTGTGCATCCAGAGTTTCCAGGTATGACTTTCAAAGAGCCGCAAAATAAATGTTTCAGAGCGTGGAAGATCCTGAAGCAAGATCTAAAATACGTTTAGATGGGACAGCTAAACAGAAAGTCCTCCAAGGCTGACTGGCGCAGCGTTGAGCTCCTCAGTTATCTTACGGCTTTGTCCTTACTCGATGCCCCATCTTGGAAGAGGTCAGAGAACCAAGTGCCAAGCAGTTACACAGCTGATAACCTCTGCTAAATGGAAGTTAATTGGGATTACTGCTCTTAATTGGGATGACTGCTGCTACCCATGCGAGGTGAAATGCCACTGTCCGGAACGTGGGCTTCTTGATGAAGCCCCGAAAGGTCAAAGCCCACCTCCCTTCAGGGCAGCAGGAACTCTGCCGCTGGCATGAGTGGGTGCAGCACTGGGCCGTAAGTGCAATTCAATACTGACGGTAGTTTTGTCTTGCCCGCTTTGAAGGAAACACCCTCTGACATCTCTGTGTCAGAGACATCTGCCGTGCAGACCTCTGCCCTGTCCTCCACCCACACCTCACCACCAGGAGCTATTCGGGTGGAACTGCCCCCAACGCCGATGGGACTTGTGTCTGAGTAAAGACAACGCTAAGCAAGCTCACTACGTATAATCCCACCTGTTACCAGCCCTGCTTAAAGTGTCATGTCAGGAATAAAATGCCAGCCTTGCCTTGAATAGCTGAAGGTATTTGCCCTCAGTGTGGTTGAGGCTGGTTTTGGGCTTCATCGCCTGCAGCCCGCCTCCACTGGACACCCCACGGAGCACAAAAATTGCCCTTCCTATACATGGCACCTACATCCTACCGCTGTTATCCCACAGGCAAGCTACAGAGATGAGTGAAATCGAATTTACACTGACAAAATTGTGAATAAAATTGAGCCCACCTTCTAACGCTCCCTGCAAACTCTACAAGTCCTACACTAAGCAGCGTGTCTTCCCCTCTTCCTCTCTTTATCGTCTTCCAGACTTCCAAACGCAGTATTTTACTGAAGGAGGAGATCACATATGCCTCTAGCATGGAGCGCAATTATTTGTCCACTTTATGGATATGGGTATTTATATCTTCCGATGCATTTACTTATTATTTTTCTGAACAGGTTTTGAAATAAAACGCTTCTATGTAACTAATTTAAGAAATATTGCCAGAGAACTTTTAAAAGCATAAATGTGTTTTCTTCTGAAAGGCCTAGCAGTCCTGTCTTCATCATCTTTATTAGTACTATTTCCATGACGGTATCAACAAATTGTTTTACTTGAAGTTTCTAATTCGTTATTCTAACAGTAACATAATCAGAAATATGCTAAAGTCTCTTCTTAGAGACTTCAGACTTTCATTTATATTTGTAAAAAAAAAAAAGTTTACATTTACAAAAGAAATTAGCCAAATTTGTTTTGAATCCACTTGAACGTAGCTCTTATTAATCAGGTTTTCTGGAGCTGAATGATCTTAGCATTTGACATCTGAAACTTTTGTGGCTTTTTGTCTAGGCAAAGAAAACAGTGACAATGGACAACTTCCAGCTGCAAACCTTTATTTTTTTTTTTCCTGACATGGTACAGGTTTTATTTTGATTAATGAAGCCAAGTTTTTCCAAATTTTAATTCCGTGCGGTTAAAGTAGGCATTTCTTAATGTAATGAAAGCAGAAGCTTTAGCCTTGCAGGACGTTTTAACTCGTATTATAAAGCTTTAAGCCCTAAAAATCCTCAACCACCCACCCACACTCGCTCGCTTTTAACCCTTAAACTACCACGTGCAACAGAAACGCAAAAGAAAACATCACGTGCTGTGAAGTGGCTTAACACTGCGATCCCCCGGGATTGCTGGTTATTCTTACATATTACCAATCTGGGCTAGCTGCTGACTGAAGGATGTTCTTATCGACTCCATGGCACAGAGGGAAAAAGCTCGAGGCCAAGTTAAAGCTAACAGGGTAAATACATTTAGACGGACTACATTTCAGTGCATTATATGCCACTGATGTCATTTTCAAGTTTGTAAGAGGGCAGTAGTTTCCCGACACTTGAAGCTCAGATCCAAACCGTGTGCTGCTACACGACCGAGGTGTTTATGTACAAGGCACTGAGTTATACGTTTCTACAAGAGCTTAGGTTTATGTTATTTGGTGAAATGTAACTGCAGACGGAAGAAATGGATGATTTTCCTCCTTCATCCTCTTTTGGCAGCTGCTGTTTTGATCTGATCACTGGCCTTGATTTGTTTCCTGCTCCAGCCAGGGTTCAGCTCTGCTCTGTAATTCCAAGCAGATGAGCCGGGGAGTCCAACCCTGTAATTACACCTCCTCTCTTTACCCTCTAACTTCAAACCTCCCATTTTGACTTTTACATCTCAGATCACAGAGTTTTTAAAGAACACCTCTGGCGTTCCGGCAGGTCTGGCTCAACTAAACATGTTTCTACGCTCTCCGGATTTCATAGCTGAGCTGTGAGAAGGGTATAAAACCCCCTCCTGGGGAACAGGGTCTCCTGCTCTTTCTTTCTCCAAACAAAATACACAATCAGAAGCCCATGCTCTTTATTATTTATTGAATACCATCTGTGTGCTTAGCACTTGTACAAACACAGAGACAGACAATCCCTGCTCCACAAAATCAACTCCAGGAATAGCTTTGAAATCCTTACCCCAGCTCACAGATCTCACACTGAATCCACGTAGCTCACTTGCATTGTAACAGTTTAAAAAAAAATTCCTCTTTTTACAAGTAATCTTGGGGTCCTAAGGCTGGATGCTACTAAGTACTTCAGAATTAGGAACACTCTTCAAAACGATGCTGTAACCGAGTAGGTTGAGTCACTCTTTCAGAACAATATTGCACCCAGATTTTTCAAATCTGGCTGCCAAATGTTAGACATACCTAAGCAGCTCATTAAATACTCCCCTTTTCAGAAGTTGTTCTTGAAGAACACGGGCTTTCGGGAGAGATGGGTTATCTGTTTAAGTGCCTAAATATAGATTTACAAGCTGAACTTGTAAGTTTAAATACGCTAGCTTTTCTCACTAAAATTTTGTCTACTGTGCAGTTTCAGAGACGTGTCAGTCCAGGGCTAAGCTGAGATAGCATCAAAGCAGGACCGTGCGTAATGACACCCAGAGCCTCTGTGCTCTGCAGCGAAACACTTTTCGTTGGGTACACGACCCGGCGCTGCTGCCTAAGGCTTCCCAGCTAATACCACCACATCAAAAACCTCTTCTTCGCCTGCAGGTGAAACGCGGGTCCCCCGGGACATCTCGGCCAAGCTCCCCGCAGTTTGGTAGAGCCAGCCCTTTGCCCGGAGGTGCGTAAAGCATCTTTGTGCGAGGTGCCCGGACCAGCTGCTCCGTCCAAGCAGTTACAGGCGTGCAACGATAAAACCGCAGACACCAACTTCGGTAAAATCCGCCCGATTTCACCTACACCGGCCGGCTGCCGCTTCACGCCGCACCCACGCGTTTTGCGAAGGGGTGCAGCTAACGAGGGGATTCAGGCAGAGCCAGCAAGGGCTCTGCTCGCTTCGGCATCCGTACGGAGCGCCCCCCTGCCAGACTCCCACCGACTCCCACACCTAGGACGGGCGATCGCACCCCCCCGCGACCCTCTCCCCCCACCAGCGAGGTTGCGGGACCCCCTCGCAACCCAGCCGCCTCCTGGGGCGCGCCATGGGTAGCCACCCAGCCGGCTGGGACCCCCTGGCAACCCACCCGGCCCCGCACTCACCGTGCAGCAGCAGGGCTGGGAACAGGTATCTCATCAGGCTGCCGTACGGGGCGGACATCTCCCCGCCTGGCAGCCGCCCCTCCGCTCCGGCCGCCGCCGCCCGCGCCTCAGCGCCGCCGCGGGCAGCCCACGGCCCGGCGCTGGGGGGCAGGCGGCTGGCGGGGCCGGGGACCACCGGGCACCCTCCGGGGCCGGCGGACGGGCGGGGGAAAGGCGGCTTCCTCCGCTGCCGCTCCTCAGGGCTCCCGCCCCGCGCACCACCGCTGCCCCGGCAGGGCTCCGGCTCAGCCGCCGCTGGCTGCCCGAGGATGCCCGCTCCGCCACCGCGTCCCACGCCGTCTCCGCGGAGCGCGGCGGCGGCTCCGCTTCATATTTCCCCTTCCAGCAGGAGGAGGAGGAGGGGTCGGGAGGTGGGGACTCCTCCCGGGGCGGGGAGGGGGGCGGCCCCGCCGGACACCGCTCCCACGGCGGGGGAAGGGGAGCACGGGACGGGCGGGGAGCGAGCGGCGGGGACGGGGAACAGCGAGCACCCGGGGGAGCGGGCAGCCCGAGGGTTGTGAGGTCGGGTGGGATGTGGCCGGAGGGGGGAGGGCGGGGGGGGCGCTGGAGGACGCGTGGGAGAGCGGGCGGGAGCGGTCGGTCCTTCCCCGGCCGCGGGGAGAGCGGCCCCGGGACGCAGGGACGGGAGGTGCGGGCGGAGCTGCGGCTCCCGGCGCCTGAACCCCGCTTCCCAAGGGATGCCCAAGAGGGTGTTCGCCGCTGCGCCCGAAAGTTGGAGAGAAAGAAAGTTGGCGTGCCCCCATGCCTCGAAAAGAAACCTTAGTGGGGTTGCGGCTTTCCACGTAAATCGGACATTAAAAAAGCTAAAAATAGCTGCCTAGGTTGCCTTCTTTGGTGCTGCGCTCTCCTGCACGCTTCCCCCCCATGTCTGTTTTTGATTAGTTTTGCTTTTTATTCTAGTCTTTAGGCCTTGGTCATGCAAACACTTTACGCACGCGCTTACCGTGGTACACGTGAGTGGCTCATGTGCCCGAGTTTCAGCATGAGGCTTTCGTTTGTAATGTCCTCTGGAGAGGGACATCGTGTTTTCTAGTTTGTGTTTGGAGTTGTGGGCCTCATGGAAAAGAATGTGTAACAAATTGGAGGAAGTTTTGAGAAAACCAACATAACTGAGTTTTGAGCAGCTTAGCTGAGCTAAAGTGTTTACATGCTGCGTGCTTAAAAAAGGAATACAAACAATGACGATTCCTTCCAGCTCCCTTGAGAAGGAAGAATAAATTCAATCTTCCTCACTTATATAGGGAGGAAACTGAGACAGAAACAAGTGAGTGGTGAGTCAGAATTAGAGCTCCAATGCTTTGGATTCTCAGGGTTATGCTTGCGCATTCACACAAATGTTTTTCAAACCAGAAAGGGTGGTTTCCAGGGCACTTGGTGGCGGTCTGTACAAGCCTGTACTGGTCAGATATCCTCTCAGTGACCTGGAGAGAGATGCACAGAAAAAAGCAACATCCTTCAAGAAACAGGTGTCCATGAACATGAACAGGTAATGCTGGCTAAGGCTGTAAAAATACCCTCACCCAACGTTGCTTGCTCATCTTCAGCCCATTCCTGTAGTTGCCACAGAGGTGTTTGTCAGGCATGTACGTGAAGGGAAGTGATTCTGGCCGTAGACGCAGTGCATTTTGAAGAAGCCTTGTGTATCCACTCGGCTGTTTTCAGGACTAAGCCAGAGCAAAATTCTGATTTTGCCACTTGTAACAATCCTACAGCGGCAGAGACACCCAAGTGTCTTCACCTGCAGGTTCAGTAAGTGGAACATATCCAGCAAACAAGGAAAACAGCAATGTTCACTTAAATACAGTAAGAGCATCTGTGGGATCCCTGGTATATTTCAGATCTGTGTGTGATGGTTGCCTTTCCTAAGAGGAGTTCCTACCAGGATGATCAGTGGGGATAATGCTGGGTGTGCAAATGGGTGATATAAGAACAAGTAAAAGGCAGTGTATGTGGGAAAGTGAATTGTCGCGTTGGCCATGAGCACGAGGTTATCACGAAGGGGTTCTGCCTGATAGAAGAAGCCAGCTTGAAGAGTCTCACGTGTTTGGCAGGCGTACAAACAATACAGTGTGTAGGAAGGCTCTTAATGTGATGCTATTTACATGAGTGTAAAAGGTAGGCCAGCATCACCATAAGCGGTAATGAAGGACTCGTACTTTTGAAGTATAATTGTATAAAAGCAGCAACATCCAAAAGGAGAGCCTTTTTCTATAGACACAACCTGCTTTACCATCCCCAGATTGAGCAACTTAATTATCTGCAAAGAGATGAGACTGCGGATCACCTGCAAAAAGTCATTTATCCCAAAAGTCGGTTATCCCAGAAGCTCACGGTTTCTTCCCTGGGAAGTGACAGTCCCCCACAGCAGCATCACTAACAGCTTTTCGTAAGAAGAAAGGGGAATGACTTTACTGCTCCATTGGCCAACTTGGTAAATGAGGCTCCACTTGTGATTTACTATCAGTGCAGCTTCAGATGTGGTAATGAAGTAAAAGGAAATCGATACCCGATGGGTTCAGACACGGGAGAACTTGCCAAAACCGACATAGACTATACTTTGTCTTTTACTCATCTTTCTGATTTTATGTTATTTTAAGGATGTGGGTTTTATTTCAGCCTCATGCACAATATTTTTTTTAAATATACCAGTCCTACTGGTTTCATTACTGCGCCCCCGTTCAGAATGTGCTGTAATGGGGAGCAGTGACAAATAACAGCTCTTCGCACTTTGATCTAAGCAGCATGTCACATCAGTGCTCATTAAAAATGGTATTAACCAACCCAACCATGACTTTCTGAACTTGGGCTCCTGGGGCAGGGTATATACCTAATGGAGGTATAATGTAAAGTCATTTACAAAGGCATCTCTCAGCTGTATTCTCAAAAATCTCATAGGGGTCAAAGCGTTTCAAAAAGGGAGCCGTCAACAGAAGTTTGCACGGAAAGGAGCTGTTTTGAAAAAAAGAAAAAAAAGTATGGGAAATGTACTTTGTGGCTGGGGCCCTCTGCAAAAAGTATTAAAATAGGAAGAAAACTAACTTGTCGGACTTGTTGTGTGACACTTCAAAGATCTAGGCAGATCAGCATAGCACTTGTCTAGCTCAAGTGCTGTCTGGTTGGCTGGCCGCCAATGCCAATCTGGTGGTGAAAGATCTTGAAAGGAGAGAGAGGATGGGACAGAATGGAGGGACGTGGGACACTTCATGCTATGGAGAAGAATGGGATGTGGCAGCACTCTTTGACTTGGTAATGCTTTGACAGTGCCGCACCTATGATTTGCTAATGGCTATATTGTGTTTTTAAAAAGACGATATGTTCTCTTGGATAAGTCAAAGTAGCGGGACATAAAGATTTATTAGGAAGGAGTAGGGTGACTAATTCACAAAGAATCAGACGCCTGTCATGTTTCTATTTGTGAATTGTCTGTGACAAGTTCATCAAAATAAGTGAAGATTTGGAGAGAAGTTTTCCTACATGTCCAGCTTGAGTTAGAAGCTGCAGGATGAGCCCGGAGCCTGTCTGATACACAGAAATATGCACTATGTGACATCTTACTTTGGCTTCAGCTGTTTGAGGGAGAAGTTAAACTGTTTTATGATGTAAAACAATTGGCAATTGGTTTGTTTCTCCTTTCAATTTGGACTGAAAAAGCTACAGTTTATGAGGTATAGCAGGGTTTATTAGTTACTGCATCTATCATTTTTATATTTTTAGAATAAGGTGTTTAAGCTGATGATTTTTTTTTTTTGTATTCTTTGTTAAAAAAAGTAACTGAAAGAGTCTTTGGCAATATTTTCTAGATGCTCAGCTGCCAAATTGTGCAGAATACTTCACCTTCCCCTACCAGAGACTTATTTTCAATGCAGCCATGGAAGCCAGTGGAATTCTATGATTATTTTAAGGGATGCTGTATCTGGGTTTAGTTTTCTCAAGTATGTACCTGTGGTAATGCTCACCTGCAAACTGTGGCTCTGAGATGGTGCAGTTTGCCATAGAGGTCTATCCTTTATTGCTCTTCCTTGTTTAGGTAGATAACTAGGATGTGAAGTATATTTTGGAAATTGATTTATTTTAGTCATCTAAGACACAATGCATGTGTTGAAGCTCTGCTGCCTGGTAACAGGCGTAGAAAATATAGACCAAACATCGTAAAAATGAAGGTCTTGTGGCCATTGTCAAGATAGGCTCTTTTCTCTCTATTTTTTTCAGATATATGCAGAGACATGCATGCACATTCACACACGGAGCCCATCTGCTAGAATAGACTTGCTGGTTTCACAAAAATGTAGTTATCTGAAGTAGTTTTTTTAGTTTCATTATAACGCTTTGAAAAGTAGGTGGGAATAAAGGTATAAAACAACATGAAGAGTAGATCCTGCAGAGCTCGGGCCATCCCAGACAAAGAAATCAAAGAAAGACATAAAGAACTCAAACAAAGCAAATGGTTTTCCATAAAATAAGCTCTCTCCTTGTTTCTCCACTTGTTTCTGGTATTTAAAATGTGCTGGTGATTTGATTGCTCAGCGCCAAAGAGGAACTTCTCTGTGTAGAATTACTTTACTACGAGCACAGACAATTTCACGGTGCTGTTGCTGCAACCAGAGCTTTAGGGTTGGGTCCAGCTCCCAGGGAGCTCGGCAGGGGTCTTGCCATTGACTATAACGAGGGCTGGATCAGGCCCTGGATGAGGCTGTTGGAAAAGGCCAGCTGGAACAGCGAGTGCTTGTTGTATGCTGGCGGCGTTCAACTGGAAGCACGGCAGATGGGGGCCAAAGATATTTCTTCATCCAGCCATCCTAACCTTCTCCAGCACTGCTGATTTAGTTTGTTCATGGCACTCAAATACCATGACAATGAATGTGGTAAAAATGCCTTCTTAAGCGTAGTTTATGCCTTCTTTTGTTTGCACAGTGGCTTTCTAGTGTTGTGACTTAAAAAAAATACCAACCCCACACACCCAAACCAGCAGATTAAAAATCTGTTGCAGTCTGGGCAAAAATGCCCTTCATATATCTTCTTCTCTGCAGCGTTGTGCAACTAGTTGGAGTAGTGACGGTTTCCATTGCTGTAGACAAAAGAAAACTTCTGGAAAAATTTAAACACATGTATGGTGTTGTTCATTGCCGCTTATATTTTCTCGGAGTGAAATTAAACTTTGATTTTGATTAATTTCTCAGAGAAAATGGAAGTTCTGGCAATTTTTTTATAAACTATCCAAAGAAGCAGATTGTATTTCCAAACTGAAAAATGGATTAACGTGACATGCCAAGCTTGTGTGAGAGTCTCAAGTAGCAGCTAATGCACCTGGGAGCTACTTTCTTAGTGTATATTCTTCTTGAAGTCCCCACTGGGGCCAGTGCTTCTCCATGTTAATAACATCCTTGGGGAAATGGGATTTTCATCACCTGCAGAGCACTGCCCGTGGTCTGCTTTCCACTTGGCAAACCTCTGCAGCAGGGGAAACACACAGGGGAGAGACAAAAAGAGGGAAACTGAACCTATTCCAGGCAGCCCTGTAAAAGTGGGAGCTGTTCCTTAGCAAGGAGAGGAGGAAGCCCTCCTGCCCTTCTGCCCATAGCCGACCTGAGTGGTCAGCTGGATGGCGGGGGGGGGATGCTGAGCGTTGCCTCGAGGGAGCAGGCGGGAAATTTTCTCGTGGTTTTGCTCAGTGTTTGTTTTCAGTGATGAGTCTCTTGTAACGTGCTTTAGATAGATACACAAATGGCCAAACACAAGTTGAAAGTATGACCCTGTCTCACCGTACTTCTGGGGTTTTGTAGTGACCCTTTGGCTGGTTTGTGTCCAGTCATTCTCTTGCTAAGGCTGGTTATTTCTCAGTGTGATATTACGGCAGCCACTTTCAATCTTGATCTCAAATCACAGGTATCACAGTCTTGGAGCTATGCAGATACGTCAAATATATTCACGTGCAGGTTTTTTTTTCTTCGTTCATTACAAAGCTGACTCTTGTTCAAAACATTCACTGAATTTTAGACTCGGGGTCCTGGCTCTCAAAACCACTTGTATGTTCAAGCACAAGTGCATTTTATCAAAGCCCTTTCCCAAAGGGGGCTAACCAGCGTCTCTCAGCAGAAGAATACCACTTCCACACACTGTCAAGCAATGACAAAACCAAGTGTCATTCTGCCGCTGAGGGCACAGTTGGCTCCAAAACAACATAGAAGCATATGTTTTCCCAAGTAGTTTGAAAGTAAGGAGGAGGAAAAAAAATTAAGCCACAAGAAGTCTTGGAGAGTTACCGTTTCTAGTCTTTTCAGCTGGGGTGGTATGAAGGCCAGGGGCAAGCCTCTGCACTGGCTAGCTGTTCAAGGCTAGTGCACATCACTTGGTTTCTCAAGGCCTTGGTTTCCCCAATAGTGGGAAAAAAGTACAAATCTATGGGTAACTTTGTGGACTAACATAGGGTGGGAGTTCACCCACAGATAGAATAGCATTAATACGGCTTTAAATAAGATATGTCACAGAATTACAGAATGGCTGAGGTTAAAAGGGATCTCTGGAGGTCATATGGTCCAGCCCTCTTGCTCAAGCAGGGCCACCCAGAGCCTGTTGCCCAAGACTCTGTACAGGTGGCTTTTGAATATCTCCAAGGTGGGAGACTTTGCAGCCTGTACAGGGCAACCTGTATATACATTATCTCAGGGTATTCCCAATCAACTGCAGTAAGTTTTGAATTCCTTCCCTTATTTCCATCTATTTATAGATGGATAAAGGTAAAGGTAAAAGGTATATTATATACATATATTTGTATAGATGGTGTATGTACATATACAGCGTGTACATATGTATAAAATATGTCTATTTTCTGTATGCATAAAGTCTTTGAAACATCTGGATAGTGCATTATCCAAGCACATGCTTTTCAAGTCCATACAGAGCCAGCCAGCTTGCTGACTGCCTGAATTAAACTGCAGTCTTCCCAGACAATTCTGTCTGCATCTGTAAGGTGTTCTCTAGGCTACTTAAGAGCTGCCAGGTTCTGTAGGGAAACTGCTTATCTGCTGAGAAAATATTACCTGCAGCTTCTTGGAGAGAAGCTCCAAGTTTCTCTGAGCAGTGGCTAAATTACAGTTGTAGGTAATAAAAAGAGAAGAGAAGAAGGAAAAAAAAGACACCAGCCAGCTGAATTCATTCTGGCTCTTCATTCTTTCCTCTCCCCGTTTCTGGCTTGGTACAAGGAGTGGGTGTATAACAGCCAGAGTGGTGTAAGACATCTCTGTGTTTTCTGGGGCCGATGCTATTTAGGCTCCAGAAAATAGCTAATGAGTAACCGTCCAGAGTAAGAGAGAGCTGCTCTGTCCCCTTTTGAGTCTTTGTCTATTATAGACAGCTGCGCCGAGCAGTCGCATGGTCTCTGTGTCCGGAGGATACCCCACACCTCCTCTCCTGCCTTTTATTTTTGGCCTGGGCAAAGTTACAATTAACTTGTGCCGAACAGTACATAGAGGTACCTTCTCTTCCTGCCGTGGGAGGAATTAACAGCAGCTCAGAAGCCCTTTGTCCCTATCCCATCCACCGCCTGCGACCTTGAGAGCTCCGGCAGCCCCTTCCCCAGCTCCTTCCCTTCGCACCGCTGCTGAGCCTCACACCAGCAAGGAGCATGTACCTGTTTGATAATACCATGAGTATTATAACGAGCACCTGGTCAAAGGGACATGCTCGCACCTCGGTTGCCTTGCGCAGTGAGGGGCTGCGCACGTGGGATGCTCGAGGAGGAAAACAGGGAGCAGAGGTGTGGACCATGGAGAAGGCGGCCAAGGCGTGCTGACCCTCACACCGCTCTTCCTCTGTCGGACGCACGCACGCAGAAATAAACACCCCCTGCACGGGCGACTCGTGGAACTGTTTTTCCCATCGGAATAATCGCAGCTACTCCAATTATAACCACACGTGTGTGTGTGGCTTGCTCCTGGCAGATCATTCAGCGATCTCAAAGCTATCAAGTTACTAAAAATATCCCCTTCAGCCCGCTCTTTAATTACTGAACTGTTCCCCATCACGTTACAGAAAGAAAAAGTACATTTGGTAGTAATTGTCTGATGTGAAGGAGTCTACACAGTGAGCTGTGCTCATCATGCAAGTGTGGTAAACTCCCTGAGATGTTGTTAAAGGAGCGCTTTTCAGAGGTTGCCTCCGTTGTGCATCAAGGGTGAGACAGCTGCTGCTGCTCCTTCCACTTTCATCTCTGCTCTCCCAAATCTGGAGGAAGGTAATACGGACAGAGCGAGTGGCCGGTTGGTGACTCTGCATCGTCGCACCTGCGGGGAGCACGGTTCTCTTCTGAGCATCATTGCGCGTGAAATCGGAGCACACTGCCTGTGATGAATGGAGCTGTTTGGAAGGAAAAGAAAGGGGTGAAGTTCACACAAATTCTTCAGGTCATACCAGATACGCAGCATGGATTTTCATTTTTCCACGGGGGGCACAGAGAGACCCAAGCAGTGGATAGGAGCTAACATTTCACTCACAGAGTGTGAAACAGAGTGCCTTTCTGTACCTCTTGTCTATTTTTAGTGATGTATATTATGAATATAGACATCAGCATGGCTACTAAATCTTCTGATAGTGCCACCACAACAGGGTCCACAGGCCAGAGTAGCCTATGGGCTACCACCTCCGAGGAATACAGGGAAGAGGAGTAGGAATGGCTGCGCGTAAAGGGCCATCTGCAACATGCTCCGCCGCTCAGAGACTCTCTCATCCCTTGAACATCAAGATTGGGAAATCAAGAACTCGAGAGAAGTGCAATTTAATTGCTCACATGCTTTCATGGTTAGCCATTACCAAACTGTTATTACTCATCTCATTCCTGTTTGACATGAGTCTGTAGCTATTTATGAGCTCTTAAAACTTACTTTTACTTTGCTTATTCTTGGTTTTGGCCACCTTGACAGTACAGAAGTTTGCTCTGATGAGCTATGTATTCCTTATTCGCTGGTGAAACGTTCTAGATGTAAGCACTGGGATTGCTTTACGGCATGATAGGCAGTATAACTCGTGTCCCAGGAACAGAGAGATGCCCAGCAGTTCTTAAATAAAGGATGGCAATTAGCCTGGTTTTTACCAGCCCCGATGATGATGATGAAAATGTTTATCCCTTTACATGCTTTTTCAATTTGCAAGCACACCTCTACCACCCAATATGTTGTTCCAGGTTTTGTCCAGGTTTATACAGTTCAGTTGTGTCCTATTGCAGCCAGTGGGAGTTTCACCTTTGGTTTCAACAGAAGTGGGATAGGTTGTAGGGCTAGTGACAAATCCTTTATAGTTCAGTCTGAAAACAAGTGCAAACAACTGAAAGAAATGTCTTAATAAAGATAATTTGCATGTTGAAACTTACATTGCGTAAATGTGCCATTAATATCATTAATATCTTCCTGGAGATAAGATGCAATGAACTACTTTGAAGATGAATTGCTCAACTTACCCCTGGCGTGACTTCAGTGGAATCTCACCCACTTCTGACAGTGATTTATTTCGTCTGGAGCACTTTCCTCTGGGAGTCCAAGATGTCTATCTTTTCAAATCCATACAATCTAACATCAGAGAACTCAGAAGCAGGACTCTCAAGTTCCAATACTAGCTCAGCCATAAACTAGCATTATGCTGGTTATCTCACTTAATTTCTGTGGGCCTTGGCTTAATCGTAAATCTCAGAGGCATACTTGTTTCTTGCAAAACTTTTCAGAATTTCACTTTGAAAGGTGTACTCACAAAAAATTTAAATTACCACAAATTAAACACCTCTAAAATAATTTGCAAGTAGAGAAGGGATTCATTCCCACTAAAAGGAAAGGAGGAGATGTTCCCTGAGGCTGTTGTAGAAATTTTTGATCATGCCTAATATGGTGAAATAGCAAAGAAGTATTCTTTGGGTGTTTGCAACAGAAAGAGGCCCTCTCCTCAACTTTCTCTGTTCTTGTATTAGTGTTTGTTTGTGTATTCAAAAGTTAAAAGTGTTCACTGCTGTTGTAGGAGAAGTGGCAATGGTTCAGGCTTGAGCATGAGTTGTGTTGGGCTGCATTCAAAATTTGTCATATTTGACATGGAATAAAAAATTGCCTGTACAAATGTTAGCTTAAGAAAAAAAATGCTAGCAATTTAATCCTTTACGTTAAGTAAACAGTTGGTTTAAGTAAAAAGTAGGTTAAAGAAACCCACCTTTAAGCCTCCTTGATGTTGGCTACGAGCTGTTTTGGGTCTGAAATGGGTTTAAGTGTTCATTTTCAAAGTCTTACATTTTAATGTGTACTTTGCATCTTGCCTCCAAGCAGGTATGAATAATAAGAGTGGGAATGGAGGCACATTTACACGGTCTAAGTTTCAAGGAAATTTGCCGGTATTGCAGCAATGCAACGTGGAATTTAAGAGTGCGTGGAGCCCTTATTGGTCCTCTGCTTTTGTTCCTCCACTCTTTTTTCATACCTTGACTTTATGTTTTAAGAGCTCAGAGTCCTTTTTCTCTTCTGAAGAGAGGGCTGTGATGGTAACACTGAGGGACCCCTGGTCTAGCCTGACTTCTTGCCTAACAGAAGGCTTTTAATTAATAGCGCAGTCACTTGTCACTGAAGTTGAAGAAACCATGATTTAGCTAAACAGTCTCAGACACTTGGACAGAGCAGAGACAATTCAAAACACTCATATACAAAAAATATTTTATTATAATGATATGGGGAAGTAACACCCTCAGAGATATGGTGACAGTTAACAGAGAGATGTGCTAACAAGTAAAGTTTTATAAGCTTTTTTGTAAAGAAATATTTATCTGCTGATGAAGGACACTTGGTAAATAGTAGCAGCTGAAGTAACACTAAGCAGAATGGGGTACAGTTTATCATACCAACTACATTATATTCTCCTGTTACTATTTCTCTTCTGCGTAAGAATATTAGTGTTAAAAAACTTAAGCTATATCTTAAGTACG
Organism: Larus michahellis; assembly: GCF_964199755.1. NCBI lineage: Eukaryota > Metazoa > Chordata > Aves > Charadriiformes > Laridae > Larus > Larus michahellis. Next base: position 113,326,052 of record NC_133897.1, on the reverse strand, counting down.
TGTTTGTTCATATGTGTGTTTGTGTAGATATATATATACACACACACATATACACACACACATGCTCATATATCTATATATCTATGCCAAATCCTTTTATATCTAAACTGTAGATTGTGTCACAAGATTAAACAGCATGGTTTTGTAAAACTAAAATAAAACATCTGTTTGGAAAGGCCCTGGCATTGTAAGAAATTTTTGCAGGCCGTATCTGCATTCAATGAACATTAGCCCACAGAAGGTTTTATAATTATTTCAACTCTAATAATCTCATCACATACATTCAGAAAATGAAGCTGAAGGATCTGTTGAACTTCAGCAAATGCTTCTCCTGAATTGCAGTCGTTAAGTTTGCATAATATTCTCTATGGTAATCTGTTGTTTTCACTGGCTCGTAATTTGCTGAGCTGTCTTAGCGGGGTCCCTACTTTAAGATGAAATATGTTTTCCAAAGACTTCAGCAAGAAATAATTAATTTTTCACCACTTCTGTGAAAGGCAAGAGAAAATGTTCAGCTCACCTGTCAGAAGAGAAAATGCCCTCTGTGAACCTAGTGAAGAGGCTGAAACGGGGTATCTGGGGATCAGAGTCCTTCTTGTACAAGGTAACTATGCGTCTTTAAAAAACATTTATTAAAAATAGAGAAAAAGATTACTCCATCCGAGGCATCCAAAATTAGTGGGCATTTAAAAAATACTCTACTTGATTTATCCCAGGTCTTACCAAGTCAGGTTTTGGTACCCAACTTTCTGAGAAGTACGTCACTGTTTTGTCTACAAGACATCGTTGCTTCTGAGATGGAAACGATTCCAGATTCTGTTCAGTTCTGTTTCCTGGTGAGCAGAGGATATATTTACCCATCCGGGACAATCACTTCATGATCTATCAGGGAAAAACACTTTGTAATTGCCATACTTCCTTGCTGCTGTTGATACAGATTGGCTGCCTGATGCACTGATCGGTGGTAATTGAATAGCGCAGTGGGTGGAGGTCTGCTTCTCCTCTGGAAATCAAATCACTTCATGTTACACCATAATTTCTCAGTCCTTTCGGGATTCCCCTCAAATAAGGTAGCTCAGATTTGAACACTTGTTCTCAAAGCAGGGCGAGGACAGGGAAAACCGTTGTCTTTTCATCAACGTACCAAACTCTGTGGCAGAGCAAAGAAATGTGAGCTCTGAGAAAGAAAGATTTTTCATTCTGTCGGCCTAAGTAGAAATGAAAGCCGGAAAACAGCAAATTGCAGTTGTGAAAAAAATCACGTTTTTACAGCTATAGCTGTCCCGTAGTAAAATGCACAAACTGGGAAGCGTGATGGATCCAGTCCTATGGGTATTTCAGAGTGGAGCAGGCTGGGTGGCGATGCCCTGTGCCTGTTGCAAAGAGGCTGAGTCAGGCGGAGGGACTCTCACAGCTATTTCCACTCCGTGTGGGTCATTTGCACCCTGTTTGTTGCACCCTACCTTTGGGCCTTGGAAAGACGATGATTTACAAGCAGCTCCGAGCTCTTAGTGAAGGTTCTAGGAGTAAGGCTATTCAGTCTTCCACACAAGGCTCTGGATGCAATGACATTGGACCAGGTCCTGGACCTTTTAGATGTACAGATATAGATGAAACCAAAATTAATAGAAGCTTTTAGAAAAGCAGAGACCTAAATGTATAGCGTATTGGTCTACATGTGCTGGTGGGGGTCCTTTAACATCATTACACATCCAAATAATTGCACTAGGCTTCCAATTCTTGCTCTCTTATCCCTACTCTCATGTCCCCTCAACCACGCAGACTAAACAAGCAAAGCACAGAATTGCTATTTTTTAATCTTAGGCCCCCTTCTTCCCCATATGCTTCGTGTTTTGGTTAGGCAACTGGCTAAGACTTTAGAGACTGCTTATTAGTATCCATGTGGATGTAATTTAACTGTCTTTTATTCCAGTCATGCTTTTATTTGAAATTTTAAAAGATAGTGGTACAATACTAAAAAGAAACAAAGAAAAAAAATTAACGCGTGATTCCGTTCAGAAAAGACACATTATTCTATGAAATGGTGAACCACTGTGCAAAATAAATCAGGCTACTAAAGAATAAGAATTAAAAGGAGAACCAGTAAATAGTACCAAGTACCAGTGTCCAGCAAATACTAATGTACTGGCTGGGCACCAGAGACAAAGTTTAGGCTCCGTTCTTGCATGTCCTTAAGTTCTTGAATAATCTTGTGTATATATGGGGAGTGTCTATACCCGTGTCTGGAGGACATGGTTCCACGTGAACAACTCTGCTATGCAGAATTAACTGATGCAGCCGTTTCACTGTTAGAGCTGTGAGCAAGTGGCACGAAAGCATTGACTTAAATTCAATCAGATTAAAACATTCCCATAATAACCTTAAGGAGTAAGTAAGTAAACGTTATCACATACATACAGGAAAAGGTGAGGCATACTGTATATTCTCACGCATGTACTCTGTGGGTCAGGCAGATAAATTAATTTTGGCTGAGGTCTATTTTCTGTCTTTGTTAAGCGTATTGGATCCAACAGTGTAATATATGTGCTTTTTATGCGGAATGAAGCAAGATCCCATATCCACATAGTTTATTTCTGAAGAAATCTCATCTTATATATTTGTAAACATTGCTATTTCCTTTCTGGAAGCTCCTAACATTGTGCATAGTTTCATCAGTTTCCAGCATAATCATTTTGACATAGCGCATACTCAGGCACGCAGCACACGCACATGGAGCATGAACAGAGGCCAGCGTCAGCTGCGCACTCCAAGAAGGATGGGTTTGCCTTTGCTTATAGGGATTTTGGGGTACGGGGAGGCCAGTACACTATGCAACGGTGGAAGGACCAGAGCTGTGCCTGTCCGTGGGGGACAGGCAGTTCCCCCAGGGCAACCTTCTGCCTGTCCCCTGTGCCTGGCCGCTGGCATCTCTGGGGCCAGGACCAACCTGCCCTTGTGGTGGGAGCTGGGAAGTTCAACCCAGCCTTCTCGGAGACGGGGTTTGTAATTTAACAAACAGGCACTGAAAGAACCGAGCTGGATTTTCTGCTTTTGGATGTTTGTTCCCATCTGGGAGAGCAGCTGCTTCTTCTGGCCATCACGAGCTGCTCTCTGGTCACCCGGTGACCCTGAGCAAGGAACTGATCTGCCCAAAAAATAACCACTGCTCAGCTCGGTCACTTTTTAGCATGAGGAGATCGTGCCTACGCCAGCGCCCGGAGCTTTGGAAGGGCTGACCAGGGTTAGGTGGTGTCCCAAGGGGCACAACCCTTGGAAACAGGTATGAGGGATGCAGAGCACCGTGAGTCCAGGACTGTGGGGAGGTCCAGGTGAAACGGGCTTACAGCCGAGGCCAGAGTTGCTGTTTGACTGTTTCTGCTCTAGGACATTGTATGTATGACGGGTGAAATGAGATGGATTTAGGTTCAGTACTTTTAAATGGAAAAAAATTGCATAATTTAAATTGCATTTTAAATGATTTTTGGTTGACATCTTTGTTCTCTCATCAGTTTTCCACAATCAGTATAAAACCATAAAAATATTGATTGCATTTTTTATCTGTTTTTATGATCTTTTTCTTTCCAGTTCAAAGAAAAAATTAAACAAAGATAACAGGGAGAGGATTGGGAGCTTTCTTGTGCTTTTAAAGTAGCAAATGACAAAGCTTTTAAAAAATAATAAAAAGACAAATCAGTTGGGATTGTTTAAAAAAACGCAAACATCAAAACTCTATGTTTACAAAAATCACATTTTTTGATAGAAGAAAACCCTCTTTAATTGAAAAAATGCCTGCCATCCTGCTGACTGAATTATACAATGGTTTGGTGACAGCTCCAGAAATGAAACCCAGAAAATTTAGTTCTTCATGTCAAGCAGGCCACATTGCCCCATTCTTTTTCCAAGCAGAGCCAAGTCTTAGTGCAGGATGTTTCATTAGCGTGAAAGGCCTATTTTGAGAGTCTTCTGAAAAGCTGAAGTTTGGGATGAGTCCAGCATAAGTGGTAGTGACCCTTTTTAGACTGAATATTTATTAAGCAAGCTCAGAGGATTTTTAGGTTGACTCCATCAAATTTAGCAACCGGGATTGTTGTTGGATGTTCTGTTGTTGCTGCATTAGTATTTATGCTTTCAGTGTGTATAAATAAATTAAAAAATACCTATTTTGAATAAATGGGGGAATGTTTACATGTAAGTAAACAAGACAAAAAGTTCACAGGCCCTAAATTTTTAATTACAGTTAGACAAGCTTGAAAATATCATAGTTCATCTTGACAATCAAATATATTTACCTATTTCCTCCATGACATCTGAAGTTTTCTCTGTAAGGAGTTTTTTTGTTTGTTTGTTTTTAAATTACTTTTCTTTACCCTAGAGGACAAGACAATCTGATGTAGCTCTTGAAATACCATACAGGCATTTATACAGGACATCAGTAAAGCAGGATTATTTTCTTTTTTTGTTGTTTCATTTGTTTGTTTGCTTTTTAATTGAAATGTTTAGCTTTAAACTTACAGGTTTCGTTCGGCCCAACCTATCCTTTGGTCATTCTGCTCTGACATGTCGTGCTGATTAAGTCCCCAAAGCATAGGGGATTAATGTATTCATTTTTCACACATCTTCCGTACATTGCAGTGTATATACCAAAGACTGTTGGTGCGCAGTTCCCCTTGACTTTAATATGGGTGCAGTTCCTTAGCAATGGCTGAGACGTTCCTCAGATGACTCCACAGAAGGCTTACCTCCAGAAAGGTCCTAATCTGTGGTAAAGATGAGGGACAGAAATGTTGGGAGAAGCTGTTCTAAAGCAAGCTGCTGTTCTCGTAAGAAGAGGGTTGGCCGGTAACTTGGGTATGAGATGGTCGAGATGTTAACACAAATCTGCCACTAAAAGTAGTTTTCAACATCAGAGACAGAAAATAGGAACGTAGGAATGTCAGCGTTGGTCCGACCAGGCACCCGTCTAACCTGGGGTCCTCTCTCTAATGTTGGCGAGACATGGATGTCTAGGTAAAAGAAGAACAGGGCTTAGTGCTTAGTGAGTGGTACTTACCTGATATGCTCTCCTGCCAGCCAGTGATTTGGGGCTTAAACTGTCCCTGAGCTGGAAGTTGCATCTATAAAATGCAGGACTCCCCTACGAACCGTTGTTTTGTGAATTTGTCTGGCTGCTTTTTCAAACCGCTGGTATCCACAACATCCCGAGACAAAGTACTCCAGAGCTTAATAACACGTTGTGTGAAGACCCGCTGCCTTTCCCTTATTTTCAGCCTGCCACCTTCTCGCTTCCCGTGATGCTCCCCCGTTCGTGCCTGGAGGGGACAGGGCTCCCTTTGTGCCCAGCTTGCTCCCCCGCTGACACACGTGTGTGATTTATGGACCTCTGTCGTATCCCCACTCAGTCATTTCATTTCCAGCCTATTCAGTTTAGTGATTCCCGGTTGGGAAGCCGTTCCACACCTTTGATCATCCTTGTGACCTTTCCCTGAACCTTCCCCAGTTCAAATACATCCTTTCTGATGATGGAGGAGCAAAACTGTGCAGGGTATTCGAGGTGCGGGCACATGAGAAATACACGCAGTGGCGTAATAATAACAGCTTGTTTGGGTCTTCCCTTTAAAAGCCCCACTCTTTGATTTTCCATACTGATGGCTTATTGATACCAAACCTGTATTTATGTGACAATATCTGCATAAAGGATTGCACTCCAGGGGGGTAATCAGCTTAGAGGCCATCATTTTAGACTAGATGAGCCTAGATAAACAGTACTAATACAAAAACCCAGAAAGTTTGTTTTAAGAAAAACGGTATAGGATGACTTAAAAAAAATTCCCGAATTAAAATAAACATTTTTTAGGGCAATTCGCACAAAAATTTCTTTTCACACTTTTGTTTGAAAAAGTTTTGTGTGAAAGCTTTCTTTATGCTTCTTTCTTTATTTTTGTAAGAACTATTATATTGGCTTAGAGACGATTCAGGAAGTTTCAGGCTATGAAGCTTACATTCAGACCTTGCAAAAGACTTCAAGCTAATGAAATAAAATGAATCTGGATTGTGGTGAGGGAATTCTTGGACTTCTTTGAGCGTGTCAATGAAGTGGTCAGTGGATAAAGAAAAATGAGCTGATGAAATTTATTTAGACTTTGAAAGACCTTTGACAGCAGCTATTAAAAAATAGTCACTGGCTAAACGTCAAAGAGTTGTTACTACTGAAAAAGCAGGAAGGAATCAATTTCCATGAGTGATCAGTTTTCATTATTGCAAAGTCCTAAGAGCAGGGTCTGACAAGTTTCCATAGTAGGGCCAATGTTTAGTGTATGCGGTAATAATGTGGAAATGATGGTGAGCCCAGAGGCAGTAAGTCAGCAGATGGCCCCCAAATAATTCAGGTTAGTCAAGGTGAAAGAAGTAGGGAGGAAGACGAAGACTGGGAAAAATTTGGTGAACCTTAAGAAATCTAGATAAAGTAACTACTTGTCGCAAGTGAAGTTCAGTGTTGCTAAATGCAATTTATAAATGCAGTAATAGTTACAAAAGCAATGGATAAATGGAGTGCAAATGTACAGAAGTGCTCTGTACACTGTAGACAGCTCTGTGTTACAGGAATCCAAGAAAATAAATGAAAAATCTCTACTCTGCATGCAACTACTAAGCTGCAACAAGTAGCATATGCAGTAGGGAAAGTCCTACCCACACAAGAAATAGAAACCATTCAGGTAGTCAAATCACTCCTTTTTAATTTAAGAAGTCCCTGAACCACACAGGTTTGAAAGACAAAACATTCATAAAGTACATGATTTCGAAGATGCTGCTTCCTTTTGCAGAATTATAGTCTTGGTAACTGCTAGAAAAGTGTTCTGACTGGCTAAAACCCCCGCTTTGACTAAATTAGGTTAATTATCATTATAAGTTGTTTGAAGATTATAAAGATAACTATCTTTTGGTGTAGCTATACTACTAGTAAGTTTGAGAAAGTTCTCACATCACAGGCTTAGTTTACTTAAGACTCGTGGAATTGTTTCTATTTTGTGACTGATCTGTGTAGTAATATAACCCGGCTTCTTGTAGAGTTAGAGGATAAAGCACATTTAAAATTCGTTTTTCCTCAGTATGCAGCCGTGTGTGTTTCTGCCTTCTACAAACATTTGCGCTAGTAAAACCCAACATCATAAATATCCAGAAAAAGCAAATATAAAAGTGCAAAAAAGAGCCGGGAAACATTTGTTTAGAAAGTTGATCAAATATTTGCAACTTTTTTCTTTCTTTTTTTTTTTTCTTTTTTTTCTTTCCAGTATTCACTCTCCTGTGCAGGCACAGAGGTAGCTTTACTTCTTTATGTAGGCAATACTTTTCACCTAGAGAATTCCAACCCCTTTTACAAACAACAAGTGATAAATAATCTTCAACCGTGTATTGCGTTGCTGTCATCTGACCTGCACTCCTTGCCCATGGTGTGAAGCAGGCAGGGCATACCAATTCAAATCAACCTCCCTTAGTTCTGACAGCATGCCAATATTGTATCAAAGGGGCAAAATGAATGGTGGAAGTGCAATCAGAGCAGCAGACTTGCATCAACACTTTGATGGCAATGCAGAACATCTTGGGTCTTTTTGTGACTGCGAATGGCAAGGAGCAGCGTTTCAGCCAGACCCTCTGTGTGATTCACTGGGTCAGGAGGGAGGGGATGGGGAGAAGGTGTAGAGGGCGGCAGCACCTGCATCAGAATTTGGTCAGAAGTCCTGCAGTATCCTACAGATACCTTCCAGCTGTTTTTAATGCAGGAGGAGGTATGTAAGGCATCAGAGAGCAGTCACTGTGGATCGCACATGGGGCGTTCAGTGAACTGTTGTCTGTCTCTCTTTTCTTTCTTTCTTTTTCTTCTGCTCAGGTAGATTTGCCGCAGCTTGAATCAAATGGATTCCATTTGTCAGTTTTCAGGGTTGATGCGGTATCTCGCCTTACATCTTGATTGACTTTTCACTCTGCGCTTTTTTGCTCTGCAGCTGCTCACAATTCTTTACTGTAAGTTGTCACAGATGTAGACTTTGACTCACATGCTTGCAAAGTGAATCAGTGGCAACATCTGTTCCCCCAGAGGGATGGGTGCACCAGCCTCAAACCACCCACAGCGGCAGTGCCTATGGAAGCTGGGATTTCCTGGCTTGCATTCTGGCAAGCGTGTTTGTTAAGGGGGAAAAAAAAAATTTAAAAAATCAATCCATGCTCCTGTGCTTTTGTGCACAGGTGTGAAGATCCCCCCTATATTCAAAAAGACAGACTCAGAGAGAGGGAGTCATGTGGCATCATTACTAACATGCATCTGAAAGTTCCAGTTCAATCCAAGGTTCTCTATATGATTATCGCAGTCAGAGATGGCACTTTTCATGTGTGGCAGATGTTCCAACACCCTCTAAGGAATTATTTGTTATTAAAAAAAAAACATATTGTAGGATACATTTTCTTCTCTGTTGCTTTAGTGAACCTGCATGCACATACCTGAAGCCCACCAGTATGGATAGTCCATGCAGAGCTGAATGTGGATCCCGGTGGGGTTCTACCAATTTGCAGTGGCATCTGCAGTCTGACAAATGAAACATAGTGGGATTTTGGGCAGTTCAGAAGAGGAGATACCAAGAAGAAGAGAGCATGTGTGAGGCTGATTAGGCATCAGTTTCAGTCCTAAATTGTGACCCAAGTCTATAGTTCTTTTGCGATTAGCTGTATATTCTCCTTTAAAGACTGCCTCTGAAAAAGATCATACGATTGAAAAATCTCCAGCTTCAATGGTAAAATGGAGGGAATCCAGAGCTGAATGGCCACAGAGTCAGGAGCAGAGGAACTGATTTATAAGGAAGGATTAAAAATGAAGGGAGGTTTATCAGGGTGGCTTAGTTTCCCCTACTCGCTATTAGTGACACAAGGAACATTGTGAATTGTGGGTGATGTGGTTGCGAAAGAGTCGTGACAAGGTGTGGTTTCACATCCTCTTTGTGGCCGCACTCAGCCCTGCCGCATCCTATGTGGAGGTCTGGGTGGTCAGCAGAAATGTCCTCTTGTTTAAAAGATGGGTAGACATAGTGCTTAGAGATATAGTTTAGTGATGGTTGTTGTCAGAGTTAGGTTGGTGGTTGGACTAGATGATCTGAAAGGTCCCTTCCAACCTAGGCAATTCTATGATCCTATGACCCTGAGCAATCATGGGCCATGGATGCAGGCTGGCCAGGGGCAGACTCTGTGGCAATCTTGGCCTACATGTATTTTGAGGGTTTAAACATCTTATTTCTATAGTTTTAAGATAGGGATGCATAGTATCAGGACAATTATTCTCCAAGTCAAAGTCTTGGGTGGAAATATCTTCATCTCCGGTGTGAGTAACTACACTATATGAGCAGGGAGCCTGAGATCTCTGTGGTTTGCTGGCAGCAGCTGCGCTGGGGGAATCACAAGGGAATTATCTCCTTACCAGACCCTTAGGACACTGGTGTACAAACAAGAGGTCACAGTACTTAAAAGGTGGCTTGATAGGAACTTGACTGCAGGAGTAGGACTTGCAATCAGAAGTGGGGTCATGAGCCTGGAAGTGCACTGGGAAGTGAGGTCATGAGTGGAAAAAATTGAGAAACTGCTCTAAGAGCTGTGTTTAGTGCACAGTTGCCCTTGGCCTCTCTTACATGCTCCCATTGCTGTGTCCTTAATGATTCTACGGAGGATTAAAAAAACCCTTCCTGATCCATGAGAATATTCACTTGAATCCCATTTTTTTGGTACAGTTCAAAACACTTGCCAGCAGGCTAACAACAATCTCCTTTGTCAATGTGAGGAAAAACCTGGGAACTTTGTGATCAAGGACTACTTCTCATTTTCATGAAAGCAACAGGAAAGGGTTGATCCACAGGGGAGACATTTAGAGTCAAAGAATAGAACTTGCCTCAGCAAAGCTATAATGCATATACACACACCAACCAGTGGAGTTTAGAAATCACAAAGTCTTGTAGCACCAGACCAGCTTCTCTGTGAGAACCATCATGCATAAGAAATGAGACTTAATTGCTATTTGTAATTAAAAAAAGCTATTTGTTTATATGCGCCGTTCTCATGAATCCAGAAGGCGGCCAGTTTTTCTCAGCCTAAATAAAGTCAAATAATCTCTTATATTTTCCTTTGGAACTGTGTTAATAGAGAAACAAATGTAAAGCATGTAAAAAAGGTGGTGAGATATTTAATTAATATTAAAGCATTAGAAAGAGAGATGGTGCATTGTTCTATGCAAGCAATATAATAATTTTATATGATAGTCAGTCCTTTTACTGCACAATATTTATGGCCATATAGTTTATGTTTTATTAGGAACATTTTCCTGAATGTGCAGTAAGATCCTTATCTGTACTTCTTAACAATGTCCCCTTATAAAGAGGCCTTAGAGAAGGTTTCATGATCTTCAGGAGAGGCAAATGAGATGCAGGATTTCCTTAGAACTGCATTTGATCTATAAACAAAGTTCCTCTCCGTATATCTGAAAGCTTAAATGCTATATCTTAAGCAAGAAACAATAGGAATATTTCAGAGTTTGCCAGTTTTGAATAATTATTTTAATTGAAAGTGTTGGGTTGTGTTCCCATTCCTACACAGAAATGTCTTGCAGGCACAGAGAAGAGGAATTATTTGTGGAATGCAGCATCAGCCAAGCCTCAACACACACGTTGTGAGGAATTGGCGTAGGCTCACCTGGTTTTGCGTGCAGGGGAGTGTTGAAGTGTAGGAGTTTGGACTGTTTTTTCTTCTACATTCTTTTCACTAATGTTAAAGAACAGCATATCATATCCAAATTGGCCATTACTTGCTTGTTTTTCGCATTTCTCTTAAGCAGAATAACTGTGGCTGTCAATGGGACTTACCTTGTTGCAGGCAGCATAGGACAATTTCCTCTTCTCTTCTCTTCTCTTCTCTTCTCTTCTCTTCTCTTCTCTTCTCTTCTCTTCTCTTCTCTTCTCTTCTCTTCTCTTCTCTTCTCTTCTCTTCTCTTCTCTTCTCTTCTCTTCTCTTCTCTTCTCTTCTCTTCTCTTCTCTTCTCTTCTCTTCTCTTCTCTTCTCTTCTCTCTCTCCTCTCCTCTCCTCTCCTCTCCTCTCCTCTCCTCTCCTCTCCTCTCCTCTCCTCTCCTCTCCTCCCTCATTTTCCCTTTCCCTTTTTCATCTGTCTTACAATAATCATATTGTCTTCTACTTAGACGTGCTTGGCACACCTTTTCCTGTTGCAGCAATTTGTTTTTGTAGCCTGGAGTTCTTACAGCAGCTGAGCAAATGAGATCTAGCAATTGCGATTGATTGAATCTATCATTAAGGCTATGTGAAGAATTGATTTTTTTTCCTCTGGTGACTGGGTTAAAAAAAATAAATCAAGATTTTGGTTTGGATTAAAATGAATCTAGACTTTTTTTACATTATTTTTCTCCCCAAGGAAGAATGAAAACTCCCAAAATTACATTTTATGTTGAATGAAACATTCTGTTCAACCCCAAATGAAACATGTCGTTTTCCAAGCATTTGCAAGAAAAGCAAAGGAAATGAAGGGATAGATTCACAAAACTGGAAAATGAAAAGGAGGAGTCAGACACTTTTAACCTATTGCCAGAGAACTCTTCTGTTTTGTCACTTTTCAACTTTGTATAAATATTTATTGAAACACAGAAATGAGCCCAGAGGAGTGTTCCAACTTGCAGGCTACCTACATATTCTCCTGTATCTATTTCCCTTGAAGATTTTTAAAAATGCGTAACAAAAAGTAGACCAGAAGACTTCGATCCCTGTTCTCGTGAAGATGAAGGGGAGTTTACGCACGCCTTCTTTGCACAGCGTAGCTTTTAACCACTTTGTTATGTATAGCTCAATTTTCCTTTGCTACCAAGCCCAGCAGTGAATTTTGAGACAGATCTCTGTAGTAAACATTCCAACCATCAGGTTTTAGTGGGAGTCCCTCGCTCACTTCTGTTGAAGCTCTTCTACCCTGTATGGGATTTTTAGAAACTGAGACGACTAGAGCAAGTAAATGGGACTCCCTACCCCAATGGGTAGGATGCTCAGCTGAAAGGTGGGAAACCTGCGGTTTAGTCATTTCTTAAAGTCTTTAATAGTAATGAAACTAGTTACTGGGGCAGATTGAGATGGATACCCTGCCATGAATATGAAAAGAGTTGATATTACGGGTGAACTTCTGGGAGGTGAGGGCTATTGGTTACATCTCCTCTGGCAGAGGAAGGAAACTGGTGTTTTCTCACATCCACCTGAGTTCTTGGGCTGCTATAATACTAGTAAAAAGAATACCACAACTAATGCTTTCCTGAGTCTGGCTTTTTTAACTTTTCTTCAAATCAAAACGATTAGGTGAATTTGACCAGTCTACCCTTTGCTATATGTATTACATGGCAAATCTTTCACCAAATAAAAAATGTCCTTGAACATGTGTGAATTTACAGTACGAGGCCAGAGTAAACAGTGGGCTGAATGATGCCTTTAAGGTGAAATTCACCTTTTCTTTCAGAAAGCTCTAGAAATCAGGACTATACATGGCATTTCTCTCAACACAAATAGAGCTATGGCAGAGTGGTCTATAGGCAGTGAAGGACTTTGAATTGTAGATTTTATAGGGTAGATACCGTATACTCTAGGTATAGTTTTGTACTTGGTCTAAGACCTTGACTGAATAAGCAACGTTGAAGTTGCTTTTGGCTTGTGTGTCTATGGAGAGAGTACTAAAGAAGAATAAGAGGAAACAGCCACTTCAAACTACTCTACTGTTGAGGATGAGCTGTGAGAGGCTGGTTTAGGATTGAATGGATTTTCCGGAATTGTATCTCTCTGTGGCGGCATCTTCATGAATGTGGAAATGTCCCATTTTTTCCTGATGCAGACAAGGAAAAAGGCTGAGACCAAGCCATGTGCTCTGCATGGAAGCAAGTTACTCATCCTTTAAACTGTGGAGGCTTACAAGCTCTTTCTAATGCAGTTCTAAGAGTTCGTCCTTGAGAAGAACTCTTACTGTGGTTTTTTTTTTTAGAAAATGGAACTCGCATACATGTTTTTGTATATGCAGATGGAGAACTTCTGTTGGCAACCTCAATTTATGCTCAGAAAATCTAATGTAAGTTGAGCAAGTTGCATTAATAACAGTCAAGTACTAGCATTCATAGCTTGAGGGTAAGCAGAGGCAGAGAGCAAGAAACAAGATTTTTTCATTCTATTTTTTTGCTAGAGCTAGAAGATGAGAAGTAATTTTGGAAAAGGGAAAGAGTTTCACTTTGCTCATAAAAATTCAGAAAATCTAGACAAAAGTGAAAAGGGATAAGCAAGCCCTGAACCAAATGTTCCATACATCTCCTCTGAATTTTCAGTTTGGTGGCTTTATTGAGGACACTGGAATAGACTCTTGCTATAATGGGGACCCTAAGAAAATTTTTTTCCTGTTTTGCAAGGACTTAACATCAGGACACTCTTGTGGCATTAAAATACAAAATTTCAATATATTTCAGAACAGATAAAGAAGAAAATGCACTTCTCCACACTTCACCACGGTGGCTGAGTAAGTAGATACACATAATTGACTTTAAGTTTGATATAACTTCATATGTTTACAAAATATTAATATTCATGCTAAAAGTCACATACGTGTATGTAATTATACTATAAAAACAAAAATAATTTAAGATTGATCAAACCCTTTCATTTGACTCAAAGTAAAATACTCAGTTTCCTGTGTGGGATTTTAAACACTTTTAAAAACTCTTTTAAAGTCATTGGACAATTTTAAAGTAAAAAATACTGTTTTGAAACCAGAAAGGGAAAGAAAACTGAAAATATCAAATGAAACACTTTGTCCTGTCATTGTCTTTCTGAGATCTCACTGCCAAAACTACTATTTAAATTTAACCTATCCTTCCCCTGCCCCCTTGTAAAAAGTGTTTTTTAGCAAGTAAAATACTCATTGGGAATAAATAATCCAATCTACCTTAGAGTCCTTATGCTGTACTCCTTTCTGTAGTTCATACCTATTGTATTTGCTGTCATTTGCACGCTCAAATAACTGCCCTGGTATTCACTTATCCATTGAGTTGTGCACAGAAATATGCAAGACATACTCTTCAAAAGGTTAAACAGAAAAATCTAAGATAAAAAATATACTATGACTGATGCAGTATCTGACAAGCTGTCCTAATAATTTTCCAAAAGTGCAGTGAGTGGTGTTAATTTAACTGATGATAATGCCACGCTACCCTGCCGTCAGTGACCTGCCTCCGATGGGTCTTTCTTTTGCACCTCGTCATGGGTGACCAGGCTGGTTCTGCTGTTTCTGCTGAGCACCAAGTTTAGGTCTGCGTGCTTGCAGAGGAAATTGGGGCTGGTCTTTTTTGCACATTTGTATGCTTGCTTTGGTTTCTTCTGTCAAAAACATCTTTTCACCTGAGAAAGAAGGAGTTAATAAAAATAGGCTTTCTGCTCTTGAAATGTCAGCCACAGCTTCTCATCACCCCGTGAAAAGCCCCCTTGTTTCCTTGCTCGGCTCCTCCTGAACTTCAAACAGTCCTATAATCCCTTTGACCTTAGAAGGTCAAAGATATATAAAAAGTATCATTCTTTGTGTAAAAGCATATTAATCATTCCTACCTATCCCTTCAGTCGCTTTTGAGGACCCTGTGATATTTTAATTCAAGAACCACCTTCTAGCGTTAACATATATAATTTCGACTCTTACGCAGGTAAAAAAGGAGAAATCTTTTCTGTCCCTGCTTTTGCTGACTCCCTGAGCACTAATTTATTTTTATAATTAATTTAATTGCATAATTTAAAATATTACTATTCACTCAAAACACACATATGTATGTCCAATTGTACTATAAATATTGTTTAATTAAAATACTTTAATGAGTGGAGGTAGATTTTTAAGCGTGCTGCTCTCCATTTTTATGAATTTGGCAGGACTTGAAAGTCCTAGGACTAAATTCTGATGTCAATGCAAATCTGGAGTTTAATTTAGATCAATGAAAGAAAAACCTCTGGACTTTCACCTGAAGACAGAATTCATCTCCCTTGAAGAGATGGATCCTGCAGTGGAGCGGGGAAGGGAACGGGCAAAATGAAAACTCCGCTGGAACTGAAGCAACTTAGAGCCAAACTTAATTAACTGTGTGGAGCCCGTCAAAGGTCAGGGCGAGATCACCGCAGGAAATGCAAGTGCAAGACTGAAACAACATCGGGGCAGAAATGAGCCTTTTCAGGCAGGCATGGCTTCATGCTGGCGAGCCGAGCCAGCCCGCCGGCGAGCTTAGCGTGTCGGTGGGGCAAGAGCTCCTGTCTCCTTAGGTCCTGACTGTGGCAAGCAACTCGATGTGTACTGATGCCAAGGGGCAGTGGCCACCCTTCTCGTGAAGCACGTGCTCAGTGTGCTGCTGCGTCAGGCCCGACATTCAGAGCAGGCGGTGGAACGAGCTCCACCAAGGAAGTTGGTGAGAACCAGGCAGGCACTGAAGTTGTTTTGAGCCTGGCTCGCGCTTTCTCAGCTGCCCATACTCGATGCTTTTGGAGAAGTAGCTTTTTTGAACTGAAATACCTGTGCACTGGTACTCCGGTTTCCTCTTTTTTTTTTTTTTCCTTTTTTTTTTTAAAGTAGGATTGTTTGCCAGTGAATTGGCAGGACAGTTTTTAACTCTAGTTTTTGTGAACGATGTCGAGACTAGTACATTTGATTGTACATTTGATTGCACATCTGATTGCATATTGGGAGGATGTCTGTGACAAGATACTTGTCAAGGGAGTGCACAGAAGCCTTCCTGGATGGTGTGGTTCGAAGGAAAACCACATGCTGAAGAACTTCAGCAAAGTGTCGCAGCTGGGGAAAAAAACCAAGGTGACTTATTCTACTTTATGTATTGATTTTATTTTTTTTCTCTATAAACAGCCTTGCACTGAAAGAGTATAAGTAGTGACCTGTTGCTGTGTTGGTGTGCCAGGGAAGTTATACTGATGTGTCCAGACCTGTCCACCTTTTTCTGTCCCTGCTCTTTTAAGACTGGAAACCAGTTCTGGGGACACACAGGGGCAACAGCACTGCCTTGAAATTTGGGTATCATCTGGCACTGCTGTTGTCAGCTTCCTTCAGCCTTCCTGGCGTTATTCCAAACCCGGCATAAAGCACTCACTGATCTCCTTAAGTCTTTGGAGCAGGGCAGTGAGACGATGAGAGAAGGACCACTCAAAATACATGAAAAATCCAGGAAAAAAGTGTCCATTTTTAATGTGTTCTCTTTCCCCAGGGGGGGAAGCAAAATGCCTCTCACTGATCGTTGTCTCCTGCTGGCCACAGAAAGGCTGTTTCTGACAGTTGTACGGTTCCTTGGGTTTTTTTGTCTTCCCTTTTCTCTTCCCCTTGCCAGCAAGCAAGGGGAGCTGCAGCAGCTCTGACTTTTCACCAGTAAATTCTGCACGCGGAAAATGAACCAAAATCATGGATCGATGCCAGGAGGGCTGGGGCGCACTACAGACAAATTGTTATCTCGGCTGATAGCATGAACTGAGAAGCCGTTGGGCTGTTCATGCCGGGGGAGAGCACATTGTAAGCCAGAGGACCGGATGGAGAATAGCAGGAAATATTCTTGTACCTGCACGAGAGAGTTACGTGACTCTGAAATTCTCCCGCTCCTTAACGTGGGATCCTGCTGTCAAATTTATCTCAGACCATCAGCCCACGACCCTGTCACACACTTGTTGTCTCGGTCCTTTGGCACCGCCACCCTTGCAGCATGGCAGCTTTCTTGAGCTGTTAGTGATCCGCGCTCAGCTCCCACAGCTCCCTTTCCTCCCGAGCTTCCCTGTTAACCTTTTTTCCCCCGTAGTGTGGTGAGGCCTAGCCTCCTTCCTGCGGCAACTGCCTCTCCTCTTTTCCCAGTATCAAAACTCAAAATCCCCACCACCAGCGCTCCCTGGGATAAATAGCACCAAGGGCTCTTTCCCTGGGTCCTCGCAAGGGTGCAGCGCTGTGCCCCTGGGCTGTCTCTACGGTTATTTTTATCTTCTTTCTTCTGAAGCTTCAGCTACTTTTGCCCTGAAAGAGTTCAGGCATCTCTCTGCCCCACCAAGGACGCAATCCATTTTAACCTCCTACCTTCTGCACTGAACCTGGCTTTTATCTACCCCCCTGTTACACACTGTTTTGGCCCCTGAGCCAAGTGACTGTACAGGAGAGGCTTTTCCCAGTCCTTTTTCTCATATATGAGGAATCCAAATCACATCGCGGGAGCTGTGTATTTACTGTTCTTGTTCAACAGCTATTCTTTTGTCCAAGCCGTGAGTGGCTTGGTGTCCTAATCCTGCTAAAGGTACCATCTGAGCTGCCTCAGCCATTACGAATCCCCGTCTGGCTCAGACATCTGATAATGGGCACGAATTTCTCTAACTTGCCTCCCAGAATTTGAGAGAGGTGGGTCAATAGTTCAAGCCTGATTTGTGATCCCAGCCCAGCTTGGAAAACCATTGAAATCAAACCCTCCCTTAAGGTAGAGAGGACAGAGCTCTCCTCCAGTGACTTGTTGAGAAAAATATGTAGTTGCCTGCAGGTTTATTGGAGGGGGAAAAAAAAGCATAAAAATTAACCTAGGAACCGTCAGGCCAGGTGCTTTACCCGGTGTTATGGGTTTCAGGGTATTGGCAAGCTCCAATGTTGTTAATGGACGTCCCAGGTTTCCTGCTGGGACACAGAGAATCGGAGCATTTATATTTTAGCGAAGAGCATTTCCAGATACATGTGTGAAAGAAAGAATTGAAATTGCAAGGGCTTGCGTGAAAGTTAAAGAATCTCTTGTTTATATCTTTGGGAACAACGCACAGTTTATTCTGGGTACTTTGATGTGCAGGAAGGGTCCTCTCTAAGCCCCCTTGCTTCGGTGGAAGCTCCAACACGCTGCCTGCCTTCTCCTTGCTCAAATCCTTCCCACATCCGAGAAGCACATACCTGAGACGTGTGCCACATATCGAGCTCCTACCTGTTTCTGGTGAATATGAGGAGGAGTTCAAGGGAAGGATTTGAGACGCGCTCCTCATCCAGCCCCTTTGCTTTTTTTTCACTCCCCTTTTACAGCTGGAGCAAGGCTGGTAAGCCTGCCTGTGAGAAAGGCTTTTCATGTGTTACAAAGAAGCTGGCTGGAGGAAGTTGACAGTTCATTGGTATCCAGGAAGAGGTCGATTTCCTTCTTTATAAACATCTCAGGATATGGCTATAGAAGTAATAAAATATTAAATCTCCACCTATTTAGTTTCTTGTGCAGTCTGTCAGGGGAGAAGCGAGGGAGAAAGTAAAAAAATTATCAGTGTGCCAGTGCATATAGGTTGGATTATTTCCCCAGAAAGGGAGGCAAAAAGTCGGTCTGTGAATATCTTTTATGGGTAAGGAGGAAAACCACACAACTTCTAGCCGTTAAATTCACGAACATCCACCCATCCCTACTTCCTTTATTGGAGAGGCCAACAACTTTCTGGATCACACTGCTTCACAGATATTAGGTGATGATTAAAGGAAGGATCTGGTATAGGCTCTAGAACTTATTAAAAGTTGTCTGCCACTTTGAGAAGGTGTATTTTTGTGCGGCCTGGTGAACAATCTGTGCGTATTATCCGCCTTGTTATTACTGGGTTTCCTAATATTAGTAAGAATCATTTTACATGTATTTTTCAGTACCCTGTGTGTGGGAAACTTATTCTAAATCGTCAGGACCTTATCAACAGCAGCTAAAGCTGATTTTGCTTGAGTAGCTTTGAGTTGATTCTGAGTTTGGTGGTATGGAAGAGGACAATGCTTTTCCACCAATTCCATCCCCAGTTTATGGTGTTGTCTAGTTTAAACTGTTTGGGTGTGCTGTAGCACACAGACTTCCAGAGAGCTTGGGCATGCAGACAGGAAGCATCCCACCTTCTCCACCCGATGCCACTGGAAAGAGCCAGCAGATCCAGCCAGGGTGTGGACAGGGGAGCTGCATTCATCAGTGGGGTTGAGCTTCTCTTGCTCAAGAAGGAGTAGTTCAGGTGGAGAACAGGCACCTTCTGTTTGGGCAAAGCAGACAAAAGGAAGGGCAATGCCCTTGTGGCTGCTTGGTGTTCAGCCACTCGGTGATATTGCCGAACATGTAGCTGTGTGACAGAGATCATATTCTGTGCAAGATGGGACCAATAACCCCATCTTGGTCAACAGACTTGTTGAACTATGAAGATCAGGATGGAAGTGGGAAGGACAGGTAAGGTAACACAGGAGAGTATCACAAAAGACATGATGATACTGGAAGGATAACATGAGACTTGGGCGCTTGAATGGTTAGTGCTGCCTTGGGGTGATGTTTTCCATTGCCATTGTTTTTGTAACAAAATGTAGAAAAAGATATCCTTTACTTGGAGTGTGCAAGGTGGGTCCAGGATATTTACTGGTAGTTCAGGGCCTCTACAGGATTCAAATACTTAAGTACAGGAATGTAAAAAGAAATGCAAACAACTTCAGCCCAAAAAATCTCCCCCAAAATGGGAGAATTTTTGATGTGGAAGAGATGGCATGGCTTAGCAATGAATGTAGGCTGGTAGTCATCACAGATGACTCAGGAGCTACTCTGCCACGTTCCTCTGCCCTGGGAGGTAAAATGTACACAGTAGGATATGGGTAGTCAGGCCTTCTGACAAGAGTCAAGCTGGAATCAGATTTGGAGATGGGATGAAGGTACTGCAGTTAATTAGAATCTGGGAAATAGGCTGCATTTAGTCAGAAGGTCTGGCCAAGAAGGTCCTCAGAGGCTTAACCACAAGATTAGGGACTATAAACTGAAGAGCGGATTCTGGGATACCAGATGAGATAAGGTTTAAGCAATGTAAGACAAGCAGGTCAGGATTAGGAAGAAGAAAATTAGCAAAGGCCAAATCAGAAGTCTGTGAAGAAGGGTCAAGAGCTAAGTCAGGAATTACAAGTGAGGTTCAAAGGCCAAAGCGAAGACTGAGCAGACAAGGAGCACTGTATGCCAAAAACATACATATCCCCCATGGCAGAGTCTACCTGTACTGGATTAACTATGACCTGAAACACTGATTTTGTTCTGGGTGTCAAATTCTTACAGGGACCAAACTTGGAGGCTGCACTTGCCTGTCTTCAAAGAAAGGAGATTTATTTATCACAGACAGAATCCTCTGAGATTCTTCTTTTTGTAGATTCTATGAAGATAACTAGCTTTAAAAAGGCACATGATGGTAGTTCTTTCTCCTTGCTTGAGGCAAATATTCAAAATAATTTCCAGTGTCCCAATTGTTCTAATCTAGAGCTTCTAAATCGCCCAAGGGTTGTGGTCTGACTGCAGGAATTGCTGAATGACTTCTGTGGTCTGTGTGCTGTAGACTGTGATTACAACAGTCCCTCTTGGCACCAAGTGTCAGGATACTTTGGAGAATGTCACACCTTGTGGCACCCTCAAGGGCTCCTTACCCACTCCTGTTGCTTATTCTCATTAGTGTTCTCTTTTATCTGGGTTAAAACCTGGCAAGCAGAGAAAAGAGGGTAAAGTTGTTGCCATTTGTCTTGGCCTCAACAGGCTACAGACCCATATTATTGACTGCAATAAAACGATGCTGGAAGGGAATTGAGTATTTTGGTGCAGAGTACTTGAATGAGCTTCAAAATCTTGTGTGTTCCAGCTGAAAGATCAACATCATTTTGGTTTGAAAATGCTGACACTGCTCTGGAGGGCTGCTGCCATTATGACTTCATTAGCGTGGCACAGATTCTTGTCTCCCTCGCCTTGTTTTTACGATGAAGTAGCCCAGTCAGCTCACTGGAGGTACGTTTGACTTAACTCAATATAGCTGAGAGGAGAATCAGGCCACAAATGTCCTAGGTCCAACTCTTTCAGGCAGGAAGGAACTTCTGGTTTGGACCCCTTTGGGTTAAGAGAAAAAAAAAAGAAAAAGAAAAAAAAAGAAAAAGAAAAAAAATGCTTTTAAAACCTCAAAACCAAACATAACCTTTCTTTCCCCTCAGCAGCAGGTTTTGCTTATGAAGTGATACTGTATGATTCTATTTAGCGTGCTGGAGCTGCCCCACAATGATACAGTACATTTTCTATTTTCCTTCTGGGAAAGAGCCGTCTCCCCAGCAATGATGTGTGGACGCAGTTCGGTTAGCTGTTGAGCCAGGGAACAGTGGGTTTGCAGAGCTGACGCACTTTGGCTACTTCTAACATCTTCCATCCTCTGATGGCATAGACAAAGTTCATCAAGGCAGATATGGCCTAGAAGGATGTTTATGCAATAAAACAATGAAGTATTTGTTTCAGGCAGCTCTGATGACACTGCAGTGATATCACTAGAAAAGCATCTTTTCCGATGATGGTAATTGCAGCCTACTGCTAGATCTAGATCTTGACAGAATTCTATTAGTCTTACTGCCTACATGACCCAGTGTGGGTGTAGTGCAGAGCATCAAGCTAAAGCAGAGATGATGAGAATGGCAGAGCATTGACAAGGCATGGGTAAGGTCCCACCGCAGAGCAATGACAGGGCTGGGAGTTTGTTCTGGGTTTCCCAAATCACAGCACCTGAGGTCTCCTTTGTACATGAAACCATGATTACAGTATATAGGTCCGGTGGTTTGCCAGAGGAAGACAATATATCATTTCTTCTCCAGTGCGAACTCTCTGCTTGTGGGCACAGCTGAAGATGTTGGTACAGATTTCTGTGCGACAAGCTGGCACAAAGGCAATTTGACTCAAAGATTTTTGATTCCTTACACAGGTTGGAGGAAGACCTTTTGAACTGCTATGTGTCTTGCCAAGACAAGTGAGATGAGTGGATTTTTAGTATAAACAGTGGATTATTAGTATTAACTGATTACGATCAACTAATGGTATATCTAGTAATTGCAGATCCCAACCAATTATTCTTAAGGAAAACTACTATCTCTGCAACTTTTTGTCCCTATTCCTCTAGGAGAATTTGAGGCTACTGATCTTCATGAGGCACTGCAAGGCTCAAGTCACTCCCGGATTTCTGTCTGACGAATGGGAGTTGTTGCCTGGCATCCATGGTTTTATTCCGTAGTTTATTTTAAACCAATCTATGACATTGTCTATACATACTCCGAGGCTTTGGTAGTAGACGCATCTATAAACCAGTCAGTATACTACTTGTCAGCCGGTGCTATAGCTCGTGCAAGCCGGCACTTTACTACACAACACAATAGGCTGGATTCATCAAAGTGATAGCAGGGTCAAAAGGGTAGAGTTGCCAAGACATAACTCACTGTAGTTTAGAGGTAATTTTAGTTTTATTTCCTTTTTGATTAATGTTTAAACTTTGATTAGAAGTTTCCAGGGGAGAACAATAGAGCTGTGGAATAGATGTTTAAGTCCAAACTGATAATGCAAGACAATTAAAAAAAAAAAGTCCCCCTAAACCTCCTAAACCTCCCAGCAGAACTTTTTCCAAGAGAAGTCCTTCATGTCAAAACTAAACAGGCTGTTCCCCTTCCATCTCTGTTATTCTGCGAATAAGGACTGTCTGTAAATAAAACTAACATGTTGCCCATCTGTTATGCACACTAAAGGAAGTTTAAAGACAATACTGCTAGAACTCCCAAGGATACCGTCTAACCCCGTAAATAATTTATTTTCACAGCTGAGATCAAAGAGCTCATGGATATTGGATTCAGGCCGTCGATGGCATGTCCTTTCGAAGAGAATCCCACAGTCATGTGATTGTTTTGCCACTGCCCTCTGAAAAAGTCCTCAGGCTCAGAAGTTCCCTTTTCTCCATTTCCCTCTCCTACCCTGAGTTATGTTTCACATCACTTATGCTGTGGCCGCTCACGCCATCATCTCTAGATGAACAGGGATTTTACTTTTCCTGGATGGTGCTGAGATCCCCTGATGCCCCAAGGAGGGTGTTGGGTCAGAGTGTAAGTGGTGGACTGTCAGAAACACCTCGAACTTGAAGAAGGAATTTTTCACCTCAAAGTGGGGATGTGTTTCTTGCCTTTAATCTTACAGAACTGACTGCTGACCTGTGCATAATGCTGCTGAGGTGGCTCGCCAGTAACCTTGTCTTAGGTCTGCCATCTTTTGAGGCTTTATGAAAATGCTGGTGCCATTCGTGCTTCCAGATAAAGTGAGGAGGGCTTAGGCTTTCTCTTTGGACCATGCCATGGCCCAGGTGCTCAGCTCTTCTGTCGTGGATTAAGTGTGGTGGCATGATGTTATCCCACATGGGAGACTTTCACCTGTTGCAATGTTTTTAAAGCTGGCCGGAGCATACAGGTCTTTGTGTTGTGCTGGGTTAGGTGTCAGGTGCGTCAAGATACAAAAATGTGGAAAACAGGCTGCATGGAAGGGCAGGCAAGTGTCAGTCAGACATACTCATGACAGTTCAAGGCCAGTGCAGCATAAGCAACCAAGAAATTGGTTTTCCAGTGGAGCTCTGTGGCTGCTCTGCACAGATGGACAACTCAGGGTTCACAACCAGATGGAGATTAATGCAAAGGAGCCACAGAAAAGCAGTCTCCTCTTTCTGGTTAAGTGGTCACTTGGTCACTACAGATTTTCCTCATGAAATGAGGACTATTGCTTCATCTATATGGTAACCATGTATAACGGCTCTCATAGTGCTCCCAAGGAGTACTTTTTTGGAAACTAGTCCTCTATATTTGGCAGAGCAAAACATCTGTGGTTCTCACACAGGCATTTTGTGACTTGATCTTCCTCTCAGCTGGTAATCTTTCTTAAGTCCTTTTTTTTTTTTCCCCCCTTCTTTTTCTTTAAAGAATTGCTGAGGAAACTTTATGATTTTAATACACTGCCCGTGATAACTTTGATAAAATAATCTCTGTAGCAGTCTTGAGTCCTCTGAGAAGCAGATTGCACACCCATCGCAGACAGCTTGCAAACCTCTGACAATAGGGAAGCACGGCCGTGGCCTGAGATGTGTGGTAAAACAAGCCATGTATCATGTAGGCTGTTAAAGCGGGAGAGATTGAGGAGAATGGCCACACTCAGATGTATTTTGGAAGCTACTTAAATTTCCCTGTTCTTAGCCACTTTTAATCTTGTGGGGATTGAGGACTTGATTTGGTGGACTGGGAAAATCTGTTTTGAATTGCCATTCAACGCATGTATGTCTAAGCAGCGAGATGAACAGAAGGGCCGTTTGTAGTGCAGATCAGCATACATTACGTTAGCTCTCAAAATGCCAGGAATGGGACTACTTGTTTTTGAAAAAGCTCTGCTGTATCCTCATCTACATCCTAATTATTTATGCATATACAGGAACAGAGCAGTTTCTTAACATTCTATGCTTAAGGCAGTAGCTAAGTATCTAAATATCTCATTACTTTCAAATTCTTATTGCTTTAATTTACCTGCTTTAATGTATTTACTATGTTGTATCTGTATCTTTTAAAAGGACAAAAGGCAATATGAGTAATTGTAGAGCAGCAACATCTGCATCAAGTGATCCTTCTTGCTTAAAAAGAACATTGAAAGTGAAATAAAAGATTAAGACTATCATGATATACTTGAATGTAACTGGCACAGCTTTTGCAGTCTATTAATAAACTTAAATTAGGTCATAATAACAGACTAAGGAAAGTCAGTTGATACTTTTAATTTAATTGTTCATCTTGGTAAAAAGCCTCCACAAAAGGTTTAGGCAGTCATCGTGTGAGAAACAAAGTGTTTTGAGAAAACAGGAATGTGAACACCCTTCCCCACCCCACCAACCCCCAAGAGTATTATAGCAAAATATTTACAAAAAGGGAGCTGAGTTAATATCCTGGGATAGAAGTTTATTTGCTAATTATATGCAAAAAGAGATGAAAAAGCACCACTTAATAGCACGAGATTATTTCAATGAATGTGACTGGGGAGAACGTCAGATGGACTTAACTGACTTGAGTGAATGAAGATAAAATTCAAGGAAAACTATAAAGTAATGATGTGCTTTAGGAAGAAACATTTGGAACTCAGAATTAACTCCATCACCACAGAAGATCTTAAACTAAAGCCAACAAGCAACGATAAGGAAGATCTCCAGCATGGGAGGAGGGAAGATCATCTCAGTTACTTGCTCTAGGTCTTGTGCGTCTTCCACTGAATCACCTAGACACTCTTGGAAACAGGACTATGGACTAAGACTTTAACTCTTACCCAGTATGGCATCTTTTATATCCTGAAAATAAGTATTTGGGTGTCATTGTGAAAGCTTTGCATTCAGCATACATATAAAAAAAAGGAGCTCAAAATCAAACTTATCGGTCAAATGCCTAGGAGATAGGATGTTAAACAATTAAATGTTCTCATGTCTTCATGGTGGTGTGGCCTCATTGGAAATACTGATCTTAAGACCATGTTTAGAGTTTATCCTAGAAACGGGATAAATGCCCCTGGAGATGCTGATATGGACAGGTCATGAAGATAAGGCTGTGGACTAGCTGGGGTGATTCCTCTGATTTAGTTCAACAGTGGTGTGTTTCCTATGTCTCTATCATGTTAAATATTTAGGCAATGACTGTTTCATTTCCTGAACTTGCATTCATCTTGTTTAAAGATGCACTTAACTGATGTTTAATAAAATATCATGGATAGTCTTGAATTTAATGAGTTGCCATCTCAGATTTCATTTAAATCCTTTGATTTTTGTCTTAGGTTTATAGCCTAAAGCTCTGTGTTTCATTTTGACCAGAATTATTGCTCTAGCTATTGGCACTGGATTGCCTGTATTTACATACCTACGAAATAAAGATTGAGCCAAACTAAATTAAAACTTAATAATAATAAAACCCCCTCAGAAAGCGAAAACAACAACTAAGCTCCATACTTCACCTCCGCAGAAATCCTAAACCACAAGACATCAGCAAAAAGTACCTTTTTTGCTTTATTACTCAAGGTGTGTTTGTGTATTTTGGGCCTGAAATGAATGGGCCCTTCTTAAATACATCTGTGTATTTTAAAGCAAGCTAAACCTTTCTGTGGGGATTATGCTAAATTGACACCCACGGAGATTACAGACTCGTCTTTTCATGTGGAGAGGATGTCACCCCGCGTGTTTGTTTTCGTATGCGTGTGTAACCCGTGCTCCCGCAGTGCCTAAAATAGCTGGTTTGCTGGGGTGGATTGAGGGATAATGCAGCCCGTGTTGCTGGAGCTCCAAGTCGGATGGTATTTGCATGCATGCCTTTGCGCATAAGCAGTCGTGGACGGAGGCGCGTGTTACACGCCACATGTATTTGTGGCCCTGTTGTCGTGACGTGTGGCTGCAAGTATCCCACAGCTGCACCCACATGTGAACGGGAGGGCATTACTCGTGCGTATAAAAAGCAAGCGCAGGGCTATGTTACTCCATTAGAAGCTGTGAGGCCTTTTGATAAGAAAGAGCAAAACAGAATGACGTGTGTGCCGCCCTTGCAGCTAAAGGATCGGTCATGGAGTAAAACGTCTCTTTTTCTATGTGGCCGACATTTTCTTTCAAAAACTTTCTGCTTGAACAGAATTTTTACATCCAAGAATAAGTTTTTAAAAATGCTTGAGATGGTTACTTTTTCTTTTTTTTTTTCACTGGAGAAATTCTTGGATGTGTTGTGGTGTTTCAGATTTCCAGGGCAGAGGACCTTGCGGTTCTGACCTTTGAATTACGCTTTTATTCCGTTTGGTAACGTCCTTATTTTGCAGCTCCGTATACACAGGTATGTAAACAGCGTGGTCACCAGTATGCACGCAGAACCACCCATATGAGCAGGAACTCTAGAGTTCACAATGTGAAATTCCAGTCCCGGGGACCATTCTTCATTTTATATTATGCTGTATTATCTGAGAAACAGGAGGCACGTCATTAGATATAGCTGTGGCGAAGACGAGCAATCCATGCAAGAGAGCCATGTGGAGAAGCAGCTTTGGCATTTCAAATTCTCCTGTTTGCCCTTACCCTTAAATCATCTTCTTTAGGATCTTCTCCTAAATTAAATTTCTAATGAGAAAGGTGTTTACAAGCCTGATGCTAATTTAACAAAATGACTTTGTGAGCGTATTTTTGGTCCCCTGTATGAGACCTTTTAAAGTACTGTTTAACAGGCAAACAGCAGCTCCTGCAAACATGTTCTGAAGCAGCCCAGGTGTGCTCTGGTCAGATAGAAGCAGCCTGTGAAGTTGGTTGGTGCATGGAGCTATTCACACCATGTTCATTGTAAGATGTATTAGCTGCTCTTTTCTTTACCTTTGATGTAATCTCTTGAGAAGAAAGATCTGCTGGAGGGAATGGCACTACGAATTCTCCTGGCTAAATCAAGAGCTGTGTTAAAGTTGTAATCAAGCTTTCCCCCACCCCGCCCCAGACTCTGTTTAACCAAGTAGCTCACGGGAGAGGTTCATTCCCTTTTATAGTGAGTTCAAGTGGGACAAAGGATTTGTATGGCAAAGGATTAAGAGGAAAAGACCAAGTTAGTCTTTCTAGCATTGTGTCCCTCTCTAAATTAAACCCAAAATGGTATATAAGATACTTCCCTTCTTGCACTTCAGTAAATCTCTAAGTTATTTCCCCAGTTTTCCTTTTCCTCAGCATAGGGCATTTTACCTGAGAAGTAGAAAACATTATTTATATACTTCTGTGTTTCCCTCTCCCGCCTTCCCCTCCTCCCCTTTCCTTCACAGTTTTTCCAGGGATTACAAAATAAGTAAAGCCTACAAAAGTTGTTTGAGAAAGTGCACTAAACTTCCCCTTGTTAATGAAGGAGAGGTGATTGAAATGAAACATAGATGTGTCTGGGGCTCACGCTTTCAGAGCTGGTAATGAGATTAAAGAAAAAAAAAAAGATAAGTAAATGCTCCTTAATTAGGCACCTGTTATGTTCCATCATGAACAGGGCTATATGGGACAAAAATGCCAAATGACAGTGACATTTCGCACAGTTTTGTAAAGAGACCATTTCTCCTCACCCTTTGCTTAAGAAACACAATGAGGCTGGCTTTGGTTTGCTAATAGATATTTTTAAATCAGTTTGGGAAAAGTTATTCCATGAGGTAAAGATCCTGTTTGAAGCTGAAGCTGTTCATCTGAAGAAACATCTGTCACAAGACATGAAAAGAATGATTTCTTTGTGACTGGGAAATCAATGAGACATCTGTTTTAATGTACAGCCCAGAAATAATGCAGCTAGTTCAAAAGGAAATCATAGAGAAGGCTGCTTTTTGTCTCTTCTCTCCAGAGTGTTTAGGATGGGATTCATCAAGGTATTTTGCATGAGCAGGACTTCTTGGGTTTGTGTCCTTAACTGTGTGGTCGCGGCGGATCTTTTGAGGGCGCTGACTTTTAGGGCTAGATGAGCTGTGGGGATCCATGTTTACTGGCCTCGTACAGGAACCCCATTTGGGGCTGGATTTTGGCCCTGTTTTCCAGGCACAGATTGCTCTAACGGCTGATCCAGCCCCACTCTTGGTGGGGAGCAGAAGCTGGAGGCCGCACTGCAACTGGGATGCCTGGCAGGATGTGGAGGCGCCGGTTCACCACGAGCTTGCTCTTCCTGGAAATTCTGTGCCTGGGCTGTAGGCTCCCATTTGGAGAGGCAGCGGAGCATGTGTGGACATCTCTGCACGTGGTATGGCTGCGTCTCTTTGTCCTGCTTGCTTCCTTTCTCTCCTCTGGAGCCCCTGGAAACCTTGCTGGGTCCTTGTCTCTCATCTTTCAAGTGCATGTGTAATGAATTTAGGCTTTCCCTTGCAGGCTGTTCTTTGCAGTCTCTCCTGAACAGTAATGGTGTGAGAAGCGGCAGAAAGAGGTTTAATAACAGTATGTCTCCTTGTACTGCAAGGACCCTTCCCACAAAACTTGGATTCCCTGAAAGAGACCTAGCCCCTTATTTGTAAGGGTTTTTGAAGACAAGAAGAAATTAAACATTGAGGACTCAATTACCTCAAGGCACATTGAACTGGTAGTGTTTTATAGCTCCCTGGTGCATAGTTACTGTATAAGATACAAGACCAAGAGGAACCCCCAGGCATTAGGTAACAGGCTTGTTAGACCCCCACTGGTGTGTGTGTAGTATGGAGTCCCCTTACAGCAAAATTGGGCTCGCAGTCATCTTTTTCCAAAAGAAGGAGAGAATAGCAAGAGGATACGCAGCTCTGGCAATGTTTGAAATCTGAGATCAATGGTTGCCCTGGAAACAGCATGTTGAAAGTCTGAAAAACCTCCTGGCAGTGCGTGGGTGGAGTAAAAACAATCCTTGGGGTTGTGTGTGCAATTCCAACAAGTTGTGCTCAGCAGGAGGGAAGGCAGCTACTGAGGGGACACACGCACGCGTTCTCTGGGGACCCATCTTATCGGCCCTTCTCACAGAAAGCTGCTGAAAATGATTTTGTTTAGGACGTGCTTTCCCTTGGGAACTGTCAGTGAAATGAATGCATTTTCGTTCCTGTCAGCACAGTCCCGTGGAAAAAAGTCTGTGGAGAGATGCACAGAACAATAAAACAGTCGAAGGTGGGACAGATGTGCCCTACCAAAGGCAGCAAAAAGCTTGCCATTCCCAATGAATAAGATGTTGGCATTGCAAATTCCAGCCTGGATGGTGACAGAACAGGGTACCAAACTGCCCTACGCCCTGACGTCGTATTTACCTGTACTGGGGAATGTTCCAATCTGATGTTTATGGACTGGCTCTTGAAGCAGACCCATGGGACACCATGAGCTGCAGCTGTACAGCTGTTCCTCGTGTACACATAGCTCAGCGGTCTGACTCCAGTGCCAGCTGCTAACCACTGGACAGCTTGTAACGATACTTCCCTGGTGCACTGCTCAAGCTTCAGTGAGACGTAATTCAGGGGTTTCCTGAACCAGTAATGGGTTTCTCGATATCTGACAGCTCATGAAAGATTTTTCTTCCATGAATTGGTCTAATTGTGTCTTTTAACACTGTAACTTCAGCACCCATAATACTGTCTGACAATGATTCCCCAGTTTAAGCACATGATGCTTTAAAAGATAACCTCCCTTTCTCTACTTCGAAACGACCACCTGATAACTTCTTTTGATGCCTTTATTTCCTATACGATTGGATATAATGAAGTTTTTGCCATATCCTCCTTTCCACTTGGAATTTCATCATTTGCCTCTTTTCCAAGATGAACAGTCTTAGTCTTTTAAATCAGTTTTTGTACAGATGCTGCTTCATGCTTTCTGTCGTCCTCATTGGCTTTTTGTGGGCCTTTTCTAGCTTTGTTATGTCCATTTTGTGATGGTGGGATGAAAACCCTGTTCAGTATTCAGCAAGTAGGTGCATATAGACTCATGCAATTGTATAACAATATGTTTTGCTTTGATGTCTACTCCTTACCTAAAAAATCCTGCCATTTGATTTGCTTATTTGATGACCACGTGGCAATCAGGTGAATGCAATTTTCTAGTATCATCCTAAAATCTTGTCCCTAAGTGGCAACAGTAAAGGTTGAATTAGGATTCATTTTGGTCACGTGCATTTTTTTACACTGAATTTCATTTGCCGTTCTGTCACTCAGCCAGTTTTATGAAGCCCTTGTGCAGCTCCTCACTGCCAGCCTCATCTTTGCTCTGAATATCTTTGAAACTGCCGGAGTCTCATTCCCTTTCACAGGGACGTGAATATGCTGGTGGGTATGCTGAACAGCATAGACAGAGCTTCTGGAAGGGCTCTGAGAAACTGGAAGTTTATTCCTGGCTTGTTTGTTCTTCCTGCCTTTGAATCAGTTATTTCTCCATGGGAGTATGTCTTTTCTTACCTTACTTACCTAGTCCAGATACTAAATTTTTTTAAGAGCCTTTGGTGAGAGACTTTGGAAACTCAAAATAACCAGGTCCATTTGATGTCCCCTGGTCCACACTTGAGTCCTTCCAGGAGCTACATCAGCATAGCGACGTGACTTCCTTCTACAAAAGCTGCATGGACTCTTCCCAGCATATTGCAGTTTTTTTTTTTTGTTTGTTTTCTGTGCTCCACTAATTCTATCATTAAGAGTAATTTTTATCAACTTGCATGTGCAGCTGTGTAAAGGAAGTCCCACAGCATTAAAATTTAGCGTCTTTCCTTTCGAGCGCTGGTAACAGGAAGCTCTATGGATGACATAGGGGAAATCACATTATTATGCAAAGGAAGCGTGTGTATTTCTATGTATGTAAAGCAAATCACATTTTTCCACTTTTTAGTCTTCATTCACCATAGATATTAGATAGAGTATGGATGGACAGTGCTATGATATTCCTGTTTTTTTGTTGCATTAGTTCTTCAGCAGCCTTGCTGGAGTTAAGAACTGAAGCGCTGAAGGCTGGACTCCTGTGTTACTTGTGAATACATTCCATCGAGCCTTTCTTTTTCTTTTTCTTTTTTTTTTTTGTGAAACATGTAAATAGTCTTTAGGCTTTAACAGAAGTAAAGATTGGTAATGAGGCCAGTGCTGAAATATTAGCTGAGAAATGCAAGACTTGAGGGCAGATATAAGTCTTGCAGAATGAACTTGCAATTTCTAGTGTTTGCTGGGTTGTTTCATGCAGAGACTGCCTAAAGAAATAGAAAAAACTCTGCAAAATTAAAAACGGTTACTGTTTCTTTTTTCACTATTTCCATACCCTGTGATGATTAAAAAGTAGCATCTTGCCTTGATTTGCCATCTTTTTTGGAAAAAAATAAAAGTTTAAACCAAGTAAATAGAATTTCCCCAGACTTATGGACTCCCTTAAAACATAATCTTTATTTGGCTTTGCTTTTGCTGTGGACCTGGGTAAAATATAGACTACACTAAGAAGAGTCTGTGTATTTGATACCTCAGAGACTTCCTTGACGTGTGAGAAAATGGTTTCTGTGCCAAGGATGCACAAGCCTATGTGGAGATGAAATAAGCAGAAAAAAAAGTAAGCTGAGGGTTTTAAATTAGTGAGAAAGAATGATGTGCATAGGCATATTAGCAGTTTATTTTATATATCAACTTGTGCTCTGAACATTACAGATATGTGTGATGCAATTTATTTTTGCGCTATTGGTCCTTCATTACTTGGTGAATCTGTCAGCTAGGAAAGATAGAATAAACCTGATAATAAATTTACAATGCACAGAAAACACCCCGCTTTCACACTTTATGGAAATATATGTTCTTTTATTTATGCATACAACTAATCCCACTGAATTCAATTGCCTCATGTAAGTTAAACTATATATACATATACAGACATGGAGAATCCAGACTTAAGTGCTGACTTTGTTCTGTGGAACCTAATATTTTTGTATGTGTCCTGTATGTGTTGTTTCTTTTTTTTAACAAATCATAATCTATGATTTATATTCTGCGAGAGACTATATTTGCATTCCCCCACAGCACGTTTTATTGACTGCAGTGATTGCTTTAAGGAAAGCGTATGTTACCTTATTTTTCAGTGGAATTTGGCTTAGATGGAGCATCTGGTTTTCAGTGGAGCCATTTTCCTACCCGGTTTTCCAGCTGAGCTGGTTGAGGTGTAAGAAAGTTAAAAGTTGAGCCCAAAATCATGCAATGGGTCAGAGGCTCAAAGAGGATTAAAGCTGAGGGCCTTTTGACCCTGGTGTCCTTTGTTTAAGCCTTAGCTGGCAAAATGTGTCTGAAACCCTTTGAACTGAGGGGAATCTGAAGTACAGATTTGAACATAGGTCTGGGTGACTTTGATTAGCTCTCTTTAATAGTCTCTAAGACAGTAGATTTTGCTCCCTGCTGTGAATGCGGTTGACTTATCTGTGTCTAGTTCAAACATGCCACTTTTGCAAGCACTGGGTTTTACTTTACAACCAAAACACCCATGGGGAAAAGTAAAGGTAAACTTTAGTTTGCCTTTTCTCAGGGCTTCTTGGCAGAGACCTCAGAAAGCAATTCTTTCTAGAGAATTGTTCTCACCTGCCTCCCTAATTTATAGGGTTAATAGGTTGTATGAACTCTTTGTGGAGAGTACGAGATCTTCGTATTTGCTGGTAGGGTGTTTCACTACAATAATGTTGGTATCCTTTTACAGGGCAAAACAGGAACTCTTTGTTCAATAGGAAAGATCTAGAGAATGAAATAGTAACTAAACTATTAGGGTTCTGCTGAACTATTTTTTCATAGAATCGTAGAATGTGTTGGGTTGGAAGGGACGTTTAAAGGTCATCTGGTCCAACCCCCCTGCAGTAAGCAGGGACATCTTCAACTAGATCAAATTGCTCAGAGCCTCATCAAGCCTGGTCTTGAATGTCTCCAGGGATGGGGCCTCCACCACCTCTCTGGGCAACCTGTTCCAGTGTCTCACCACCCTCATTGTAAAGAACTTCTTGCTAATATCTAATCTAAACCTACCCTGCTCTAGTTTGAAACCATTGCCCCTCGTCCTATTGCTACATGCCCTTGCAAAGAGCCCCTCCCCAGTGAAAGCCCCATTTAAATTTAGAAAAAGGTGAAAAAAAACCCCCTCTAAATGTAAAAAAAACCCAACAACATGAAAACAACTTAGAGTAAAATTCACTTTCTGGATTAATCTTCATAGGCTTCTAGAGTCATTAAGCATCCTTTATTTTTTAGTAGTAGAAATTCAATTTTCTGATATAATCTGTGGAAGTGTATGCAACTTCTTAGTCTTGAAACCTGAATGTTTCAGTTAAACACTTATAGAATCATCAAGTCATAGAATGGTTTGGGTCGGAAGGGACCTTCAAAGACCACCTAGGCCAACTCCCCTGCCATGAGCAGGAACATCTTTCACTAGACTGAGTTGCTCAAAGCCCCATCCAACCTGACCTTGAATACTTCCAGTGATGGGGCATCTGCATCTTCTCTGGGCGGGTTCCAGGTTCTCACCACCCTCATCATAAAGATTTTCTTTCTTATATCTAATCTAAATCTACCCTCTTTTAGTTTAAAACCTTTATTCCTTGTCCTATCGTGACAGGCCCTGGTAAAAAGTCCTTCCCCATCTTTCTTATTAATCCCTGTAAGTATTGAAAAGCTGCAATAGTTGGTTCCTCTCTAGTCACATCCAAACTTCCCACAGGCGTTCACAATCTTTGCCTCTGTGGTAGCAGCTATTTTTCCTGCTGCAGACTTTGCTGTCACAAATGCTATATAAGCAATGAGGTATGGTGCCATGTGCTCCATAACCACTACAAAAGCAGTAAGGTACGTTTCCCTCCACTAGTCATCTCTTGTTGGATGCCAGTGTGTGCACACAACATGGCAGCACTTTCCAAGTTCTCAAATGAACCCTTGTATATGGGTTCATTTTCAGCCTATGCGTTTATTTGTAGGAGCGGGGCCTCCTGAGGAGCTTGCTAGTAATTCCTTCTGGCCTTTGCTGGATAGGAAAACATTTGCAACAAATGAACTTTTATTCTTGGAAAACATATACTTTGCCATCTTCAGTCTGTCCTATTCTCGCATCGTACACCCCTCTGACTCTATAGAGAAGATGTTTTTTGGGTTGGTGGAAAAGAATATTAATAAGTGAATGATCTATAAATAAACAAATAGAGACCGCTGAAAGAGGAGTGAAGTTGTTTAAATGAATAGGACACCAAAGTAGGATAATTGTTTCCGGGAATAATCCCCTGTTACAAAACACTTAACTTTTTCCATATTTCAACTTCTGGATACAATTGTCCTTTAACACAAATTTTAGTTCAGAATACAGCATGAAATCATGTGGCTTCATCTAAAGTACTGTGGAATTCAATTGCTTCATGATTTTTCTTTTTGCAAATTGTTATTTATTACCATGTGGACACTATAGAAATGCATTTTCAATTAATTTATTCAAACTGAAATTAAAAAGTGGAAAATTCCTCCTAGCACAGCCTTGCACTGGGGCTTCACAGACAGAGTCTTGATCATGTTGAATCAGTGTCTTGTGGATTTTTTTAAAATGAATTCAGGTGGCTGACCTAGTATGCATCTAATTCTGACTGAAGTTAGTCTCTTTGAAAGATTAGTGATTACATAGTCAAGGCTGAAAGTCTTAAGTCAAGAAAAATTCTTGGCAAGAAGCACAGAAAACCAGCTTTATAGATTACATGTCTCCCTTACACATACTGTACCACATAAGAAAAAATCAGTTCTGTCCATATTAATTTGGCCTGAGGTAGGCCTCAGTTTGGCAACTTACTCGATCTAATTTGCCAACTTTATAACATAATGGGTTTACTTATCTCTTTCTCAGCGCATAGGAGGCTAGGGTGCCTATTTATTAGGAAAAATACAAAAGTACTGGACTAAAATGGGCTTTCCGAGTCACTGAGTGCATCTTGCAATGAATTATTGTATTTTTGAGGTTAGGATCAGAATACCGTTTCTGTATTTTTTGGAAAAATGCCTTCAATCTACAGCTTAGATGCATTCATGATTATTTTGTACCTTTTGCTCTTACGCTGATCTTGTCTTGCAGTTTAAGCAACTTTTATCAGTACCTGCATTTGATGTTCCCTGCTGATTTTAGAGATAGCGTTTACATCTGCTTTCAACCTTCTCATTGTAGGGTGTCAAAGTCAAATTGTCTTAGCCTCATCCAGCCTAGCAATCCACACCTGTTCCAGCATGTGTTTTCATGCGTGACTGGGACTATCTGATATTAAAGAGGTGGTTCCATAAAAGTATTGTATAATGAAATCGGTATTCCTGCTAGATAGGGAAAAAAATTTGCCCCCATATATGCCAGGACCATATTTTTCTTTCACAGTGACATCATAGGTGGGGTTCTTGCTCCTTCTGTTTCTGATTAACTCATTCCTTTTTCTGCTCCTCATCAAACTAATGAAATCCCAGCCTACGACAAAAAAATTGTAGGGATTTCTAACTGCCTGGCCTTATGCTTGGCACTGCTGAATGCTAACCAACTTCCATGCCTCAAGGTCATCTGGTCCTTCTCAATGTCCGAACAGAGAAACTAGTCCCCTATCTACTGCCACCAAAAAAGTCCCAGCAGCTTCAGTAGTAGTGGCGGGTATCTAGTGGACCTAACGTTACAGTCATTGGCAGCTTCTAGCTGTATGCCGAACCACACATTATCTACTGAAATACGTATATCACAAGTGGTGCACAACACACACTTTTTAGATCCCCCCACTCTTTGGCACTCTGGCTGTCCTCTTGATTAATAGGTCCATCCTTCTGACATTGCTTTTTAAGCCAGAGGCATGAACGAAAATATATAGTTTCTCGAAGAACTCCAAGACGACCTCCCCCCCCAGGACCAATTGTTTTGCTGTCAGCACATCCTTCCCCGTAGTTAGTTTTTTGCCATCGTACAATTGTTGAATTCAATTCCCATTTTCTACAGCATAGTCTTTTCCCATATGACACTGTAGAAAGAACTTTAATGAAGTCCAGATATATGAAAACTGGTTCATTTCTGTCGTTTGAAAATCTATTATTCTGAGTTCAACCTTTAGTAAACCCATCTTACTTTATACTCCCAGTTTTCCACTTTCTTCCATGTCTTTCATTTCTTTCTTTCCTTCAAAGGGTGTACTAAAACTGCGGATGAGGTTTTGCAGTTCAAAGTTGTCCTTTAATTGTTCAAATAATTTTCTCTCTTTTCTTATACGCAAGGTTTTCTGTCTGCTATTTGCCAAAAAAAGTAGACTTAGCGTGTCTTATTTTTAATTAGAATGCAAATACAATAAGAAAGCAAAATAATCACAGAATCACAAAGCAGAATAATGCTCCAGTCCAGGAACGAGGAATAGACAAG
Organism: Larus michahellis; assembly: GCF_964199755.1. Lineage (NCBI taxonomy): Eukaryota > Metazoa > Chordata > Aves > Charadriiformes > Laridae > Larus > Larus michahellis. The sequence goes on along the minus strand of NC_133897.1, from coordinate 113,289,305 downwards.
CTCATTCTGGTCTTAGGAGGGTACTTAGAGAGGCTCACATCAAATATTCCTATAATAATCAATATGCACACATGTATTTATTAAATTAAGGCCCAACAACTATCTAAATCTGTGCAAACCTCATATGATACAGAGAACTAAGACTGAGTAGGAAGGCACTGATTGTGGAGGCTGGGAGACGACAACCTTCAGCAAACTTCTTGCTGATATTAATGCAATTGAGGTTGCTGTACCTCAGAAAGCACTCATCACACCCAAGTAAATGTTATCTGCATAGTCTGGGGATCTGTATGTCCTCTTGTAAGTTCCCTTATTATTCCCACCTTCTTTTAAACGCATTGGCCAGTTTCAACCCAACTAGAAAAGTCAGTAATAATCAGACAGTTTTTATGTCTCTGGAAGTTTGGACACATGGAGGAGAGAGAAATGTTAGTGTTGACGCTTAGGGAGAGGCCAGAGCATCAGCACTGGTACCATAGGTACAGATGTCTTGAAAACCCCAATGATGAGAAGAGTTTCAAGTGGACCTCACATCTGTATTGGACAATGAGGACTCAAAAGATGAGAAAGTGTATGACTAGTCTTTTTGCCCATGAAACAACTAGTTTAAAACTGCTGATGGGGCCTGACTTTTGCTTTTAGCTTTGGGCATTCCCTGTACTACGCAGATACCTCCTGTCAAGTGACCACGTTTGAGAAAGGTCCTATTCAGAGTCACGGGATTGAAGGCTTTTGCCCAGTAAGTGTCTCAAGATTTTTCTGACATAGCTGATAGTACCACAAGGTTTTCCAGATGGTAGCTGAGCTATGTGAAAAAAAGATGCTCTTATGGCTTTCAGCTATTAGGTTCTGCTGTCTTTGTTTGACATTGTCTGGAACATTCATCTGGATAATTTAATTCTGCTGTTCCTCCATGCACAGCTATGCAGTAGAATAGTTGTCTCAGGAATAAACAAAATCATGCATGTCTCTGTCTTTATCAGCTGCCAGGTTATTCTTCCATGCTTGAGTGGTCATATTGATGACAGGTTATGGGGTTAAATTGGCTGATTTTTATTGCTTCATGGTTAGAATGTGCAAGACATTTAGAAATAAAGTTCTTCTTCATTGTAATCCAGAGGTGGGATTTTTCTCTTCTTATTCTTTCTGGAGAGGGATAGGTTTTCCACCCCTGTTGCCTCTGCGGATGGCACTTACTCTTGAGCATTTAATATCTCGTTTCCTTACCTAGCATGCCATGTTCCAAGTTATCAGACATTTGGCAGGAGTGTGGGTCTCTGAAAAAGGCCAACTACCCATAAGTTTCTTGTCTTCCTTCTCATTAATTTTTCTTCATTTATGTTTGGCTTAAATTTTCCCTTGTTGTAGTCAAAAACTCCATAATAACTGTGATTTGTGGCTAGAAGATCTCTGCCGTTACTTTTGATAGAACAAGCCTGTAAAACCGTTCTTCTGCTTGGAGGTAGGAATATGAAGGAGTGATTGGGTTAACCAAGGGGATGCTTGGAGAATGGGCTTAGAGAAATGGCCTGAGGGAATGGGATTGAATTCATTAGCTTTGAATTCAGTAGTATAGTAGTAGTTGCTATTATAAACCCTATATGGGTTCATACAGTTAAGTGAGCACTACCCAAACAGGATAAGAACAACTGGTTGGACAGCAGTTCTTGCAGAAAAATATCTAAGGGTGGTTTTGTGTCACAATTTGAATAGAAAGTTGTGATTGCCGTGTTTTTTTCAGAAGAGGTAGACTTCATACTTTGATTTGTAAACTAGTTTTTTCCTGCAGGATGTGTGAAAAAAGCTCCTGCTCTGTTCCAAAATGGTTAGGATTCAGCTGGAGTACTGTGTCTGGTTTTGGGCATTTCCCCTAAACAAAAATGACAGGGGTTCAGAAAAAAAAAGGAAAAAATGACTGAATTTTAAAAAATTACTATAATATAGGAACTACAAAAAATGTTCTGGGGTTACTTAGCTTAAAGGAATGGAGACTGAGAGGAGATAGGATTACAGTTTTGAAGTGTTTAAGTGACTAGTGCAAAAGAGAAAAGAATAACTTTTTCTCCAGGTCTCTGGTGAACAGAGGCAAGCTACAAAGGATTTAAAACTGCAGCAACAAAGGTGCAGGCTCGATATTAGAAAAACTTTCTAACAGAAAGGACAGTGAAGTACTAGGATTAATTGCCTGGGGAGCACTAGAGCAAAGTCTGGAGCAAGACTAGCTCAGGCAAACGTCAACCAGGAATGACAAGAAGAGGGTCTCAGGGACAGGAAGTGAACCTGATTATCTCCTGAGGTCCCTTTTGTGACTGTTTTCTCAGTCTTTGTGGCTCTGCTGCCTTATAAATCACTACCAGCTTTTAAAATATCCCTCTGTTACTGCACTGAAATATCTATTGCTGGAGTTAAATAGGTATTTTATGAATGCAGTTAAATATGCGTAATTCTAACTTAAAAGTTGTTGGAGTTCAGAGAAAGAGTATAATCTTGAAAAACATGATATGAGCCGAGTACAAAATGCGTTGAAGCACACATAAGAATGGTGTGTCATCTTCTGACTGATCTGCACGACATACAGTATTTGTGATTTGGTTACAGATGAAGGCATTGTTTTTGTCTTTTTGAGCTGCTGAGGAAACCCCCGGTGAATACCGCTCCTGGTTCCCCCAAGACCGCCAGCAGGGTTTGTGGACTAGCAGTACTTTGATTGCTGATAGATGTGCTAAACAATAGAGTTGACAGAAGAATCCTCTAATACTTGCCTTTTATTCAGGGACTTCTGACTAGCTCAAGATTTAATATCAACACTCAGGAAAATATTTTGTTCCTTCTCCAGATACGGTGTCCTGCCCCAAACAGTGACATGTGGGGATATTGCAGAAGAAAAAACCAGCAGACTCTAGCTTTGACCTTGATATCCAGATGAAGTTTCTCCCTCTGATATATTTTGTTCTGTCTTGTTTAGAGAAACACTGCGATATTCATCTTCTTTATTTTAAGAGTCATCAGGCATAGTGGCTTATATCGCTTCTGTCTGATGAGGATGTGGCTCCAAATCTGCATTTATTAACAGGATCGATACATACTGTACAACAGCCAGTACTATTCCTACATGGCAGAAAGATCAGCTTTTAATAGCTTAAAAAGTGCTGCTCTTGCTGTGTTAGATTTCCAGTGTCTGTAGATATTTTCTCCTTGTTGCGAGAATTGCCATTGTCCTGTGTGCGAACAAAAGTCTCTGGGCTTGGCTTGAGTCCGCTCTGACTTGCCCTGGGGTAGGCGAAACTGATTTCAGTTCACAAAATGAAGTTGAAAGGGGACAGGCAAAGCAACGCTGCTCGCTTCTGAGTATGAGTAACTATTCGGAGCTCACATGCCATTTGACAGCGTACAATTGTTGGAAGGGAGACTGTGTTAGTGGATGGCTTGTTTATATGGGTTTTAGTGGAAAAGCATTTGTTTACAGCAGCCTCACTATAAACTCTGGAGGAACTTTGGCCGTAGCAATCAGCCAGACTGAACAGCGGGTCGCCAGGTTGTGGTAGAACAATTTCAAGAAGCTGGCTAGTAGGAGAATGATCCTTTCAATTTTCCCATTCCCACTTGTGCACTGATATTCAGTATTTCTCTTCTAGCCCCTTATAGATTTGTTTCACACTTTCGGGGTTATTTCTGTGCTGAGGGGCATTGCAGGCACTGCCACCACCTCTGTGAGTTATTTGCTTCCTGTTGTGCTCTCTTCTTAACATCTCGTGACGCATTCAGTCAGTAAATCCCTTTGATCCCCTTTCACCCTCCCTTTATAGTGATATATCTATTAAGACTTCCTCAGGCTCCTTTTTCGCTAGTAAAAAAGACCATAACCCCAGGAGTCAGCGGTTTTATTTCCATAGGGCTGAAACAACCGGCACATGATGTAGGCACATCTGGAGGGACATACCACGAACTGCCTAAAGCCGTCAGGTGGGACTCCAGAGAAACACTGGTGACTTGGGCTGGTGGGCTCCACAGTGGGAGAAAAGTCCGACATGCATTTAGCGTAACCCATTGCCTTATGGTACGGTTGGCAAGGCTTGCCCAGGCTTGGGTGGGGATGCTCTCTGTTCTCTGTGTCTGTGGGCTGGAGAGGTCTTGGACTCACTGGCGATTAGTTGAGTGAGGTACAGGCTGGAAGTGGCTGTGGGGTGGGCTAGTTTCCTCACAAGGTCCTAAAAAGTGGGTACTAGTAGGAAAGGATTAGTGACATTCCGAGCTGGGGAAGAAGGTAGGAGCAGAGTGGAGATTTAGGGTTGGGGGAGAGCAGGAAGAGTGGATTCTAGACAAAAACATATAAAACAAACAGCAAAGTTATAAGCAAAACTGAAGCCCCAAGTTAATGGCTTTAGAGAGAAATGCAAGCAAACTGGTACGGGTATTTTTAATAGTACTTTACCAAACCTGTTAACTTTAGTACAAAGTAGCAGCCAAAATGCTTTATAGCCAGATGGTTGCGATTAGAGAGGGAGTCCTTGGGCTAAAGGGTGGGGTGAGCTTGTGCACACAGCTAGGCTTTAGTAAGATGGAAAGTAGCTTTGGAGCCGTAGGGAAACCACGATGGGTCGTGGGGTGGGTGTTTCCCTGCTGTGGGGATTATTATTTTTTCAGAGAAGGCACACCTTGGTTTTGAGTTGTGATGTGAACAGAAGCCTAAAGCTGGCTTAGGCTTTAGACATATGATGGGCTGGGAGACGTAGGGAAGGCAGAGTCTGAGAGATCTATGTGAAGGGTGTTATCTGTCTATAAAATGGGTGGGTTGCTTGTTATTGCAGCACTGTTTTTAGGAGAAAAAAAAAAAAAAGTTGCTTTCACCTTATCCTTTTGAAATCTACTACTCCACCCCTGCGTCTCATGCTGACCTTCTTGCCCGTGAGAATCGCTGAATGACCTTCTCCACACAGTGAGCACATGCTCCCGGCCATTAGGTCAAGGCTCCTTGTGACTTAGCAGTGCTCTGCCCGTCACTGCCACGTGTTTAGCTCTCCCACTTCCACCCAAAACAGAACTAAAACCCCATCTCAGCTCTGCCAAAGGGTCCGCCTCCATTTTCTGCATTTCCTTACACTTCAAGCACGCTTTGCCCATTATGCCTCACGAGAGGAGCAAATCTGTCGGTCTGCAGCTCTTCCTTTACCTTGAATCCTGAGTGAGGCTGAATGATGCTTGCAGAAGACCTCTATCCGTGACTCGGTGGCTTTGAGCACATTTCATTGTTGACTTGAACACTGCCGCTCTCCCCTGCGGGCCCGCTCTCTACCAGCAGCCGCTTCTCAGTAGGGCACTATGGGACCCATGATGTTTTCCTGTAGTCTGCCGCGGTCTAACACTTTGGACAGCGGGGTTCAGGGAGCACACCTGCCCTGCAGGTTAAGCCCGGCTGTTACATCCTAAGTGGCATCATCTAGAAGGGTCTAGGTAATTGGAAAGTGAAAATCCGTCTGTCTCACTGTGCTTTCAAAGTGCCTCTGCCCTCCCATTCCATTTATTCTGTGTTTTGGTTGTCTTGTTATAAACCTGGATCATGAGCTCTTTAGTCTAGGAAATAAACTCTTATCCTGTGGTTGGAGATACTTTTCCTTGCTCATTTTGTTCTCCAGGGGGGTGCACAGTTCTCATTTTTGTACAAAAGTGATACTGAGGCAGCACTGGTTAAAAAGAGAGGAAAACTTGCTATCAATGAAGTAGAAGGTGGACCAGGATTGTTTATTTAAAGTCTGCTGTTGTGATCCTTGGATATCTGCCTCTTCTTATTTCCTGACACAATTGTGAAGATGTTTGAATTTCCCCTCTCCCTGATTGGAGCTCAACTATCAATGTGTAAGGAACCAAGACTTTTATGTGTTTTCCTGTGTCACAGTGGGAGCAGCTGAGTCATGAATGTTCTTGAAAATTTCACCCTCTTTGGAGACTGCGTTACAAAACATGTCAGACAAGTGAAACGGCGTTTCCCGTGTTCCCATGGGACCAAAACTCGTTTAAGCAGAGCTACGTTCCTATCAACTAGCAAACCTGCCTTTAGTTATGCAATGCCACAAAGTGTCTTTTTGTGATCCTAAATCTATAGGTAGGGCTTCCTCGGAAATGGTCTCGTACAAGCACTTAGGCAGAGAATGAAGAGCTGGTCTCTGTGACTGAGTATTCTGCCCTTGCTTGCTTCCTTGACAAATTTGCACCCGATTCATGTTCTTAAGCCCTCCATCATCATCAGCCCCCCGATCCTCTGCCTCTGCAGGGAGAGGCAGGGCATGCATTCAGCGATCATTTTGAAGATGAATGTGTTGGATAATTTTGATTACTAATTTGCTATTTTAAGTCCACATTGTGCTTTGGTGGCTCTTCTGGGATTTTTCTCTCACAGTAAGGGACAAAGATCTAAGGGGTGCCTGTTTATTTTTTCTCATCCTGTAACAATACAAAATGTCATCGTGGCCTAAGTAGATACACATGTCACCAGCCCCATGGCAGTGTACTGAATAAAAACATTACCCTTCATACAAATACTTGCATATTTAAGTGGACTTAAGGGAAGGGAATCAATAAATGAAATCCTGCTAGAATATGAAAGTAGTCTGCTGTATCTCATGCTCAGTTTAAAAGTAAAAACCTCTTCAAATGTCTCCTTTTTGATTTTTTAATGCGTATTTTTAAGCTCAGAAGAATTTAAGAATTCCCATCACCAGGCCAGTATATTTGACAGGTTTATAGCAAAAGACCTGTCATCTTAATCCAACTATTTTTCCCACTAATCCAATTAGGTTTTCATTAGATGTCTTAATCTAAATATAATATCTAATTCTGAATTCAATTACTTTAACTGTCTCCTCCTCCCGCTGTAAGGTATTCTTGGTTTTCACTTGCCTCTGCCCTTGTCTGGACCATAAGCTTGCAGACATGAGAGCTATTCATTGTTCCATATTTAAGGTACTACCACGCTATTTAACTCAATACCTTTTTGCTTGTTGCTTATTAAAATAATCTGTATTAATAATGGTGATTTGTAATAATACTTTGCATTTACATGGAAAACACTTACTTTGAAGCTAGGTCCTGCCACTCACAAGTTGAGGAGTACTTCACTCTGTATATAGTCTATATGCAGTATTTGTTTGCTAAAACCCTTGTCTGGTGTAAAAATTCGGTCTGCGGTTGCTTTAATGGAATCAAGACTATTTCAAGTCTTGAAATTAGTTACGCATTTATATGCTCGCTGAGTAAGTGCCAAGGACACTACTTGGTAATCTCACATTTTAGCTGTAAGGGTGTCAGGACCCAGTCCTAAACTGGGGTCTGATGCTGCAGTTGCCTCATGCCTGTGGTCCATCTTACAACTCCGAGTAGCCTAGCTGAAGCTAACACATTACTTAGATTGTCAGTACTTGGAGGATGACTCTCTGATGGCCCAAATCCTTTCAACACTTCTGCATGTGCTTAATTTGGGGTTACTGATGAGTTTACAATGAAGCGCATATGTAAGAGCTGGCAGGATTTGATATTCCTAATTTGTTGCTACTAAGAGAGATTTCTTAATATACCTATTGTATTTTAATTTAAGATGATTTTTTTTTCAGTAATCAAGACATGCTTACTACAATCAGTGAATATTTGCTGGGACCAGGAGACTCCATATTAGCAGAAACCAATATGCCTGCAAGAGCTGGTACTACTTATTTTCCTACAACCAATATATTTTTCAAGAACCCCACCATCCTGAAGGTTTCAACTCAAGCTAGTGCACCTGGGTGAACCTCAGATGCATAATTTAAGAGGCAGAAAAAGTGTGTATCCCATGAGCTGTACTTTATTATCCCACTTTAATGTGAACCATTCCTGAAAACAGCTCTTTGACCATCTCAATGCGGTTTGATAGCTTGGCCTGTGTCATTATTTACCTAATACTTGCTAACAACCTGGTGTATTTTGGATTTTGGCAAAGCTTAAATTTGGAGGCATTAATGCTTCAGCCTTTTTAGGATGAAGGGGAAGTCTCTGCTGTTGGTTTTGCATTGCTTTTTATTTTGTCAGATGTAGCCACATACCGTTTCCCCAATTGTCTACCTTGTAAAGCCATCAATCCCCTTTACCAGATGAAGGCCTGTACCTTTACATGACACCCGCTCTGCAGAGACACTGAGAAACGTAGGGCTGAGAAATCTCTTGAATTCGTGTTTTATTTTAAAAGCAGCCATGCAACTTTTACAGATGGTGATGTTGGGCAGAATTCTCCCCTATTGTGTTTCTTCTGTAGTCACTGCAACGAAATCTGAGTAATTCAACCTCTTCTCATGGGTTATGTCCCGCACTGCCAGAATGAGTGGCGATGACACGATGATTGTGGTACATGATTAAATGGGGTGTGTGATGATCATCATGATTTATTAAAAAAAAAAAGAAAGAGAAAAAGCACGGCTGGCTTAGATGGAGGATGCTAATGTGTCGTGTGGGGAGATCTGTATAGCAGTCCTATTGGTTCGGGTTTTTCGGGTCTGAAAAAGGCATTGATCACATGGGCTTTTCCTCTTTTCCATTCCTTTTAATTTTTACTTTTGCTGTGTGGTGCCATGCAGATCCCACCATCAAGTCCCGAAGCTCCTTCCCTGGGGGAGCAGCTTTGTAGGGAAGCTGGTGTCTGACACGGTTTGGTTCCTACCGTCATCTGATTTGTGCCCTTGGAGGGATGGGAGGGATGGGAGCACTGCAGGGCCTGTGCCGGCTGCTGCTCTCCTGCAGCCCTGTCCTGCCATGCCGGCTCACTGCTGCTCTGCTCTGGGCTGTCGTTTGCACCTGCCCGGGGATGCTTTTGCTGAGCTAGTAGACACTGAGGAGTTTTTGCAAACTGGAAGTATGGAGAGCCTGGAAGTCTTAGTGAAAGCATCCCTCCTGGTTTTCAATAAAATAATTATTTTTTTCTGTACAAAAATTTCACTTAAAAACTTTTTTTTTTTGTATGTTCAGTCATCTCAGTAAGAAATTCTTTTTGCTTCACTGCCTATTTCCACCCCCCCACCCGCTCCCCCCCAAAGGTGTAGTTAGTGAAAACTGCTGCATTGACAACGCTGGAGAAAAAAGTTCACTGGAAAAAAGCACCATAGGAAAAAAGCACCATAGGAGAAAAGACGTAATCTCCATGTAGCATGGTTTGATGCTTCACCTGGGGTCCCAAATCTCCTTGGTTGCTTACACAGCCCCTTCTGCAGGCCAAAAGGTCTGGTGCTTTGCGTCCATTAGTATATCTGCTCTCAGAGTAGGTGCAAAGAGAGGTAAGCATTACTGTGAATTTACAGACTGGAACCAGACCTCGTGGCACGCCTACAGAAGCTGTTAAGCCCAGCCTGACCTGTGGCAAAGGGAAGGGTATAACGAACGAGGGTTGCATGGCTCGGCCTTCTGGAGGTGGCTGCTACAGCCATGTGGGAAGAGTGGTGTGGAACGGAGGCAACAATCAGTGGAGATGCTGGTGTGGGGTGAGAAGTATCTGCACGTCCCACTACGGCTCAGTTTCTGCTTTCCACCCACTGCTGGGCAGGGATAGTGTGTGTGAGCATCTCGGGGTGCAGGCAGGAGAGCTGCAGGTGAATAGGCTTAGTCTGGAGGCACTGTAGGGTAGCCTTGAACACGTCCTGCTGTACAAATGGCCTGCTTTGGGTCTGTGCTGATCTGGGGACACATTTCACAGTGTAGACGTGTCCTAAATCTGATTTTGTCACTCTAGAAATCTGCGACAGAGCAGACTTGAATTTTTAGACTGGAGACTTGCAAGTTCTAGGCTGATGGTTTCGCTGGTTGACTACTTGTAAATCACAAACACCCACTAAATCAATGCATACTCTGCTAAAAAGTGACGATTTTGGCAACAAAGATATTTTAAAAACAAACAAGATGTTTAGAAAAGATGCCACGGTATGTCTCCTCAAGAATGACTTGGAAGTGTTGGAGGGAATTAGCTACAGTTTCTTTAAAGCAGATCCATGTCGTCTTGATCCACACTGCACCATCCTTTTAAACATCCTTAGCTTTGCTCAAAAGTTTGCTCCGTGGAGGGAGGATCTTTGGGTTATTTCAAAGGTTTCCTGATATTTGCTGTTTGTAAAATCTACCTACTCAATCACTAAAACTTGTCTGTTTCAGGCTGATCGGATCCAGACATTACCACCTTATACATATGATGAAGAGGTGTTTCAGTGTGGCTCTTGGCCTTTGGGTTTGACGTATGCTCATACTCTCCTGACTGGAAGAGCTAGGGACAACCTAATTCCCGCTTTACAGTGTGCTTCTGCATTTGTTTAGAGGTGATGCAATGGGTAGAATTTCAAATCATATTAAAAAATAAACCAAAGCAAACTCCCGTGTAAGGAGAGCTTGAAAAACACATGCAAAAATAATTCTTTGATTATTTCTTTCTGGGTACTTCAAGATAGATGCTGGTGAAGAGTGTGTCCAGTTGCTAGCATGAATGCCTTTTTTTATTGCTTGCCTATATATTAAAGGTTTTAAGAGTCTTACATGTATGACTTGGTAATATTTCTACTGTTTGGTGAAATCTCTACCCTTTGTTTTCAAAAGGGTAAAGACGGCCCTGAAATAATGGTTCTATGATCATTTGCAGTCTGAAACTTCAGCCTTCACGATAAAGACCTGTGTGGCCCCCAGATCTTCCATGGACTATGGGGCACTTAACACACACCATCTGGATTTACCCTAGTTCCTTAAACCAGCACTGCTGTCTGCATCCCCCGTGAGATGATGGTGTGGTGTTGCCACAAAGCGTTTCTGCAGGTGCTGGGAGGAGATGGTAGGAAGGTGACGGGGAAAAGGCTTCCACCTCAGCCGCCCTGTCTAGCCTCTTGGTGCTGGGCTGCTGAGCTGAGAGTGCTCACAGTGGTCTGTGCACCGCAGGGTGTGTTCTCTCTTTGTTTTCTAAACGTACAGAACTAAATATTTATGGCTGTGCTCAGTGCGTAAGCCCTGGCTACGAGCGCTCTGGCCCTCTCTCCATCACCCTTCTGTGATAGGTCATCATCTCTGGTAAACACATTACATCCAAAATGAGGGGCAGAACTTTGCACTTTACTATTAGTAGACGTACACTTTCTAGAGCAATGAAGGCATTTCTTTATCCTTCGTATTCTTCATTATTTATTTTCAGTGTGTTCTTACTAATATATAGATGTATTTTTGTGGCCACGTTGTGAAATTTATTTTTAAAATAATACAATTTTTGAAAAAAATTTTTGATAAAAGTTAGTCTTGTCATTTGAGCATCTAATATGTTCTTTAAAACTTGTCCCAGGTCAGCTTCATTGCATTACAGTGGTTACTCTGGGCATGTTGTTTATGGCAGCGGTAACTCATGTGCTGCATTATTACATCCTGGAAAAAAAATGAGTAAATTCTTTCCAGCAGAAGATGACTTGGTCAAATATATTGTAGCTATAAGAAAAAGCAACATTGTAAGTTAAAAGTTGAATTTAAAAATGAGAAAATTACACATGCTTCAATGAAATATTTTTCGTGGGGGCAAGATTTTAGTAATATCATAAAAAAACCCAAGACATTTACAGTAAAACTAGTAAAATATGAAGTCTTTTTAACTGTACCAGGGTGGAATATGGTATCCAACAGTAAGGCATTTGTCTGAAACCACCAGCGTGAACAAGAAGACAAAGTAAGAGCTGTGGTATTTGTGTCTATACAGCAAATGTGGGGAAGGGCTGTGCTGATCCCGCAGAGGACTAGTCGGTATGCCTGAGCTGGAGGAATTAGCTGGGGTTTCCATCTTCTGCCTAATTCTGCATTTTTATTGTTTAAGTTTTAAATGTGAAGTTTTTGATTTCGGTGTAGTAGTAATTCTTTGCTTAATATATGCGTGTCCCTTTCTTCTGCCACCCTTAGCAGAGCAATAGCATGAGAGGGAGCAAGTTTTCTCTACAGGGCACAGACCAAACTAGTAATAAAGTCGTAGTTAATTTTTGTTTATTTTTTGGCAATTAGGAGGGAGATCTTGTTTTTCTCATGTTTTGCTGGAGTGCCCGCAAAGTCCAGTGATGGTAGGTACAGCATGAAACACATACACCAAGAAACATTTGTTTTATTTCAGTGTGGTTCCTCTATATTCTGTAGTAAACATTCAGCCCTCTTTTCTAAACCACATTAAAAAAAAAAAAAAATCTCCCTCCCCCCCAAAACAAAAGAAGTTTTCCTTCTCAGAAGAGCATCTGTTGTTTAGCAACATCTGAATTTCCATAAATAATCCCAGATTTCCCCTGCACAAAGATATAAACAATTGTTCCGCACTCAAGCCTCCCCTGTTTCGCTGCCTCCCTGCACGAGGAGAGCGGGAGAGGAGGCGCCGGCGGGGGATATCTACAGGGGGACCCGTGTTGGGAGAGAGGTGGGGCAGGGCAGAGGTGGCTGCTGGGCCCCCATGGGGTAGTAAAACTCTTTGGCTCTGTGGAAGACCTCCACCTGAGGGGATTTTTGAGGCTGTTGGGTGTTTTTGAGCAGCCAGCTGGCCATGTGGACTGGTGAACCTGCCCGGCTTGGCCATGGGTTGGAGAGGGTAATGTTGGGATGGGAGGATGCTGTCATCCTCTCACCTGAGATGTAAGACTGATGTCTCCAGTGGAGGCCCACCACAAAGCTACTTGGGACTGGAGGCTTCCCACCAGTTCTAACTCTGGGTTTCTTTAATGTAATATTTCTGCAGGAGGAGGCAGAGGGGGAGCTAAGCTCTTCTGAAATTTCTTCCCTTTATTCCTGCACTAGGAGGTTGGTTTGTTTGGGGTTTTTTTAAGGGAGCCAGAGCAGCCTTGCCCCTTTGATCCCTCAGCTTTTATACTGAGCGTGATGCACGTGGGATGGAATATCCTGTTGGTCAGTTTTGGGTCACCTGTCCCATCCGCTCCTCCCTGCAGGTGGGACCCCTCTACGCTTCTCCCCTTCCGACCCTCTAATGGGGCAAACAGCGAAATTAGCTGATCTTGGTTGTTATAGCAACAAGTATAAGCAAGAGCCTCTGTGCATACCATTCCTTGGTATAGTCAGGTCTTATCACTCCGAGAATGAACAGTTTCTGAACAATATGCTGTTAATTTCAGACTTTAGTCAGTTAGAAGAGGCCCAGCTAAAAAGTAAAACTACAGATCAGAAAATTGGTTCTGTTTTACCTCAAACCAGGACACTCTATTAGCAGGTAATTAAAAAGAGTAGTAATTGAGCAACAAAGGATAATGGCACAAAGAGAAATGAGCAGTTCTGTAGGCACCAACTGCTTCATAAACTCACGAAATTAATGAAATTCTGCTTTTGGCTCCCTGCTGTAATGATACTGTATTCTTAACACATACAACTTGAGAAACAACTTCCTTTCAGAGGTTTGTTTGTTCCCCTTGCCAGAATGTATTTTGTTTTTCCTGCTGGGCTAAAGTTGCTGACAAATTAAACCATGCCTTCAGCTAGCTTATTTTTTCCGCCAAAATTATTATTATTATTTAATTGCAAAATGTCAGGATGCTTAGATTTCTTCAGTGATTCAGTAAACAAGGACACCACTTTTTCCATTAAGGTCTTGGGATGGCTATTTAATATAGCTTATATGTATGCAAGAAAAATGAATTTATCTGGGCTAAGGTTCCATTTCACAGTGAAGTCCATTTTTCCTTGCACTGACCTAGTCCTACGATTATTTCGCTTCCATTCTGTCACACGTGATTGCTCCAGACATCTTTTCTATGCTTTGCAAATCTAGCAAAAATTAATTTCTTTATTAGTCTCAATATTACTCCTTGTCTCTTTAATGGATCCCTCATCTGCTGACAGCTCTGGTGGGTCTTTTTGGGGCCACAGTACTGATCTTCCAACTTAATTCCATTGGCACCGATTTTCTTTTAAGTGTGAGCTGTTGTGCACCGAATACAGCCTGAATGAGCCTGTCTGTTCAGTATTTGCAGTTGGTTTCCTTGAAGAACAGCAGGAAAGAACAGCCCTGAAGTGAGGGGCTGGATGGAAGGGCTGGAGGAGGCTGCATTTATAGGTATGAAAATCTTAATCTTGCTGTCGGAGTCCAAGGCCTGTCAGGGAAATGTGCACAGAGACCAACATTCACTTTGCATCCTAACATGGCAGAGCGATGTCAGCTGCTGTGGTTGATTTGATTTGAATGCAACAGAACCTTAGAAATACTTTTACACTGCTGCCTTGATATTTTTACATCATTTTAAAAAACTTCATATACTGACTCCTGGTTGTTTCTTTCTCTTTACAATTTCATGACAATGAAATAATTGGCTGTGATATGCAAAAAAGAAAGCAAGAATATCTTAAACAGAGTAGTTCAGCCCCTTTGAATATTCTCTATCTGCTTTTAAAACTTATGTACCCATACATAAATTAACTAAAAATTATAAATCCGTGTAAACTAAAGTTACCCAAGCTCAGCAAGGAAGTTTTGACTTTCTGTGCTAGCTTTTTTTCTTGCCAATGTGACTGACTGCTCAGAAAAAACTAATTATTTTGCACTGGTACCTGAAATGCATCTGTGAATAGAACCCCTAGTCTTTTGTTGGCCAGAGAAGCTTTTTATCTCTTGGGTCCTGCTGCTTCTCTAAATATTTCTCTTTAATTTGAAGAACTTGTTTTTGTAGAGGAAGAGATTTCTGGGGAGGGATCCAGGAGTTACCAGCACTCAGCTGGACTCGGCGCTCTTGCAGTGTGCAGGATCAGCAGCAGTGGGTGAGGAGCTCTCTGATGCTGTGAGTTAAGATGGAAGGAAAAGATTACAAAGCCTTCCCTTACCCCAGGCCTTGAGCAACAATGCTTCTCATTCTGCACCATCCCAGAGGGTGGTGGGATGTGGTCCAGTGGCTCTCCTTCCGCTCCTGTTGTAAAAGCTCACCAAGAAACAGTTTGCTAAGAAAAGTATTGTGTCTCTGAAAAACCTGACTGACTGTTAGAAATAATATTATTTTAAAGCATTGGCCACCTTCATTATTGCTTAACTGTTCCCTTACCCTCTTGCCCTAACCCCCAAAAGTGAATATGATCTTAAAGATGAGCACTGTTTTTCTTCAGCAGCACCTGTGGCTTCAGTCTGCTTATTTGACTTTTTGCATGACATCAGTTGCTGAGGTTTTGGTGTGCCTAATCAATGTATGAAATGAAATTCAAGGTTTTGACTTGGACATGTGCATGGCCTGAGATCTAATTACCAGAGAAATGGCCCTTTCCCCCCTCATGCTGCTGCTGCTGTGGGAACTGGCAGAGAAGACCAAGCGAGTGCCCTTTCCACAGATGGGAAGTCTTCTGGCTCTTTGTCATTTTCCCCACCAAGGTTTATAACCTTCCTGGTAAACTTCAAAGTCTTATCCTTTCTCAGGGCCCTGCAGAGGGGGCTGGCCGGCTGTTGGCTTTACTGGGTGTCGTGGTTTAGCCTCAGATGGCAACAAAGAACCACGTGCCGCTCGCACGTGCCTTCCTAACACAGGAAGGATCGTAAGAAAAGGCAAGACTCTTGGGTTGGGACAAAAGCAGTTTAACAGAACAGCAAAGGGAACAGGCAAACAACAACAACACGGACAGGGGAATATACAAACGCGATTACGGGACCGCCGCTCCGCCGCTCCCCGCCGCTCGCCGACCGGCCGGACCCGGGACGCCCCAGCCCGCTTTTAAGCAGCAAGTTCCTGCCCCCTCCCCCGGCAGCTCAGGGTGGGCGTGGCTCACATGGCATGGAATACCAGGAAAAGTTAACCCTATCCCCACCGGAACCAGGACACTGGGCTTCAAATCGAGAACTGTTCCGAGAGTCTTCCTCTTGAGCATCCTAGTGTTTCCTGGTGGTGAAAACCATGAAGATTTGTTGTGATGCAAAAGCTGTGTTGATGGAATCTGCGTCAAATGTCTCATGTACAGTGTCGAAAGCAGTAAAGAGGTAGAGGTGGTTAACCTGTGCAAGTGAATGTAGGAGGTGTATACACATACACGTACCTGTGCCGGTGCCTTCCTCTGAACATCCTGCAAAGAGGGGGGCACATCAGAGTTGTACAAATAAATAAGTTTGGGAAGAGCTTTGGTCAAGAAAGTGTCTATATTAAGGGGAAAGAGAAAAGACGGGTGGAAGATAGTCCATGTGCACCCCAGCCCTGCTAGCTCTTCCAGGTGGCCGAGTTTGGTGAGCCGTGGGGGCTGACCTGTTTGCTGAAAGGTAAATCCTGGTGCACGTGTGGGTACAGGATGAATGTGCTTTTATCAGCAGAAGTGCTGCAGACAGCAGCTTGTGCACTGAAACAGCTCAAGCTCTCGTCCACCTCCACAGCTGGCAGTGCTGGGGCTCTCATGTGGCATGTGCAAGTTGCCCTGCCAGGGTACCAGACATGGAGCACCCCATGAACATGCTGGAATCAGTGCTTTCTTGGGCAAGAAGGCTGGGGCAGAAGCGTCCATGAACCCTCACTTTGCAGCAGTGACAGCAGCTGTCTCTCTTTGGGTACAGGCATTTGAGTAAAAGTCTAGTGAGCTGGAGGGCTGTCGTGGTTTAACCCCAACCAGCAACGAGGACCACACAGCCATTTGCTCACTCCACCCTGGTGGGATGGGGGAGAGAGAATCGGAAGGGTAACAGTGAGAAAACTCATGGGTTGAGATAAAGACACTTTAATAGGTGAAGCAAAAGCCGTGCACGCAAGCAAAGCAAAGCAAGGAATTCCTCCACCACTTCCCATCGGCAGGCAGGTGTTCAGCCATCTCCAGGAAAAGAGGGCTCCATTACGTGTAACAGTTACTTGGGAAGACAAAATGACATAACTCCGAACATCCCCTCCCCCCCCGCCCTTCCTTCTTCCCCCAGCTTTATATACTGAGCTTGATGTCATATGGTACGGAATATCCCTTTGGTCAGTTGGGGTCAGCTGTCCCAGCTGTATCCCCTCCCAACATTTTGTGTACTCCCAGCCTATTTGCTGGTGGGGAGCAGAAAAGGCCCTGACTGTCTTGCAACAACTGAAAACATTAGTGCGTTATCAACATAATTCTCATCCCAAATCCAAAACACAGCACCACACCAGCTCCTAGCAGGAAAGCCAACCCCATCCCAGCTGAAACCATGACAAGGGCAATAAGGAACCGCTGGTTGCTGTGTGGAGGACGGGATACTGTGCAGCTGGAAGGGAGGAAGCTGTAGTGCAGACGGAAGGGATGGAGGTGGATTATGGCACTAAACCACACAGAACTCAAATCCTCAAGTGCAGACTTGGCTGCAGCAAAGATGCATCTTAATCTTTGTCCAATGCTTGAGTCCACCACCCAGAACAGAGTCTTTCATGAGGTTTGAAAATGTTCCATTCTTTTATTATGCATGAAAAAAAATGTTGTTCTGCTCAAACACACCCTCTTCTTACAGGACATATATGCTATTAATTTATGCTGATGGGGAAAAATATTTGTCTATTTTGCTTTGAAAACAAATGCTGAGATTGTGTGACAGAGGTCCTTTTTGTAGCTGTGACTTCCCTGCCGAAAACTGAAATTGGGATAAACTTTCTGAGAGAATCTTCTCTGAAAAGCCCCCCATCTATATTTTCTTTTCCGTGCCCTCCCCAAAACAAAGCCGCACAGACTTGGTTTCCTTGGCTAGGATTCAGCTCAGCTTTTGACTTTTTTTATGGCATTTGCATGAATTCTGCGCTTGTGTCTTTCATTCACACAGCTTAAGAGCCCTGAGAAGGGATGGAGGGGGATGTCCATCCGCTGTTCAGCTACTGAATGTACCAACAGTCCCTGACTATCTGGTGTGTAGGTTGGAAAACATTAAGAACCTCATGCAATCTACCATTCTTTGTATAGCTAAACCCTTCTGTGATTCTGCTTCCTGAATTTGTAACACAGCCTGAAATGGAGAAGGAAATGGATGTCAGAGGAAAGGGTGATGGGCTAGGACAGCATCCAGCCAAAGCTGCTTAGCTTGTGCAGCAGGAGGCCGGGAGACAGTGTTGACTGCAGGTCTGAAGAGCGCCCTGTGCAGCCAAGTCCTGTTAAAAGCTTGTCAAAGTTTGTGACATGGCTGCTAAGGAGAATAAGGAGCAATCCTGAGGAGTAAAACCCAGGAACTGGTGATGTTAAAGTGCAAG
This sequence comes from Larus michahellis, assembly GCF_964199755.1. NCBI lineage: Eukaryota > Metazoa > Chordata > Aves > Charadriiformes > Laridae > Larus > Larus michahellis. The sequence continues at coordinate 113,271,150 of NC_133897.1, read as the reverse complement.
CGACGCAAAAGAGAGAAACACTTTCTCTCTGGTTTCTAAAGGTGAGGCTTGCTGCTGTAGCTCTGCCCCTCACGCATCTCTTCTCTCAACAGCATCTTCCCACTGCTTCCCTCCTCCTGAGCTACATCAGGGAGTGGAACCGTTGCAAAACTAGCTCTCCCTCCTGCTGTCTGCCCCCCAGAAGTGCCAGTACTGCTCTGCTGGCCCCCCTGATCTGGCCAGGGCAGCCTGCGGCCGGAGGGGCCCAGCGCCAAGGGGAAGGGGGAGCACAAGGAGGCTGAGGAAACGGTGGTTTCCTGAGAGTCTCAAGCTCAGCTACTGGGCAATATATTTTACATATTTATTTATCTACCCAAGGTTGTCTTCTAGATTTTGCTGTCTTGGAAATCACTTGGTCTCACGGTTTCTTTTCTGTAACAGTACTGGACTGTCTCTCTCTTTTGTGCTGCCTTTCCAAGATTCTTAGACAAAGGTTCCATGAAAAAGGACTAGGTTTCGGAGGTTTACACAGAAGCCCTAAGCACCAAGTGCTGACTGCAGGACTTGCAAGATTGGCTTTTTCTAACAGGTAGGGTTTTCTCTGTGCTGCTGACCAGCTGTAGCTGGTGTACAGTTGCAGAGCCTAACCCAGTGCTGTCTCCTGCAGTGGAGATAAAAATATGTAAGACATCTGTGTCAATAAAGTGCCCTGACAGGAATTCTTCCATTGGTGCCTGCAACTGAAGTGGCAAAAATCACAGCCAGATCGGGATACATGTGCGGGATTGTGTCAGCCTTGGCCCTGTTCTCAGTGGATGCAAATACTGTAGCAGCTTCACTAGGTTTAGTGGAGCAAATATTTAGAAATAGAGTTGCTTTAAGTTCTCTGAGGTGCTGCTAAATCCCGTTTTGCAAAAGTTTGCTGTTTACCAGAATCTTGAATGTCTTTAAGTCTCCCAGGAGCTCTCTCGCCTCTTCTGCAATGAAGACCTTTGCAGGCAGAGATGCCCTCTGAATTTCTGCCAAGAACAACTTTCCTACCTCCAGTACGTGCGCGGCAGAGAGGAGAAGGCACCTGGAGCGCTGATGCTCCGGCCTCTGGCTGAGGTACGGGCAGGGTTGTGCTGGTTTATCACTGACTTCGTGCGCATGAGAGCAATGAAGGGGAATATCTGAGGCTCTTGTATCTGGCCCCTGTTGGTCTTCTAGGCAAATATCAGGTTCAAGGGTGGGTAAACCCTCCTTTTGCCATAGGCAGTACCCCATTTCCCTCATAACCCACTTCCTACCCATCCCCTGTTGGGGCTCATCGTTCCCGACTTTGCTCAGCAGGAAAAAGGAGCGTACGTATAATCACTCGCAGGTGCTGGGGGCTGGCGTTGCTGCAGAGGCCGGCTCCTCGCCGCGGGTCGGGCAGTTCATGTTACTGGACGCGGTTGAAGTCTCTGGTTAAGACTGTGGCTGTGGCACAGGGAGACTCCACATGTTTTCACTCTTGCTCTTTGGTGAGGATGGCCACACGGGTAGCACACCGGGCTCTGTAAAGCTCGAAGGGTCAGTTTATTTTTCTTTCTACTTACATGTAGCTAATTTTCCATAAGGAGTTTCTGCTTCTCTCCCGTGGCACGGGAACAGCTACTAAGAGCCAGTGCTTTGACTGCTCTACTCCCGTAGTCCCAAAGGCTTAGCAGTCCGCAGGAGGGTGATTCAGTGTTCGTCAGCAAACACAGAAGCTAACGAGTGAAAGAGAGCAAGGGGATGAGCTCTTTTGGCTGCCACAAATCTGGGTGATTACTGAGCAGTGAACTAGTCCTGAAGCAGCAAGTTTCAGGGTTTCTCAGAGCTCAGAAGAACCTTTGGTATCTGTTATGGCCATGTTTATGCAAGCATTGCAGCTTGTTGCACTTTCTGTGCGAAAAGGTGTGGACGTGCCTAATTATTTCCATGCCATTTCTAAATGTTAGGGATACTTAAATTCTGGCAAACACGCAATTTAGTGATTGTAAGTCTCCTTTACAGTGATGTGCAAGAAAATAAAGAACAAGAGACAATTTGCTGTCTTTTGTGCAGAGGAGGTGGGAGAGCAGCTGAATATGTTATCCTGCTTCTCCCCATGATCTAGCTCAGAGCTGAGACACGTTGCTACAACCTACTGCTTCCATGAGAGAGGAAAACATCCGACCAGAGAGATTTCTGTTCCTCTACACCTGGCCCAGCACAGCTGCCCTTCACGATTGCGGGGTCTGGCCAGGGAGAGCGCAGGGGGGTCCCTGCCTATGCTGGTCAGGGCAGCATCCACCTGCTGGATGGCATTAGCACACGCTAAATGCCATTGCAACTGCATGTTACTGCACCTCAGCTATGTGATGTGGGAGCGAACGGGCTGCTAACACATAGGTTACAGCCTCCCTACAACACTCACCCCCGCCTCTATCTCCCAGGTAAATTGGTGCTTGATCCCTCATGTAGAAACACCATGGCCAGTCTGACGTCTGCTTGCTGTGTCCCCAGGTTTTATTATAACATCATAACCCAAACGGCCTGTGACACTGGAAACAGTTCATACCTGTTTTGTACCTTGTGTTGCTTGCACCTGTGCAGACTGCGTTTAAAAGGCTGACAGGCACCCTGTGTGTGCCATCTGTGCACCCTCTGTCCCTGTGAATGACTGCGCAGTGTGAATAACCCTGTGAGAGAACTGGGCCTGATTTGGGTTTGATGCTCCTACCATAAATTCCATGAACTATCACAGCACAAGAGAAGAAATCATGCCCAGATTTGGTGAGATTTAGCCACTAGATTCGGAGACAGAGCAAAACGTTTCAAAACCCAGGCAATGTATCCCACCCCCTCCTGCCTCCTGTTGTAAGTAAACGTGTTGATTCTGTATGCTGATAAAGCGTCTTCAAATCTGGGATATCTTTTGGCTGCATCTCTCCCTTGACTGGAAATAACGCATCTGCCCGCCCTGTCCCCTCCCCGTCCCCTCCGCCCGCTCAAATTCTTCAGCTGCAGCAGGGCAAGCAGCCAGCTCCTTTTCTGAGCATCTCTTGTCTGAGGCTCCATCCAGATGCTTCGAGAGAGAGGCCTGATCAAAGCAGACAGTGCTGCGATTGAGCCTGTTCATGGGGAGCTGTGAAATGGTCCCGTAGTCCCCGGAAAATGCTGCAGCTCTCTGTCAGGCTGCTTTGATGAGGCTGGGCTGAGCTGCCCGAAGAACCTCAGTGATGAATGATGTGGTCGTCCCCTGCATCCAGGATGGCACAAAGGACAAAAAGAGATAAACACAAACATTTGGTTGGCAATGGGAATGGTGGAAAGGATTTAATTTCTCTGTGGCAAGGCTGATTTCTGAATCCTTTCTGTGATATTATTTACCCTTCCCTCTTTTCTTCTTTTTTAACTACAGCAAGTTGATGACCTTACTCAGCATTTCCTTGGCTGAATGATACATATAATTGGATGATGAATACGGCAGCAATAGCAATTATGAACTCTACAAAAGAAGTTGTGCTTACAATGGAAAGTTTTGCCAGCTTGTGTTTAGTAAAGGTTATATTTACCACAAAATGCCACAGTGTATATCACAGCCTATAAACTCTTGAGCATTTTGAAATGTTACCCGCACACAGTGCTGACAATTTTCTGAAAGGCTTAATATAAAACTGTTCAGCCAGCTGAAGTACAATGCACTTGTCTGCACTGTAACCCATATGTATGGCATTTAGAGTCATACTTTTCTCTCTACTAGATGACTACAGTCATCTACAATCACTGCTGCACTCAATTTTATTTCAGACAGCTTTAAGAGTGCATGTGAAGTGGGTCTGACAGTAGACTCACAGAACCATAGAATCATAGAATATGTTGGGTTGGAAGGGACCTTTAAAGTTCATCTAGTCCAGCCCCCCTGCAGTAAGCAGGGACATCTTCAACTAGATCAAATTGCTCAGAGCCTCATCAAGCCTGGCCTTGAATGTCTCCAGGGATGGGGCCTCCACCACTTCTCCAGGCACCGTGTTCCAGTGTCTCACCACCTTCATTGTAAAGAACTTCTTCCTAATGTCTAATCTAAACCTACCCTGCTCTAGTTTGAAACCATTGCCCCTCATCCTATCGCTACATGCCCTTGCAAACAGCCCCTCCCCAGCTTTCTTGTAGGCCCCCTTCAGGTACCGGAAGGCTGCAGTAGGCTTACAAGAAGATCCCCATCCCCAAAACTGCATTACCACAAGTAGCTTAAAAATGCTCACATCCTTGGCAGGATGAGCAGAGACACCCCAGACAGCTTGAAGCCCAATTGCGGGACTGTTCAAGCTGCTGGAGCCAGAGCTGGTGGCTGGTGGTGTTTAGGATGGGCACAGGCATTTTGCTGTTTGGATAGTCCCTGCATCACTAGGAGCCTATGCTTAGGCATCTCTACTGCTCCTGCTGCTGTTTTGAATAGAGAGAAAGCTTCACGCTCTTGGATTGCAAAGCCGGCTACCTGCATAAATACTGCGTTAATGCTCAAGCGCCCAAGTCATTGACAATGACACTTTTTTTGATGGGAAGCCAAAATTACAGAGGCTTTGTCTCAGATCATGCTAAACTGTTTCTCCACCTAACAAACAAGCACTGATGGTCCCATTTCAGCATGTCTGATGTGTGACAGTGCAGAGGGCAAGCAGCTAAAATCCCAGGTTCTTATCACAACCCCATGTGGGCTATGCGACTGTCCCGGGCCTGTCAAGTGTGATGGGAAATTGGGTGAATATGCTCCATCAGAGGAGAGCTCAACATAGACAAAAAAAGTGGCTAAGTCATCGCAGACCTGTCAGTCCGCATTTTTCTGTGTGACTTGGTGAAAATTTACATTAGTTCCTCTTTTGTCTCAGCACATTTACTCATTCCTCCTAATTTGGGATGGAGATGTTCCAGGTAAGGTATTTGTGTGTCCTACTTACCTGGTCGTGATTTATCTTCATGTCACATGGATGACCCAAAGGTGCATCTATCATAAAACATGAAGTGTTTTTCCTCATAATTTAGAAAAAAAGAGTTGGAAAAATAATTTTGAATTTTTCATCAAAAATGAAAAAGAAATTCAAGGCCCAACTGCGATTACTTTCCTTCCCTTCCAGCTTTCTGTTATGAAACACATTTATTATTTGTGAACTGCTCTGCTAAAGGGCAAGTCATGTAATTCCTGGAGAAGGATGATCTCAGGATATGAAAGACTCTAAAGTGAATCCAGATGAAAAATGAGGATTTGGGGGATTTGCTTTTATATTTCTCCCCAGCTTGCCAGTGTTTGTGGAATATGCCTAGGTGCTGCCTTTACCTCTGTGTTTTCTGAACTGAGGCCATGGCAGAAGTAGCAAACGTGCCACAGAAACCTTGCCTAAACATATAGGTGGTTACATGACATGCTAGAAGTTTTTAGGCAGATTTTGAGCCTCATGGCCAATGATTTCTTCCTCTGTGTTTTTTTTTTTTTTAAATTACCACAACCCTGATTAAAATACCAGAATCACAAATGATGGTCTGCCAGTCATGCCTCCTACTGCTACCACTTCCGCTTACTTTGTGTGAAGTATTGGGAAATGGACTGCTGTTTCTCTGAGTGAGGAACTTTGCTGATATATTGGAAAGTTTCGTGTGCATGTGAGATGGGTATCGCAGAATGCAGCCTATGAGATATATACCATAGCAGATCTCTTAACTTAAAACTTGTCTCCAGGTAACTTTGAAGAACCAATGGGCTACACTGCTGTCCCTCTTGTTGTTGGAAGTGCTGGTTCTTTAGAAAGTTGGAACATTCCTACATTCCCGATATTAACACATGTAATTTCATGTTGAAGTGACAAGTGTGGAGGTGATAAAGTAATTATGAATTTTGATAGAATTTCCTTTACATTATTTACGGTTCTCCAACGTTCTGTCAGCTGCAAAGTATGCGCAGTTGCTACTGCTTTTTAGCCCAAGACCATCTCATAGCAACACACACCTCCGTAATCCCACAGATCAGTTATGGTGTTTCTTTCGTAGTGGTATTTCTGCAAATCTCCTCTGTCAGGCTCAGAGGGCAGCAGGACTGTTTGCTCTCCAGCTTTAAGCTGCCATGCTCAAATTACACTCGCCCTACGTTCTTTATATTGCTTCCTCTATAAAGTGGCAGTTTGATTTTAAACTGCAGATTTTGGCTGCATTGGATGCTTCCTTCTTCGGCTGTTGCCTTCACAGATATCACAGGAGAACAGAGTTTTCATAACCTTATATTGACTCAAGGGGGGACAAGACCTTTGCTCCAAGATGAAACATGCTCTGAAATTGTGTCTTGAAATTTGTGTGATTCTCCTTTATATGTATTCATGTTTTGGGTTCTAGGTTTTTGGTGGTTTTTTTGGGGATAATATTCCAGACTTGTTTAGTTTGACAGATGTTGGACTTTTCATTTTTCTTACCTTTTTTCCCCCTCACCTGCTTTTTTGTGGTCTTTTTCCTTTCAGATATTTATATCCCCATTCAGGAAAGCACCAAAGCCCATGTGTACCTCACTTTCTACTCAGGAAGGTTCTTAAATACGGCAGGCAGAGGCAAGTGCCTAGTTCCCAGAGAGGTCTCAGTCACCTACTGACATGCTTAAACTTTTGTTTGTGTGTGTTCTTAAACAGCAACTTTTATTTACTTTTTCTGAGAGAACCCCCATATCGTTAATAAATTATTTGGTAGATGAAACCACATACCCTTTGGCGGATGATGAAGTGGCACTATAAATGACTGGTGAGATCTGAAACGTCTTGCTTTGCTTTAGTGCTTTCGTCCGTACGAAGTAACTGCAATAGCCAGCCAGGTGCCTGGTGTGGATGGGAACATGCATAGCACAGTTCACATCTATGATGTAGCTCATCCCTTCTCCCACCAAAGCAGGACGGTCCTGTCCCTACTGCTTATTGTGATCATCCCTGGCTCACAGCGATTTCCGGAACGATGCTGGAAAAATGCCTCTGGGAGGGTTGGCTGGGTTGTGTCCTGTTATTACGTCCACACTGGAGCAAGGGATCGCAAGGGTGGTGCATGGCCCTCCAGGTAGCAGTATTTGGTACTCAGATTGGAGGAAAGGTTGGGCTCTGGATCCCAAGGCAGGTTGTTCAACATTCAGTACAAGACATTTGTGGTTTTAAAAGATTTTTTTTTTAAATCCAGCTTTGAATTTTGTCATTCTTTGTTAACTTTGTTAAGAGTATTATTACATGAGTAAAATACTGAACTCACACTGAGCAAAATCTAATTAAGAGCATTAGAAGATTTTGTATAAGCGTTATAAGAAAGAGATCAGTGAGGATAAAGTTACAATTACTATCTTCCCGTGCTAGTTTCACAGCCCCATTCATCCTGTTATTGCCGCCTTAGATAATATTTCAGCACAGCTAAAAGCCTCTGCAGCTTGACTAAACTTACTTGGCCCACCCTGTCTACGGCACGAGTATGGTCGTGCACGGGATGCAGACATGCTACTGCATGCCTGCAGAGAGATAAGGCCTGTGTTGTGCAAAAGGAAGCAAATAACAACTTGCTTCTGAGCGTCAGCTGGAGCAGCTGTGGACTGCAGCAGCCACCTAGCCAGTTTAACTGGTTACGTGCAGTGGGTCCCTGTGGTAGCATTCAGCATGAAATCCCATGCCTGACTTTCTTAGTTGGCTTTAAGAGGTAGTGTTTGGGAGCTGGAGGGAAGATGAGGTAGGATCCAGAGGCAAATCTGCAAGTACACCAGGCAAAACAGAAGGGAGATGGAGATGAGCTTTCACCTTTTGAGCACGATTTAACATTAGAGTTCAAGAAAACTGTTTGTGCCATGTTTCGAGTGACTGGCCTGGCTGCTGCACCCCAGTTGAGGGTAAGGGTGCCATCCTGCACACCAGGGCTTTGCAAGAACGTCAGCTGCCAGGGCTGCAGAGTGGAGCCGGGGCAGACCTGCGTGGGGAGGGAGAGAGAGGGGCTCGGCGATGGTGTTGCTGCCAGCATCCATCTCTCTCTGTGCTTCATCCAAAAATCTAATTTATCTGAAGATATGGATGTTGTCCAGGTGGTATAAAATGGTTAGCTTTCGGCGCATGAATAATGTGAAAAAGACTGCTTACGAGCCAGGAAAATGCAGGGCTTGGAGGTGGCTGTGGGGAGTGTGGAGTTGTACAGTGACACTGGCCTCTCACTGTCCCCTGACGCAGTCATTGGGGGTTGTGAACGGAGGGCTACAGGCTCTTGCTCTTCTCTGCTATGACCCAGGATGCTGCTGAATGGTGGCTTTGAACGGTCCTTTTCTCGGTACACGGTGTCTGTCAGTAAGAAACCAGGGTTCTCGTCACTTGGTAGGTATACTGATCCTGGTGTCATTTGAGTGCTCATATTCATGCTTACCACTGCCTGGTGGGGAAAAACTGGAAACAAATCCCACACATTTTATTCTAAATCTAGGAGCCACTAAATGACATCTGATGTCCTGGGCTATTTGTCCAGTAGCATGCAAAAGAGACCCGTCATCTCTGGGCTCTTTAAAATCATCGAGAGCTTTTGGAAGGAGGCAGTGGGGCAGGACAGGGTGAGAAGGTGCCTGGAGGAAGGCTGGGTGGCTTGATAAGCGCTCCTCTCCCACCATGGCACGACAACAGCAGCCCTGCCTCCCTTTGGAGGAGATGGTATTTCTATGCTTGCCAGCTCCTGGCTTTGGCTGTTACTGCTGCCACCTGTGCAGTGGGAGGGTGATAGGAGCAGGAGACACATGAGGAGTTTGTACCGCCTCTCTGAGAACTGCAGTTAAGGACAGGGAACTGCTGGAGAGGGTGCAGCAAAGGGCTACGGAAATGATTAGGGGACTGGAACACCTCTCTTATGAAGAAAGGCTGAAGGACTTGGGTCGTTTCAGTCTGAGAAAAAGACGACTGAGGGGGGATCTTATAAATGCTTATAAATAGTTAAAGGGTGGGTGTCAGGAGGATGGGGCCAGGCTCTTTTCAGTGGTGCCCAGTGACAGGACAAGAGGTAATGGGCACAAACTTGAGCATAGGAAGTTCCACCTGAACATGAGGAGGAACTTCTTTCCTTTGAGGGTGGCAGAGCACTGGAACAGGCTGCCCAGAGAGGTGGTGGAGTCTCTGTCTCTGGAGACATTCAAAACCCACCTCGATGCGTTCCTGTGCAGCCTGCTCTAGGTGACCCTGCTCTGGCAGGGGGGTTGGACAAGATGATCTCCAGAGGTCCCTTCCAACCCCGGCCATTCCGTGATCCTGTGATTCTGTGAATAGGGCAGAACGTGAGGAGCTGCTCTGGGACACTGAGGGCCAGGAGCGGAGAGCTGTCAGTCACAGTTTGCAAGTCAGCAATGTGAGAACCAAGCTGGCCTCTCACCGCAACTTCTGCTTGGCGTCTCACCTGGCAGAAGGGTTCACTCTGAAATATTTTGCTGTGGGAAGGCCGGACCTTGCTGCAGACACCTGCTGGGTGTTAGCAAATGGGTGCTCCTCACAGGGAGTGACTTTTGAAAGCTGCTTCTCCCCCCCACCCTGTTGATCCAGATTTGCTCCTCTGGCCAGTGAGAGGGATCAAGAGGAGAAGCAGGAGCACAAAGGGGAAATGCAGACACCTTTTCCTAGGAGCAGCGATTTAATGCATGAAAAAACAGCTGATAACCCCTTTCCTTTGGCACCGGAGAAAGCTTCTCTCATGACCCTCTCACCGACCTCTTCTACATAAAAACTTTTATTTTTCCTGCACTATATTAAACAACGTGTATTCAACCAAGCCTTGCTAATGTCTGAGACGGAACTTGGGCGGGGAGTTTTCCAGAAAAAATGGGAAACCCTTTCTAAAGTGATTGTTGCTTGTGTGAAGTGAGAGCTGTCTCCAAGAGGGGGGAGGCAGGAGGGCGTGAACAGAAGCAATATGGTCTTTAGCAGGTGTTGGGGAGAGCAGAATCTAATGAGAATCATAGAAACACTTGAAAGCTTTTTAAGTCCATACAGGATTTGCAGGAGCTGTTGATAGGAAACAGTAGTGACCCAACTGACAGTTAAAGAGATGAAAAGAAGCCCTTTGGATTAAATAAGATTTAGGAAATAAAAGGATTAGTGCTAGACAAAAGCTAGATTTAGGGGTTTATTTAACCAGAGCAGTGTGGCATGATGGGATGTGGGGCATCAGAGAGAAGATGAAAGACAAAATAAAAAGACAAATGCGGGAGGTAGTAGAGAGGCAAGGAATCAGCACAACATCTCCAGCAAACCCTTGTAAATCTTCTTATAATTGAAAGTGGCACACAAAAAAAGGTAGTTTTCATTAGCAAGCCCAGCTTCTTTACATAGTAACAAGAAGTGTTACAATGACCAGAAATCTTCTGTGATGGGGCTGTCAGCTCAAATCACTGCCACACCAGAGAAGAGCCTATATTGTAAGCTTACTTGCACTCATAGATTAGAAATCTGATGAGGTAAAATCAGATTTATGTAAATCTATCACTCTATTAGATTCATAATTCATTGTGCTTTCAAGTAGGGTCTGCTGAAGGACCATTCTTGTTTAAGAGATCTGCATTTGGAGGTCTCTAGTGAAGTTGATGGTAGTCATAGAAATTAGGGGTATGCATGTGTTGGTGAAGCAATGAGTGTAGGACTCCTCCAGGCAGCATCTGTTGCAGAAACATTTCATCTAGTAGCTGAAAACCCAGGACTGATAGGTTTCCTGAGCTCAACTTCTCAACTTCTGGCTGAATCATCTATAGGTGACCATTTGTACTTTTACAGAGCTATAGAAAAAAAGATACAGTAAAGAATTTGACTCAAACGGATCAGCTGTTCACTTAGCGACTCTTCCCAAGTCTGCTGAAGACAGTAGAGTGGGTACCAGTTTGGCTCAGAGCTTTAAGACAGTGGAGTCAGGTAACTGTGGATGCTCTTGCCTTCTAGCAAACGCTGTGTGGAGAAAATACTACCTCCTCTTTTCCAAAGATGCTGTTACTCCAAATCTCCAGGATAGTTATGAACCTCTGTAATGTGATAGAGGCTATCTGAAGAAGAACAAATGCACCTTTCAAGTCTCCAAAGGGAGATTGGATTCTGTTCTTGTCTAGGTGCAAAAGAAAATGTATTTTGTGGCCTCATTTTACCAATAAGAAGATTTTTTACAATCATAGATAGTTATGACTGGATTAGGAAGGTTTATAATGCTTGTTGGATGTTCAAATTAAAGTAATCCAGATTCCTTCTGCCAGGGTTTCTGGGAAGATGTTAGCATAGAAATGCTTCTTCAGAAAATATTTGCTTGTTACTTGTTCTGTTATCATACAGGAATGCTAATAGGGTTAGAAAATAGCTAATAGCGTTAACAAAAAATTTTAAAAAGTTAGGAAACGCCTTTATTTAAGTTTCTTGGGAACCTTTTATACAGTGCTTTGTGGTTTGGTCCCTAGGATAGCCCAGAGTAGTTTTTTCACTGAACTCTGACCTGAATAAGAAGTCTAGATATAAATAGTATATTTAAATTTAATTTTTGATTGCTTTGTATCTTCTATACTGCTCTCTGTAAAGGGGCATGTGTTCCCGTTGGTTAGCTTTGGATGGAAATGGAAGCTTGACTGAAAATTTACAGAGAGTGCCTAAGAGACATTTTATTTCTTCAGTAAAATGACCTTCAATATACTGACTAAATAAGAAAATCTTAGTAATTTTTTTTCATCTAAATTACCCCTTTCATTTATTTTATTATAGGTTTTGTCCAGTTGAATGAAAGCAGTTAAAACTTGTTTTTTCTTAATAAGCTGGTCACCACATTATTAATACAGAAGTAATATGGTCCCCATGCAGACATGATTTTCAAAGGTACTTAGATGTCTGCTTGGATTTTCTGAAACACCTAGCTGGATGAAGTGTCTAATAACTCATGATGTCAGGGAGCATAAGTCAGCATCTGTAAGTGCTTAGGTACCCCTGAAATTGGGGTTTTCAAAGTTTGCTTTAAATAACTTGCCTGCAGCCCCAGACTCCTTGACTGTGTCTTCCCACTTCCAAGCAAATGCAGTCAAGTCCAAGGGGCAGAAATGTCACTCTCTGGACCACCCTGCAGCATAAGTCCTTCCTGGCCTCCGAGCTCCGCAGCCTTTGTCGTGCCATGTCCTTGCTTTTGAGGGCTTGAATTTACAGCCTGAGCAAATGTCCTGTAACAGTAAGCTTTGTTCATGTGCACCTCAGGAGGAGGGTGGGCTTGCTGGTTTGATTGGTTTATTTTCCCCCCACTTTTTAAAAAATCACAGTGCATACCCACCAAATCCTGTTGCAGGGCACCCAGGTGACACCCAGGAGACACTTGTGGGCTTCCTTCCGCCCCCAGCCCTTCCTTCCCCAGGGCGGATAACTTGGTTAAGTTTAAGGAGGTTTTCACGAGCATAGTAAACGCCAGGAAATTCTGGCGCAGGTTATTTCAAATCTTCCCCTTTCAGAGTTTCACATCTTTCTTCCAGGGCATGAGGACGGTACTGCAGGTATCTGCCTGTCTAATAGAGATCACTGGAACTTCACAATGGCTAATTTTTCAGTCGATACATTCGTTGCCATTGGGATTTCTGTTTGTTTTTGAATCTGAAATCAATTATCTGTCATGGGAAATGTCTTCTTGGATGAACATCATTTGGAAAATGTGTTTTAAAAAAGAGAAAATGAAGGTATTAATAAAGGGAAGTTTGGTGTATCATATTAAACAGTGCTACTATACTGCCTATAGGTAGCACACGGATGGTTTCTTTAACTGTTATTTCAGAACACCCTGGAACACTAACTTTTAAATAAATGCATGTTTATGATAATTTATTCCAAACTTTGAAAAGGTTCTGTCATTACTTTCTTTTAAAATTACACTTAATTTGAGTGTGCTTCTGCACTGCTGTCTTCTCTCATTTTTGTCTCCCTTTGAATTAGAGTGGAGGAAACGCCAAAATATTGTTGTGGTGGACTTGAAATTCCTCAACCAGAACATACCAGAGGTTTCAGGAGAACAGAAACCCCTTTTGTCCTGAGCCATGACAGAATACTTTTCTGTTGTCCAAATGTCTCCCTGGGGGACAGCCTTCACACGTAAACAATTTTTGCTCACTAGAAACAGGGGCTTACCTGGCAATTCCTGCTCTCTGTGTCCCCCTGCCAGCTCCCCCGCCCCAACCACTGCTGCCAAGGTTAGCTTGAAGAGCTCACACCCCTCTCAGACACTACCCAATGTCTTCCTTTCAGCCCCAAAATGAAATTGGCAGAGCAAGTAACAGACTGTTCCATGCTAATCGCGTATTATAAATAGCCGCAAAATAAGACAGCTGAGGAAAATGCATGTGTTTTTTCTTATCTCTGGTTTATTCATTCTCCAAACATGCTTTTTCTCCAGGTGATACATGTGGTTTAAGCTTAGAAAACTTTTGATGTCAGCTTGGGAAACTATAGGGCATAAACTAGACGAGTTCAGACGCAATGATCTTGAAGGTCTTTTCCAACCTAAACAATTCTATGATCTTATGATTCTATTCCTGCCTGTTTTTGTTAGTAGACATTAGACAAGAAAATGATTTTTTTTTTTTTTTTTATTTGTTGTGTTCCGCTGTGGTAAGCAGCAGCGAGGCGGAATGCTGAAATCCCAGCTCAAATGGTCTGGCTCTCTGCGTAAAGGCATCAGATGAAACTTGTTGAACGTAGACCCTCTCTTACGTGAGGTCATTGTGTCGATTGTCTCAGGCCTCTGGTCAGCTTTGATGTGAGCTGCAATATTTCTATGATCTCAGCCTCGGGATAAGCTGGTGGGCCCGGACTCAGCAGTGGTTAAACATGAATATAAACAAAGTGGAGATTTGCTTTGTGCCAGAAGATGTCACTTTCAAGTGTACCCACAAACTCATAGAAAATTGATATCTTTGGTTTATTCCAAATATGTAAGGGTACCAAAAGAAACAGTATTCCAGGCAAAATAATCGCTAATGCTTACCAACTCACATACCTTGACTCTGTGATCTCGGTCTGTGTGATGGATCAGACAGTAACTCCATAAATACCGGTGGAAGGCTCTGAATGCATTGTCAGCTTCATTTCTAGATTAAAGGGTTTCTGCACTACCTATTTCAGCCCTTCATTTACATTTTTTTCCCTTGAGTAAGTCACTGAAGTCAACTTTACGGGGCATTAGGTCATGTATGAAATGCGTGTATATAACTGGATAGACACATTTCTTTTTTTTTATCCTTGTGGGTATTTATTTTGAAGGAAGTTACATATAAACTATCAGCAGTTCTTAAATGACTGAAGCATTCAACTGCTGCATTTTGGGGAGCAGATGGTTTGTCTGCAACTACTGAAGGATGGTATTCTGTGTTTTATATTTTCAAGCCAAGGGAAAGGGAAAATGTAAGCTTACATAAAAGATGGTGGCATGCAAAGGATTGCTTAAACGTTCCTAAGTACTGTCATCAGTAAATTATACCAAATTGAGCACATCAGAGGGAGTATGGCAAGCTTCTGTGGTGGTGCAGAGGAAGGATGAAGGATTTTGTAAAGACAGAGAGACATATAAGCTGCTTTAGTAGTCAACTTGAACAGTCAACCCTACTCCTTGGCCTAAATCTAAGCTGAACATCAAGCTGTAACCTTTGGAGAGAGGCTTGGTCTACTTCTCTGTGTCTCTGTGTGCTGTGGGGAGTTGGGCGGCACGTTCTAGCACTGCTTTGATGTTTAGCAATTGGGTTTATTTTTTAGTGTTTTGGTTAAGCTTCACAAAGTCATGAAGATTCCCTTTGGGACTGCAGTTTTTGAAGAGTGAGCTTAAAAGGTGGGATCAAGCTGAAACCTGCTGAAGCTGCTTCCCTGTGCATCCACCGTAGGAGAAAAGACCTTTTGGGAGCAATTCTTCCAAATGATAATGAAAAGCTATGAAGCTGTCAGTGCAACCCCTGAAAATCAAGATGGTTTTGAAATGGTAATGTGTTCCCTGTAACAGGTAATGGGAACATTACATCTGGTCTTCTTCAGGATGAGTCACACGCTTTTCCTCTTTTCTAATTCTGCAGAGACTTGGCACCTCTGTGTGATGAAATCCATATACTGGCTGTGGTTGCAGGGCTGAGCAAAACACAGAGCAGATGAAGAGATACAGGTCAGTATGAGCATCTATAGCTGTTTGCCAAGATGACACGGATCCAGAGGAATGTTTGAATATCATCCAGGAATTGTCATTCCTGAATATACATCCACTGAGATGACCCTAGAGAATACACACCTGGTTTTCACTTAACCAATTGCAGAAGAGATACCAGCTCAAGAGTCCTGAGACACTGGAAAAAATTCAGCCAGGTCAATGCTGTTGCTAAAATACCCTGGGATTTGGGGTACAATGGGCTGTATTTTCAATTTTGTTAAAAAAAAAAAGAAAAAAAAAGACTCTGCCCTAATAAAGAGGGCAGAAAATGTACAAAATTACTTCAGCTTTAGCATTTTGTTGAACAGACCACTTGGTTTTTTTCCACTTGCTTATTTTTGGTTTTAGCTTACATAAGCAATAGATAATCTTTAGAAGTGATTTCTGCAATGAACGATATTCCCTGCAACCAGCAGGCCCTTTATCTGGAAGACGATGCTTATGGAGAGAAACCCTCCTTGGTTTCTGAGACTAACAGTGCAAGGCTGTGTCCTCCATACTGACTGACTTTAAACTGTGTGTACTGAGCAAAGGTATTTCTACTCAGGTCCCTGAGAATATTCCGCTTTCCCAGGACCTGTTATGGTAAGAAAGTATTTGATGTTTAGTCTAAATTTTTTACTTTCTTAGTGTTGTCATTATTTCTAGCTGTTGCTCTTTTACTATCCTAACTTGTTATTCTTCTTCTAGCTGTTTATTTCTAACAGATGCTTGTAGCCAGTTAACATATGTCTCCTCAGTCATTGCTCAGCTAAGCCGTACACACAGCAGTTATTCCTTTCATTCCCCCCCCCCCAGCTGAACCCCCTCTTCAGCTACTTAACATTTTCTTTGTTTTCTCATGGCTTCTAATACATCTACATCTCTGCAGAGCTGACTGAAGTATCTTGGGAGTGGCGATTTGGCTAATAAATAAATAAATGAGTAAATAAAAACACAACCTTTCTTTAATTAAAGCTATTTATTATTTTCAGTTTTGTAGCTTGTGGAGCCTCATTGTTCTGGAAGGCTGCGTAAGAAAACAAGAGGCCACGCTCTATGGAGCTATTGCTTCTGTGAGGAACTTCTTCAAAAGGGAAAAAAAAACCCCAACAAACCAAACCCAACAACTTCCTCTACACACAGAATAGCTGCTGCCAAAACTGTCTGGGTACCTGGTGGCATTCAACAGGTGCCATACCTCTCTCTCCACTCCGTTGTTTTTTCCATCCCCTCCACAGTCTTTGCTGAATGAGTTTTCCATGAATGAATTCAGTAATTGTAGGTATACTTGGGCTTCTCTCCACAGGTTGGTTATGTCTTTATTTCGTGCTGGGAGCCTCCGCTTAGTTTAAAGCTCACAGTAGCTGGCAGCTTCTTGTTAAAACCAATTGACAGTGAAGGCTGCTGCACTTGCGGTGGTGCACGTGCTGAGGCGGACACACTGTTCCCAGACCAAGTCTTGACCAGCAGTACAAAGCAAGCTCTGGCCTCATGCCTAGACACTTCCTTGGAAAGTCCAAGGAAGACGTGGCATGGTGTGATCACGGGAAGAGCAACCACCTTGTCCCAGTGAGATCTGGAATGCCGGGAGGGCTCTTCTTGCAGACAGGGAAGGGAATGGTGGCTGACCTTTTAGGATGACAACAATTCCAGCAAAAGTTGCTTCCTTAAGCAGCTGGCGTCCAACCTGCGGCACCGTGGGCAGCCACCCCAGTGGCCTGGGAAGTCTATTGAGATGGAGCAGGCGGTGGGGCTGCAGTTCTTTGTGCACCCTTGGAAGTGCTGCAAGCAGGCGTGGCTGGGTGGGCCCAGCTGAGGACTGTGAAGGGTGCCTGTGCAACGGCTGCAGTCAAGATGAAGCCATGTGGGACCGACTTCAATTTCTTCCCCTTGTGGTGTGTTCATGTGTGAAAATGGTAATGTGGAGATTTGAGGAAGAACAGACCATAGATGAAAGCAACAATTGGGTTTAAAGAGCCTTTACAAGAAAGTATGAATAAGTACCCAGTGTAGTGGAAAACACTTACCCAGGTAAGACACCTTCCAAGAACAAATGAGGGATGATTTCTTCTGTCACTGACATCAGTTACACGTACGTGGATTACCGTCACAGTCAGCAGTAGCCTTGCTGTAATCCACAGGGCCACTGGAGGAAGAAAACTCTTGGGCGACACTTCCAAGCAGCCAGTTAGGTTTTGTTCTCCAAATATACCTAGACGAAGGATCTGTGATGCCCCAAATGTAGGAATTGCACAGTGTCCATGTGTAACATACTTTTCCAAGAGTTTAAAGGTTTCTATTGAGCAGCTCCTGTTACTTGTAATTATTTCCTCTGATGGGAACAGCGAGGTGGGCATTCGTACCCAAGTAGCGCTGCTATTTCAGCATTAAGGCAGTAAAGGCACAGGAGAATACTGAGAAGCAAAGCTGCAATTTTCTCCAGCATTTTGCTGTCTCCCTTCATTGCATGTCTGGGATAAGTAAACAAGATCCGATGCATAAGTAAACAAGAACTGAAAACGGTTTTGGCAAAATTGGAATCTCTCAGCTGCAGATGCTGGAGGTAGACATGATGCTTCACATTTCTGGTCTGCTGCATATGCAGGGCTCTCTCTGCCTTCAGTCCCAGCGCTGCTTCGGCCCTCAGATCATTAGGTTCATTTTGTTCAGCCTTCAGCAATGTGGCTCCCAGATGTGTTTTCCGGTATTTCGTTTATAACTCTGAGGAATCTACAGCATCCAGTCACCCCCGTGTCTGTCTTTTTTTTTCCTGGCATTGAAGTTCTTTGAACAGGACATTCCTATTAACATCAACAGTCAAAAAATAAAATAAAACCAAAAAGCCCTGTCAGGTTTTCATTCTCACCAGGAAGACCTTTAAGGTAGAACTTCAAAACATGTTTTTGTAGAAATATTTGATGGTAAAGCTTTGGGGTTTTTTTGTTTGCCACTATGCCAAAACTGTTTTCAGCTGACATCTTACATTCATATGCAGTGTGCCTTTTCAGACTTCAGTTTTGTGAGTATTGGTATCAGTGTTGTAACTGCGATAGTTTTGGGACGTATATGGTTTATTTTATTATACCAACTTATGAAGTTGAGAAAAAAAATGAGCTGGAGGAAGGCCTGTATGCCTAAAAGCTTGTCTGCTTTCTCCAGCTATATGGACTTAAAAGATATTATCTGTCTTACAAATCTTGCTTTCCTTTGTAAGCCTGTGGTTGGATAATTATCTTTGACTATTGCTTGGATAAATGGTTTCTAAAGAATTTGGGCACGCAAAGTAGCCTTTGCTAAATTGTCTAAAGATGATTTTTTAAAAGAAGTGATTTTTCTCTCTAAGTTTATTTCACAGACACACATAAATGCTTTTTGCCATATGTATTTCTAGGCCACTTTTTAAAGCACACAGAATGATTTGTTCTTATAAATTTTCACATGCATAGCAAAAAATGCAGGCAGTTTTTGTCTAAGTCATTTTGAGAAGGTGTCACTACGTCTAACTTCAAGGTGCCTGGTAAATCCTGATCAGAAAGGCAATGAATTTGAAATATTAAATTATACATCTCAGAGCACTGGAGAAAATTAAAAAGGGAGGATGACTAAAAGATCAGAAAAACTTATCTCAAGCAGGATTGTGGGAGTTTGAGTTACTTTTTTAAATTGATTTTGTTTCACAGTATCTTCCTATGCCTCCTGCCACAATGAGAAAATAGCTTCGGCACACTTTGCTTTTTGCAGACTTTGTGTTTGCAGACTCACCAGCTGGATCCTGAAGGAGGTTCATGAACTTCGCAGCAAGCAGCTAGTCTGATCTTGCCTGCACATAGTTTTAATTGCAGTATCTAACAATTGGTTTGTACTCTAAAGCGTAGGGCATACCATCTCTTCCAAAAGTATTGCTGTTAATGACGGTAACGTTGTGTATTTTCCATGTACATATCCCAGTATTTGAAACTTGATGATGCCTCAACCTCTCCAGCTTTTGGGACAGTGTGCTCCTCATTTTAATCCTGTGCTTTACGGAGAAGCACTGTGTTTGCTTTACAGAGAAGCCCTGTGTTTAGCTGCTTTGGATATTTCGCTGTGCTTTATTGCACTGACTGCAGAGTCCAGGACAGAATGAAGAAAGGCCCCACCCAGTCTTCTCAGAATATGCCATATTTTATATACTTCCATCAAATCCCAGACTACCCCTCACCTTTCTAATGTTAGTGATTCCAGGTTTTACAAACTTGCTTGACAGGAGAAGCTCTGCCCCTCGGCTAATCCTACCTCTACCCTGCAATGCCCTCGCTGAGGTGGTTGCTCCTCACCATGTTTCCTTTGCTCTTGGCTACCACTGAACGAGAGGCTTTCTCCAAGCTCCCTGCCATGTCTCACACTCTCTCTCCTTGAACTGAAACGGTTGTCAGGACCCTGTCAGGTGTAAGACCAGGCTATATTTAATTTTTTGCATTTCTAAAGGGTGTTTTTTCTGTTTTACATTGGGGTTTACCACTGTGTTCCTGGTTTTCTTGACCTCATAGTCTGCTCTGGCCTGGACCAAGCCCTAAATAACGAAATCATTTATCAGTGCTGGCTGGTTCCTTCCACACCTTTTTACAGATATTATAACATATTTATTAAGCAGTGCACCGTTTCAAGGCTCTAGCTGATGACTGCTGCATAGAGAATTCATTACTTGATCCTAACCTTTGTTTTCTAGCCTGTTTCTGATCTAGCGGCAATTCTCTGCCTTTCTCCCCATAAGTATGTAGCTTTTGCATGGCTCCTTGAAAAGATATTTCAGGTTGTGTCTCTACTGCAAGCCCGGGCAGGACCCCAGTCACCTTCAGGAGGATAACTTTTAGTGCTACCTGTATGACCACTGGTATGAAGTGTTATCTTCCTAAAGGCTGAAAATCCAACACTTGCAGCTTCAGAATTGCACAGCGGTCAGCTGAAAAACTTGTACAAAAGCTTGATTTAAAAAAAAAAAAACCACAAAAGTAAAAAATTCAGTTTCTGATTAAAAAAAAAAACCGCTTCGTGAAGTATTGCATTTCCCTAGGAAATATCGAAACCCAATTCTGAAGCATTTCATGATTTAAAAGATTGGGATATGCCATGGCAGAGCCTCATGAGGCTTCTAGTTCTGTAGCCTCAAGTCATTATTCTGCCATATGGATAACGTTACCCGGGCTGACTTAATCTTCTTTGAGGCAACATAACAACCACCCTGGATCTAAGTATTTTCATTCTTATATTATTTTGTTTATTTTTGGGTGTGTGAAAAGACTGAACTGTCTGTAGCGGGGAAGGGAAAGGAGAGCGGGTTTTGTGTTTGGTTTTCTTTGACCAGCTTCTAGTTAAGCTTTCAAGTGCTGTTAAAGCCTAATGTACTCTCCAAGGCCCTGTTCTGTGTATTATAATCTCTAATCATCTGTGCTACAGTTTTCACAGAAGTGCTAAGACCATTTTACCACCACTTCCCTGGCAAGACTATTCAGAGAGTCCTTCAAAGAATGAAACTTTTCATGAACTACAAATCCAAGACATTTGTGAGGCCTTTACAAAAACTTGGCATTTAAATGACTGTATTAAGTCCAAGAGTAATTTTCAGATCTGCAGTATATAAAATCGGTCCTCTAGCTCCTTGTAAATATCAGCAGAGAAAGAGGACTGTGAAAAGTCAGTTGTCTGTATCATAATTAGTAGAAGACAGTAAATGGATATTAGGGGTCAGAAAACAGGTTTGCAGAGGAGAAAAGGTCTCCACACTTCTGCTTTTTCTTCCAGAATTGTATACAAAATTGAAAATTAGTCTCTCTTACTACAAATATGTATGTTTGTGGATATTATTGTTTTAATAAAGATACCCACACTACAATAAAAAAAGAGACTTAAATTCAGGGCAAATATGACTCCATGTAGAACAAAGCATGTTATTTTACCCATTTTCTACAACAAAAATTTCAAGTTCGTAATTTGCAAAGGAGAAAAGCGGAGGAAAGGAAGGTATGATCTTTTCCAAATTGAAATAGTCTAAAATGGAAATTTCACAGATTTTTTTCCCCATTTCCTCACAAGGAAGACCAGTACAATTAGACTTTAAAGAAGAAATACAAAGCTATAGGGTTTGGATTTTTAACCTTTTTTAGAACTGGCCTTAATTTTCAGGTTAGATCCTGATCTGGAGCTTTTGATATTTTTCAACTGAGTCGGTTTCCCCCACCCTTCTTTTAAATATGGGAAATAGAGGTGGAATCAATTGCTGATTTCACTTAACTGTGACAGAAGTCTTGAACCATATGACTCTACCTGGTGAAAACAAATGCATATGAGCTGGAGCTAAGGCCTAGCTGTTTTTATTGGACAGGTAGATGGCATGGGAAGAATGCATGCAAATGAAGTCCAGCACATTGCTGTCACTCCAGTTTTGGGTGGAGCAGACACGCTTTTATCTTAGTGAACTTAGAAAAATATCAACAAAGCCTTTGCTTTTCAAATCCCATGAATATCTCTCAATCTATGGGACTATGTAAATGCCACAGAAACCTCCTTCTTGACATTTGATTGATGCCAAATAAGAGATCTGAGCCCTTCTTTACCAAGGTTTTTGTGAGAATCAGATGGATTGATCTCAATCATACTCGTGCAGGCAGTGAAGTCAATGCTAAAATTACAGTAAGTCCCCAGGGGGAGAGGGAAGTTACTGAATGACTATGAATTAGTTTTGGGGTCTGGACTTGGCAGGTGTGAAGAGTTTGCCAGTTAATGGCTTTAGGAATTTGTTCGGAGATTGTTTCTAAATCGTGTGCTGTATTCACACGCCGTGACAATAAATCATTACATAAATATCTAACACCTTGCGTGTGCGCATTTTTTTTTTTTTCTCCTCACACTTCCAGGCATGGGAACACTTGCGTGGTTATGCGCTGCGCTTTACTGCAGGGCGAAGAGAAGCTTGGTGAATTTGCCCTTGCACAGGAGTCTGTGGAAGAACGGGAGGCTGAGCCCAGTTCCTGCATCCCGATTTGGTGGTGTAGTCACACGACCAGCGTGCTTCTCTGTAGATGTTTTCCATGCCTTGTGCCACCTACAGTGGGAATTAGTCTGAAAATTTGAATGTTGTAGTTATCCAAGGTAAGATCATTGAGAAAGAACTATTTTCAGGTTTTTTTGCCTGCATCTTATGTGATGGAGGTAGCTGCACGACTCTCAGACTGCCATATAGACACCAATAGACAGCTTGACATGCATCAATTTAGAGACCTGCACACCTGCTTACCTGACAACCACCTCAGAGACTCAGGGAGTCTCGGCAGTTTTACTTTGCTATTCTTCCATGGATGAGAGGTGTGAGAGTTGCCACCGGACAGATCTGACAGTAAAGAATGAAGCAGCCTCTTTCCTCAGCAGTGGAAATGTGAGTGGTTGTGGTAATTTACAGACATTTTAATCCCTGGCTGTTAATTTTGTTTTGGAACAAAAGTATGAAAGGTCTTGTGTTTCCTAGAGGCCATAAGCCAAATTGCCAAAGAGGAAAGTTATCCACAGCAGACAATAATAATAATTTTGATATCGATACCAACTTTTATCTGTCTTGTGCTTTGCAAGCTTCTATCTTAGAAAGTTTCTGAAACTTAACAAGGTTTCAGAAGAGCAGTAGCAGTTCAAATTGTGGTGTAGTATCACGGCAGCTCTGGAGACAGCTCTTACTCCTCTTAAAAATGTAGTAGGATATTAATCATTCTTTCAGACTGGAGTTGAGCACTTCGGACCAGTGGTATTAACCTCTGAAGGGTGAATGTCGACAGGTGTTTTCTCAGTTCCTGTTCCTTGTTTCCACTGTAGCGGTCTCTCCCCTTATACACTGTATTGGAGAAGTCAGCTGTAAACATGTCATGAGCACATCGTAACACCACATTACATGTAACATTTCAGAGCATGAGCACATCTCAAAGTACCATACAAGGATCTCATGAGACAGCACTAGCAGCTTTACCATGATAATTTCTATCGTATCTATGGATTTTTTTTCAGCAATCTGAAACAGTAGATCACTTATGTGAAATACATGTTCTAAATCTTTTGGATTTTTCTTAAGCCCACATCTTTCTCTGGCTGCAGGATTTGTAGTTTTCTACGGGGACGTACTTCTATGGGGCGAAGCACCTGTTGGGTCCAGGAAAGAGTGTAATCCACCGATAGGACAGAGTTTAGCACATTTGCCTGCAAGGGCAAAGGCATTTCTAACTACTGTATGTCCACAAAACTGAAGACTTAGAGCTCCTTATGTTATGTTTTCTTATTTATCTAAAGTCATGGCTACGTGATCTTTCGCAAGGAGATGTGAGCTTGCTCTGTCTTTGCTCTGAGCTGACTGGAAGCCATATAGCAAACTAGCATGGCACCAGGCCTAAACTAATACGCCCCGCTTCTCAGCTGAACTTTATTAGCTTGGGCTTGCTGCCCTGCTAACCACAGCTGTGGGTTTCTTGTCAGCTTGGGAGTACAAGCAGAACAAGCTCAAGTCTCTCTACAGGTAGTGCTGTAGGGTTTTAATGCTTATGAATGGTGCTAGCGTTAGAAATTTGCAGGTTTCTTCTTTCTGTCCTCAAAACAAGCCACAAGGTGAGTTGCATGTCCTTCCATTTACAGTCCATCCATCAGCAAGCCCAGAGTATTTTTTTGTCTTTGTAATCAGAGAGTCATCCTTTGTCCCATTAAGTAGTCTTTTCCTTTGCGCTACATTGGTATTTGATAAGAAAATGATTTTTCTAGCTCCTTTAAAAAAAAAAAAAAAAGAAAAAGCAAGCAACCAAACAAGACAACTGTAGAAGTTTAACGCAGAGTAGCTGAGTAAAGACTTGGAAATTCATGTGGAAGAAACAGATGTTTATCGGAAATGCCTTCTAATTATTTAATCTAGATCTCTGATGTGGAAATTGGCTTGCTATTAAGAACAGCGTGTTAGGAATTGTCCTTGTGAAAACATATTGCTGGAAAATGCCTATTTGTTAAAACCGAACCCAGCATTTAGTAAAAGATAAAGTGCCTTGGGGACAGCGGCCCCTCTCTGGCTTCCGGTTCAATCCAATCTGAATGAAGTTGGGTGGAAAACTTCAGCAAAGGTGAGCGCTGGTCTGCTGTGAGGAGGCTATCGCACCATCTGGTGCAGGCCTTCTTTGTCTGTCATCTTCGTGCTGTTCAGGGTCGTGTAATTACAGGGTCTGTAGTTCATAGATTCATGGCACTTAGGAGTATGGGGGTACTCTGCCTGCTGAACTATGAGCTTAAGTGGGTTCTGTTCTCTCCTCTTTCACTTTCCACCTCTTCTTTTTACACTCAAACACCCATTACTGTTAAATTTGAGTTTGACAAACTGTTTTTTTTTTTCACAGCAAAATTTGGGATGAGGGCTTAGCAGTTCTTTCTGCCCAGTCAGAATTGGTCAAGCGTTTTGACAAAGCTTCCTAACTTTGAACAGGGTGGTAGTATTGAAAGAATAACCAGTTACACTATTTTTTTCAGACTTTGGCTAAAACTAGATAGAAGAAGAGCATGTGAAAAGAGAAATCAGTTAACAAAAGTGCTTCCACATCAAAAGCTCTGTTTTCATCTGTTTCTCTGGGGTTTTTTTTGCAGAAATTTGATTAATGAGCTATCAAGGTATGCAAATTTGTCATTTTACATAAACTGCTATGAGTTTACAGACACCTCTTCAATTGCAAAAAATGGTCTCCAAAATACATTGACCTTATCACCAAAGGGTTATTCAGAGAATGTTTTCTAGCTCACAAAAAAAAAAAAGCTGATAAAAGTTCATGTTTCCCACCTTCACACTTCACTGTAAAGTCATGGAATCCTGGGTTTTCTTGGGGCTGAATCCAATTCTGAATGTGGAGATACAGTACATGTTGCATGGCAGTTGGACATCATCACGTGTCAGATCAGTGAGAGAGGGGAACTGAGAATTTTGGATGCTGTCTGGTGCCTCTATGTTGGTGCCATCCATGAGATTTTGGAGGAAATATTTCTATGGCATATCAGAGGGCAGTGCAATCAGCCTGCCTTCTCCTTAGCTGTAGAGTGGTAGCTATTTCCCAGAATGAGACAAGATTGCCTTTGAGCAAATAGATGTTTTTTACTACTGGGAATGCCATCTTATTTGGTTTGCATATTGTTCACTTTTTGCATTGGTAGCCAGGGTTTCATGCCACTGGAATAGGATGGCATCTGGAAGATCATGTTTTCTGCTCATAGAGATGGTGTAAGGATTTTTGCAATGAATGTCTCTGGAATTCCTAACACCTGTTATTTATAATCCTATAGAGAAAACGATGAATGTGTTTTATTGTTCATCCTTCAGGGGAAGAGAGATTGGGGCCCACATACCAGCGGGGAAAAAGCTTATCGCAAGAGATGAGAAAAAGGTTCCTTTATCTATGAAGCAGTGAAAATGCGTCTGGTAACAATGCAAAGTTTCACTTCCCAGGCAAATCAACACTTACAAAATAACACTTCCACTTTTCTGCTTCTTCTGGACACATACCTTGTATTTTGGATGTGCTTCATTAAAGCTGATAGAAAAGCGATGTTGAAATTTGAATGTTTTTTATCTGGAGGCAGTTTTCTAAATTCTCTATTTTCTACATGATTTTTACATTACTCAGCCATGGGAAATAATTTGATGGGGGTGAATGGAGGGGGAGGGATGGGAAGGAAGCTTTTCCTCATTTCTCTTTCTGTGATTTTTTTTTTTTTTTTTAAACTATTGTTTTGTTGTTGTAGTGGTCCACATAAGCAGCCCGCCCATTTGTCTCCCCTGATGGAATTCACTGAGCTTCTATCATTTACTAAATTCACGTAACCCTCTGCTCCACTGTAGCTTCCTCAATAGCAATGGAAGATGATATCACAAATCATTTATTAATTCAAATGAAGGTAGGAAGTAAATGAGCAGATAGAGCTGGCTTTTTTTCTTCATCATCTATTATTTCCTTCTGATTCACTAAAAGGTTAAGGACAACATGACTTTGGTATTAAAGGACAGAAGCAGCAACATGTACCAGAGATGAACCAAGAACTGGAATCTTCACAGTCTGCTCAGAGGTGATTCCTCTTTCTACACCATTTTTACCCCCTTTCCCAGTTTGAGCATGCTCCCTGGGCAAGATAGAGGACTGAGTTTTAAAAAAAACAATGAAATCCTAAGACTGGTTTAAAAATCCATGAGCCTTAAGGGAAACGTTCATTAAAGTGTGACGCCAGCAGTCTTGTCCCTACTTGCAGTCCTGAGACAGTCACAGGGCTGGGATTGTGGCCCTTAGCTTTGTCTCGTAAACCTTACAATCCCACCATGTGTCAATGTTCTCATGATGCAAGTGAAGTTAATTAAAAGTGACTGGGTGAGAAAAGTTCCATCTCTGTGGAAAAACTGCAGCACTCAAAGTTTGTCTGTCTTTGTTCCCCACTGGAACAAGACAGATATTTAAAGGTGCTCCTGGGGGAAAACTCTGAATTAGTCTAATCTGGGTCTTGAAAACCCCCAGTGAGTTTAAGCCAGGTCTTGAATCTAAGATTTCCTCATTTTAAAGAGGGTCTTGATAATTCAGTTGGTTTGGGTAGCAGGAGGTGGTCTTGGTCCATGTTGAAGAATGATAATTTCTGACTTTTGCCTCTGTGAATATGCTCATTGATATAGGAGGGATTTTTTTTAATTTTTTTTTTTTTAATTGAGAGATATTTGACCTCTCTCAAGTCATTACTTGGGACAGTTTAAATTAATAAAGAACAAAGTGCATGCCAGACTTGCTCAATAGTTTCTTTGTTCTGAAAATAACTGTAAAATGTCTAATAATTGACCAAACCTATATGAAGCACTGTGTTACAAGGTCAGGGTAATGGATGTAGTATGTACATGAACTTGGGAGATGTTTTTTCCATCTACCTTCCCCTTTGATCACAGGTGTGTTCTGTCATTCCACTTCAGTAACCAAACAGATTAGCTCCTAAAATGAAAAATGGCTTGAAATTTGATATAAAAGACCTAGTGTCCAGGCCAAAATGAAAGGAGGAGGGAGAGAAGTAGCTATAAATTACTCTGTCTTCATATTGTGACACTGGCGGCATAATTTTCTACAAAGGAGATAATCTTTCCTCATTATTTAGCTGGCCAATGAGGTGCACAGTTTTTGGCAGAAGCAGGAAAAGTCACTATAAAGAATGTGTCAAGTTATAGTTTGCCAAATCAAACAAAGCAAAAGAAAAATATCTGCCATCTTGATATCTGCAGTATGGTGACAGCTGGGTCACCTCTGTAGGAAAAGAATCTAGATTCATGAATACTGAATGTGGTGAATGGGTTAGCTAAATGGTCTTGAGAAGATGTATTGTCCTGAAATACCTGTTAAAAAGTCGTAGCTGATTGCAGGTTTGTGTTTTATCACATACATAGAAATAAATGTTACAGTATTCTTATCAAACGTGCAGGAGCAGTGGGTATGGAGAATACTGACTCGACAATTAATAACTTGAGTTCTGATTTTGCCTGCTGTTTGGTTTGTGGTTTGGTTGGGTTTTTTTGTTTGTTTGTTTGTTTTTTTTTTTTTTTTTTTTTTTTCAACTGGAGCCGAGATGCCTATGGTTAGCCTGCATCTTCTGGGTTTCAGAAATCCTCTGGAATTTGTGCTCACTGCTGTGGCTCTTTTAATTGTGTCTGTAGGCAGTGACTCATATTAAAATAAGTAAGCACTGCTGGAAATCTAAAGGAAACTTCTCAAAGCCCAAGGGTTCCTTGAGGAGCTAAAATGTACTGGTTGAGATTGTTGTCAAATTAAGTTTGAAAACATTTCTAGGTGATGACACCTAGAATAAGGGGTCATTGTGAAAGGGCTAATGCTTTTCGGAGTGGATTTTGTTAGGTAAAGTGACTTTGAAATAATGGACAAATGAAAGAAGTTCCAATGCATGAAAAGATGACAAAACACTTTCCTATTTGGCTGTGTTTTGTGGGTCAGCATTGGGGCCTAAATTATAGCGTGCACTGTAAATCTCAAGGCAAACAGTGGGATCAGTGTGATTTACTTGGCTGCAAACTGTCAAACTCTCCCACCTTTATATACAGTACAGGCTTTGCATATTCAGAGAAACCAGCTAGCTGCAGTTCACTGTTTGCAGAAAGCAGTGGTAAATCAACTTTTCAGCAAGACTAGTATATAAATCAACGAACAGTATATTCCTTTGAGACTCTCAAACCTGCACAGGAAAGCCACTCTAAAACCAGATTAACGGGGATCCTGATTTATGGCTGAATCAAACAGCCAAAGTCTATTTTCAGAGATCTGACATACTCGATTTATGCAACTTATCTAGGTGACAATCTTCTGGCTGCCCACCGGTGCTGTTTATTCATTTTTTTGTAGATGTACAGGAGCTCAAAGTATCTATTGCTATGTGTATGCATACGTATGTTCTACACTTGTAGGGGGTTACTGCTCTTCAGCTGAAGTGTACGATACCGTACCTGCTACTGTAGAGCCCCTGCATGGGTGCTCTTTTCCTTCCCTTCATCCTTTCGCTGTGGTTTGTGTCTCTGTTATCTGCTGTAGTCCATGCTTGAACACTGAACCTGGAACCCTTACAAAGAAGCAGGTGACCCAGGTCTTCAACTGGATGAAGGAAACCATCCCATGGCAGTCAGCGAACTTTATTTCCCCTCATTGATGTGTCTCGCGGTTCAAGGTGTATTGCTATTGCTACGTGACCTGCCCATCTGGCTGTCATGAATGACTATTTCATTGTCCTGTGCCGCCTTCTAATCAGTTAGTGGAGAGGTGCAGAGGGACTGAAAACAATGTAAACGGTGTTTAAAAAAAAAAAAAAAAACCAAAAAAAAAAACCCCAAAAAACAAACCCCAAACAAACAAAAAACCCCCCCAAATTTGTAAATGTACCTCATGAATTAAAATATACTGCATGTAGTTGGCTGTCTGTAGTCAAAGATGTAGAGGTAGTTGTAGCATTTCAGCTGAGGTAAAAAGACCTTTACAACAATAGTACAGATCTGAATGAGATTGTACAGAGAGAAAAATAAAAAAGTTTTCTTGCTCTTAGCTGGACAGAAACAGTGAGCTCCCTCACTTTCTAGGGACTGAATCACAGAAAAGATAACGTCATATTTGTAACAGCACGTGCTAGATTTTCCTAATTGCTACGTTCAGCATTCCTTTTAATGATGCCTTCGGCACTTAGCTTCTCTCTATAAAATTACAACATTTGAGCTTCAGAGGTGGGAGATGAACTCGGGCTGTGTGAGCAGGTACCACTCAGGAGGTGAGCGGGCATCTGCCTTTGTCCTCCCATGGAAGTGCACTGCAGCACCCTGGTCCTGGGCAAACGCTCTGCAGATGATGTGTGTAGCAGTGGCCTTACTGGTAATATTTTTCAAGACAGGAGTGTCAACAGGTGACGCTTATCATATCTGGCAGAACAGGAACTGGCTATATCCAACAAAAAGCATCCCTGTTTAAAAAAAAAAAAAAAAAAAGAGAAATCTAAAAGTCAAAAGCAAATATTTGTTCATGGTACACAAAGCTATCAATAACTAATATAAACACTGAAGCAAAAGGACAGTATAATGGTTTGTCCTTGATACCAATAATTCAGGTGTTCGAATTGTGCATAAAATGAACCAACAAGTTAAGGAATTATTAGAATCAGTGTATCTTCAAAATTTAAGATACCTTTTGTGAAGACGGCAACGATAAGATTAGCCATAAATTTCAATGCAAGCAGACTGTAGCATATTAAATATTAGAAAGTAATTAACTTTTAAATTAAAAGACTTTTTTCCTGTCACGGCAGGCAAATCAAAAGACTGCAAAACTTTGGAGAGCAGAAGAAAAATGACTCATGTATTTTTCTACATAGTTCTAGCCAAACGTGGTGGTAGTTTGTCTTTTAATTTATTCCAGTACATTTTTGCTGCTATTTAGCAAAAATGCCAGTTTATGTTTGACTTGAAGCTGGTGTGTGGCTCTGCTTTATTAGCTAGAAATTCTGATTTGGGACTTTGCCACCTTAACATCTGCTTAAATAGACCTGGGCTGCAGGCTGAGTTCCCCCGTCTAGACCCACTGTCTCCATCTCCCAGGGGCTGTGTTTTCAGGTAGCCTCTATACCTGGCAGGTCTATTCCTTCCTTGATCTTTAGAAACCTAATTTTATCTCATCTTTCTGTTCTATCATAATTTCTAATTTCCCTGGGCTTTTACTTATTTTTATTCAATTTTAGCTGCCAAGGTTTTGTTTTTCCTTAGGAAGGGAAGAAGGAAGCTTTCTGAGCCTGCTTTTTAATAAATGTAACCACTATTTTTTTTTTTTCCAAGAAGAGGGGTGCAATCTGGTAAATCCAACTTACTAAGGTACATCACTGCCAGACATACAGTACAGGCTGACTTTCATCAGGGCCAGACTGTGGCTCTATAGGTTCTCAGTAGGAAGACAGAGCTGCTGCGTCTGGGTGAAGCACCTGTAATCAGTGGGATGAGTCTTATTCGTATTTTCAACTTAAATGTTTTCTAACTTGGAGCTGCCTAAATCTAGGTGAGGTGTTCACGAGGCAGTTTGAGTGTAAGGTCATGAGGGGATGACTTCTGTCCCCTGATGTGGTGATGGATACAGGGTTTAATCCTTAATCATTGCTTTATAAAAATTCTCCCTGAGTTCAGTTGGGCTGTGCGTTAAACTGAGGGCTGTGTGGCTGGAATAAAGACCCTGAAGTGTTTGACTCTTCCCCTTCCCTTCCTACCATTCCTTTATTTCATTGCTCTGTTAGCAAGTGTCCCTCATTCCTGGCTGAAGGCAGGTGGGGGGAAAGTGATGGGAAAAGCCTGGAGCTAGGCAGAGGTTCAAAAAATAGATATCCCTCCTCATGAGTGGCAGAGCCTTCAGGGAGTATAAATAGCTTGTGAAAATTAAGAGCGTGTTTTGAAGATCTCTTCCCCAAAATTCTGCCCGGTTGTCACCTGCACAGTTTATTAGGAGCACCCTTTCTCATCTTCAGATTAATCTTCACAGTTGTTTCCATGCCTAGCGTTTCTTGCTCTGCCATGTTCTCTGTGGCTCTTGCCACCTTGACGATCCCTTCTGGTTTTTATTTGGATCTCACAGAGGGGTGGGCTATCTTTGTTGCAAAGCCAAAATTTAAATGTCTCACTGCCACTTTGATTTCTTGGCTTGGAGTGCTGGTCCAGGGTAGGAGAGGATGCAGTGCATAAGTCACATTTATTTTGAACCACATAACGATGGTTTAAAATACAGATCACTGATATAAGCCCAAAATACATGGGGAAATATGAGTACAGAGGGTATTAACTAAACTCTTGATGTTTGTTCTTGATGATACACTATTGCATCTAGCACCTGCCTGATGTCTAAAATTGAACTTTTCTGTGGCCTCGTTCTAATGTGTAAAATCCTGCACCTTGCATGCAAAATTCTTATATTATGTACATTGGAGGTTGAACTGGCTGCAATAAAATTGCTGTATCATTGTCATACATGAATGGACACTAGTGTCGTATGCATGTGTCAGAGTCACTTTTTGCTCAGGCATGTTGTGGAGAAATAAGTGTGTTTCGGCAAACTTGTGCTTTTCAAACTGTTGAGTTGGCAGTTGTCTGACAGCATTAGGAAGCTCATTGAATAGCTTCTGATAGCCTTTGAAAATCCAGGCCAGCCTTGGATGCTGGCAAGTGTGCTTAGATTATTTACGGCGCTCAGTTTTTAACTTCATTTGATAGAAAAAGGAAGGAAGCAGTCTGAATAAATGTGACACTCCCTTGTTACTGTAACTAGGAAATTAATTTATGGCTCACTGTAAAATCTTTCATACTGCCCGCTATTGAATGCCAAAATCTTCAAAGGACAGCCTAGTAAGGTCATATTGTTTTTAAGGAGCTTTAATTATATGACATCCAGTTAAACTCCTAGCAAGATTTCCAAGAAGCTTAGGTACCAAATTCCCCAAGGAGTGCACTCAGCGAGGAGGGATCTGGACTGGTTTTAGAATAATTTATTTTTTGATTATTTGATTCTGCGGTATTAAGAAGCGTGGAGCTTGGTAGCCTTACGGTGCTGGACTCGGTGCAAATGCAAGAGGAAGAAGTCTTCCTTTTGCCATCGCGGTAGTCAGGAGATGCAGGGAATGGCTGAAGGCAGGCACAAAAAAGGTCACAGGTTGCCCAGGTAGAGGCTGATGCTCTAGTAGATGCTGGTTCACTTCACCACCACCATGACATTGGCCACTGGCAGGTCTAGAGGCTCTGCACAACCTCTGCAACCTCAGCCCAGCTCAAGGGGGCTGCGAAGAAACAGCAGCTTTTGGAATTGTTTGCTGTGGTTGTTTAAGGAAAAAACTTGGGCTGCAATTTGCTTTTTCCTCTTTGGTGCTTAGCAGTTCAGTTGGGCTGATAAAAAGAGCCAGGCCGCTCTGTTTTCTTGGTTTGCACCAGGCAGACAGACACCGTGCTGATCTGCAGCCACTGTGCTTTTTTTCCTGCCCTCCATGACCATCATCCAGCAGAAGAGCTGCGTGTCATAGGAGCTGGGGCTCACAGCAAGCCTCAACTGCCCTTTCCAAGCATCCTCTTGGCTTCCAATTTCAAAGCCTCCAGCCCTCCTGGAAAGGGCAATCACTCTCTTGCTTTGGGAGGTGAACAAACTCTACCGTTTCCCAGGAACTCTGGAGGTCAGGCTTTCATCCGGATGCCTTGATGGATCAGGCTGCCTCCCCCACCTTTCTCTTCTGTCCTTTTTTTCCTGGGGATTGTAGAAGGCCGTAAAATGCTTTGATAATTAAGCAGGGAAAATTTCTACAACCCATAAAACATAAAAGGTAATACTAAGCCAAATTTAGCTTTCAAATGCCTTTCCAATAACCTGTATTTAACACATGGTAAAGGTGCTTGGTCGGTGCTCTTGAACAAACAAATCTCTGAGCCTGGTTTTTAGCGTTGTGTGTCCAGAGTGGCTGTAGCCATTCCGAGAGCATTCCTTGGTTCAGGTTTCCATCGTAAACTGCAATGTGGGAGCCAGCGGAGGTAAAATAAAGAGCTGACCTGAAACTGCCCGAACCATGGACTGGACATAAATTGTTCTTCTGAAATTTGAAATCATTTTTGCTTGTTTGTGTAATCTTTCTCAGCCAAGACTGCAAGAAACATGGTAAGGGCTGGCACTTGCAGCAGACTTGGAGAGAAATTTGCAAGTCTGGAAAAGTTTGGAAAGTAGCCTGAACTGTGTTTGGAGATGACAGGCAGCTTTTGGTAGAAACTGTGTCAGATTGGTTTGCTTAGAAATTACAAGAAAGCATTCAAAGAAGTCAGTGGTACCTGCTGGGCTCTTCTTCAAAACTCTGAATGCAGGACAAATTCATAGAAACAAAGCATGGACTCCTTCAAAATTAAACCACCATGTTTCACATATTTCTGTCATAGGTGAAAATGGCCATCTTGAGATACTGTTTTATGGCTAGCCTTTAACTGAATTGCAGGTTGCTCTTAATTATTTTGGCCCATCACATTTTATGGGTAAAGTAACATGCTTCGTCCATTCAACTTTACAATGGGCTGTGTTTGGCATGTTGTCACATACCTGCACAGCAAGGAGCCACCATGAGCAGCTGTGGTCCCTGGGTCAATGTACAAAGGGGCCCAGCAGAAGCCAATGAAGCCCTTGAGAGGTAGAAGTAGCCCCAGGCATTTGGCCATCTTCTTCCGTATACTGAACGGCAGAAAAAACCCAGCATGGCTAAACCCTCCTTTCTGCAGCTCCAGACACAGTCTTTGTGGTCAGGAGGAAATTTTCTTTGCAATGGGAATAGCACTGCCAGGTTGGGATACCGTGGGCAGAGGGGATCAGCTGGTGATTTTAATCTTCATTTGTTAAGAGGCAGCCACCATATTTCTATGAACTAGAAATCACCATCCTTGGACTGGAGAATGTGGGGCTATGGTAAGAAGATGAGAACAATGGAGCAACAGAGGTCTGAGGTAGGGGAGCTAGATTAGGAGGATTAAGGAGAAAGGGGATACAGTGCAGGAATTCTGGATATTGAGATGGGGGAAAGACCTTGATGTTGACAAACTGCAAGTCTTTAGCAGCTGATGTCCAATATAGTTGCAGATCTGTGTATTTTTTGTTTTTCTGACCAAGTAAAATCAGGAATACTGGGAATTTTGGAACTATTCAAATCAAATTAGAGTTTTTCTTCTGTGATAATCTTAATGAGGTATCTCTCACCGTAGCCCTTGTGATTACTTGTTCCTGTGCTGTCTACTTAGATGTTTGCAAGGCCAAATTAAAGTGCAAGTGTTAATCTCTCCAGGTTTACGTTGTTTGAGATCTGGTGTTGGAGTCTTTTTACAGTACTTCCAATGCTAACTTGCTTCAGATTTCCTCATTGCAGAGCTGGCGGCAGGCGTTCTCAGTGGAGGTTGTTTGCAATGTAGAGTTTCACTCCCTCTGCTTTAGGTTGCCTACAATAATAATCTGTGCTATAACGTCCTGGCCTGATAATTCAAAGGCAAAATGCAATTGTCTCTGCCTTTAAAGTTCATTTTGTTGTTTTAGGAAAGGTTATAGCACTGTCAGGATCAGCCCTTGCAAGTTTACTGAGTTAGTGTTATGCAAATTACAGAAAGAGTGCACTTAATGGAAAGCCTAATTAACTCAGTCTTTAGTTAGACGATAATGAATGGACAAGATTGACATGCGCGTTGGACATTCATTTCCTGAAGCACTTCTAAAATTCCTCTTTTGAGTAACCAACTTATGCTGTTTCCCTGAAACCAACCAAAACAGTCTCTGACAAGCGCTAAATAATTATTAAGATAGCTGCACCCATTTTTTTCTTTTTTTTAAGAGTCAGGTACCACATTTCTGTGAACTAACAACAGCCAACCAAATCTCTAGCTGTGCTTCAGTAAACCATCAGACACTTTGCAGTGAATTTGAAGTGAGACGAAGCTCTGGAAACATTTCTCACTAGGGAAAGTTTGTGCGTGTGTGAGACTGATCACTTTTCTGTTAATTTTTCATTTAAAAAATAAAAAAATAAAGATTGTGCTTCAGGAGCACATTGAATGACTATAACCCAAGGGAAACATAATGCCTCAAATAACCAGCAAAGTGAACCAGCCAAGTTGGGTGATGCTTCTTACATGTATGCTCACGCACAGCCATTTAGCCAGGGAGATTTTTATTTTAAAGACTGTTAAGTGACTTTGGGGGAAAAATGCATTGCAGATGTTTTTTTTAATTAAAAAACAAAAAAGAGGAGCTTTTTGCTGCAGTATGTTGAGGGGCTAGAGGTTAAGACCTTTTACATCCTCTAATATAAGTTATTGCTTCATCTTAAAATGAACCTCATGTGCTTCCAATGATCCTAGGTCATTTCCTCTAGACAGAAATCAGCATGGTGTCTAATATTCTAAGTGCGGGTAATTAAATGTAGGGCCAGGCATAACACAGTGAAAATTCAGTCCTAGTTAATTTTAAGGAGCAAGATGGTAAAGAATTTAATTGAAGATAATATATTTCAAAAGGTTTGGAAATGAGTGTTGGATAAAAAGGAAATTGCAGTAAAATTGCATACATTTTCTTTAAAGTTTTGTTAATAATGCCCTACAGGTATAACAGCTTAAATATACCTGTGCACCTATATGGTTTACTTTGATGTTTCACCCTCATATGGGAAATAACCTCAGTTACATTGTCACTGTCTGATATATGTCCCTTTCTCCTTGCACTGAAGACACTTCCATGATTTCCCTGGATTTCTATGATATTAAAATAAGACTATCTTCTCTTACATAGCTGGAAAATGTTGAGGTATTGTAGTGCTGAATTCTACAGAAATGTTGGTCCCAGACTCAGCTCTGTTGAGCTACCCTCTGTGTAAGCACCTTGATGGGTATTTACAGAAGACGTAGCTTCAGCCCAGGGAGGGGAATCTGTGGTTTCTTCTGTCCTTGGTGGAAAGTGAGATTGCCCAAGATGTTGATTTGAAATGTCTAAAATAAGCCCATGTCGTTAATCTCACCTTCTGGAGAAGGATCTGTCTGTCAGGCATAGAGGCTTAATGTCCATTTTCCCCCACCTCAGCCCCCACTCCAGATCTCTGTCCTCGAGCAATGTAGAGAGCAGAGGTGGACCTTACCAACAAATCAGCTATAACTTAGGAAAGGCAGGTACAACTGCCAACAAGCGGGTTTTCTAATGTTATGAATCTTCATGAAATGTCACAAATGTGTTCATTATGTTCATCGGTTAGAAACATTATATATCTGCTTCACTGATACATGGACAAAAAAATATATATATATGGCTCAGATGTCACTTTACACTTCTCCTCTGAGTGTTTTCATCTGCCGAAAGCATAAACAGAGAAGCTCATTCAACAGAACTTCAGTATCACTCAGCTTTGATTAAAATCTTTGCTTACATTCTTTTTTTAAACAGATTTTTTATCTATGGAAAATCTTATGGAACTTTACAAATTATACACAACAGTACCATATTACAAGGTACATTAAAATGTCACTGTCTCTCTAATTACCAAGCAATCAGGCATCTTTCCCTAATTCACTAATAGAACCATAAAAGTGAAGATATTCTTTAACATAAAATTTAAATTAGAGGGGCTATTTGAAAAAAGACTAGAGAGGGATGTTGTTAATTAAGCTTCCTTGCGATACTAACAAATGTATTCTTTAAACGAGGGCTCATTAATGTCTGTGCTTTAACAAACTTTTCATTTCATAAGCTCTTGAGTTAGAGATTTACCAGAGTGAAAATGTTGAGTAGCTGGTAATTGGAGCATAAGGAATTGGCTGCTGCCACGGCTCTGATCTCAGCTCGGCTCTGCTCCACGGTTTGAGAGAGATTCCACGTTTATGGCATGCTCAAGACACAGTAACATTACAAGCTGTGCTCTGGGCAAGAGAAACATTAAGAAATCCTTCTTCTGCCTGAGAATAAAACAAGTTTGATTTGTCAGGAAAACCGAAGTCAAGATGCGTGTGATAATGGAGAGGAATTGATGAAATGGTATGCCAATAAGGATAAACAGTTACAGGTTTGAAGCTGGGCTGCTGTTACTCCAAGAGTACTCTAAAGCTGAGATTACTGCATTGCAGAGGCATATTACTGCAACAGTGTAGAAAGAAAATATATCATTATCAGTTCAAATAAATCCTCTGGGTGGAGGAATAATTTTAGGCATTTTTTAAGTGATGTTATCTCCCAGGCGCTCTCATCTCTTCTAGGAAAATGGACTGAAGCGTTGAGATATGTAGCCTGGGAGCTACATCTCTTAGACCACAGGTCTGAAAAGTTGACAGCTGTGCTGTCTGCCCACTTGGAGCAGAGGGGCTGCTGGGTGGGCTGCATTTGCAGGTTCCTCTTTTGTCCCTGTTTGAGCAGATCTCCTTTTTAAAACAGTGTGTTTTGGATGAGAAAGAGCAGCAAGAACTTTGGGGTCTGGTCCAGTGACACGCAAGTGCTTTGGAAATGCTATCTGTTTTATAGGGTCCTGAGAAATTTCAGGAAAGGGCAATAAAAAAATCACTAAAAGCTTTGATGGAATCCACGGAGAACAAAAAGATTCAAGCTTTGGAGACATTTAGAGAATAATTTTAAATTTGGAATTGGGTTTTGAAAACCTAGGGATATTTGGTGGCACTTTAGGTCATCAGAGGGTTTGGGTGTTTTGTTTTTTTTTTTTTTAGTTTGCAACAAGATGGACAACAAGAAATAATACAGTAGATAATGGCAAAAAGGTAACATACTAATAACAAAACCACAAGCTACTAAAACTGATGAATTTCCTTTTATGAAGTGTTCCTTGAGATTCACCTCAGCAAGGCAGATTTCTGTGTGCGTTTTTGGTTTTCTTTTGAATGGATAGAAATCATTATAAATGCTCCAAACAGGTAAGGCAGACTGAAACAGCTGGAAAGCCTCTCTCAAACAGTTCTGGTTAGCCTACAATTACAGGAGAAAATGCCCGACTCACCAGCTTAATTAAAATACCAGCAGATCTTTCATTGCTTTTATGTCTCTTGTTTTGTTGGCTGAACTGAAGCGGTGAGACCTCGGAGTGCAGGTGCACATCCATCCTGAGCCCTTATTTTGCTCAGCGAAAATCTAGACCCTTACCAGTATCACCCAGGTCACTCATTCTCCTACCTGATCCCCACTGGAAGGAAACTTGATCATATACGAGTCTGGGAATTAAACCTATTTTGATAAAGCTGTGTTGAGGAAATGAATGATGGTGTGTTGTCTCTTATCGTATACTTCCATGCACGGCAAAGACCTTCCACATCGAGACTTTACCCTGTTTTTTCATGTGTCGTCTTCTGGGAAACTATGATTAGCGTCCTTCACCAGTTGTGTTCACCTGATTTGATAGGCCTGCACTGTGGATGACTGAGGCATCTTTTTTCCTGAAGGAAAAGTTACATGCAATGGTGTAGTCAACGGCAAATGATCAATCAGTCTTATGTAGGTAGAACCTCCAAGTTGGTAAGAACTAGTAGTGGTTTATATGCCAAAAAGATGAGTGTTTAGCTGAAATGTCCTCTCTAACATGCAGTTTGAATTTACTCTTTCTGGTTGTATAGAATTGTGATTTATTGTGTTTGTTCAATTTAAAAAAAAAAAAAAATTTCAATGAATTTCACTGAGTTTGTAGTGTCATGCAGCATCTACTGTAAAATAGGCATAACTACCTTTTTTTTGTTAGCTATAGCTATATTCTTCTCAAACCTATTGAGAAACTTCACAGTTGTGTTTGGGAATTTGTAAAAGCACATGGCTTGCTATCTGTGCCTCACTTTTTTTTTTTTTTTCTGGATGACTCTATGCTTTTTGTTTCAGTTCCAGTAATCTCAGCCATTCTGATCTTTCTGTGAACAAGGATCACAAAATTGTCTGCTCATGAATAGAGATCACACAAATAACAAAACGGATTTTACCCTTTCCTAACACTTTGGGACGATCTGGGTGTGAGTTTTGGTTCAGACACATAAGTATCGAGAAAGGGAGCATACATGTGGGTCTGGGATAACCGGGGTTCTCACAAGTCTGTGCTAAAAATATTCCAAGTGACTGCGGGCTTCATATCTATCTGGTTTCATCCTGAAAGAATGAGTTTTGAATTCTGAGGTCTGAGCTGAAAACGTAATGGAAAGCTTATGAGAAGCTCGGTATGTAAAACAGAAATTCTTCTTCACTAATTTTTCTCTGCTGTGGGGTGGGGAAGAGGAGGAAGGAACTAAAGCCTGCAAAATGATCGTGCAACACTTCAGAAGACAATTGAAATCCTGGCTTCAATAAAATCTGTAAAAAAAAAAAAAAAAAATCCCTCTGGCTTCAGGGAATCTCTTCCCATATTTTGTTAGGAAACTGGAAACTTAATGTAGCCTCTAATTGATCCTAGTAACCTTCCTCTGAAGAAGCCTGGATAATGCTACACAATTACTTCAAATTTCAGGTATTAAGCTGCAATAGTCAACTTCAAAAAGAGGTGAACAATGCTGAATTGCCAGCCTCACTTTGCAAAATCTCCTTCATCAACAAAACAAACTTGAAGGCAGCCTGATGGAAGTTTTTGTGAGGCTCCTCTTAGTTTTCTTTTTATAGAAGTCAGTAAGACTAATGATAGAAACTGTCTGCAGTTAACCCTAAATTCATATGATAATTCAGGTTGGTCTCAGCTCCTACCTCCTACTTGAAGCCGGGTCAGCTCTGAGATCAGTCCAGGCTGCTCAGATATATGGTCTTGAAAACCTCCAAGGATGGAGATGGTATGTTATAGTGGTTTTTTGGCGGATGGTGGCTTTCTTTATCTGTTGAGAAGGTAAATTGCCTTCAAGTGCACCTAAGAGAACTGCTGAGTGTGATGCATAAACAACTGGAATCGGTCCAGGTTCTCAGCTCCAGAGGTGGAGGCAGGAGGGAGGGAGCCGACTGTGTCTTTTGGGTCTCGAAGGATGTGTAATTGTAGCCTTGGGACCATCCACCAGCCTGGCCCATCCTCTTGAGCGATATACCTCCTTTAAATCAGTGGAGAGGTACACAGTGGCATTACTGTTTTAGGTTTATTATTATTACTCTTGTTTTCCTCTGGTCAGGCCTGTATTGTGGGCAATGCACTTGAGAGAAAACTGTTCAGGAAGCATGGAAAGGCCTTCTTCAAATGCTGTGATAAGCGTGTGGCAGGAAGGGTATGGATGAGTGCAGACACGTCTGAGCCACCTGGGAGGGATGCTGCTGGTCAGGGGTAGCATGTGAGGAGAGGGACTAGTCCCAGGGGCTGCAGCATCTCACCAGCCAGGCAGTTCTGGTCTCCCTTCAGCGAGGACTGAACACGTCTTTGTACTGTTCCCGTAAGCGTTTTGGAGATCCTCGCTGTTTCTCCAAACACAAGGAATATTAAAAATGATTAGTCAGGGATGTATAATGAACCGTTTGAAATAATCTCTGTGACTTGATTGATTTCTTCTTTAATCAAAGCTGGATTCACATGTTGGTAATTGCTGTGAAGCCCAGATCATATGATCACATCAGCACCAGCTTTTGCTTAAATATAAAAGTGTCTTTCTTGAAAAACATGATAACATATTCTCAGGGTGACTTAATCTATCCCTGCTTTATTCAGGACTAAAGTTTTAACACTTTCAGATTCAAACACCAACATGAATGCCTTGTCTCTTTCAATAAGCTACATTTTGCTTTCGCTTTTTTCTTTAAAATAGCCTAACTGAAATTACTTCTAACTGTTCAGTCTACTTCTGTTTATGCGGCTTGGGGGGCATATGTAATCTGTGGAGCTGAGCAAATGCAAAGGTGACAGATGACTTTTTAGAGGCTAATATTTAAACAAGGCAATGAATAATCTGAAAAGTAAGATAAATTTCTTAGACATTCTGCTTTTGGTGTAATTTGAATTTTTGTGGTCTCTTATTGCCAGCCTGAACTGAATCATTTGCGATTTGCCTGGTGTTTTTCTGGCAGATATGCCTCTGAAAATTTTTCATGGTTTTGATTTTTATATTGACTTTTTGTTGCTAGTCAATATTGGGTTTTAACAGAGAAGGAATCTTGCTCCATAGCAAGGTAGGGTACCACTTAGTTAAGTGAGAGTGGTGAGATACTGCTCTTGGGTTGTATCTACAGCATCCGTAGTGAACGTAATCCATGCTACAGTTTTGAGAATGGCACAGAATGCAATAAGCTCCAGGTCAATCTGCTGCTGCTTTACACAAAGTGTTCTACAAGAAAGCTGAGGGCAGCCCACCTGGTGTGTTCAGCCATGTATTCAGCTGTCAAAGAGGCTATCAGAAACATAGTGGTTCTCTAGATGTCCTCCAGCACATGGTCCCTTCGCAGTTCCAGAAAAAACTTCTGATGGAGCAGTTAATTTTGCTCCCACATTTGTTGCCTGGATGAGAAGTAGGCCTGTCCCCAGGTATAGTCCGCACCCAAAAAAACCCCCAGTGTCCACATAGTCATTGAAAAAACTTACAGGGAATTCATTCATACACTGAATAAATGCATTGACAGCATTGTAATTTCTGCCCAATAACAGACACAGCTGTGGCTTTCATTCAGCAGTTTCTGGCAGATGCTGGAGTATACCATAAATTGTTATTGAATAGAGAAGAATTTGGCATATGAATTAAGGTGAGCAATTTTATAGCATTATCCAGAATGGATTTCCTAGTGCATGACATACTCCCCTAGGAATGTTTCCAAAAAGACGGCTGCAAATTTTCCCCTAGTAAAATTTATCTGTGCTGGGCTCTGTTCGTTTTCAGAGATTTCTATCTTCACAAGCAACTTCAAAACCCTATAAAAAAAATGCAGTTGTTTACATAGATAAGACTCTGGAACAGTCCGAATTGTACCATCAGATTAATTTTCATTTAGATTGTGCTTTTCCAATGGTTCTGAAAGACGTTACAAATACAAATTGGATTTCAATCTAGGACTGTAGAAACCTCTATTGCAACATTTTGGGGTTGGCAAATTGGAGCTGCCATGACCTACATGCCCTTACTTCCACGCCAAGATGCCCTGCAACTCAAGCAGTAGAAATTCTGCCCCTTTTAAAACAAAAGTCATTGATTAAAATGAATTGGGTTTTGCAGTAACTTGCTCTAGTGGACATTTTGTTGAAAAGTTGTCACCATTTGTGGAGCCAACAAATACAAATCTACTGTAACTGACTTTGAGCCTTTCCTGTGTTTGTAATTTAACTTGAAGAGAGGATGTTATGGCTAGTATTTTCCGCATTGGTATTCACTTTATCACTAAACCAGTGTCAAGGCATTGCTTGTGGTAACGCTCCAATATTTTTTGTAGCACCATTTAATTTATTTATTTATTTTTAATACAGTGTGTGCAATGCGATACATTGCAATGAGAAACTATTACTACTGTGGTCTCTTTTGTGAAACTCCATTTGTCAAGCTGTAAAAAGGAGATGCCAAACAAGTTATCTGATAATTAATGAAGCAGCTGAGGTTAATAAATAAATAAAAGCCATAGAAGCACCAAAGAAAACTGGTTTAGTCATACTCCTGCCTTACCTGAAAGTGGAAGTATGCAATATTTAGGGAGTCTGTATACAACTCATAAAAGCATCTGTAATTTCATGTGTATATTGGGCCTAATTCAGGCTTGGTGTTTTCCCAGTGCCTGTTCAACATGGCCTAAGCCATGTGAAACGCTGCCAGCCAAATGTGAGAACTGGAAAGAGAGTGGATGAAAAATTATACTTGGGAGAGCTTGGTTGCTGTTTGATTATGTCCTATTTAAATTTCTTCTCAGCCTTTCTCATCCTCCTGTTTCAGTAGCTCCTTCAGTGATACTTCATGTGTTCCGTTCACTCCGTGTGATTGTTTGGAAAAGGACTTTTGCTTGTACCTGACCAGAACCACCAAGCAGAGAGCTGAAAATATGCCATGTCCCTGCACTGACCAACTATGCAACTGGTCTGTGTCACATGCAGGGACTACATCAGTGGGAAAAAAAAGCCCTGCCACACAAATCTTAATGACAACCAGTTCCTCAGGATAAATACTGTTATACTGGGTCACTGGAAAGATTTGGTGATACTAGTGTCCTCTCCCTGATGATGGCCAGTGTCAGGTGCCCAGGGAAGGATATATGGTAGGAGAGTTAACCAGCAGTACGTTCCTATATTTGATTTTCATAGCTTCTGGCAATCTGTGTCTGAAGTCCTTCTTGAGCTGAAGGGTCCTTTATTGTTGTGTTTAAGTGTCTTTTAGG
Organism: Larus michahellis; assembly: GCF_964199755.1. Lineage (NCBI taxonomy): Eukaryota > Metazoa > Chordata > Aves > Charadriiformes > Laridae > Larus > Larus michahellis. Next base: position 113,227,642 of record NC_133897.1, on the reverse strand, counting down.
GACTTTTCCTCTGCATTTTGGTCTGATTGCTCTTGGGACCCTTGTCCCCACAATAATCTTTAGTCCCCATAATAATCTTCAGTCCCCATAATACTACATGGCAAAGAGTTCCACAATTCTGTCACCTGATGTGTGAACAAGGGCTTCAGAGGCTTGTGTTAAATCTGTTGCTTGATGGCATCATGTGAAGTTTAACATGTCTCTGTTCACATTCTTCATGTCCTTCAGAAATTGCAGATCCTTCATATCTGTTGCTTACTGTCTCTTTCCCAGGCTGAAGAGACCTGGCTTGCTTCATTTTTTCCCTCATGGAGAAATTATTCTATACTTCCTCCTATCCTGTTGTTTTTTTCTGTACCTTTTCTGTTCTGTCTCCTTTCAGTGACCAGCACTGTCCGCATCAATCAAGCCACGAGTCCAGCACAAGTCTATATCACTATAAACACATTGATAGTGATGTTTTCTATTTTGAATTTCTCTGTTCTTTTCCTATAAGTTTGGTAGCTTCTAATAAGTTAATATTCTTAAAAATCTTTTGTTACATTTTCCCAGTTTCTTTCCTAGATCTTTCTTGAATTATAATTAATGTAGTGCCCATCATTCTGCCTATATAGTTAAGGTTATCCTTATTGATGTGTGTTACTTTATGTTTAATGGACTACTATCTGACATATTGTTCAGCCATGCAGTGATCTTTTTGTAACTCTGTGCAGTACATTTTAATTTATATGAGAAATCTTATATTATGAATAACCTTTACTCGCTATTCAGCCTCTGCTACAGATCTGTTATGGATAGGTAGAGAAGGAGAAATCACAGAGCAGATCCTTTTCCTTTGAGAGTGGCTGTTCATTTCAGCTTTTCTTTCTTTTTTTTTTAAAAAAAGTTACTAATTATATATTAACTCCTGAGAGAATCTTTCTCCTTTTCCCACAACTTAGCTTCTTTACGTGTCTCTCAATCTGTTAAAGGCTTTTTGGGAACCCAAATATATCAAATGACTCATCCTATTCACATGTTTATTGAGGTCTTCAAAGAACTGCAATGCATCTAGGAGGAATGGCAGCCCTCTATAAAACCTGCTTGTTTCGTCTCTGTTATGACATATTTATGGGTATATCTACTGTTAGAGTTCCAACCAATCTGCCTGACATAGAAACATAACTAATGGTCTATAGTATCCTCTATTTTCTTGCTTGCTCCTGAGACCCGTTTAATGAGTTTTATCATCTGTGCAGCCTTCCATTTTTTCTGGGCTGGGAGCCCTTCGAAGCCACTGAAGTGATAAATCACATACTTAGGATTTTGTATATTAGTTCCTCCGGGACTGCTGGGTGAACGGTATCTGGTCTTAGAGATTTGCTACTGTTTTATTGACCTACTCTAATCCCCCGCCACTGGCACTTCAGTTGGAGATTTCAAACTTGCTTCACACATTAAACCTCTCTGGGATTTTCCCTTATAAACACCAACTCAAATAATTCATTTGCTTTTCTGATACAGCCTTGAACTGTCTTTTTACACCTCTGTCATGTATTAGTCACACGAACTCTGACAAAGCTCTTGCTTCTGTGTTTGCAAGTCTTTTGTGATTAATTGGAGTGCCTGTAGCAAGTTGTTCTCCAAAATGTTTTCTGATTTATTATGTTTTTGCATTTAACATATAAACTTCCTTACCTTTTTTTTATTTTCTGCACTTGGACATGACCTCCACATCTGAATAATGTCTTTCTCCTTGTGAGAGCCTCCTTTAGACTGACATTTAACAAAGTAGACTTTTTTGGTCTTGTTTGAAACTTTTAAAGAGGTGGTACACATTTACTCTGAAACACTAGCGAAATATTTTTAGATAGTCTCCTAGCTGACTTCAGGTGCTTTAGCAACTTACCTTCCTTTCCCATTAATAACCTCTCCCACTTTTATGTATTTTCTTAAGTGATACTGGAGTAGGTTTCCCCCCCCCCCCCCACCTTATTTCTACAATGATCTTGAATATGATCATTTGCAATCATGGAGGCACTTTGCAATAAATTTTGAGCTAAATCCTGTGGATTGCTTGGAACTAGGTCGAGAAATGCTTCTCCTTCTGTCAGGTTTCTAACTGGTTGCTCCATGAGGCAGTCATTTATAGTATGTTAAAAATAAAGTCAATTAGCTTTTTGCTTCACAACCCACTGTATCACTTTTCTGGTTTGCATGAGAGAAACCGAAGTCTCCCATGATTATTGCCATGTGTTTGCCCTCATGGATTTTTTAATCAGCCTTAAAATGTCCTGGGTGCCTTTTAATCCAGTTGGATTCTGTGGCTGAGGCATCCGCATTTTCATTTGCTTATAGACTGATTCCAAATTTACTATATTTTATTCTCCCATGAGTACGATGGCATCGGTCACATTTGGGTGATTTGTATTGTGATCCCACTGACTTTTCTTCCTTCTGTCAAAATTTGGAGGTGTTTTGGAAGTGACTTTAGTCCAGGTCTGGTTGACTGATTTCATACATTAAGTTTAAGTCAGCCTTTATTTACTTAGGCTGTTTTTGACGGTTTCCTCCCCAACTTCAATTGCTTTTATCCCATACCTTTTTGTGGTGTGCTTTGGTAGAAGGATGTTGTAAAGGTCCTGAATTATTACGGGAATTGCATACCTTAGGGAGACCTAGTTAACCAGATGAGGCTCTGAGAAAGGAAGAAGAGGAGAGAGGCTCTGCTCGGAAAGAAGAAAAGGGGAAGAAGTTTAGCAGCTCTCCTCCTGCCTCCTCCAGTCATCTGTCGAGGATGAGGTGAATTCCCAGGACTCAGAGAGCAGAAGAGGTCTGCAAAAATTACAAGAGAAGAAAGGACTGGGAATGGTCTGTCTTGAAAAGAATTGCTTACTTAATGGTTTGATGTGGTTTTAATCCCATACCCTAGAAGGATAGGGGGCTCCAGGGACTGGTTTGCCTACGTGTTTAGGGAGTGAGAAAATCTGAATGCCTCAGTGGGAATTGCAGCCATGAAAGGGCACAGCAGCCCGAGAAAACCACTAATAACAACCTATTCCTAAAAACATGATCATTTGTTTGTTTTTTTTCTTCTAGGATCAAATGGGGCAATTGTTTCTGACTCAATAAAACTTCTCAGAGTTTTTTTTTTTTGATGGCATGTTTTATCGTTATGGAGTACTTATTCGCTGAAATGAGCATGATCCACTAGGTTATGTCAAGTTCTGATGGGCTGCTTTGTTTCTTCTTGCCAGCTTGACCTTCTAGCTTCCTAACCAGCCACCTCGCTGATAATAGGAAACCAAAGAGCTTCAGAGAAGCCAGAGCTTCAGTTTCCAGGGGTGAGCAGCTTTGGCATTTTAATGATGAAATTGCTCCCGTATACATGCTTCTCTCTGGTCTGCTGTGGGTGATGTTGGGTTTCCCAAGCTGCCTTGCTCTTTAACACACCTCTGGCAGCTCAAAAAAACTTGGACGGCTTCAGAAAATTGACATGGGATTCCCTTTCCCTGGGGAGCTTCAACATTTCATTTTCCTGTTCCATTGTCAAGCCAAAACTCCAAGAGCATTTTTTAATTTCCCATTGAATAGAAATTTTGGGGTCTGGCACCCCTCATAGCCAGTTCCGCTGAGGATTCAAGAATGAAACATACTGACTGGCATATCTGGAAGGCTTCTAGGAAGTAGGTAGAAGCGTTACATGTGGTATCAGTACAGTGTAGGCCTACCAACTGCATTTACGTGCCATTGCTGTTGCTACGGACCGTTAAGACAGGACACTGATACAGCCTAAACTGGGAAAGGCTGAGGGGTCTATGTCATCTGCACTGATAAACTGGAGATAAAGATCTGCCCATCACAGGGGAATATATTATACATGACTAGAAAGAAAAAAAAAAAAAGATAGAGAGATTCTTTTCTTTTATCATTTAATTTGCATGAGAAAGCATGGCCGTCTGCCCCGAGCTGCCTCCCCCTGCCCCAGTACGTACACAAGCTGCAGAATCAGAGCGATGGCAATGAGAATGAATGTTTTATCGCATGCTCCCACAAGGTTATCCTGTTACTACAAAGCATATTAATTGTGTTTGAAAAATTATTATAAACTGGACTTTTAAAGGCATGGGGGCTTTCATTAAGTTGCCAGACTAGCGTACAGTGTCATTAGAAGTCAGCGATAATACCTGTTCATCACAGTGGATGCAGTAACAATCTTTCCTCTGTTGGCTACTTCTTAACTGCAATGTGCTGATATAGGAAAAATATGGACACAAAGAAGCAAAAGCTCTCTTGAGTATGGAAATTTTAATTCTATTTTTTGTGTGTGTTTTCTTTTTTCCTTTTCTTTGGTAAGTCAAGTAAACGTGGCATGGGAATGCATATGGAAAAATACCTGTCCTAAAGAGGCACAATCAATTTGAACTGATGCTTCAGTCAGTGACTGCAGAATAATTTGTCTGTGTTAGAAATAACACCTAAAGCTCTTATGATTGGAAAAGTTCGGGGAAGAAACTGATGTTTGTTCTTTTAGGCAGTTTACAACATTGTGTTTATTTGACAACACTATGCCGTTGCTCTTTCTTCAGTTAAATCAGATGCTTTCTCCATCTGTTGTGAATGTAGGCTTTCCATGCATGAAAAAAGAAATGAGAAACTATGTATGTGAGTGTATATATATCTATAGTTTAAAAAAACCCACCATCTCTGCCAACTTCTGTAGTTTTAAGAGTAGGCAGAATTCTTGAGACCAAGTTTCAGCTGTGATTTGTAACTGAGTTTGGTTGAACATGATTTGATTTTATGTCTTATCTCCCAAATCTGCCACTCTGACAGGAAGCATGAATGGACTGAGAAAAATGGGGGTGGCAACAAGTTCATTTAATGCCCACAGTTCTTTCATCCTTTGATTTTCCTTCCTACCTTTCTCTAATTTTGCAAGTCCCTAATTTCCAATGATAACGATAAACTCATAGAAGGGGTTCCACTGTGGGTAGAATAACACTTCTTGCTATTTTGGAATTTGAGCTATTTCTATGAGAAATATTAATATATTAAAATCAAGGTGTATGTGATGGTTTTATGGTGTCTTGGATCTATTTTCCCTTTGATATTAGGTGAGCTCTGAGAAGGTGAACAGAAACTTGAAAGAAATGTGTACTTTAAAGGTGCGTTTTGTTCTCATGGGGCTTTTGATGGGTGCTTGTCAGATGCTTTCAGTACTTTTAAAATAAAACACATTGATTTTGAGCAGTGGAGACTTCATTTCAGAGATATTAAAAGTGATGTTACGGTCAGGCAGGAACAACTGTAGATGTTAAAGGTGTTTTAAAAATTATAAGGTGTTTTAAAAATAATAAGATTAGTGATTTCCTATTAAAAAAATTTCCACTTATCAAAATACATTTTTAAAGTAGTGCTTGAATCTTTTTAGTGAGCATAGGCCTCTCTTCTTCCTTCATAAAGGACCGTATTTTCTGTTTGAGCAGCATGCAAAAAGTAAGGTTTACATTCTCATGGCATATGCTACTTCTGGACATCAGTCTGACATACTCTTCCCTCCCTAATTTGACTCTCAAAACTATGAAGTGACACTTCTTCTGCAGGTCACTGTGTTCATGGACAGCCAGGCCCCTGGTGTCAGTAGTACAAGCACCAGCACACCCTAGGAGTCACCCTTCTGAATTGAATGGAGATCTTCCAATTTTCAGTAATAATATTTATTTTTTTAAACCTATTAGGAGGGTTAATATGGGTGAACAGTATGCAGGAATTATTTTTTTTAATGAGTTTTACTCCTTCTGCTCCCCACTTTTTTTTTTCCTGAAGGTTGTCAACACCTTTTTTTTTTCCCCTTTAAAAATGTGTTTGTTATTATATGTTAATCATGGAAAAATGTACATGAATAATTCTTAGGAGAATATGTAAAATATGAAAGCCAAGACATTTTTATTCTGTTGTGAATTGAACATACACTTCTATGATCATCCTCATTTCACCCATGAAATCAACTATTGGTATGAACAACTACTATTACAAACCTGAGTTTAATTTTCTGGGTGCACTCTATTTTCCTCTGTTTCACTCAAAATACCTGTATAAAATGAGCTCAGGAAGTGCAGGAATGCCACTGAGGAGAACAAATTGGATTAATATTTGAATCTGTTATTGAAAATGTTAGGTTACTTCAAGCGCTGAGTGATGGTGTGTGGGGTAAGATGACCATTGACGTCTTTTCTGGTCACGGTCCCTTCCTGCCCTTGATTTGTTTTTCTGGTTGAGAAGAGAAATAATAAATTTCAGAAGGGAAATCAGTCTTCCTGAGTCTATGAGACTACCGTAATGCTATGAAGAAGAGCAATTCCAGACTGGACCTAAGGTCCATCTTGCCCAGTGCTGTCTATATCAGTGATGATAAGCAGGCACACAAGGATGAGTAGGTGCTGGGCAAACATCTTTAATATTGCCTCCCCCCTCTCAAATCCAATCCTGGCCTCTATTTTCAGCTCAGGGACCTACTGATCCTGTCGTGGTTTGTCTGTTCAGTAGCTCTGTATGGGTCTTTTTGGCATCTTCTTCCCATCAACTTGTGCAAACTTCTTGTGTTCACAATGTCCTTTGCCAAGGACAGCCTAACCATGGTTGCATGAAAAGCCATCTCCTTCTGTCTATTTTGAACTTGGTTTCTAGCAGCTTCGTCTGAGTGCATGTGTTGCTTGTGGCTGTGGAGAGAGTGGACCGTTGATCTCCCCCTACCCTCACCGTGCTGTTTGTGACTTTGTAGATCTTGGCTGTAGGTGCTCTAAGTTCTCCCTCTTCCAGAGCGAAGAGGCTCAGACTCCCCTCTTGTTCGTCAAATGGAAGCCCTTCCACACCTCTCTTTAGCCTTCCTGCACCTCTCTGAACTTTTTGCAATTTAAGTGCTGTTCCCCTCCTCTCCAGAAGGACTGCACACAATTTGAAAGGTAAGTGTGAACCAAGGGTTGATACAACTGCACTGAAATGATTTTGCCTTGTTCTCTCTTCTTTTTCTAATTATTCCTGACATTTTCACTTTGCTTTTATGGAACCATCTATCATAAAACCAAGGTCTTGTTCTGGAATGCTAACTGTTATTTCAGAAACTACTGCTGTCTATGCAGATCTAGGATTGTCTTTCCCCACATGCATCACTTTACGGTTATAGACAATGAATTTCAGATGCTGTTTTATTGCCCAGCCATTCAGTCTCGTCGGACCCTTCTGTAATTCTTCACAGTCTGCTCACATCCCTATTCTTCTCCATAACTTAGTGTTATCAGCAGTCTTTACCTCATGCATGCTTCATCCCTTTTTCTGCAATGTCTGCATATATTAAATATCCCATTTCTCAGCACCAGTGCCAGTAAAACTGAAGTGTTGACCTCCCTCTGTTGTGGGAACTGACCACTTACTCATAATCCATTTCCTACCTTTTAATTAATTTATTCATGTAAGGACTCTCCTTATCCGATAGTCACTTAGCTTCCTCTGTCACCTCTAGTTAAGAGACCACAGAAATCTTGGTCTGTACCTTTCATTCCGTGAACCTAAATGTTACCTCCAGAGTGTCCATCTGTTGCCGGTGTCACTGATGCCCAGGCAGATCACCATCACACGCTCTTTCCCCAGGCTTCCTCAGACCCTGCCCAGGTTTCCGGTGAAATCCACCACCTTTCTTCTCTTAAGGCAAGCTCCCCTGCAGTCCTCTCCAGGGTCATGCACCCTTTTGTTTATTTGCCTGATGACTGAATCTTCCACTGCTACAACCTGCTTCTTCCTATCTGGTCTTTGATCTTCCCCTCGCTTTAACTTCCTTTGAAGAAATCTGTCCTTGGATGTAAAAATGTAGCTTCCAGGAATTTTCTTTTTGGCGAAGCTTTGTTTTGAAGTGGGAGAGGAAGGCCCCTTCTGTCGCTTCCTCTGGAGACCCTTCCCAAGAGCCAGGTGCTTCTCTGGAGCACGCATCGAGCTCTTGCTGTGAGGGCCAGCAGCTTGCAAACTGAGATACTCTGCTTTGCAGACATATGCTGGTAACAGCGACAAAGACCTACGTAGAATATTTTTATAAACCCATAAGATAAAAGGACAAACTAATCTCCAAACTGGGGTATTTCACGCTTCCACATACTTCTTCTGGACTTAATTTCACCGTCTAAAAGGAAAATCTTCCCATATTTTGTATAGCAAACTTTCAAAGGTTATGGTACTCCATTTGTACCCATAGCCTGGTAATTTCCACCCAGCATTAGCAACACTTCCAGTCTGTATACTCCAAAGTGCATGACCTTTGAAACACAAAGGACTGTGACATATGTTGTTGTTTCAGAAGAAACCTGCTTGCTTCCAGGTGCGAAAAGAATGAGCAAGTTACGAACTGGATCTTTTCTTTCCATCGCTTTTTGCACTGAAATTCCAAGGAGAACCTGACGGCATTCCTTCATTGTGGCTGGCTGAAACACGTGTTGCAAACAACTCTAGTTGAGTCTCAGCTGAGTTACATAGATTTTTTTAGAGCAGTGAAGAACAAATTGATTATTAAAATAGTACCTGGGAAAACTTCATTTTCTTTTTTCCTAGAGTAAATCCATCACTTTTATGTTTATGTGTCAAATCGATATATATTACTGACCAAACCAGTGAAAGCCTAAGAGATGCCGGCTGTGGCTGTATGCTACCTGGTCTGAACTGCTGCTGATATGCAGCAATGGTGATTTACAGCTTAGTTTGGATCTCTGGTGTAATCTCTCTATGAAATGAAAGCTAGAAGTCAAGGAAGAAAATGTCTTTAATATGATGACTAAATTATTCAGCAGGTGAGTGTTAGATTCGCTGTGAAATATCTTTGAAATGATAAACCTGTGAATGCTTTCTGATGCCCTGTGAGGGAGGTGGGGAAGAAGAAGGAGGGCAGCCAGGCAGTTTGAAATGAAGCACACATGCATGCTTCATTGACAGGCTGGAAGAGTCGGGGTTGTTCAGCCTGGAGAAGAAAAGGCTCTGGGGAGACCTTATAGCGGCCTTCCAGTACCTGAAGGGGACCTACAGGAAAGCTGGGGAGGGGCTGTTTGCAAGGGCATGTAGCAATAGGACGAGGGGCAATGGTTTCAAACTAGAGCAGGGTAGGTTTAGATTAGACATTAGCAAGAAGTTCTTTACAATGAGGGTGGTGAGACACTGGAACATGGTGCCCAGAGAGGTGGTGGAGGCCCCATCCCTGGAGACATTCAAGGCCAGGCTTGATGAGGCCCTGAGCAACGTGATCTAGTTGAAGATGTCCCTGCTTACTGCAGGGGGGCTGGACTAGATGACCTTTAAAGGTCCCTTCCAACCCAACACATTCTATGATGTTATGATTCATTGTCAGCAAAGATACTCGGAGAGTTAAATATCTGAGATGGAGTTCAACTGTTGTTGGCTTAACAGGAAGCAACTGTGCTTCTTATGAAGGCTGGAACAAAATCTAAACCATAGCCAGACGCAGCTCTGAGCACGGAGGGGATGCCCTCCAAGACCTCTTTCCCCAGCATGCTGACAAGCATCTGTGACTGTCAATGCCCTTCTTGGCTTGGAGACCAACTATCAGTAGCTGCCTACTCTTTTTGGAGAACACTCTAAGCTTTTGGAGCCCTAGGGTCCTGCAGCCTGGCAAATTTAGGTGGTTTTTTTTTTGGTTTGTTTTTTTTTTTTTTTTTTTGAGTGGTGGTGAGGGCTGGCTTTGAGAGACAGTCCCTTTGTGGTGCAGGGTCTGGTTGAAGACCCTAACGCACTCAGCTGTGCTGCGGATTTTACAGGTGGGAAGAAGCAGGGGAAGGGCTTGAGATTTTCCCCTTCTAAGAAAAGAGAAAAAACAAAATAAAACAAATAGAGAGGGGAAGAAGCTGCTGGCTGGGTGCCACCCTGAATGGCCTCGTTGTTCTCCAGCTCTCTGGACCTAATTAAACGACTCCGTTTCTACAGGCGATGGCAAAGTCTAATGGCAGCAAACAGAAGATCGTTAACACATGGGGCAGGCCTGTGATGTGGCTTTCTGGAATGAGAGATTGCAGTTGTGGGAGGAGGAGAGAATGGATGAGAAGGAGTATGGGGAGCGGAGGGAAGGAGGTCCCTCCGCAGAGACAGAAGCGGCAGACACAGGAAGGAGTTTTGTTTCCTCCCAGGAACACTGGGAAGAGCCGGGGAGAGTTTGATTTCAAAGTCCAACAATGCAGCTATGGCATTTGTTTCCAATTCATCAGGAATGAGCGTATGGTTTGAACAATTCTTTCGAGGTTCCTGGCAGGGGGAATATAACTCATCTCAGCTGGCTGTTTTAGGAGATCAAATGACACAAAAAATTTTCGCTCAAAGCCTAGGGTATCCTTCTGGCAGCCAGAGACCATGCACATCTTCACAGATTTGCTATTTGCTCTAATGTGGACCAAGAGCTGCGTGCTGTGTAGAAAACTGCTTGCTTACAAAACAATCTTATTATTGCCAGATGTTGGCTTTCTGCCCATTTTTACATAATTCAGGCTTTTCTTTGCTCAAGATGTTACAATTTAAAGGTGCTTTAGAAGTTTTAATTTAAAAGCCTTGATAATACTTTTTTCCATATTCTTTTTTCTCCTTGCTTAGAGTAGCTCTTCCACCAGCATACGCTGCAATCTATCTATCTGGTGTATGTGGTATACGTTAATGGGTGTAACCAAGAATAGGAAAACTCCTTCTTAGCTCTCTACCTCTGGTTTGTTCAAACAACAATAAAAATATCTGTAAGGCCATGCTGTCTGCATCCTGGTGACTCACATATACCAAACACAATGTGCATCCTTGTTTCAAATAGTGAATATAGCTTTTGCTTTTTGCTTTTTTTTTGAAACTTTAGGTAATGGATTATTGTGAGTGTCCAAAGACTGGCAACAGAGGCTTAAGCCAGGCAAGTGATAGACCTCTCTAAGCAAATTTCTCCATGTGGCTACTGGTGTTTTGCTTGTAGACTTCACCTTTCATCCACAGATCAAATAACTGTCAAAGAAATGTCATAATAAGCCTGAGGCATATTCCTGATTGAATCTACCCAAAGCACCAATGAGTGAAAATTATTTTTACAAGATTATCCTAGCAGGTTTACCAGCAGAGTTAGAAACGGGATGCTTCGGTTCTGCCTCTGAGCTTTTTGCTTTACTTGCTTCAGAGACAGAAGTTGCACGGCTTGCCTAATTGCAGTCTGGCCACCTAAAAAGTGTGGATCTAGGTGAGGCTGATTATCAAGGCTCCCTTTATTGCCAGCGAAGAGGGAAGGACAACTTCAAGTGCCAGCTCATCCCACTTGAAGGGAGGCAGGCCAAATGGGGACACCTAGGAGCGCCTAGCTAATGACTTCGGTTGTCTATTTACCTGGAGAACAGACCACGGTGCATCATTTCTTTTACGGTATACTTGTTATAGTTCCTATTCTATAGCCAGGAAATTCAACAGTGCTTAGAAAATTGTAGCGACCCAAAGGAAATCATGCAAAAATCAACGCTGTACATCTGAGATTCTCCTCTAGTTCTACACCAACATCAGAATAATATAAATTCGAAAAGGGTAGCTGTCAGCCTGTTATTTCACTCTGTTTGTGGAGAAACAATATTGCAAATCACAGGATAATCCTACCAGAAGTGCAGTCATGTGAGCTGGTGATGAAATACGCTCCCCCTGCTACCCTTCATATTTAGGGTTTTGAATGAGCCATTCTCACTGGGAAATCAGTTCCAGTGTATTTTACCATGCAAGTTCACAATTTTCCAGTGACATCTAAAATACTTCAAAAAAAACACAACGAAAACCCCCTCTCATGCTTAGAATAAACACCATTGTAAGTAATAAAATAAACAAATGATGGCAATAGTTGTAGGAAAAATAAACAACTGATCATAAGTTATTGTCGTTCGGGGACTGAGACATAGTTTATATTTTACCTATTTACTGTATTTTATTTTCTTTTATTTTACTCAATGGATAGGATTTATTTCACGAAACACTGCCCTGAAAGCATCATAGTGATTAGAGTGATATGAGTGTCTTGGATAAACAGAATAAAAATAGAATAAAACCTTCTCCCCTTTGGTGGACAAGTAGCTGAAATCAGCTTTTTGTTATTATTATTATTTATTTTGAGATGGTTGTGAGCTAAGAGAATCTGGGACTTTTGTTCAGTGCTGTCCTATTGCTTTGCCCATTATCAGGGTCTCTGAAGGCCACAGTTTGTGGCTAGCAGTAAGGACTGCACACTTGATTCACTTTCCCGTATGTGAAAGCATAATTTTTATCTTCATTGGAGTCTCATCTGTAACGTAAGAGTTTAAAATGTTTCTCCTGCTTCAGAGTCTGAATTTCTTGGCCAATATTAATTATGTACTGTGCTGGAACTTGCATAATCAGACGTTGCCCTTTATTTGCCAGTTGGGGTAAGGACTCACTGTGTTATGCTTCCTGGAGGAGATAGTTGGTAATAAGATCTGGTTGAAATTAGGCATTTTTATGTTCTTAGATACATCAATATTTGGAAATCCATTTTGGTTTGACTTAAAATGAAAACACATTGTTTTAAGATTTCATGCAAAACAAATTGCTTCAGAAAACAAGGATGTATAAATAAGCGATCGTTTGTTTTGAAAGATTCTTTCAATATTTTTTCCATAATAAAAGGAAGATTTGTCTGAGATGTCACGACATAGTGTACGAATAATATGAAAAGCCCTCCCAAAACAAAATTCCCTTAAAATCAGAAAATTTTCTGAAACAAAAAAGTCATGATGTTTCTCTTTTTAAAAGTGTTCTCACTGGAATCAATGCATTTTTCAAAATGCTTCACTTCAAAAGCAAACATTTTGAAAACATGTGGGCGAATGCAATTGGGAAGAGCTTGTTTACAGGGACAGATACCACTTAGCAATACAAGAGGCAAACACAGCCTTGTTGACCAACTGCACTCTGCTACTGAAGAACTTTTGAATGAAACGCCTTTTTTTTTTTTTTTTCTTTTTTCTTTCCATAAACTTTGTTGTTTTTCAACAGTAAAGACATGTTGCAGCAGGCACTCCTTTGGCTGTTGCACTGAAAACGTAAGAACAGCAGAATGCAGTCTGCCAGTCTCTTTTTTCCCCTGGGCTCTCTGTTCCCCAAATCTAGCTGTGCATACTGTTTGTGTGCGGGTGTGCGTGCTCCCACACGCACATGGAAGGAATTGCAACTCCACCAGTTATCTGGAGTGTGCATTTCCCACCAGGTGGTGCTAATGGAAGAATCTCAGCCACGCTGGTAAATCCACGTGTACGTATGTAATTAGGAAAAGGGACACAGAATACCATTTGTGATGGGCTGGGGACTCTTCAGCTCTAAGCTTTAAACATGTCACTTCTAGCCCGTGTTACCAAAATTGAGTCTGTGAATTGCTACAGGAGGACATATATGCGATATTCTCACACAAATCATAGGCATCGGTTATTCTCTGATGAAGAAACTGCATAAGAAACAGCCCTTATTTTATCAATATCTTATTTTTTCATCCGCTTTCAAGGTTGTTTAATAGTTCGTGACATTGCTTTCCAGAAGTATAGAGAGACAGAGTGAAGGAGGAGAAAAGGGAGCAAATGGCTCTGGGTTTTATTATTGAGCAGATCCTTCAGTATTAGCACATCACCAGTCATAACATACGTGTAATAAAGATTAGCAATTTCTAATGTATTTGCAAGATCATGCTAATACTGTTGGGATTATTTGACGAAAGGTTCTTTAGAAATGCAAAGTGTCATCAGACAGAAAACCAATCAGTTAAAAGTAATAAGCTTGTTTTATTTTTTCATTAGGATAGAACAATACACTGAAACATAAGTTTCTGCTCAAAGGATCATTTAAAACAACATTTCTGAAAAAATCCTTTAGGTTTAGAGTTTTTCAAAATGATCAGCGCTTTCCTGCTGCTGGAGCCAAAGGTGAATCTCTCATGAGTCAGGCAAATGTGTAGTGATTTTTCAACATCCCACTCCAAAAACTTGCTCGATCACTTCCCGAACCACAACAGAGCTGAAAAAAAAATCATCACAGAATTTGCTGAGGAGAAAGGCTTAACTAGCTTCCACACCCTAAAATCTACTAATTAGAATGCTTTTGATTCCTGAAGATGAGAACAGAAGATATGACTGATGTCACTGTCAGCTATTTTTAGTGCATGCTCATGCCTACAATACAGGACAAAAGCATTGCGAACTCTGTTGACAGCATATTTCTACAAGAAAGAAGTGGAATTTTTTCTTTGATGCCCCTGAGTAGCAAACTGCCTGTGTGACATGCAAATAATGCGATGGATTTTAAAGGAAAGTGCATAATTACACCAGGCATGGATGGGCCAGTTCCTTCCAAATGAGGAAACTGCGTGGCTGGATGTTGGATCAAGGATTATTGGATAATGCAGGCGATCTCAGAACACTCTTCATAGACAGCTATTTCTTTACTGTTTGCGGGTTGAAAAAGGAGCAAAAGCCTCTCAGTTGACAGGCGAAGTGAGCGATGGTGAATCTTAGTAGCAGTGAATCTCCCATGTCCCATCTTTTTCTATTGTCTTTGGAGATGGCAATCTCCTTTTACAAGCATAGTTTTCTTACAGTTTTCTCCTGAAACAGAGAGATCTCCCGTGGGATCTTGGTGCAGGGTACAAAGAGGTATCGCAGCTTCGGAGATTACAAATGAGAAACTGGCAATGGGATTGGTCTGCCTAAAAGCAAATGTTTACCTTTTGGACCTCTACAACAGAAACTAGTCATCCATGCTCCTTTAGAGTCACTTCTAGAAACAGGCACTTTCTAGAACACAGACCACATTTCTTTTAGATGTCCCTCTTAGGGTGAGATGACTCACACCGTCAACTGCCTACACAGGGGCTGATGAATCCCGCCCTTTCCACTGCTGACTCCAACACATATTCCAAACACACATCATGCGTGCTGCCTCCCTTTTGGCAAGGCGCAAACCCTCCCCTGCAGAGCTGCTTGCAGAGCGGAATCGGGGACAGTGCATCCTCCACATTTGCTCTCCGGCCACTTGCTGTTGTATGTCCCTCTCGCTCTTCCGTACCCTGACAACTCAGGGATTTCCAGACCATCCAGAAAATAGGCAGAATGGACAGAAAACATATCAGTCGATGAAGACAATGTAATGTGAGTGGAAGGAAAGGTTGCCTGAGGCTGAGCCTCCTGAAGGATTTGTCTCCCCCAGTGGAAAGCATAAATATGTAAGAAGAAGCTATCAGCGCCTGTGTGGGGGGTCCCAAAGTAATAAGGAATCATGCTGGTCCAGATGGTATAACCCTGAATCTGATAACTGCAGTGGGAATATATTCAGTTTCTTTGGATAAGATTGGACTATTTTCTTCATTAAAAATAACGATACAGTGGTTCATTCCTTTTGTTTTCAAACTAAGCATTAAATTTTGTCTAAATAGATTTGTGTGTGTGAGAGATGTTATCCTTGTTCAACATTTAAGAGAAGTCTGGCTTGAAGCAGATATATATAGACAACCCCCTGGATTACTGTCTTCACTACTAAAACCAGGCTCTGGTGTTGGTAATTAATTGATGTAGCAAACTGACTGAAGCTGAGACAGAAGAGAAGAACAAAAAAAATCTAAACTCCAGACTCTTTAACACCCAGACTAGTGAATTGTGCTCTCTTTCTCTCAGTAGGATTTGGCTTTTAAAGAGGGATTGCACAGAACAGTTAGGATTGCCTGCTACTGAGGAGCAAATTGTTTAATCAGGGAGGCTGGTGGTGAACTGTGACTGAAATGGTGCAAAAAAAGAAGTTCTCAAATGTAAAGGCTGGAGGAACTTTTGTAATCATGTAGCAAGGCATTCTCCCTAAGAGAAGCAGCAAGTAAAATCTTGCATCCAGATCAATAATTTCAGTTTGATCTTTTCTCCACCTTCCCAGGAGACTTTCAGTCTCCTGTGACTTTCTAGGAAGCTGTACCCAGACTTCGTCCAGACAGAGTCAGGACTCATCAAGGGTGCACACTAGGATCTGAGAGTGGGAAGTACTCTTGGATCCCACAGTCTAGACGTAGCTTCAGGGAAGATTTCCTTTCCCCTTGTTTTTGTTTTTTGTTTGTTCCCCCCTCCTTCTTTCTCCTTTCTGCATCTTATGAACTCTTGAATTGGTGGAACTTACTCACATGAGCACTTCTGCTTGGTATAAGTGACCAGCGGCAGGAATGTGGCATGTTGATCTCACAATGGTCTTTGGAGGAGAAAACACTTATCTAACCATTCTAATTTCACACCAATTGTATGCAAATGCAATTTTGCCAGTGCCAGTGCCAGCGGAGCTGCAAGAACAGGCTTCCTCTTGCCAGTGAAACCCCTTAATAAGAAGCCAGCATTAGATTGGGATGTTTTCAGCTAGGGTGGCATGGAAAAAACTAACAGAAGGCAACAGCTGACCAAGTAGATTGCTGTGTTTCTCAGTTGCTCTACGATGGGTGCAGAAAAACTGAAGTTAGAGAAAAAGAGTTATTTTGAGTTTATTGCAGGAGAGACATTTGTGCTTGGGATGCAGAAGTGCAAAAATATTGTAAGAAACACAGCTTGGGCTGGCATGCTCTTAGATTCAGATCAAACTATGAGGTCTGGAGGCGTTTCTCTTGTAGCTGTGCCTGGGAGAGGTTTGCTTGTGTTCAGGGATCCATTCTCTTTGAAACCAAGACCTTCTCATTCATTTTACTGCACCAGTATTGAACTGGGAGCTCCTGTGATTTGCTAATGCCCAAGTAACTAAAACACTGGCAGCTTTTTTTCCCAGTGCTTGTTTAGTGTAAACAGGTAAAGCCAAGCCAGGACAAGCAGCAAAACTGAGGAGGATTCTTCATTTATGTTTTATTTCCTTACTACAATCTGAAGAATTATATAGATCATGTTGCTTTGGTGTTATAAAAAGAAAACAGTGCAAGGACCTGGCAGCTGAAGTTTTGAAATAGCCATTTAAAACTAAAGCAAGAGCAACCCCACAACCCATTTTTTGCTGGCTACTATCCACAGCCTCAGATCAACCTTATATGTTGTGGGCTATGCATCATACATGGTAAAAATATCTAGCTGTGCTTTCCTCACTTGTGTTCCCAGGCAGCTGGAGGCTGGGTAATGGTATGCCATTAAATACAATAATAACTCCCAGCAGTGCCAACATAGAGCTATGTGTTCTAAAGAAGAAAAATTAGAGTGCTTAAACGTTTTAAGACATTTATCTTTTGGATGGAGAAAAAAATTATCCCTTTCAAATAGCACTGACTGTCGTGTTCTCCAAGCAGAATAAACAGCCAGGATCTTCTGG
This sequence comes from Larus michahellis, assembly GCF_964199755.1. Lineage (NCBI taxonomy): Eukaryota > Metazoa > Chordata > Aves > Charadriiformes > Laridae > Larus > Larus michahellis. The sequence goes on along the minus strand of NC_133897.1, from coordinate 113,210,296 downwards.
CACAGGAGGCTGAAAGTAAATTTGATCTCTGGTGTAATAAAATTAACAAGTTAAAAGCTTATTCTGCTATTATTTCAAAAAGATTAGCGGCATCTTGAGCTATAGATTTCAAAGTGTGATTAAAGAAACGAAACTCCCGGTTGATACAAACACATGGATAGAAATGATGACAGAGCTCCTAGTTGTAGGGTAAAGCTGCTTCTTCAAAATCTGATCACCCACCTTTTACTTATTATTTTTTCATTGAAACATGTTTACACTGTGTAAGCAAGGGCAAATTTATCTCTTATGCATGCAATGGCTGAGGAGAATCAGCCAGTGTCGTTGCAGAATGCTTTCCTAAACATCTCGCAGCTATGTCAAAGCATATTTAACAGTCTAAACAACCACATGCTTTCAAAAAGCACGTTGGAAAACTGCCACCTTCCCCATGGATTTTTGTTCTATCAGAGAGACAGTCAGAGTCAATTATAACCACTTCGATTTTTACTAATTCCAGGAACAATGAAGTTGGTATAAATGCTGTGTTCTTTGAGGAAAAGAAAAGATGACTTGAGTGTAACTATTTTTTACTTAGACTTAAAACCTAGATAAAAGAAAAAGCTTTCAGAACTGTAGCGTGCTTTGACAGAAAAACCCATTTCTGATAATTAAGATTGCTATATACAAAGCAACTTTTCACAATTTTATTTTTTTTTTTCCCTAGCAAAAAACCCCCTCAAGGTTAATCCAGTTTGAAAACCTAAGAAATTACTTTTTTCTTTGTTGAACCACCCCTGCCCCCCCCCCCCCCCCAGTTAATCAGCTTGACTCACTTTCATTGCAATATGTAAAGCATAAGTCGATAGTGGGGAAATAATAATTAAATCCTTGTTTTATCACAAACTTTTGGGCTTGGATAACAGACATTTCCCGTCTGCTACTGCAGAGAGGGGCTGGAAGCGGGGAAGGCAACAGAAAGAATGTGTTGCACAAGGGTCTGCTTTGCCACTCACTTGACCCGTGCTGCAGGGTGGAAGGGATCACAGACCCAGTCAAAACAGTAAAAGAAAGAGTGGTCTTCACAACTGCAACCATTACGGAGCGGGTTGTGTTTCCTCAGAGATGCAGCCTGGAGTAATGCAGCAGCACGTGGCCAGGTGGGACGTAAGGCTTTTCTCCATATCTCCTGCCCTGGTTTCCCTCCCAGGAAACTTGGGCACAGGTAGGAGCTGCTTTGTCCCGGCCGGTTCCCAGCCGGGATAGCTGGGGGACTAGTACACAGGGTGCACCCTAAAAGAGAAATCCTGGTTTGGTCAAAAGACCTACCAAAAGTACCTAAAGATACTTGCCACTTGCAGCCCGGCTTTGTAGGGAGCAGCTATGTGGACGTGGGGCGAACAACACTGGGAGAAGCACTGATCACCGTGGTGAAGGCTCGGTGCTAATGTTACCTTGCTCTCTTCCCAAAGTCATGGTTGTGCCATTGCTCTGCAGGCTCCTTCAGAAAGCCCTGTTCAGAGGGAATGTGCCTGTGTGTTTACCGAGAGGCGTGTGCGTTTTTTTAGGGTACGAGGGGAATTACCCCTCTGGTTTCTCAGCCTTTTGAGCTGCCAGTCAGCCTCACACTTGGAATTGCATGTACTCTCTTGTTGGGTGTGAAAAATGTGCTTTGACCTAGAAAGACCTTCTCTCCTTGTGCCCACAGCCTTGATTGTATCTTCAGCAGTTGGTACAGGAATGTGGGCTAGAGTATCATGAGGTGCAAATGGTGGGATTTGTGAGTGGGCATTAGAAGTGCTGTGTTTGTTATTTATGAGTTAATAACACTATTCTTACAAAGGATGCATGGATGACTGGTTGCCTAACAGGAACGTGGTCCAAAAGCCAGACCTGCGAATGAGATAAAGTTACAAAGAGTAGTTCTATTTCTGTGGCTAAACCAATGTGCTTTTCAGTGAACTCAGTTGCAAAGTACCTCTGCACACAGTATATTCCCGCATTTTGTGAAAGCTTAAAATCCCCCGGTGGTCCAGTTTCTCTGTGCATAGAACAAACACACTCATTGTGTGGTCCACGCATATGACCAAACTTACCTGAATATAAATCAAAACCTACATTTTTGTTTGGTTTTTGTATACAACTAGTATTCTCCTGTCAGTTATCTCAGTCAATATTTTTCAGTTTCAATTTCTATGTAAGAATTTTATATCATGCAATGTATTTGTTCTCCAGAAGGCTGAGCCAAAAGTCTTAGCAAAGTAAAGAAATAGTAGAGAAAAAACTGCAACAAAAACAAATTCTCTCACTATTTTATTCTTTCTGCTCTCCATTTATCATTTCTAAAGGTAGGTTCATTAGTAGATTTCTAGAAATCTACCTTCTTAAAAGCTGTATTGCTCTGTTCATGCCCTTGTGATGCTTTTCAGAAGAGCTGAAAAGGGAATGAACCAACAAACATACAAACGTTTTTTTCTTTCTCTCTATCAGATAGTTTCTTAGAAGCAACTTTTGGACCAGCATATTTTTTAGAAAATATGCAAGATGTGAATCTGAGTCACTTGAGACAACTCTAAGATACTCATAGGGAAATATTACAATATGCGTATGTGGTACAAACTTTGATTACTGCCACTCAATATACCCAGGTACAATCAGTAAGATGACTTGTGCTTAGTGATAAACTGATGGTCACCCTCTTGAATTTTTGGTATACTGATATTTGCGTTAGTTAGGCTTTATTTAAGTAGCATTATCAATGGATTGGGTGTGAACAATGACGATGTATTATTATGGGCAGGATTGAGAAACTTGCAACTATTGCTTAGACAAATCACCCCAAATCTGCATAGGACTTTTGCTGTTTTTTCAAGCACCAGGGTTAAATCTAGGTATTATTTACAACAGGGCAAGATTTCTCTTCATGAAAGAAAATGTGGTTTTCCAGCTGGAACCGAATATGTATGCTAATGTGCGGTTTTAGACTGAGGTAGAGTTAATTTTCTTCATATAAGCTAGTATGGGGCTATGTTTAGGATTTGTGCTGGGAACAGCGTTGATAATACAGGCATGTTTTCATTATTACTGAGCAGTGCTTACACAGAGTCAAGGCCTTTTCTTCTCCTCACCCCACCCCACCGGTGAGTAGGCTGGGGGTGCACAACAAGTTGGGAGGAGACACAGACAGGACAGCTGACCCCAACTGACCAAAGGGATGTCCCATACCATGTGACATCATGCTCAGTATATAAAGCTGGGGGAAGAAGAAAGAAAGGGGGGATGTTTGGAGTGATGGTGTTTGTTTTCCCAAGTAACTGTTACTCACGGTGGAGCCCCGCATTCCTGGAGATGGCTGAACACCTGCCGATGGGATGAAGTGAATGAATTCCTTGTTTTGCTTTGCTTGTGTGCGCACGGCTTTTTGCTTCACTTATTAAACTGTCCGTATCTCAACCAGCAAGTTTTCTCTCTTCTACTCTTCTGCTTCTCTCCCCCATCCCACCAAGGGGGGGAGTGAGCGAGCGGCTGCGTGGTGTTTAGCTGCCGGCGGGGGTGGAACCACGACAGCTAACTACTGCATGCCTTCTTCTGGTGAGACAGGCCCAGTTCCAGTACGACTTCTGTAGACAATAGTCCTATTGCATCTGCCTGTAGGGGCTAAACCTTTCACAGACAAAAGTGCAATTCAAACAATTTTTTGTTTGTTTGTTTATGGAAATTCAGTCACTTGTGTGCACAATTGTTAGTTCTAGCTGTGTATGCAGAGAGAAAATTGGTACATGAGAAACGGCCAAAGTTTAAAAATCAATCATTATGTTTTATCTATAACACAAATAAAATTTCACTCTCATATTACAAGGAAATAAGACATACTTGGAGTGTGTCCACTTGGAGTGGATGTGCATCTGTGTGAGACACATAATCCTCCTCTCTCTCTCTATTCCTCCTCCTCTCTCTCTATTCCTCCCTACAAATTTTGGGTCCAGAAAAGTCAACTGGAGATCCCAAACCAGAGGGAAACCCAGCTTTTTTGTTCTGGAATTTGTGATATTACCCATTACTGTGTTGCTCAGCCTATTGAGCTAGTGAGGAATAAAGAAACTCTGGGAGGATGGGAAGCACAGCAGAGCAATTACCCTTCAGCCAACATGTGGGAGCCCTGGTCAGAGCAGGGATGCTGATGGTTCTTTCACACTGTCACCACAGTCTTCTAAGGTATCAACATACACAAATAAAAGGAGAGCTGCAATTACCCGTGTCAAACAAATTAGCCCAAATATACATAGGAGTTTTGCTGGAAGTAGTTGTGCTGTAAGAGAATACAATCATTGATTTTTAACAGACTAAAGTCCTTTTGAGGTAAGAATTTATTTTCAGAACTGAATGCCCAAAACATTAAGAATTTTATCTCCAGCTGCTTTTCTTTGCAGTTAAGTTCTCCAATTCTTTGTGTCTTTCTTGTTCCTTGGTACAGGCTCCCAAGCAGGGGAACTGGACTTGCCAATGGTGCCTGAACTGCAACACACGTTTAAATATTCCCTTATTTTTTCTTTTAGGGACACCTACAAGCACTCCTTCATTTGTCATGAGAATATTAAAGCAGGTACGCCTCAGTCCTGTTTTTTACAGAGCTACCTCTGAGTCACCATTGAAAAGGATGGTGACCGTGGTTAATTTAAGGCACTGACAGTACTGTGTCTTAGTACAGATGCTATCTGTTTTCCCTCACCTTGTCCCTCTGAAATTCTTGAGTTCAGTGATTTGGGAGTGCAGCACTCAGCTGAGGCTGCTTTTTAAAACACTTGCCCCTGTAAAAGTGACTGAAATTACAGTGTGTAGACAGTCATCCAGGCCCCAGGGAGAGCAAAACTTATGCTTTTTAACATGGGATATTGCCGCTGGCCTCTAAGTCTATGCCACGTACTTCTTCTGTCTCCCATGGGAAGTGGCTGTGTGGCCACAGCTACAGGAGATAAGCCATTTCCACTCCACGAGGTCCCCAGAACCGCCATGCCCCACAGCCAACCCCTCCGAGGTGCTTCCAGCTCCGTTCATCACTGCAGGGGCACTCGCTGTTTTAGTAATAGGGACTAAAGGGAAGCAGCGCATCAGACCTTCATTGTTCCTTTGCTGTCATTTTTGAACTGTGGCCGAGGACAATCGAGGTGAGGTCATAGCAACAGTCTCTTCTAATGGGAAGTTTTTGGAGAGACAACATGGAGAATAAGCAAATATAAGTCTAAATTGTGCCAGCCATTAGCCAGTGACTGGAGGGGCTGAAAGACCCTAAAGGCTTTTGGAACCACGTTGTGAGGAAAATAATTACTGTGCTATGAAAATAAAGAGAATATTCCAGCTCTTGCACATTTCTGGCACATTTTCATTCAGATGCAGAAGAAAAACAATTCTGCCTACCCTGAACTTCCTGAAAAAACCTCTGCTTCTTAGCACCTCCTGTGAACTCACATTGGAAGGAGCCAAAGCGAACTCAGCACAAAAAGATTCAAATATCCCCCCTGTCATGATTAAGTGAGACACCACATCCAAGAGGGAAAATATGCCTCTCAGCCTTTTCCCCTAGACTGTAAGTGCCTTGCATCTCCTCTTTAGCCCTCTGAGTGTGTCTTTAGTGTTAACACCTATTAATGGTTATGGGGCACTGGCATAATTTTTAATAAGGTATCAGACCAGAGCAGTGCTAGAAAATCCACCTTGGAGACCCATGTCTGGGTCAACATAAGTCTGGACTCTTCCTAGCGAACCCTCTGGGGGTGGAAGACAAAGTGTCTTTGTTTTATTCTTTATGGATAAAGTCCTTGGAAGATTGAATCCATCATTTTAGGACTAGCTCTGGCTCGTGAACTCCCCTTACCAATTTCTTCCTCAATTCATAGGAATTAAGCCTAAGCCTATGTAGTTCTAATGCTAGAATATTTATTCTAAAGTTTTTATTGAGAACATTACAGTGGATTTGCTGTATCTGACTGAATTAATCATTTTCAGATTTAGAGAAGTCTTTTTGAAAGACCAGGGAAATAGCACGTCCAAAATGATATAGTTGTCGTTTAACTGAGGTCTAACTTGTTGCTACAACAACCAGAACAATCTTGTGTTGCCAGGGCCTGCTAATATGGTACTGCATGCTTTTGACAACATGAAAGGACTGGGCATAACTTTCATTAATTGAATTATCTTTTCCTTATTGATATCCAGGACATTTTGGTAGCTGGGCCATTCCTTCCCTGTGCACACCTGAATACAGAAGTAGCAAAACAACAGGTGAACTTAAAGCACTGCAAATATAAGTATGAGGGTAAAATTTGCAGGCTAGGAATAAAAGGGTAGGACTAATGAGGGTCTACTAAGAAGTCTCAGCCACCTTTATGATGTGATCCATCCACATGCTGAAAAACATTTGGCTTTTTTTTTTTTTTTTGGGGGGGTGTATTTTGGTTAAAAGATTCAGGAAATAAGATTCTTCCATGTAGTTTTATTCATGAGCAGCTCCTCATTTGGTGTCTGACTTTCAAACTATGCTGGGCAGATTTTCTTAAACTGACAGGTTGCATGGCGTTTCCTGATAGGAGGAAGGAGTGTAATTCCCTCAGATGAGTTTGTAAGTGGGAATGCTCACATCAGTAACTGAGGTTATGTCTTAAAATATCCTTTTCCAAAAAATATTGCTGACTCCAAACTTGTCCATTGGAATATTTCCCAGAAAGTTAACAATATATGTCCAGAAACATAAATGAAACACAGTGTGTTTGATCGGGTGTTTTCAGAAAAGATTTACAATAGCTGCTCTCCACTGCTTGTGGTGATCTAATGTTCTACCTGATGGTGTTACTTTTGGGAAGACAATAAAGACAAAGCTCTTCATAAAGTGGAGGTTTCCCCTTGTGGATTAACCTAGTGCCTACCCAAGGGCACAGGCTTCAGTTCTGATACTTCTCAGATCGCTTAAACAAAACCTTACAGTAAATGATCCAGAAACTCCTTTTCCTGTGATGTGACTACCCTGAACTGAGAGCCACTCTGGACCCAGCATTGTTGAGACTGTGAAGTCCCCTCCCAAACAATGCCAAAATGTCAGTCCTCCGTAACCATTTCAGGATAGACACTCACATAAATGGTGTAATCTGTTTTGAGATTAGAAATTAAAAACCACCCTTTCCACAGGAAAAAAATCACAAGCTCTGTGAACTACAGGAATCTTCTTGATCTAGGTTAGGGCTACTGTTTTGAGCAGATATCTAAACAATGGAAGTTCTGCCTGTAAAAAAGAAAAAGGATGAAAAAGTAGAGAGTCATATCTCTAAAGTATTGTCATTTGTGCAATTGGATGGGCTGTACTAAAGGGCTTGAAGAGAATCATGAAGTTCAGCTGCCTGCTTTTACGTTTTTCCATGAAAACAGTAAAATAAAAAGATTATGGGAATCTTCCAGCTGTACGTTACAAAACGTTTGGAGTTAGTTTTGTCTCCCATGTCTTGATTCCGTACAATCCTATTTCCAGATTTGTTTAAACCCTCATACCTTAAAATCAGAAGTACTGGTCAATTCAAGTATTTGATAAATAGCACAGATTCCTATTCCCACTAAAAGCCACCCAGCTGCAATAAAAATGCCCCATTGCTTGCCGAATCAATGCCATCACAACTCAGAGATAAAATTATAACTAAACACTGTCACAGGCACAATGAAACTGTTCTGAAGTGGTCCCTGCTCGCAGCAATTTGGGTAAAAGTTACTTAGGTCTTAGTAGTCAATGTTAAATTTTTTGCTTCCAGGGTCTTTTCACTCCTCGCTTCCTTCCCTTGGAGGTTTGTCTAATGCATTTCTCTGTTTGGGTACATCATACAAAATCACACAATTCCTTAATAAGGAATTACTTTCTTGCTACTGAGAAATTGCACTTGACAGCAGGGCAACCAGTCAAACACTAACCCATGGCATTTTGATTTATGGATCCCATAGGCTGTAATCGACTTGTTGCACATGGTAGCACTGGAATGCTGCCCCTTTTTAGAAGTAATAACTTCACCCATGGAAAGTCATTATGTCTATGGCAGCTCAGAAGTAAAAACTGGGAGGTCAAAGATTATTGGAAAGACACCTCCAGAAAAGGTCTCCACTTTTTCTTTTCCTTGAAAATGTTTTTGAAAGCCTATAAAATTGCGTGGCTTTTGCCAAATGACCTGTGAAATAACCATCCACAGCTGTGGTTGTAAGAAACATTACGTACCGCTGCTGGCACTCCCACTGATCTGATGAGATCTTTTTAATGTGAAATCATCAAGCCTTCGAAAAGATGAACCCGTGCATCATGAAAGAGCATGACACACAATTTGGATGAGCAAAGGATCCCTGCCATCAACAGCAGCAATTATTGAAAATAAGGTATATAGAATAGATTTCTGGGAATGTATCTGAAATTGCAGATGACCTATTTTGGGGATTATTCTGGCATAGCAACCGGAAGTCACATGCATAATACAGAAACTCTCTTGCTGGAAGAAACTCAGTATAGAAACTCCGATCCAACTTAGTCTGTGGAGAGGACCAAATTATAGTTTAAATTGTGGCTTGGTAGATTCCGATGTATATTTCAGACTCATTTATACCCCTTTTTGTACCCAAAGCTCAAGAAGTGAACGAAAGGTTTATATAAATAGCAAGGCTGAATTGTGGAGGTCGTTTACTTACTGGATTGTATTATACCTCTTTTTTGTTTGTCCATTGTGTCAGAACTATGAGTGGGAGACTGTATCCCTTGAGAGGAGAGTTGATATTTTTGATGCTCTTTCCTCCTTTTTATTTCTCTGTGTTTTTCCATTGTCTTTTTGATCTCTTCTCTTTGCAGCTTCTCTAATCAGCCTGTAACCTGTTACAGGCTCCATGGTTGGTTTTTTTGGTGAAACCAATGCCATTGTCTGACACCCATCAGCTACATCAATGATAAAAGTCAACGTTTGACATCTTCTTGTCCGAGGTTCATGTACCAGCTTGAAGACACGAGCAGAAAAATGGAGGAAGTTCAGCTGATCTGCTGGCCTCAGCTCATTTTTTGTTTGCCTCAAGTAAGTTATCTTCATGAATATATTTTGTTCCTTTAAACTCTTCCAGAGCACGGACTGTTAGACTCTGCAGTGCATTAAATGTGCCTAGCATGTCACACATAAGCACAGCACATGGTTCTACTTATTAACCTTATTAACAGAAGAGAGTGGAAAGCAAGCCTTGCATACAACACCAATGCAGATGGCCACCCTCAGACGAATTCACTGCCAGGCTGTTACCGAGTACCTCACAACTGTTTGCTCTTGTGCTGCCTGCCTGGGACTTGCTGGCAGTGCTCTGAAGGTGCCTTTCTGGTTTAGAGGTTTAAAACGGGAAACTGGCCGCTAATGTTTTCCTATATATGTAATTAATCTGGGAGCTGCCTTTCTTCTGATTTCTTTTTTGCCAGTGTGTTTATCAGCTGGCAGAAAATTTACTTGCTCACTGTTTGAGAGGTGGTAACGAACGCGTTATAAATTCCCCAAACTCGAATGGAGCTCAGAATGGCAGGCTCCTCTCGTGGTGAGACAGCAGACAGAGAGAAAGACAGAGACGCACAAACACCAGTCTCTTTCCTTGTTGTCTGCTTGCGACTTACAGGATCCCGACCATGAGCTGGGATTCAAACCAGAGTTTAGAGGTTAATAGGCTAGAAAGGATGACCAGGTCCGCTTTTGCCTTCCAAATTGTGGGATGATAGATTTGCAGAGGTTTGACTTGGACACAGAGCACCTTTCTTTTGCTCGGATCTTTCCTGAGAGCTGTGAACCAGAGACTGCTTTCCTTTCTGATCCCCAGGGAGCATGTGATAAGGAGCGTAGCCCCATGTGTCTCCCTGTCTCCCAAAGGCAGAGATGGAATAGCAAGTCTCCTCTCTGACCTACTGCCTCCAAAAAACTGTGTCTTTAGGAACTTTCTCCCATGCCCTCCTCATTCTAGAGGGCAAATCTTGGAGGCTAGCCCCAAGAGCAGAGTGCTCTGTGGGATGGTCTTGCTGCTTCACAGCAGCTTCTCTGGGAAAGAAATAAAGCAGTGTAGCAGGTGTCCTTCTGTTGGAGTATCCATGGTAAGCCCAGAACTATTTTGAAACAAACATACAGAAATCCTTAGTGATTGCTACAGCATAGTAACGCAGAGGTTGTAATGCTTTCTACATGCTTCTAGTTTGATGACAGTGAGTTCTGGATACACACCAGTAATTTCCAGTACTTGCAGGCTGTCTACCAAAGCAAGTTTACATATCAGCTCCACTGGATTCAGTTGCCTCTGAAGCAGAAATCCTGTGTAGCCCTCACTGGTTGCTGGAGTAAAGTGCTTGTAAGCAAAATCTGGATAATTTTTTTATAAATCTACTTTTCCTTTGGTTGAGCCCTACATTCATTTAAAGGCATTTTATCTTGTTGGAAAGATATTGGTGGATGCTCCCTCCTGGTATTTGTTTCTTGTTTTTCTCTTTCTCTCTCCTCTTAAACTGGTATCATTTCTAGGTGGCTAGTCTTGGGAAGTGCTTTAATTCAGGAATACTCCTACCTAAACACGTGTGTGAGTAAATAATGACCACACAATCCTCACATACAAAAAAAACAATTTAAAGTAGGTTGTTTGGAACTTAAAAGAGTCCAGAGCTTATATAGTTTCAGGCATCAAGACAAAGCTGTTTCACTTCAGCTACTGACCTTCCCTCTGTTGGCCATCCTGGAGCTCTTTGGGAATCACCAAGTTCAGCCAGGACTGAGCCTTTGTCTTTTGCAGAGAAATCTCCATTTGGCAGTATTTGTGTGTGCATTGCCAGTGTAGCATCCCTATTGCTGGGATCTTGGCCAGGCTGGGCAGCGCAGGACAGAGTCCTTTGTGGTGGTAGTTGTGGTGGTGGCTTAGGAAATCACAACCTCTCTGAAGGACTGGTTTCGGACCCGGAGTCTGGCCCTTCCTCTGGGAGCTTTGGGCCATGCTCAGATCCCTGTCATAACACCTTGCCTGGTGCTGTGTGGATGTAAAAAGCATTGGAGGTTTTAGCCCTGCTGAGGAAGGGTTTTGAAACATGTTTTGTTGGTGTAAATGTCATTAGGGAAGTAGCTGCTGCCATCCTGGTTTCTCACCAGTCATGGGTGAGACTGCTGGTGATTTGTATTCTCCCTCCCAAGCCAATTCTTTATCACTTCATAAGGTCATTAATAAAGAGGTAAGTGAAGGGCACTTCATGCAAATCATCGTATTTCTCACGCGCTGAATCTGTGCTCTGTACTGGCCTATCTTATTCTGAGAGCTTGTTATTCTATAATATTGTTATCTAATAAGATATAGACTTGGAGTCTGGCACGTGGCATCTCTCCCAGTCCCTCACTATGTTTTGAAAGCAGGGCTGCCCCCTTTCTTTGAAGACTTGGCAGGTCATGCTCTGGTAGCCTCACCAAGCAGTGGGGATGGTCCCTTAGTACAAGAGTCTCAGTCCAGGTACTGCTTGTGCCTTCACCTACCAGCAGCTGAAAGCAAAATGACAGTTTATTTCTATTTGGAAAGAGCTTGGAGAAGCACTCAAAGTTGTACAGAAAATCAAACTGCTCATCATTGCCATCAAGCAGCACATCCAATTTAATTGAAGATTTGCTGGATTGTTACCAGAAAGACTGGCCAAATTATCAAATTCCTGGTTCGTGGGAAATTCTCACATTTGGTTTTGTTCTGATTTGGAACAAAACCAGTTATTTCAAAATTACCCACAAAAGAAAAGTTTATAGGGGAAAATAAAAAAGGAATAGGAAACAATGACGCATGGTATTTCCAAAATAAAATATGCTCCCCAGGACGTGCTTCTTTCCAGCCTCACTGCTGCCTCTTACGGAGCAGCACGTCGAGCCAAGGCTGGGGCTGGGAGCTTACACTTTGGGACTGCTGACTTCAGCCAGGTCTCCCAGCACTACCAGGCTCCCAGTTTGGTGGCAGCGAGCCTATGATCCCTGTGTCCCAAGCAGCCCACCAGGCTAGTTGTTAGGAAGCCAGGCAGTTTTCCAGTGGAAAACTACCTGTGGTTTGATGTCGGTTCATCGAAACAGATATGTTTAAACATGAAACTTTCTGGCTCTGATGATTCAGGGTTTTCCAGTGAAATGACATGTCGTCAGAAATCTCGTGACCGGCTCTAATTGCCACTTTGATGACCAAAATCTTTATTGACCAGAGTCTCATAACTTCCTGGCAATCACCAATTATTTGGAGCAGAAAAACAAACAAAAAAAAGCGTATTTTTGTCTTGTACTCAAGAACTGTGAAATTTGCAGGGCTGTTTCTGGGTAAGAACGTTATGAAGAAAGTTCCTGCCTTCAGGGCAGCAGTGCCGGGGATGCACAAGCCTCCATTTCAACCTTATCGCTGCTGCACTAGCTTAAAACCGCCCGAGAAGCATTGTGTTCCTACCTCTGAGGAGAAGACAATGGCCTCATTGCCCAACGAGGCAAGTTGTCCAGGTCTAATTAGAAACAGGAACTCGCTCACTAGACCGCTATTTATTCTTGTTCTTACAGTCTGAGATTTCAATAGTCCTTTTCATTGTTTTTATTATTATAATAGAGAAGGTTGTTTATTGATTTTTCTACTATATGAGTGTTTGTGTACACAGAGACCTCCCTCTCCTAATGAAATGGAGCCTCCTAAAACAATAATACAAAATAATAATAACCTCACTCAATAGTGAAATAATTGTGGCCAGAATCATACTTCAGCAAAAATGTTCCCCCCTTCTGAACGTGCCGCCAGAGACTTTCTGTGGTCTGACAGTGGCCTCTCACTCTCCATGGCAGGGAAGACGACTTCTCTCCTTAGGCAGCAGAGTGCCTGAGCCCTTGCTGGGACTGCTCTAGGATGGATTCCCTCCTCTGAGAGATGAATTTCCCCCTTCCTTTAAGCTCACTTCCATTTTGGGCAGCGGTGGGTGTGGGTGGATGTGGCAGAGGCAGGCTGGTGGCAGTCATGGCCAGGTCCCCCTGCTCAGACTCCCATGGAGCAGTGGTGCTGCAGAAGGAATACTGAATGGGAAGGACTACAGAGAGAATTGTACTGGTACAAACCCAGATTTTCTTTCCAGAAACATAACACTTTTCCTCCTGATTTTTATCAGGGTTCTAGAAACGTGAACTCCCAGAAATTTGGGAGCAATTGGTACATTTTCCTTCACCCAGATTTTGTTCTTCCAGTTTCCTTGCTTCCTTCCTTGCTTTCCAGATTAAAACTGACTTCACCCTTGAATCTGAACCAATCCATCTCCAGATGTGAACTCATTGGATGAAACTTGTGTCTCAGGAGAACATCTCAATCTTTTGCCAATACGTCTAATGCCCCTTTTCTGTTCCAGAAATGTCGGCATCTGCCAAGACTTCTTTCTAAACCTGTTCTTAAGAGTTGCAAATGCTCAGAGCTGAAGACCACTTGCTAGATACAGGTTGGTACTGAAAACAGCTTACAACCACATTATTTTCCAAGGATCTCATCAAGACAAGAACAAAAGATGCAAAATTCCTCTTGGAGTTCCCAGCATAACCTCAGCATTTTGGCAAGGGTATGTACAGACCACAGTAGCACAACGTAGCAGTGTGTGAGGGCAGATTTGTTACTGGAATTAGCTTAATCACAGCAATACATGTGGTCAAGTCATTCTGCTTTGTAGTTATTCTGCTTCCAGTACCCCAAAAGTCTCTCCCATGCCTATAATATAGCTCAGTGTTCAAGGAGGTGATTGCTTCATCTAACCAACTCTTGCGTGGTTATGGGGTGAAGTGGCAATGCAGCTCCGTCACTTCTATGCCTCCTCTGGAGTACTTGTTTCTGATTTGTGCTTCTCTGACAGAAGAGATCCTTTGCTTGCTTTCTCTGTTCCTGCAAGGACTAGACCCAAACTAAACCTCACTGAAGCCAAGTCCTGCTATTTTATCTTGAGGGGCCCTTCCAGCAGCAGCTTCATCATCTTGGCATGGGCATGTACAGGTCATGGGACCGTAACCCGTCGCTAGGCATAAAGGCACAGATTTTTACTCTTCTGGGCATGGATGGATTCAAGAGACTGAATGAACCATCCATCTCTTGGTACATTATCTTCCATGCTCTGTCTGTCTCTGTGTCAGAAGAGCCAGAAGAAAATCTTGTAAGACCATTTTCCTCAGACTGTTTCTGCAAGAGGTCAAGGGGGAATGCAGAGGGTATTTGTTTCTTGAAGCCTTGTAGAGATGTTCTCATGGGTGGGAAGCTAGTGCTTAGTCTGCGTGAAGGTGCAATGCTACCAACTGGTTGCATCCCAGTCTGAAAATAATTTCCATTACATTTGTCTTTGATGCTTAGTTAGAAAGATGTGCTGCTGGTGAGAGACTTTCCAGACTGCAGTAAAGTTTAGTTTTTCTTTCATACTGTGCTTATGTTGTGAGCGGCATCTCAACTGCGCAATGGGTGTTGACACAGACACATGAAGCGCCTTCCTTTCCCTTGACTGAGAGAGCTGTAGGTGAGGCCATGTAGGGAGGGAGGATTGATGAGGACATGTGTGCAATATAGGGTGATTCTTTTGTCACGCTGCTAGCTGCTGTGCAGCACCATAGCCCTTCTTATGCTTTGGGATATGATATGTGACAGGACTTTGGTGGTCGGTCTCTCATGTTTCCTGGGATGGGAAAGCAGCCCTTTGTGCCTGCAGAGAGCCACAGCTCCTTTCTGAGGGACAAAGCTGGGCTTCCCTGGCATATTGTGGTGATGCACTTGGGTCTGACCTTGTCATGAGCTCTGGGAGCTGATAAGGACACTGATGTTCAACGAGCTGGTGGGCCTTCATCAACAGCTCTGATAGGGAGCCAAACCCCTCTTGTAAGCACTATAAATCCAGGTTTAGAATTTGCCCAGTCAAATCCCCATTTGGCTAATGTGGGAAAAGGTGGTTTCTGAAGTCTAATGTGGTGATTACCACATCTACAAAAGCCCTGCTAAACTCCCACTGGGTAGAAACCAGGTACCTGAAGGCCCCTTGCAGATCTGGCCTTTACTGCCACAATTCAGCGACAAAAAAAACCCCAACTAAATAATTCCTATGGAATAAGTTGCAAAGCAATGGTTGTCAACTTGTGTTTGACTTTGAATGTTACTGCAAAACACGATGAACCAGAAATAAACCTTAAGAAAGGGTTAGGTTGGTTTCATTTTGGATCGCTTAAGGTTGTTTAGGATTATAGTCTCTGTCTCCCTTTCTGAGGTTAAAACTCCTGACAATAACAAAGCTGACTAGAAAGTAGAGTGCCTTTTATGTACACATATGCTGGGATTGATACGGCTGACAGTCCTCCACATTTCTGAAGACTAGAAGGATGGTTTATGCTACATCAACTGCGTGCAGCCAGTCAGTTGTCCAGCACTGTGTTATTAATCCAGGCCAAAATGTGCTGAAGAGAACCTAAAAACTCCTGTGTATTTAAATGAGCTTTGGGTTGGGGTGCACATGGCAGTTTTTCTGGACCTCTCACTAAGTAGCTTTCAGAGGACTGTGTGAGAGTAGAGTCTACATTGACATCATTGTTAAAGGTGTATCTGAACTCTGGTTCTCTGGGGTCCATCCCCGCCATGCTGTTATAGCCCTTGGTAAAATCCTTCTGAGCCTTTTTTCCCTCCTATGCCCGGCATGCTGGCACCCAGCCTGGTACCACCACCCGTTGCCATGAAGAGACCTGTGTTTCCCATCAGTGAGGTCCCCATCATCTAAAGAGCCTTTGAGCCACACCACCTCTGTGCGGGCTCCCGCATCCAGGAGCTTTAGGTAGCTGTGGAAGGGGGTTTGGATTCTGTAACTTCTCTTGAATGGGCTCTGAGGGCAATGGGGCTTATGTGGATACACCTAAAACCGGTCCCCAGTGATCAAAACAAGTATTGCATGCTGCTCTGAAATTATGCCAATGCCCCATGTGCCAGGGGAGATGAAGGTCGTGTATAGGCTTTAAACTAAAGGCTTCTCAGATGGGGTCAATACGTGGTGTGGAATGTCAGATTTGTTTAGTTTTCTCCAACAAAATCAATCATTCATCTTTTTAATCCAGAAAAGCCATCAACAAAGAGTTGCAGGATTGTGCTATATGTCTTGGGAAAACAAAACAGTCCTTTAAAGAGGGATTCGCTGACAAGAACTGAAAGTCTTGGGTTCACTCTATGGAAACAGACTGATTCTCTGCTCAGAAGTTAATTGGTATGAATGACAGAGGAACCAGCCTCTTTCCTCAGCCTTATATCTCCAAGTATCTCCTGGAGCCAAATCAAGAACACCACACAATAGGTGTTTAAACACACTTGTCCCTGTTTCCCCCCTTGCTAGGAGCAATGTCTGGAATACAGGTTGTAAATCAGGTCCTACAGTGATTGATCCATGTGCCAGCAAGCGAAGCATAAAAATAGCAGTATGGTTGAAAGGACATAAAAAAAGGGAAAACAGACCATTATTATTTCTGAGCTCAAGGGAAAGAGCAGTTCAATCTGACACGCCAGCCAAGTCTGAGTAGCCCTGGCCAGTCTAAAAAGCACAGACAACTGCTTTGCTCCCTCCTCCACAGCTGTGTGCCCCCTGTAAACAAGGACCCAGCCCCATTTTCTGGCCTATGAACTTGGCACCCAGAGGTCTGATTCCTTTCAGGAACTTCTCTTGAACCTCTTTTTGTGCTCTAAATCAACTCCTGCATTTCTCTGGCTGTGAAATAGCATATCGGCAGGGCAAATTGCATCTTTGCTCTCTCTGGTGCCTTCATAAAAGCTGCTGACATGCCAGCCATACGTTTGAAACACTTTTTATCCCTCCTCTTTTGCTGGGGGGAACATTTCTGTGGATTGCATAGTATTAATAAACGTAGAAAAATCATAGCTTAATTATTCTGACAGCTTAATTGGGAGTCAGCAGGTTCTGTCCTGTTACTGTTTAAATAACAAGAACTGCTCCTCCAGCAGGAAAAAGCTACAATAGAATAGCAATATTTTCATTAAAATAAGAAGTTGACAATAGAGACAGGAAGGGAAAATCTGCTGCTAACTCATTTTGTCATTAATTAAAGCAAAACAGTGATTAATAATAAGCATCTCAGTATCCTAAATCTCTTGCAGGACTCATCGATCCACCATTATTGTATTACAAAGGAGCACTGTGTAGAACTGAAACGACAAGAAAGACTCAGAGTGTCTTTAAATATTGACCATATACTTAAAATAATCTTGAGGTATGGATGGGCAAAAGTCATAATTAAATAGTTTGGTAGCCGCTACTGTCTGCACAGACCATAGCTGTTTCTTTCCCAGGAGAGAGTTTCACCATTTCCTTTCTTTTGTTGTATATGCCTGGAAAACCCTAGTAAACCTCCTCGCCACTGTAACACGCACATGTCCACGCACACATGCATGCACACATGCACGCACATACACAGGGTCTATTTTATATATATTTCTCTATATATGTGTGTGTGTCTGTATATATATATATGTGTATATATATAAACTACAAAGCATGGAGGGATTTGTTATCACAGGGTTCTGTCATTACTCACGTGGCTCTGATGATGTTGAGTTCACCATTAAAAATATCGGTTTTGTTTCTGAGTATGACACAGTTGTCATTTAACTGTAGACATCAGGAAGCATTCTGATCTGCCTCTTCCTTTATGCTGCTTCAGAAGCCCAAAAAGATTCTGATTATTCTTAAAGGAATCAAGTAAGAACTCCCACTCCTGTGAGTTGATGATTTCTTAAGATTTCTATTTTCCCCACATCTGTTTGATACCTTTTATTCCTTCTCTAGCTGCTCCGAGACTGATTTAGGCTTCTGTCTCTCACTGCAAAGATATTTTTGTGCTGTGTCTTGTAGGTTGTCATCATCAATATTTTCTTGACAGAATTTGTGATCACTTTTTATTTTTGAAAGCACGCGTTAGTACTCAAAAAGACCTAATAATGCTGTGTGTTGTGCTCTTGGTTTCTCAGCAAAAACTTGTCGTGAATGGCTTGAAAATTTCTGCTGAAAGTATGACAGTTATACCCAGCTGTATGTCTCTGAACGTTAAGATCATGTCATTTTCAATGTACTACTCCAGAGGTATTTTCTAATGACTGTGCTCTTACTTCTCTGCATGTGGTTTGGCTCCAGCATAACAATTTGGATGCATCCTTTTTGGCCAGAGCATCTGTGGTGGAAGTGACATTGTCTACCAGGCAGCGAGGGAGCTTTTTCTTGGCTTAGTCTGTTTTGCCATGCTTGTGCTTTAATTAAGCCAGTCTCCATATTTATGAAAATAATCCTCGACAAGGCAAAAATGAAAGCAATTATAAAATACACCACAAATTTTAGTACCCAAGCCTTTGTACATGCCTATAAGCATTAGTATAAAAAACCCAAAGTCGTGAGTAACATACTACTCAAAGCATGACAAAAATCTACAGTCTTCTCATGGGCTGAAAACATGGGTCTTTTCTGACACATTTAGCTTCAAAGGAGTTTTAAGGTGGCGTAGACACTCAGTTCAATTTAGAAGCGGCTTGCTTCTGTTTATTTTAAACCTGTTCCGCCTTGGGGCTGAGATGCTTGGTCACGTTAGAGCCATTCAGTGAGCCGTCCTTCAGCGGCTGAGGCTGAGTCAAGTTGAAGAGGGCTTAGGCCTGCCTTTGCTCTGGAGTACACAAACGTGTTTTGAGAGTTACACCAGCTTGCCCCTTGAAGGGAAAGAGAGAGGTAAAACTGCGCGTCTAAAGGCACAGCAATATGCCTGTGCTGTGGTCCAGGTTAAGAGAGAGCTGTTCCCTGCATTCCTCCAGCCTGCTCCACTGCTCTCCGTCCCCTCACCTTGCAGTCTGTGCGACTTGTTCTCTCGTTGCTCTTAAATGGGTCCTGCAAAATGCTGTGATCTGGCGATGGCTTCCCCCTCAACACACACTTTTAATACACCTCAGATGATCAGCAGCCGGAGCCTGCGCCTTGTACTAACCCCTTGCTGTAAACCTCTTGGACACTGTTTCATGCAGCCATTTGTGGATTATCAAGCTCAGGCAGTATCTTGGTGTCAGGACTTAACTTATCCAGGAATCAGACAGCTGAAGCAAGAACACGAAAAGACTGAAATGCCAGCTAAAACCTGTGTTTATGCTTTTTTTCTTAATTGATACAATATTTTTCATTTCCATGCTGATGCAAGTCCATCTATCACATTTAGTTTTTGTCAAAGGCAAGCAGCTGACGCGAGCTAAAGACTTATGAAAAATCTAAGGGTTCATGAGACACCTGAGGACTGGTGAGCAGATTTATGGGTAACAAAAAATGAGAGGTTTGCAGGTGTCAAGGAAAAAAAATAAGCCTGACTATTTATCTGAGTGCTTCAGATTGGTCACTGTACCAAGGACAGTCCAACTGCAGAAGAAAGCAAAGGATGAAGGAACAAGTTAGAGAAATGAAAACCAGCCAGTAACTTCATCATGTGGATAAGGGGCATCCCCCTTACAGGCAGTTCAGAAAGGGGAGGCATACACAAGCCTGAGTTTTACTTTCTGTCTACATTAGCCCAGGTCACTCAGAAAAGAATGTCTTAACTTGTTTCCATCATCACATGTTCATTACCGCTCAGTACTTTGTGCTAGGAACACTTGCCTGAACTGTGCCCACAGTCCAAGACTCCATGGGTGTCTTTGCTAATGGAGGTAACCTGCGTTTGAAATGCTCAAAAGCTGTGGATCCTGTGCCCCTGCTTCTGCTCCCCATGCTGTTGCTCAGCCAACTGCAGTGAGGAAGAGATGGAGAAGAGGGATGTGACAGTAGTGGAAGTTGCTCTTCTAAGTCATCCCTAAAGAGACCAGCTGAACTTAAACACCTAACACCTGCTGCGTAGGAGTGTCATTTCCCAAGACAAATGACTTAGTTACCTATGTAAAGCAGTGAAAATATCCTTCTTTGCTTTGCCAAGCGAGGAACTTGGAGATCTGAAATAACAGGCAGCTTTCAAAGGCAGCTCCTCCTGAAGCACAGAGAGAAATGACCCATGGGGTTTGGTCACTCTGTAATTGAAGCTTAGAGTGTGGAAGAGCCTTTAAGGAGCCTTTGTAGAAGATGAGCCCCCAGCTGGTGACCTAGACAAGTTGTTTCATTCCTTCATTTTCTCTGAAGTGCCTTTGTTTTGATACATGGTATTTTGCAGGAGAAAGGCTGTTGTCCCTTGTAACTGCCACCCCCAATTCCGGAAGGAATTTGCTGGCTTTGGTGACTTCTTGGGCTGGTCGATGTAGTGTCTGTTTACTGCAAGGCACAAGGGGGAGCAGGGGGCTGCTGCAGGATCCCCCCATCAGATACAAGGTAGTTGAAGGTCAGGGGAGAGAAGATCTTACGGGGAACCGGACCCTCCGGAGCTGTCAGGAGCTTGCAGCTGAGATACCAGCCTGTCAGCTAAGCTGCTAGGAGGTGTCATTCCTCACAGCAGTCAATTTACTGTTTCCATAGACTAACAGTAGATTGTTACATCCTGTTTAAAAGGAAGATTTAAGGCTCCTTGATGCCAATCCTGCAAAAGGGATAATCGCTGCTCTCCACCTCTGTCCTTGCACCCTGCTGCAGGGCTTGTCCCAGGCGGCTGTGTTGGCTGCTGTGCCCTGTGCTGATGGCACTACAGCACTGAATTTTTCCCAGAAGTTCCAGGAGCAGGCAGGAAAGTGGTTCCTAGAAGCTTGCTGCTTGCTGGAGAAAACACAGGCGCTTCATATATGGTTTTTTCCTTGTCATCCAGGCCTGCACTGCCCCCTTCCCCTGGCACACAGTCCAGCAAAACACAGTAAAATGCACACTTTTACTGAGCTCTAAAGACTTAATTACCACAAGCCCCAGTCTGGGGGAGAGAAGGCCAAATTGGGAGTTCAATTAAACAGCTATACCGTCATCTTTCTTCAAGCTCCACCAGTGGAGAGACTCACTTAAACTCCCATTCCATGACAGGTCTGTGATTTCCACCACTTCTCTGTTAGCTTGCTCATGGGTCACTGAGGTTGCAGAATTGAGGTAAATCGATGTAAGTCACTCTGTGAGCTGCTGGGATGGCAAGAGTTAAGCTACTGAGCTGGAAATCTCATGAGATCAGGCTTTTCTAGTGGGAAGATTTCCCATACTTCCTGCTTTTTGATGTGCTGGAAATACTTTATGCTCAGCCTTTCTTGTGGTATCTTGGCACTGCTTCTGTAAATAGTTGAAGGGACATCATCAACATAACAATCATGCTTCTGTCTAAAATGTTTTCATTACTCCTAGTCATGACTAAAAGAGAAAGAGATTAAGGTCCCTTTCATTCAGGCACTTAAGCATGAACCATCTATCCCAATTGTCGGTCAGATCACGCCCTAGAAGATTTAGGGTTTGAATTTGGGACTGTGTTGGCTTTGCTGACAGTGCTGATAGAGGAAGATTTGACAACTGCTTCCCATCTCCACCAGACTTTCTTGCCCCTTTGGTTGCACTGTTACAACACTGTAAGCAGCTGCCCAGTCAACCTGATCGCTTGCAGGATTTGTATTAGAAGTATTCGCCTCTCTTTCTTTCTTCTTATCTTGAGAGATTTATTTTTAATCAGAACAATTTAATCACCCTGGGTTTACAGTGGGACTCCAGCATCTGCTTTTTAGGCCGACCTGAGGGAACTGGCGAGCTGGGGCAGGATGAAGCACTAAAAGTGGGAAGCTCAGAGACCTCCAGACAGAAGTGCTCGGTGCTGCTGGCTGATAATTTGCCCTTCTTTTGGCTTTGCGCTGAAAGCCCACAGGCTGGTGCATGTGTACTCATCACAGCTCCTCTCAACTCACGGGCCTAAAGACTGAAATGAAGTTTCTGCTCTCTGCTCTGAGATGGCCCTGTTGTGTTGCAAAGTCCACCCACATGTATGGCCTGGTATTAGCTGTATGATTTTTAGTCAGTAGCATTTCTTATTACCCTCATTGTATTTTCAGTAACTGCTGAAACGCTGCCAACTATGGGCCACCTGTAGTTGAAAGTCTATGACTGTGAAAGTTCTGAGGGTTTCCAACAAGAATATGGATTTAACAACTGAAGTAGAAAAACGTTCCAGTCATAGAACTGAAACTTAGCCAAAGTTCAAGGCTGTTTGGAGCCAGTCCATTAGTTGGGCATTATCTTCAGTCTAAAACCAGGCTTGGAGTTGTGTGAGGTTTATAAGCAGACAAGCAGGTCTGTGCTAGGGAACATATGTTTCCAATGGAAACACTGACACCGGGATGACATTTCTAGATGCGCTGGCATGCTTGTGGGGTATCCTGATGAGGAAAAGTTCTGCACAAACTGCTTTTAAGTTATGAAATGTATTCTCAGAATGTGTAAAATGCCCTCAAAAGTTCACGTGCCATGTTCTCTTTTCAATTCTACCTCCTATTCCTTTGATTTCCTCAGCACGCTGTGCACGCCCCTTCTTGCAGGGGAGACGCAGACCTTCCGTGTGCCGTACGCTAGTGGGAATGACAGGACACGTTCTTCCAGGGCTGCCTAATGATCGCCCCAGAAGGTGCAGTACAGCAGTGGATTACGACCGTTCAGAAGTCAGGAAGTCTCCAATTTATCATCCTTTTGAATAAACAGATTCAGCTTTTTGTTTCCCCACTTACATTAATCATGCATGTCATGGGCCACTTGGAGAACTGCAGCCACCTCAGAGCTGCCTGTAATGTTGCCCACTTCACTTTGAGCTCTGCTTGTTCAAGTCTCTTTTCCCACTGTTTCTATGAAGCCTACAGGAGGTGAACTAAATAAGACATTTACTTCTTTCACTCTGAAACCAAAGCTCCCACCATGTGGTGCATGAGCCGTGAGGGAGAGGAGACTAAGGAGGCAGTAAACATCATCTAACTGATGTGGTTTCTAGTTCTTCTTCCCACCTTTTTACTAAAGTCTTCTTAACCCCCTGCTTCCTCATGTCTTATAATATATTTGAAGTGTTTTAGGAGACTTAGAAGATCTCAACATATTTGTTTTTCAAGCTGTTAGCAAATTTGCAAGTGCCATGATCAATATTAACAAAAACCAGATGAGGGATGAGCTTCTCTCTGCACAAACATGCACTCCCCGTTCAGTTCTTGTCAGCTTTTGACTTTAAATGTACTTGTTTTAATTTTTTTCTTTATTTAGGAAAAACTTAAAAGAGCATAATTTTTCAAAACATAACGTCCTATTGGATAACAGACAGGACCAGAGAAGCCCTGACCTCCTTGAACACAGGGTCATTGTAGTCTATGTAGAGAAATTACATCAGTCTAACACCTCTGTGATGTAAATCTGGAATAGTCTGGGTTTGAGTGATATTTGAATCTGAATACAAACTAAGCTCAGTTTAGCCTTGGATGTTGTATCCAGTATATTTTTCACTAGCCTGCGGGACAGGAATCTGAAAATAGGCGTTCTGATTTCCATCTTCTTACATGTTAAACCTCTAGAATGGTGGTTACAGTCTGTAAGTATTTGCATATGGAGAAAGCATTCATTAACAGTGGCCTTTTTGACTTATGAGACAAAGACACAGCATTCAGGAGCTAAAGGATGACGCAGAGGAGTCCAAAGTGTAAACTATCTGTCTTACCAGCTTTACATTTTTAAACAAAGAAAAAATATCATCTTAAGACGTGGATTGTCATGCAACCAAAATTTTTAGCTCCTGTAAAGGAATTATTCCATGATATTATGTGGGTGGTTTTTGTTTATCAGTAGATGCTTAAATGAAATCATCATAATTGTTCTTTATGGCTTCAGTTGTAAAAGTATGAGTATTCCTTAAAAAATCAGTACTTTTTGCCATCGCTGATCAGAAAAATCTGAAGTTGCCAAAAGAAATTAAGCTTTTATTTCAGTGAATTAATGGTTAACTCTGTACACAAAACGTCTCTCTTTCATTTCGTTTTATTTTATAACTCTTTATAGAACGAAGCCTTTCCTCAGAATGTATCTATCCAAATGACTCTCTGTTATATGATGCTGTATTTTTAATCCCGCAGCATATGGAAAACATTCTCTTGTACTGAAGGCATATCATTTTATAAAGTTAAGATTTTGCTTGCTTTGGTGACTTGGAGTCAAAGGAATATCACTTTCGGGCTTCCAGTCAGTGACAGAATAAAGCAGACTTCCATGTGCGCACATTAAAGATATGCTAGATACATGTATGTTTGAGATTAGTAGCTGGAAGTCCTGACCTCTAAATTCCCTGATTGACTAGGACACATTTCTCCCTACCACAGAGGGCCAGCAGAAGGCCTATGCATGATTTAAGCTCCACCTCAGTGCAGTTTTGAGTACTTCCATGGGACGTGGGTGGGCAGCAGGTTTCACTCACTGGAAACATTTACATTTCAGTTTGGAAACAATTTTACTAACCAATGAATTATTTTCTTTTAAGCTTTTACAGACCAAGGAACATTGTCACATAGTTCCATTACTGAATCCAACAAATTTTTGTTAAATTACAACACCTCTCTTAGGAAGATATTAAATAATGGCTTAAAGACTTAAAGGTACGACAAATTTACCACTTCCCTCAATGTCTTATTCCAATGCATAATTGCCTCCATTTATTTCCACTTCCACTTTGCTGCTAACTTGAAGTCCTAAGACTCATCACAATTTGAATATGTGACAGAGATAAAATAGCTCAAAAGAAAAAGAGTGAATAATAAGCTATGTATCTCCCTTAATACTAGTAAAATTGATTGTAAAATCTTTACATTTTGTACCCACGGGAAGTGTTTGAGCTGAAGAGAGATACGCCGTTTCTCTGAAGATGGTGCCTCCCTTAAACACTGGGTTTATTTGTCTTTCCGTATTGCACATTGTGATTATCCATCAACAGTAATACCAGAGGCTCTTGCAGTTTAACAGGGGCAGCCTGGGACACGACTTTCATCTTGTTGAAACAATTAGTACTATCAAAGTTCTTACAGCCCTCTGAAATAGGTTAGAGACTTTGAGGTGAATAGTTAGCGACTTGGCTGTGTATGGGCAGTGCAAACACAGGCTGCAGCAAACAAGAGTCTTCCAGCCTTTTCTTCAAGGTGTCCTACGTAGGACTGAGGGTTGTAAGCAATTTGCTCATTGTTATTAGACTGGAGTCACCAGACCGGGGCCTCTTCACGTTGACTCGCAAAATCCTTTCATGCTTATCAGCGTACAGCTGGATTTCCTCTGCTTTATCACACGACCACTTTTCCTGTATGGCTCTCAGCTTTGTTTGGAGTTCTCTGGGCTTGCTATTATATGCAGTTCTCTTTGATGCCGATGATAGATCTTGCAACTGTGCTCTGTGAAAGGTGCACCTCTCCTGAGGTGTTGTATAATTGCAGGATCACTCTTATCTCATCAATCTTGATGTTTTCTAATTTTTTTGCCCTGGGGTCTTGTTTGAGGCACGGCATAAGATATCCCTGAAGATTTCCAAACTGTTTTGTGGAAATTCTTGAGAGCTTTTCACGTTGAGCTTTTAATAAAGCAAGTCTTTGAGGATGAACGTTTACTCAGTGCACTGTTTCCCTTACGGTACGTTGTTTTGTAAATGAAGGAAGTATTCTATTCATTAGCGGAAGAACTTTTAATTGTACTTGTTACGATAAGGAGAGGACTCTGGACAGTTTCACGTTAATAAAACTTTTCCTCTTACATCAACGTTTCTGCTAGGCTATTCCATGTAGTCATTGTCTCCTTCTGAAGTGGCAAGCTTGAAATGTGTAAGCCCTTGTGACTGAAATGATGAGAAAACTGTCCAACATATCAGCTATACACTGCTCGGTAATCTTATGAATAATTTCAGATTAATTGATTCCAGTCTCTTGTTTTGCCTCACTTCTCATAGCAGTATTTCTTGTTTTGTTCCCTGAATATTAAATGTCTTCCACATGTACTTTATAGTTAACTGATTTTGTATTGTCACTTTGAATTACCTACAAATTTAGATAAACAATTTCTTTACGCTGAGCCAGTTTTACCATTTATTTTTTCAAAGCTGTTTTGAATTCCTGCGTTAATTGATATATTTTTGTCCTCCTTTCTCTTCACTTCCTCTTGCTTCCTAAGATATGCTGCTGCTCTAACATATCTGCCTGCCCGTTGTTATAGCAGGGAACTGTAGCAGAAGGAAACTCGGCAGCAGTAATGGAACAAGCTGGTGCCTAGACAAGCTCATGAATAGATATCATATCTAGGAATGGAGAAATGGGCCCTGCTGTGCTACCTACCGGAGCTGACAAAGGTGTAGGTTTGAGATCCTTGCATAGCAAGTGGAAGAAGTGAGTACTTCAGCAAGCCATTTTTTCCAAGGTATGGCCCAGTCTGAGGTAACTTCAGCCTCTTTAAAAGTCCTCTTTTTTGGAACAAAACTGTAAATGGTGTACATCTTCAGATAGCCCTCACAGATTTGAAAGGATAGATTTGGAGGGACAGTAAGAATTAGGACTATTGGAGGGCATATGGTACATTGGTGGGAATGGGGGTTACAGACAACCTGGGGTTATACCCATGAAAATATGGTGCTTATGGATTTTCCTCCGCTAAATGTTCTTGAGGAATTTCAGAGAGAAGTTTAGCTCTTCAGAGGAATAAGACAGTGTCCCATCCTTAGGTGTGGATGAAAATGTGGGTGCCGAAGTGAGAAATACGCAAGGACACCAAGACTGTCTCTAGAAATGAAGGTAGTGTTGCAGGAAGAGCACTGTGCTCCACCTTTTCTTGGGTGAAAACCAAAATCATAGAATCATGGAATCATAGAATGGTTAGAGTTGGAAGAGACTTTAAAGATCATCCAGTTCCAAGCTCTCTGCCACGGGCAGGGACACCTCCCACTAGGCCAGGTTGCTCAAAGCCTCATCCAGCCTGGTCTTGAACACTTCCAGAGATGGGGCATCCACAGCTTCTCTGGGCAACCTGTTCCAGTGTCTCACCACCCTCACAGTAAAGAATTTCTTCCTAATATCTAATCTAAATCCCTTCTTTCAGTTTAAAACCATTACCCCTCATCCTGTTGCTACGCTCCCTCAGAAAGAGTCTCTCGCCACCTCTCCTGTAGGCCCCCTTTAGGTACTGGAAGGCTGCTATAACGTCTCCCCAGAGCCTTCTCAAAAAGCCTTCTCCAGGAAAGGTTATATAAAAATGCATCGATATAACCTTTCTTAGCCCTTAATCATAACTCCCTTTCCCTCCTGTGTAGAGACAAATACTCACTAGGAATTACTTACTCAGACCCAGTTAATTAATGGAGAAACAGATACAGCTTTCATATTGCCCAGCAGCAAAAGTTAGTGTCAGCAGTATTGCTATATGCCGGAAAAGCTCTATGAAGAAATGACATATCTATTTTTTATTTTTTCTTTTAGGGAATGCATAGCTCCCGACAAGCATGTGCAATGACAAGGAATATCCAGTTGTTTGCTTTCCGGCACCAAAATGCGCAGACCGCACCGTAAGTGGCTGCTGTGAAGGCCAGGCAGGACTGCAGTCCTCTTATACATCGAAAGAGAATTCTGGGACCTCAGAGTTTCGAAAGATCAGCTTTCACAACATGCTCATATACTGAGCACTCACTAATTACTGGAATTAATAATCAGAAGGTTAACCAAATGAACCCTGTGGGCAGGCAAACCCAGGCAATTTTTCCTTGTGTATTATCATCTGGGTCATATCACTGTGTCATATGCAGGGAGGAGAAAGGGAAAATTAATCTACAACTTGGCCTTCATACCCTTTGGCAACATATTAAAGTGAACAATCTGTGTAAGTATATTCCATAATTTCAAGCTCCATGGATATGACAGGCACTTCATGCACAAATTTTGCTTTCAGCACCATTTTTTACCGTTTCTAAAATGAACTTGTTTGCACATTTCAGCTTGTTTAACTGATGTAACATGCAAAGGCATGAAACAAAATACCCGCCTTGGGGTGCTGCTCTGAGCTGTGGCGCTAAGCGCTCACCTAACTGCACATTGTAAAATAGTGGCCGCTCAAAGTATGCCCTTCCTCCTCCGTAATCTTTCAAGTGTCAATGTAGACCTTCACATCGGAACACAGCCAACCTGGAGGATGGAATGCATTACTTGCTGTCATGTGAATGGAGCTGCAGTCAATATCTGGTTAATATTTGCCACACGCAATGTGGGATATGCTTTTGTGATAGCTGAGAGCTAACAAGACTATTTGCAGAGCAGAGGGGGTTAAGTGTGCCACTCTTTTTCCCTTTTCTCTCTGTTGGGAGGGCTGTGTTTGCACTCACTGAAATCAGGACATGGTGTGACCTCAGCTGTCAGGGATTAGTTGAGTTTTTATTTGTTTTCGATGGGTGAATACAGGCAAAGACAAACCATCTAGTCTCAAGTGGATGGAAAATAGAGACATGGGTCCTGCACACTGTAGTAATTGTGTGTCACTGCCCAAAATCGCAGGTAGTGAAGTAACAAGGGAGGGTAGTTTCACCCTCGACTTTTAAGGTGTCGAGTTGCTTTGTACAAGACACATATGTACACACACCAAAACTCCTCTGAGATATTTGGCATCAAAATACTTTAAAGATTGTGCAGTTGACCCTAAGTGCTTGGCTGAAGGATGGTTTGCAGGGGGCAGGCCTGGCAAACCTGGGGCAAATGCTGCAGCCGTGGGTCACCCCACACAGTTACCCAGGGAGTCTGGGAGGGGCCGGGGCTGCTCACAGTCATCTTCTAGCATGGTGCAATGGTTCCTGTATATATTACACACGAGCAACGGCGGGCATGGGTCTGATGGCTTGTCATGTGAACACTTCGGTATGAGCTCTTTGAAGTACAGAAATCAGACCAGTGGTTGCAGGAGGCACCCTTGTAAATGAAAAAATAATTTAAAAAAAAAAAATCAATCCTCATGCTGAAGAAGTGCTGCGCAGCAGGCTGGGAACCCTAGTGACCTCCCGGTGTCGGCTGCAAGGCGTGTTTGACAAGTGGACTGATCCAGTACGATTCCCAATGTCCTGAACTTTTCACCACAACTTTTTCCTCCGTTCTCAAAGTGTAGTTTGAGAGCTGGACTTATGCCTGCTGGTCTCAGTTTTGCAGTGATCAGAGATAAAGAACTCAATCATGGGGCACGAGTAGCAATGTTTTCCATTTCTAATGGAGGAATAAGCAACCAATTTTAGAGAAATGTTGTAAAAGCAGATATTTCAGCACTTGTGAAATGGTGGTGTGTTATGCCAATAAATCAACAGAGAGGGTGGATTTCTGTTTTGTATAAAACTGACATTATTTGAAAGGATTTTTTAAAATCTCATGACTTTTCAGTGACTCTTTTCTCTGTAATTGAGACAGAAGAATAATTCAATCAGAAGATGATGTCGGTTGGTTTAATACACAGATTATAGTTTCAGAGAAGCATTTACTTGCCTACACACTGGACATCTGGAAACATTCCCCTGCCACATTTTATTAGAACATTGAAATCACCTCGTTAAATGGTATGGAGAGATTTAGAAAGCAGGGTAATTGTTGGGAGATCAATCACAGATTAAACTTCCCATGCCATTTTAATATGTTCCCATTTACCGCCACAGACACTCATTCTGACCATTGACTATGCCATTTAAATGATTTTCATCACAGACTTCCAGGTTTTCTGAGCCTTCTCCTGGTGAAATGAACCCTGCGGCATTTTCCTGTCTTTGTTGTTGAGCGAACGAGCTGATAAGCAACGAAGCATATATGCCAAATTACTATTTTAGTAACAACTGTTGCTTTTCTTTTAAAGCTAAAATAGTAGAACTGGGGCTGGACAGAAAATCTCAGCTGTTTGTTCATATCTATTCTCTCAAATCCCCGAGCGGAGCTTTATTCATCACAGTATGCCACAGAGTAGATGAAATGAGGAGTCTACTGCTATGACCAGGGAAGATTTGAGGTGGATAAGAGGGAGTACCAAGGTGGGTTTGGAGGCTGAAGGCAGGTGAGCATCCAGGGAGGGAGAGGAGGTGCAGTGGGGAGAGCTGTGGTGCCCGCGGCTGCTGCGGTGAAGGCACACACAGATGCTGAGCTGGTGTTTGAGGTCTCAGAGCAAGAGGCTTTTCAGGGAGGAGTAGCACTGTCAATGCAGAGGTGAGGAGAATGAACCTGCCCTGAGCCTGTGGAGGGCACAGATGGTGGAAAATACCAGTTGCATTAGCAGGGATGGGCAGTGGGTGTGCGATGCTGCTGGACGGGGCACTGAATTTTAGCAGACGGGTTGGAAGTGAGTCCATGGCTCTGCCAGAGAAAAACCTCCTGAGAGAGCTGCCTCTTTGCTCAGGAGTATGTAGTGTGGGGCTCAGCGAGTGTCTGTTCAGTCAAGGGAGCTGGATCCTACAGGCCCAGGAAAGGCCAGTAAACGTCAGAAATGAATGACGAGCAGCAACTCGTCTAGGGGAACAGCACATCAGGGAAGCTCAAACAGTGCAGAAATCTCTGGTAGAGAAGATTAAATGGTCTGAGCTCTCATCAGTGGCATAATTCAACACCTGAGAAGTACCTACATGGTGACCAATGTGTTAGCAGAAAGAAGGAGACCATTAGTGCAAGGGGGAAGCTGCTGGGAGGTTTTGGCATATTGACAAAGACTGCTGAGAAAGAAAAATTACAAACCAAGAACCTCACTTGGATTGGCACAAGTGTTCTAAAGGTGATGGGACAGAGTTGGCACAACTGAAAAAACCATGTTTTCTGTGATGAGAGGAAAATATTCCAGAACTTGCCCTGTAACAACTACAGAGAGGGAACACAGTGCCCATATGTTGGACTTACAGTCTATGGCAAAGTTTTTTTTTGCTTCAAAACTCTCTACAATTGATGTACCTACGCAATTGTATATCTTTTACGCTCTTTTCATGCAAACTTGTGTATTGGAAAGAACCATTCATCAGGTTGATTTTTATTTGCATTTTAATCCCTCTTTCTGTCCCACTCCAAACTAATGGTGTGTGTTTTTGTCCCTCCCTTTAAGAACTGTAAATAGAAAGCAGACGGGAAGTCAGGAGCGTTGACAAAAAGCAGGAAAAGGAGAAGAAAAAGCCCTGAGAAAATGATAGGCACACATGGCACACTCTGATCTCACTGTAATGAGGAGGCTTGTAAAGACTTGCATTCGTGGGTCATTTCCCCCTGCTGTATGGGGTGTTTGTTTTGCTTGGTAAACAAGGATCACAGCACTCCAGTTTTAGGCAAATAGACTGTGGATACATTTTCATAACTGAACTGGAATGACTTTAAAAGTGTGCGATAGTTCTCACCGCTTTTAATTTCTTCTAGACATGGCTTTTAAAATGTTGTGTGACTATTGACAGCCCTGGAAGGTAGTCTCGGGTCACTTTTCCCTCGCTTTGATTTCGGCAAACAAAATAGATACAGCTCTTTTCCACATCCAGCTAGCAGCTGGGGAGTTTCTCTCTCTCTGCGAATGTATTTTACTCCAGTTTCTGGTGTTTCTGCCTGCCTCCAATCTGTTAGCTGTGATCCCAGCATCACTCTGAGGCGCTCAGCCATCGATGCTGCCCACATGTTGGCTTGCTCCAGGTGCAAGAAGATTGGCTGGCATGGAAACCCAGCCAGCTTGCAGGAATCCAGTATGGACTCAGACCCTGCCCCTTATGGACAACTTGGTTGTAACCAGCTTGACCCATACACAGAGCAAAAGTAAATCTGCATTTGGGGATGGTTTATGAAGAGAGTAGAGACATGGTGTCTGTTGTTTCACCTCCATGCAAGAGCCCCAGACACCTGTGGGGGTGGCCATGCAGTGGCCTCTTTTAGAAATAAAAGGCCAGCTCTTACTTGTCCAGTTCCATGGGATCTAGGACCCTCCACACAATTTGGGTAAAGTGCCTTTTAACGCTCTCTGTTATTGACTGCCCTTTGATGTTACTCTCAATATTTGGAAAGTCAACGTTTGTGTTTCTGCTCCTTTGGTCTTTGTGGAAATGAAAAATGTTTTACTGCTCTTGCAAAATGACACACTTCAGATGTACTTTCATAATATTTTGCAAGAGTTTTGTGAGCCCTCTTGCCTATTTCCAGGACTCTTAAGCTTACTAATCAAGATAATTTTCCTCCCACTTCGAGACCCTAGGCTGAATCCAACTAAGGCAAATACACACTATAAAATACTTCATGAGTGCTTCCAGCTTTGCCTGAAAACAAAATACCTTGACAGCTTTACCACGTCCTTAATGTCACACCCGCCCATTCCCACCCCAAGAGTGCCGCTGTCCTCCCATGTGCTGGCTCGATCCCCTTCCTCCCTGGGGAACATCTTACCTGCCTTCATCTCCCAAAGCCATCGGGGCTCCCTGCCCTGCTGGGGCAGCAGCCCCTCTCTCCAGCCCCAGAGCCTTCATTGTCATGGTAAATAGGCAGCTTGAGTATCAGGTCAGTTCTCACCTGTCTGCAAATCCTCCTTCTTTGGGGAAATTCCCAGGATCCAGGCAGTGTCAATCCTCCCGGCTTCAAGGCTCCCTCTCCCAGGATGTGAAGGCTGCCGACAGCAGGAATTCACAGCAGCAGGGTATCATGCTGCTTACTGCCTGCGACTTTGGTGTAACCCCAGCTATTTGGGACACAAGAGTTGTATGCTGTGAGCCGAGGTCATCCTCTGCTTTTGGTCTCATGTTAACTTTGTTCTTGCACCCTCTGGGGTTTGTTTTGAGCTTCAGACTCACCTTCCTCTGAAAACAGTAAATTATGACCATCAACCCAGTCAAAGCCAAAACATCCCTTGTCCTCAGGACCAAAGGACCAGGCTGGAGGGAGGGTGAGGGTCGCAGAGGGAGGGAATGGGGACCAGGCTGACTTCCTTTTCCATGGGAGGGGACCAGCAGGAGCAAAGCCAACCTGAGTGCTTCTGAAAGCTGCCTACTGCCCTCCCTGCTTCCAGAAACCCCATCTGCTCTCAGGAGGGGGAAATAGCTCTTGGGGAAGCTTTTTTCCAGGCTAGGGGAAGCTGGAGGCCATGTAGTTAGGAAGGACTTTAATGCATCCAGGCTGGGGCTGGGGAGACTGGACCTCTGCCTGTAACCCAGCTCCTGGTCTTCCCAAGGTTAAATCATGGTATTGAGCAACACCAGAAATAACGCCGGCCAGTGAACAGGGACCAGGAGTTAGCGCTAGTTTTTAGCCCCAGCTTAGCCCCAACCTGTTTTGTGATGCTGGGAGACCCAAACCGGCCCGTGTGCTTATTTTCCCTCTTATCCCTGACAGTTTTCACAGGTTACTCCTTGTTTCGCTAGGTAGTGACGAAACCCTGAGGGGCCGCAGTCTTGGCTGGGGGGGGGGGCTGTCTTTTCTGAGGCAGCGTTGAGATGATTGAGACTGATGGTGGGATCTGAGCAGGTCCTGTTCTCAGCTGGGAGTGCGCTCCTGCTACTGCCAATTGAGGTAAGCCACACTGTGCCGGTGGAAATGCCGCTGAAGATATCTTCTATTTAGCATGATAAAGGGATAGACTATTGGAGAAAAGGGTGATGCCCAGTTTTGGGGCACAGCCGCTGTAAGGGATGCCCTGGCAGCGCTCCAGTTTTGAAACCCCAGGTTGCCGTAGTGGGTGCTTTTCATCTGAGCTTTCAGAGACATCACATCAGTTGGGTTTAGTAAATATTTCAACAGCGTTTTGAAGTTCCAATGAAAACAGAGAAAAGCTTTGAAGTCCCCTTTATCCTGCCGTACCCCTCACCTCATGCTTTTCAGCAACATTGTTTAGTCAGTGTTCACTGAGGCCAAAGGGACGCAAGGTGCAAAATCTTGGTCCCACTGAAGTCAACAGCAAACTTTTCCCTGGTTACAGTGAGGCCAGGCTCATGCCGAAGTAAGTCAAAGAAAGTGACTTTTGTTTCTCTGTTTCTCTCATTAAAAAAGAAAAAAAGAAAAAAAGAATTCTGGTGAGAAAATCAGAGCCTCTTTTGTTTAAAAAACCCTCAAAGCCTGGGGAAATGTAAATAAAAAATCAGGATGAAGTAATAATATATGCAAGGAATTAATTTTTTTAAAATTATTAATTTATTTTTGCAGGAAGGGTTGCCTTGGGCATTAATCCATGTGAGAGAACCAAATTGGATGTTTCTTTGACTGCCAGCCTGGAAGTTCCTGCATCACTGAAGCAGTATTAACAAAAGGATGGATAGGGATGGACTTACCATATTGGTTTTCCTAACAAAAAAATTCATTTTTTTCAACAAAATTATTATTCTCTTGTTGAAAATGCTGGTTCTTTAATATGGATATTTTGTGTACATTAATCACCCCAGGGAGAATTCCTATCCAGCAAGCCTGTTCAATGTGCTACTTTATTTTCCCTCTTTGTGTTCTGTTTCCCAAACATAAATACTAATAACAACTTCTGGGTCTCCCAGGGAGGCTCCCAAGTTTAATAAAGACTACGTTGTGCATCTTTGTCATGATACATTTCTGCTTGTTTCAAAATATGGTGGAAAACAACTGAGGGCCAAAGAATGCGTTAACACAAATTGGGGATTTCTGCATTACCTGTGTGGGTGTTTAAAGGGAAGAATACTCTGCATACTAAAGTTTGATTACAGTAGATATACTAGTGTATACTCGTGATTTCTAGTTGGTTTTCCTCTCTATTTTTTCTCTGCTACCCCATCGTTCTCCTTCCCTGTGTTTCCTAATACTTTCTCAGTGTTTTGTTCACAAGTGGCTTTTTTCCTTTTTTTTTTTTTTTGTTTTAACCACTAGGATGGATTTTAATTTTCTTTCCTTTCTCTTCCTTTTCTTTTTAATTGTCTTTATCTTCCCATTCCCATTTCTCTTCCTTTTTCTCCTAGTTCTGCCTTTCTCTGTGGGAGCTCACCCTTATCCCCAGTTTAGTGTAATAACACAGAAAAAACCCCCTTGTTTTCAGAAGCTCCTGTCTGTCTCAGGACGAGCGATACACTAGGCCGGCTCCTGACAAAACATAGCCCTTTTGTTCGGCATGTGCTGGCTCACCCCAGTTGAATGAAACGGCTTTGTTTTAGGTGCAGATAGTACGTTGGGGCTGCCTGGCAGGTGCATCTTACAGCCAGCATCACCCAGCAGTAAATTCTGTAATTACAGGTCATGGAGGTGGAGCTCTCCTTTGATGTGACTTTTTCTGTTGTTGCAAGCGGATACAATTTGACTGAGATATCAAATGCAGATAGCAGTAAAAATTTAATTAACAAATCAAAGCTTTTATCTGGGGTTTCAGAACTCAAGCCAACAGGTTTCTTCAATCTAAAGAAATCACAGAGACAGAGGGGTGAAGGCAGTGCCTTTGTAGCGTATACAGCTTACGACCTTTTTTATGGTGCTTGCGAAGATAAAGCTTTTTTAGGTGTTACTTTTCCCTTTGGAGAAGCTTTTAGATCTTCCCCAAAAGCAAGGATATTGTTCATTGTATGCTTAATTTTCATCATTTTAACTCCTCAGTGTGCATGCATTTTCTCTCGTGATACTGCGGATTACTTAGCAGGAGAAGATGGACCGTGCTCACACTTGCCTTCCTGCTGTTTGGGGCTGCAGAGAGTGCCCAAGCACTCCAAATTCCTGTTCTGGCTTATTCCTCTTGTGGCGAGCCAGCCAGCAGTGGCATCGGTGGCCTGACCTGTGGGATGTAACAGTTCTTCCGTGGTATACTTGCCATCTTAACAATGGAAGCCTGATTGAAATGAGGCTGAAACTTGGCTCTCAGCTCCTTCATCTGTAAGCGGAGAAGGCGCGCTTTGCTTTCAGTGCTTTCTAGGGATGCTGTCATGACGAAAGCAGCGAGGCCCACACGCTG
The DNA here is from genome assembly GCF_964199755.1 of Larus michahellis. Taxonomy (NCBI): domain Eukaryota; kingdom Metazoa; phylum Chordata; class Aves; order Charadriiformes; family Laridae; genus Larus; species Larus michahellis. Next base: position 113,174,451 of record NC_133897.1, on the reverse strand, counting down.
ACTGCCTTAGTCACGCCACTCATTCTGCTGGTAACCGGGAGCTGGGAGAGCAGCAGTCTGCCTGTTATATGTTGCATGTGTGATAACGGCTGCCTGTGAACTGAAAGAAATGCAAATGTGCAAGGAAATAATAATAGAAAAAAAACCCCACATGCCCAGTACCACCTTTGCTAGAAGTCACGTATCAGAGCACACCAAAAGCACACAATGAGAGACACAGGATTAATCAGAGGAGGTTGCACTCTCTATCTCAATAAATGCAACTGTCTTGCATTTATGGATCAGCTGTTCTTCAGAAAATATTCCCAAGGACATTTACAGACCAAAGTAATAAAATGCTGCAGAAAAGATTAAAATGAAATACTCTGACAAGAAGAAAAATTATCTTGGCTGTTCACCATGACACCATGTATTTGGCTTTTCAAGACTGAGAAGTGCCTCAGATCAATGTACACCATACCGCAGAGACCACAGACTGATCTTCTGTGAGTGTCTGTAGGTGAGTTGTCAAATATGTACGACTTGTGTCTTTCTCGGTGCATCTGGGATTGGCCCAGGCATTTCTGCAAGTGTGCACACAAATATCCTAACTCAGGAGATATATACCAGTATCAGATAGCACTTATTAAAGCCTTAAGTACAGAAGCACTTAATCATGGTCTTAAGGACATTCCTTACATGAAGCCAAAGAACCTGTGTTAAAGACCTCTGGAATCAACACAGCCCCACGAACTTGTGCTTACGCAAATGTATGTTTAGAGGCGCTAGCCTACAATTTTAATGTACAGCTTTGAATTTCTGAGCTGACTTCTACTGGGACTACTGAAATAAAATCCTACTGGGCATGACAAAAAGGGCCAAGGATTCTAGTAAATTTATAGTGCTGGGCATTTATAGTACGCTTACCTAATTCTAAAGTACAATCTGTGAAGTTACCACTGTTGCAAGAAAGGAAGAAGGAAAGAAGGAAAGAAGGAAAGAAGGAAAGAAGGAAAGAAGGAACGAAAGAAAGAAAGAAAGAGAAAGAAAGAAAGAGAAAGAAAGAAAGAAGGAAGGAAGGAAGGAAAGGAAGGAAGGAAGGAAGATCGACCATCCTTGTGTTTAAAGTAGACAAATTAACTTCTTGACATTTGCATTACTAATTTTGGTGCTTTGATGAAAGTTCTCTGTTTCCAAACTTTAAAGCCCCAGATATCACCTCACATGGCTAAGAAAAAAGGAGGAAAGACTTCAAAGTGAATAATTACCTGTTGATGATGTATTATATTTAAAGGCTCTGGCTGTGGATTAAAGCTAGTTCTAGGGTTGTTAATAGCCTGCAGTAAACAACTAATGAATCAAAGAAAAGGAGTAAAAAGCAGCTATAGTTGAAGGACATTTCCATTAATACCAAAGGCCAGAGCTGAAGTGTTAAGTGTAACACAATAAAATACAGTCGTTTCACACTAGCGTGTATAAGAATTCAGAAAAATGGTCACAGGTGAATTATTAGGGATTGTCCTTTGAGCTTTGTTCTCAAAGCACTTTGATGCCATGCACAGTACCAGGTTTTCCACCCCTCTGATTTTTCTGCAGTTAATCTGCAATTTTTATGTGGTGTAATGAAGAAAATAGATTTGAATATGAAGAGCTATACCTACAGCAGTGGTGGAAATGCTTCCAGAGAGGAAAAATAAGAGCTCAAAGGAAGAGGCACAGAGCAGGAAAGGGAGAGAAAACAGCTAAAATCAGCGCAGAATAAATTCGCTGTCTGCTGATATCTTTCTAGTTTTGAACTATTGAGAATCTTGATAAAGTAGGAAAGTGAGCGATTTAAAGGGGTGGCTAGGGGAAATGATTTCAACATACTTTAGCTAAGCAGATGACAGCAGTGCTTCAATCTGTCATCCTTTGATCACGGTCCATCTTCTTCCCACCAGAGCAACACTTTTCAAGCTACTGGCAATCTTCACATGAGCAAGGGTGGAGGGCCCTCATTTCATACAAAATGGATTCCTAATCTGAGATGCTTTAAAAGAGGGAGTATTATTTTTATTTAAATGAATTGAGGTCTTTTGCAAATCCTGAAATTTTCAAGAGAATATACTTTTTCTCTCTGAAAATTATTTCGGGAGAAATAAAACACAGTGAAACACTGTGAGCCTGGAGTCCATTAGGCTGATGTATATGGCCAAATGACTCCTCACCTTTTGTCAGATCTAAGCTTTTAAGGCTGCTAGATGTTCTCAGGGCTTATACATGGGGTTTAGGAATTGACTGAAAATAAGGGAACGCAAAACGTGGACGAGAGACATGCACTGAAGAGCTAGTAGGTATTTCCAATGAGAATGATTATTTTTAAGGCTTAAGAATCAATACATTTCCAGAAAAAAACCAAACAACCAACAACAAACCACTACCAGACAAAGCTAATGATACCCTAGGATTGACCTACAGATAATCCATGTCTTTCTGCACTTTGTGGTAGATTGGGGTAATAGTGCACCTTCTTGAGGTAAGTTGTAAAACCAGCCTGGCTATTCAGCAACCACCACATCCAGCCTGCGGCATGTCTGAATCATGAGCTTTAAGTTAAGGACAGCAGAAATTTGTACTCAATAGATTTCAAGGAAGAGCACCTGCATTCACCTTGCTCTATGGAAGCAAGACCCACAGCCTCAAGGTCTTTGTGGGAAAGTCAGCCCAGGGTCCCCATCCCCAGCAGGAGGGATGGTGTGTGCCTGGAGCTCACCCTTAATCACAGAATGCAATTTGGTAGGAGTTGATTACTTCTTAACAGCCAAGACTGTTTCTTTTCAACCAGAATAAGCCACAGGTTCAATACTGAGACCTGAGAAAACCCTTTGACACTGTCCCACATGACATCCTGGTCTCCAAGCTGATAAAATATGGATTTGATCGATGGACAATTCAGTGGATAAAGAACTGGCTTGATGACCGCACCCAAAGAGTGGCTGTCAATGGGTCCATGTCCAAGTGGAGGCCAGTAGACAAGTGGAGTCCCTCAAGGATCAGTACTGGGACCGGTCTTGTTTAACATCTTCATCAGCAACATGGACAGTGGCACAGAGTGCACCCTCAGCAAGTTTGACGATGACACCAAGCTGTGTGGGGTGGCTGACACGCTGGAGGGAAGGGTTGCCATCCAGAGGGACCTTGACAGGCTGGAGAGGTGGGCCCATGCCAACCTCATGAAGTTCAACAAGACCAAGTGCAAGGTCCTCCATCTGGGTTGGGGCAATCCCAAGCACCGATATAGGCTGGGCAGTGACTGGCAAGCAGCCCTGAAGAAAAGGACTTGGGGGTGCTGGTGGATGAGAGGCTCAGCATGAGCCATCAGTGTGCACTAGCAGCCCAGAAAGCCAAACGTATCCTGGGCTGCATCAAAAGAAGCATAGCCAGCAGGTCAAGGGAAGTGATTCTCCCCCTCTACTCCACTCTCGTGAGACCCCACCTGGAGTACTGTGTCCAGTTCTGGAGCCCCTACTACAAGAGAGATATGGACATGCTGAAGCATGTCCAGAGAAGGGCCACGAGGATGATCAGAGGGCTGGAGTACCTCTCCTATGAGGACAGACTGAGAGAGTTAGGATTGTTCAGTCTGGAGAAAAGGAGGCTCTGAGGAGACCTTATTGTGGCCTGTCAGTATCTTAAGGGGGCCTACAAGAAAGCCGGTGAGGTACTTTTTAGGATGTCAGGTAATGGTAGGACTAGAGGGAATGGATTAAAACTAGAGATGGGTCAATTCAGACTGGACGTTAGGAAGAAGTTCTTCACCATGAGGGTGGTGAGACACTGGAACAGGTTGCCCAGGGAGGTCGTGGAAGCTGCATCCCTGGAAGCTTTTAAGGCCAGGCTGGATGGGGCTTTGGGCAACCTGATCTAGTGGGAGGTGTCCCTGCCCATGGCAGGGGGGTTAGAACTAGATGATCTTTAAGGTCTTTTCCAACCCTGACAATTCTATGATTCTATGATTCTTCATGGCATCACTCTCACTGAGCGAGGACTCATCAGTCAGCTCTCATCTCAGGGGAGGGCTTGCTAATGTACAACTGAAAACAAAACTCAGCCTAAAGCAAGTGTCTCTGAAGCGACAAGAAGGATGTGACAGAGAGAATGAGTTGACTTGTAAAAAGGCTGGAAAGGGCGGCGGTACATGTGACAGCCTGGGGCAAGGCTTCCCTCATGACATGTAGGGTCACTGCTGAGTGTTTGCTCCTCTCCATGGAGGTGACTGCTGAGGGACGTGGCACCCTTATATTTTATCAATACAGTCACTGACTTATATCCTCAAGGCAAGTGTTCATTGTATGATAACTATAGGACTAAACAGAGGACAAAACTATCTCAACTTCATTTTAAGTAACAGTCTTCCCCTACCAAATGCTGGCATTCCTGTCATGAACCATTCACTGTCTTGGAGATAAGTGCCCTGTTTGAGGCTGCAGCCACATGGGAAGCAGTGAGTCAGTCTGGCATCCCATCACCACTGGAGGAGGAGAGTCCCCATCTCCCTTGCTGTATCCTGGCTGTCAGCTCCTGCTGCTTACCTTGCGTGACCTCATGAGACCCTACTTCAGATGATTTAATTCAAAAATTCTGCAGATGACTAACCCATCAAAAGACAAAAACTGGCTCAGGGAAGTGTCTGATGAGCATGGAGCTGCCCCAAGGGAGGCAGGGGCAGCACCAGGAGGTTCCCTGAAAGGATGGAAGAGCATAAGATAAGGGAGAGAGAGACGAGGCCTGCCTTTTTCCACACACATGAGCTGTGAAACAGCACCCAAAGGCATTTGTCTGAGTTTCCTTAGAGTCCCTGGAGAGAGCTGGTCAGTCTGAGCTTTCGAAGACGAACTGCTCTCTAGGAGTTTCTATAGAGAGAACCTGAACAATGAATGTGGACTAGAAAACAAAGCTTTGGAAGCTTGAAGTTAAATGAGGTAAAGCCCAATCATAATCCTTAGCACTTCAGGTAAATATTCTTCATTATCCCTTTATTCACTGTTTCCCAAACACTTGAAATCTGTGCTTCCCCTCCTGATGAGTGACAGTACTCAACCCACCTGCATGCTGCACCCACACTGCTAACCCCACCTCCAAGCTATGCTCTTTCTCACAGTGGAGCTTCATAGTATGGTAGATAATTGGCTGTCCTGTTGGGCTTTGATGAATGAAATATCGGTGACATGCCCAATAAGGCCAAAGGGAATCACATAAAATAGGTGTAGTCATTCCCACTCCAGAGCGGCTGTCCCAGACTCTCCACCAGCTCACTCTGAAATCAGTGGTTTGATTATGGGTGGGCCACATTTTTCATACTTGTGTTCTTCTTTGCACCAAGGAGAGTTATATAGATGAGAGGTCTATCTGCACCCCTTGGCTATTGGAAAGGTCCCATCAAAGTACCAAGGGCTTGAGGGTGGCTTTGCTGGGAATAGGTGGGCAGAGGCTAGGGGACAGAATGTATCCTGCATTGGCACTGCCTGCTGCACTGCTGTGCCTTTCAGAGAAGGGGGCAAGGGGGCCACGGGGCTGCACAGCCCCTGTGCTCTCTCTGTCAGTGTGGTGCCCATCTATATTGGCATGTATACTTTGAGGGAAAAGCTAGGCAGATATTTCAAATGCGTTTCCTCTCTTCTTTCCTGCCTCAGACACATACCATGCATATATGCAACAACCATCTCTCTGTTTGGGTTTTTTGGTGGACCATACATATTAATAAGCTGGCCATTTCCATGTCCTATCTTATCCTTGTTGTCCACAGTTTTTGCTGCTTGCTCTGAGGATTGCATCTTGCTGAGTGTTTCGTGATTGTCTTCCAGATCTCTGCAAATTCTCAGACTCGGTTTGCCAAAGCTCGCCGTTTTAGTGCATTATTTGTACTGTAGCAATGCCTGGAGGCCCCTTTGTGCGGAGCAGCGTCTGTGGCTGGTACACAGGCAGCTGTTTGTCCTGAGGTCCGAGACGCGCTCTCACAGCCCTGTCTCTGCCTCTCTGGCACATGATGCTCTCAGCCATCGTTAAAGCTTAATATGTTCCATTCGGCACCGTCGTGAGAAAGCTATCTTGTTTGGGGAAAAAAATGTATTATTAAGCCCAAAGCAAAGATGCAGGCACTTTTTTGGTGATGGTGTTGATTATTCAGAAAATGTCATTCCCGAGTTGCCTTGTTTGCCAAGCGTGGGACATATGTTACTAATTGACAATGCGCGATGTGGATCTCTTCTATAAATGGCTGTTTCAAAACACAATTAGTAATAAAATAAGGGGGCCAAGAGGTTCCCCAGAAGATCTAACGCTGCACCTCTTTTAAAAATGTTATCGCTAGCAGGCAAGACTTGTTCTCCCTCCTTCTTTTCCAGACTGATTTTCTTCCTGTGAAACCTCAGGCCTGTTCCCCATTTTTGCTTATGTTGCAACTTAGGTTTTTTTCTTCCTTCAGGAGACAGCTAGTTGAAATCTATGTCTTGTGTTTCTTAATACACTTTCCGCCAACATTTGTGCTAGCCTTAGCTGAACAACTCCAGTAATGACATGCAATGATTTTCAAGGACCTGAAGGAGGAAATAGTTCTATGAAACTTACTTCATTGCTCCTATGGATTCTATCTCTTCATTTTAGTTACACTATGCATGGACATAAAGCATCATAAACACTTTAAAAGAGTCAGAGGCCTGAATTTGCTGTCATGTCACCACTGCTTTAATGTGAAGGCATTAATTCAGATGGCATAATTTCTGAACGCGTCGGCAGGGTTGGAATAAATCTTAACATATCAGCCCCAAGAGATTTAAAGCAGAAGGGTCTGAATGTGCAAATATTTATGCAGGTGTGCAGACCTGCAGAGTCTATTGTTGCCACAGACCTGTTTGCCCAAGGAAGTTATTGGTCTGTAGTGACGGAGGTAGAAACAGGCTTTTAAGAGACCGAAATACCTGGATAATGAATGGTAAGGACAATACAATGTGCATAAAGAGGAAGGTGCCAACTGGATGAGGCACACTTGGAAATGTCACTGTCAGGTTTGTCTGATATTTGAACGGGCAAGATTATTCAGTTGTTTGGATGGCTGGTCACCTATTTTTTTTCATGCAGGATACTGCAAGTCTGACTGTTATTGGGATATAATGATGTAGAGGTGGATGCTGGAAGTCCAGTCTTGTGGTGACCTGACCAGCTAGCAAGGAGAAGGAGGTACAGATGATGAATGCAAAGTTATACCTGCCCTTTATGATTGTTAATGTCTTTCTTTCATGTCTTACCGGACTCCTCATTGCTGTGGGACATTTGTGTAATAGAAGAAGTGGTTTACATCTTTGTTCTTTCCAACGCAATGCTAGCTGCTGTGATCCACCCCCAGTGAATATTAGCTAACTATTGCAATATGTTCTATGTGGGGTGTAGCCTAAACCAGAAGCTGATGCAAAATACTGCATCCCACTTCCCAAGCAACAACCATGGCCAAATTGCTCCACGCTTTACATGGATTAGCAGCCCAAAGAGCACTAAGGTCAGCAGCAATCTTTCCACTGACTTCAAAAAGCTTTGTCTCAAGTCACTCAAGGCAATGTTAGGCGCTGATTTTCCCCCAAAGGTCAACAAGGCTTACGAAACATTTCTGAGAATCTGACCTCTCTCTTTTATCCAGTATGGCCAGGAATGATCCCAAACCAGAGATGTCCTGGCTCAGGAGAGGTGGCGCTGCTTGGCTGGGCATGGAACCAAACCTTTGGCTTTTTCCATTTGTCTGAAGTTTCTCAGCCTCCAGAATTTGAAGCTTTCCCTGGCCTTTGGGTAAGAGAATGCAGGTTAGTCTTTCCATGTGGAGTCAGTATTTGCTGAATAGCTTTTCCAGTTCGGTTTGGTTGTTTTCCTATTAAAAGAAGAAAAAGAGGTAACTTAGGTCACTTTTTGGAAGGAGGTGGAATTGAATTGTTGTTGTTTTCTACTTCATATCTATGTAAGCCCTGTATATGGGTTCTTGTACATCAAATGACGTAAAAAACCTAAATAGAAGGTCTTCTCTGAACTCACAATTTTAATGAAAGTGAATTTATATTCAACTGTTTGACTTATTATTTATGTGTTTTATATAAGGATGGTACAACCTGACAGCATTACTGTCAGAGTTGTGTTCTAGCAGGGCTCAGGCACCATGACCACTATTGTGAAAAAAACCCAAAACCACAACACAATAACCAACACAAAACCCAACGAATTAACCAACCAAACAAACAAACTCCAGAAGTAAAGTATCCCATGCAAACCAAGGAACTACCTTGGTGACCCCAGGGCCAAGCCATTATTTTTCAGCTCAGGGTTAAAACTTCCTATTGTACATTTCAGGACATAAAAAAAAAAACGCAATGGTAAGTTAGAGAGGCTAGATCAAGTTAAGTTACCTCCTCTATTTTTATTTTCAGGTCTCCCAACCGTAATCTATTAAATTACATCTTGGTAGCACAGAGCCAGTAACAGTGACTGCAACTCTCTGGCTCACAGGTGACAGGTAACAACATGTCAGGGCCTGAGCTCTTCCTCTCTCCCCCACTGTTGCTGCCACATGGGCTATGACTATCCAGGGAGCAGTGGGAGAAAGATGGAGAGGTAGCACTGGGCCATGCGGAGGAGGGGGATCAGGCATGACAAAGTTAATCATCACCGCCCATCAACTGATTTCTCCTGCACACGTTTCTTTCCAGTGGGAGACAGAGAAAATAATATTACATTATTGCTGACAGTAACGCCTGTCTTGGGATATAGGCTTTGCTGACAGGAGCTGAAATCTTTGAGGTATTTGTCATTGGGAGCTCGGTCCCATCCCTCCTGGTTTGTTTATTATTTGCAGCTCTGCTGCCTCGGTCTCTGGGCCAGCTGGCTTGTGTGGAAAGGGGATTCCTGGAAGAGCAGCGTGAGGCTGGCTCAGGCCCTGGGGGGTCGTTACCATGTCCCCGATCGTGCACTTGACACTGACATGCTGAGTGATTTAGGACCAGACACTTGCTGTCTTTGCCTCCATTTCCCTTTCTGTGAAATGTTGATGGTGGTGCTCACTTCACAAACTGCATGAAGCTGTGCAGTTGCCAAGCCCTCTATGAGGCAACACATGACATCAATTAGCTGTGTTGTACAGGCCCGGCACTGAGAAAGGAAAAGGTTGTTTCGTCATTGTGGCACTGAGAGTATTATGTTGCTCCATCCATCTTGAAGGGCTAGCCTTGTAGGGGATGAGTGAGAATCGGTTGTACACTTTGCCTTTCTGTGTTCAGATACAGAAGCATCCTGTAAATATGATGATAATCAGCATTTATCATCTGAGCTCTCGAAAGATTAAAATACCATGTGCTTTTATTGGTTGTCTTTGCTCTGGCTCCAGTATCTGACATTTTACTTAGCTTGCTTAATGGACTTGTAATAAAAAGAGCTAAAAATAAACTAATAATTCACTTTGTTTTCTTAGCGCTCATACTCTTTCCCCGTTACTTCTAAATCTTCTCCAAATTTCTGTGAATTGTACACTAAGGATCAACTTCTGTTTAGTTTGAAGTCAATTGCAAATTTCCCACAGACTTTAACAGAAACAGAAAATGTCTCAATGCCACACCAAAGCTTTTTAAAGATGAAGATGCTGAGTTCCTTAGAGGACATGCTTTGGACTCTTCAGACTACAAGTTGATTCACTACATACTCACTTCATGCACATGAAAAAGGGGAAAAAAAAACCCTGGCTCTCTCTTTCATGTTACTTGAACAGCAAAAAGTGCCTCATTTGTTTATGATTTATACTGATTAAACCATGATCTTATGGATTGCTATCTTCCTCAACAGAAGAAAAGCATACAGGGTAATTTTGGCAGTTGATTATTACTGTCCTAGTTCCACCAATACAATTGTAGCCAAAAAATTTGCAGCATGGGATGTTTTCTTTGCTTAGCATTTTGGAGATGTCAGATACCTATTTTTTGCATAGCCTACTGCGTCGCCTTGCAATCAAGTCTAGAGCTGCGCTACATTTGCTACTGTTTGCTAGAAATTAAGACCTTGACAACAGGCTGTCATTTACACCTTTTGCAGGGTGGGGTGAAGGTATGAAATCTCCTCATTATAGAAGAGCCAAATGACATTACTGGAGAGGATCACATTACTGGACTGCACGCACTTGGTGTATCTCTGGCCTCGTATTTGCTTCATGATTGCCTCCAAGGTGCGAAAGTGGAAACAGATTCAAGTGCTGTGAGGGCACAAATTTCAAAAGATCAGGCCTCTGCATGATGGAGAGCATGGCCAGCCATGCAGGAGGAAAAGGACCTGTTGGAAAGCCCATGGTTTTTTCTTCCTTAACTCATGCAATAATCACTGTAGCTTCCTTTCTCAGTTGTTGCCTCATGATTCATCGATTCTCCTGTACCCAGGCTCAAAGATTTGATGGTTCCTGGCAGCCTACCAGACTCTGAGGGAAGAAGAAGGACCATATGTGAGTGATGAAAGGGGTGAAAGCTTTATGCAATCAGCTCTATTTTCCCTTCCTCATACAGGCCCTTGCTTACCACTGTAGTTTTCTTGAAAGATCAAAAATAAAGTCTTCCTGACTTTGGAGCAGTAAAAAGTAGTTTTTATTGCAGAAATGTGACACCATAGGTCTCAATGCAAATCCCATTATTTTGGTTCTTTGACATAAAAGAATGGTGCAGCTGCCTTGCCATGTTTAATACTGCATTGTTACCAAAATTATCCAAAGGCTTCAGTACAAAGTGAGCTTAACAAGTAACAATGCCATCACACCAATAGCAATAATCCAAAAGAAATTCCCTGTTCTCCCTTCCTGTGTTTGTATTTCTGGTCCAGGTAAACTATGAAATGCTCTAGGCCATGCATTTCTCCAAGGTGACTGCAATTCTTCAGTAGCGTGCATCTCTGCCCTTTAGCTGTGAACCACATGGTGCTCCAAGCAAGACAGCAAGCCACTAGGAATGTCAGCTGTGTCCCACCCTACTGGGAATTTCATATTTTTCTGAAGACAAAAATATTTTCCTTGGCTGATACTCTATAACAGTAAATAATAATAATAATGCTGTGCTTTTAAAATGTGTTTTTCTAACCTTGGATTCTGAACACTGTATATCACATACTTTTAATTGAGTCTGCTATTGTTTGAAAAGGTTTGTGTTACCCTTAAGATTTAGGAAAAGCCATAATCCAAAGGAAAATGGATTCTCAGCTGATGCAATCCAGAACTCCTTGGCTTTATTGGGGTGTACTTGTTTTCCTCAGCCTACCTATTTAACCATTACACTATGGGTGAATAGAGTGTTATCACCTTTTAAGAAATAATCACCTGGCTACCAAGAATCCTAATGATTCAAGCTGAGCTGTTTTACTCTGCAAAGCAGTGAAAGAAGGTACCATAGCTTTGTAACTCTAGCAGGTTTTTCAAGCACATACCTGAAGGTGCATATTCAGTGGCTTTGAACCTGTTGGATCACCATCTTTTTGCTCTTTTCTTTTTTCTTTTCTGTGTTATATTTGATCTTTTTTCTTTTCATCTTTTTCCTCTTTTCTTTTTTTTTTCTTTTCTTATTTCTTCTTTCTGCTTTCTTCCTTCTTCCTCCTTTTTATTTATTCCCCTTCCCGTATTATTGTGGTTTTGTGTTTTTCCAGTTTATCTATCTGGAAGCAAAACAAACACTGGCTTGCTTTCTTTCAAAGATTTTGGTTGAGGTAATAACAATACATTTGTGGTGAGCAGCAAGGGGCCATCTGTTCACCGCTGAAAAAAACATTCACAAAGTAAGCATATCAGTGAAGTGCGCCAAAAAGGACAAAGCAAAGCCTCCCAGAGTGCTTCTCTCAAGGTTATTATTTAAAGATTTTGGGTTGCTTCAAACCATATGGCTTTGAACAGAGCTTCTGAGAGTGTCTGGGTTAAAGCTGCCCACTGTTTTACTTGAGTGACAGCCTACTCTCCCATTTCTTCATCTACTGGTCTGCAGGCAGGCAGGTACAGGCCAACCTTATGTCACGCGTGAAGGGCCTCCAGCATACTGAGAGGGCCCTGGACTTGCACAGGCCCAACAGACCTCTCATAATCACTTCTGCCATTAAATCTAAGGGAAATATTACCAGAATGACCGCCCCACAAACTCTGCATGTTGATTATTTACAAGACATGCTTGCTTCCAGTGTTAGGTCATAAAAACCCTTTGGGTACAATCGCCCTCTCTGCATGAACATGTATGGGCAGGGATCCTACAGAAAGAGTTCTTCATGTTTTCTTTTCTTCTGCTTGGCAAGTGAGGGCTGCCTTTTGACAGAACTGGGAAACTCGACCCCTTCTCCAGCATCCTAATGCTATGGCTAAGGCACCGAAGGGATCCAGGAGGAACGCGATGAAGGCAGCAAAAGCCGTGCCTGCTCTGTGTCTCAGGAAGGTCCACACTCAGGGTCCTCGACCTGCAGTGATTCTGCCACACTGAGGTGGGACTTGCCACCTCTCACATGCGCCGGCAGTAGTGGAAGAGGATGAGATGGGAAGACCTGACTGAGTCTCCTCAAGTTATTTCAGAGGACGCAGTCTCTGTAACACTGCTCAGGCTCCTCAACTGCTGCCTGCAGCCTGCTTATCACTGCGCTGACAGGCGTTTTGATCCTGAGTAAGTGGCACTACAACAAATTTGGGATGTTAGGTGTGAGCTTAGAAGGTCCCAATCCCTTCATCACCAGAAATTTACAGGGCATCTGGAAAAAGTTCAGAGATGGGCAACAAAGATGATCAAAGCTACAGAAAGGCTCTGTGTGAAGGATGACTAAGCTAGGACTTTTTCTTTTGGAATGGAGATAGTGGAAGAGGACGTGATGGATTTACAAAAAAATCTTGAGTGACATGGAGAGAATGAGTAGATTGATTTTTTTACTCTTTTCCAGTACAAGAGGTGGGAGGCATCAGATGAAGCTAATAAAATAGCAGGGCTCCAAACAAACATCTTTGTAGCCATCTGACCTGCAGATCTCCTTGCCAAAGGATGGTGTGAATGCTAAAGTTTTATATGGGTTCAAGGACAGACTGGAGAATTTAATGGAAGAGTAATTCCCCAAAAGTACTAAATACATAGAAACCACAGCCTCATCAGGAAGTTCCCATCCTGAAAATGGCTGGGAACTGTAAGAGTGTTAGGAGAGGTTTTTGTATATGCCTGTTCACTAGGCATCTACTCTTGGCAATGGTGGGAAGCAGGTATGGGCTAGGAAAACCTTCAATCTGACATTCTACAGATTTTCTTCTGTTTTGATCTGCAGTGAAAAGTCTGCAAAGCTGTAAAAACTAAGGGTAGGGTTTACCTCACTTGACTTTAACCATGAGAAAGCAAAGGCTCTAGTCACTTAGCTCCCCCAGTAATCGGTATCACAGAGGGCAAATCACCCACCCTAAGACAGGTATCCAAGAGGATGGGTGAATCACCGTCTCCAGCTACCTTTTGTTTCTGATTTCCCAGGGGGTCTGGACAGCTGCCTAGGGATGGATGAGTATTTTCTTTATAACTTCAATTAATCGTACTTCGGGGAGACTGATCCTGATTAAAGCAGGTTTTAGCAGTAGGTTTAAAGCCGTTTACTACAAGGTTTTAAGTGCATGTTGTGTTAAGGCTAACATTTGTTAGATGTGTGCTCTGAAAAAAGATCCTGGGACACAACTGGGAATTTCTCTCTTCAAACGTCAGTGGACTGCAGCAACAAAACCAATCGAGCTCTACCTGGGGTCTGAGGAAGCTTTATTTCAGAGTGTGGGACTGCTGACATTTCACTACGTATTTAGACGCTGCATCTGAAACTAATTAAAAGGAAGGTGACTGATAGCTGATAGACACAGATTGCTGGCTCGTGCTGTACTATCCAGAAACATTACATGACCATTCCCAGCTGTTGTTCCAGCATGGGGTACCACCAGCTGTCTCATCAAATCACACCACAAAATAAGAGCACAGAAATCTTCCATATTATCCTGCCACAAGAAAACAACCGCCACTGACAAGGCCCCAACAACAAAAAAGAAAATCTTGAAAGCTAATTTTCTTTCTTCCTCTGATTACATTTTACCTTCCAGGAAGCAGATGTAAACACAGTCCAAGTTCATTCCAGCTTTGTAATCAACAGCCTTTGTTTTAGTAAATGCATCTAAACCGCTAAATTCACTTACACAGCACTTGAGTTACTCAGAGAATTCTTTCTCATGCAGACATCTAATATGCGGTGTGACAGACCTTGGCACTGGTGGAGCAGCATACCCTGCCCGAGTCCTGTGGATGCTTCTGTGGATGTGTTAATCATTACAGCACAGCTTTCCAAAACAAACAGATATTGCTGAATGTTACACACATATTAATTAAAGTGAAGTACTTGTGGGTTTTTTTTTTTGCCTTTGCTTTTTACAAGAGATTGCAGCATTTAAGATGTAAAGTCAAATTTGTCTCAGAATCTAGGTTTCATAGGGACAGACTTAGTAAAAGCCAAGATTAGCAGAAATAGCCCCATTTCTATTTTCTAAACTTGACTGGATGTAATTGTTTAAATGCATACCCAGCGTCTTAATAATACAAAGGCCACTATATTTAATCCCAGATATGAAACTGGTAGGAAAGGAATTACTATAAAATGCAGAAGTGAGGAATCTGATTTCACCAGCTTGCTTGAGAAACAGGCACAAATCTTAAAATTGTACTCTAATTACCTTTGAATTTTAGAAATGTCAGATGCTATTTGATAGATAGATATGTAAAATAATAATAAAATCTCTGGATACTAGTGCTTCTGGGTCTTACAGTGTCATAAACCTGGAGTAATGCCACGGAACATATCTAAATGCCATTGATATAGAGTTGGCAGAAGGGTAGAGTCAGACCTAAGACCTTTTTTACGTGCTCTCTTTAACCAGGCCAGACCGTTTCCTGCCACGGTCTTTTCTGTGCATGCAAAACTCAGACGTCTGTGCTTTTTATCTACGGAACGAGAAGCAACAGTAACCTCAGGTAAAAGGAGCTCTATTTAAACACATTCGAAGGCTACACAGCGTGGGAGAAACTCATAACTTGAGCCAGTGTGGGCGGCTGAATACTCTGAATATTTTTATGGAGCTTCTAAAAAAGATGAGCTGACAGCATCTTACCTTACCTACTACCCTGAATGCTATTCCATGCTGGCCTTGAACAAGGCTGCCTGGAGGAGGTAAGGCTTGTCGAATGACTAAGAGCTAGCAGTATTTAGACACCTACCTCCCCTTCACTTCAGTTAAAATTAGGCACAGAAATGCCTTTGTGGATTTGGGCCTGGTGAGCAGGGAGATATGGCAGGGAATCAAAGTGACACGCAGGAACAGTGTGGCGGCTGTTTGGTGGCTATGCCGAAGGCAGACATACCAAAGGAGTTGTCTCTGGCTACGCCGTGGCTGTCCCCTCCTCTCCATGCAGGAGCCCATGCTCACCTGAAGTTGATGTCGACTTTCTAGGATGGATGGGAATTACAGCTGACCAAAGAACTTGTGCTAGCTGTCCCATCAGCTCTCCGAAGAAAGCATTTTCTTAGAAGCATTTCTGGAAGTCCTCTGCAAGTTTGTGGTGTGGCACTTTTTAGGAATATGCAAGAAGTGATGCTATGAGCAGTCAGACAAGGGTTGGACAGTGTACAAAGAAAGCTTCCAAGAAAGAAGGCTAGTATCAACAAATATAGGTCAGATACACATAATCATTTATCTGCTCTGGACACGCTAACAGTAAACCAGCTGCAAACATATGCAGATGACACGCTGAGTCTACTTCAAAGGCTCTTTACAGTTCTTTAACTTGGACCCAAGCAGGGCACCGTGGGCGCCAAGATAGACAGAGAAATCTTCCTTGGATAACCATTTCTTTGGTTATTGCATCTTGATTACCTGCTTTCAGAAAAGGAGAGCTGCTAATAATTTGCTGGTTTCGTTGCTGTTATAATTAAGAAGCTAGGCTATGCATCTTGTATGGTTACATTTCATTTTCAAGCCTAAAGGAAGGGAGCAAAGCTGAGGAGGAGAAGGTGGGACACGAGTTTTAGCTGGAATAATCTGCGGGGCTGGGCAATTTAGCCAGAGGGCCATAAAATAACCAGAGGAAGGATGGGGAAGCTACTTCTCACGTTCAGCAGCCGCTTCAGACAGCGTGCTGGAAGTTTGCTGTCCCCTAGCCCTCGCTCAGTCACCATCCAAAAGCCACGCTGGAGGCAGAGGGACAGGAGAAGGCACATGGCGCAGTTAAAGGCCGGCCTGCAAAGACAGGAGCTGGGCAACACAAGAACGAGCAGCACGCCCACTGTGAGGGCCACATCCCTGTTAAGCCTGCTCAGAAACTGCAATCACACTTCGCAAAATTTTGAGGATTTGTCACGAGCCTTTCTCGGCAGCGACGTGCACCCAGGCTTGTACACACTGTGTATGACCTATGAATCAGCACTGATGGGTTTTAGGCTTGATGAATTTTTTTTTTCTCCCAACAGATAAAAGATCCTTTACAAGCCTCTTTGTGCTGCGGTCCCCATGTATTTTCCGTACTGGATGCAGCTACAGATTCCTTATCTTACCAGAAACAAAGGTGCCACAAGGGTTGTGTACAAAGACAGGTAGCAAATAGGGCTGATACTTCTGGACTGCAAATCCCAAAGAAATATCATCACAAATATCTGTTGATTTTGGAGTCATCTAAAAATGACAACTGAGCTTAGCTTAAGAAAAAAAGAAAAAGAAAAAGAAAAAAGTCAAAACCTTTATAAGAAAATAATGCTGTGCATGTATAAAACACTTCCTGGGATTGTGATTTTTACAAACTGCCGTGAGATGAAAGTTGTTTTTCACTCAACTGCTACAGCTGTGATTCCAGCTGTCCCTCCTAAATGTTAAGTAATTTGTTTCAGGAAGCCTCTTATCCAGAGGACTGACCTTTCAAAGGGATTCATCGTCCCTCACCCTGTTTGTGCTTCATTATGTATATGCTGATCAGCTGAGGGTGGTGGCCAGGTGATAAATTGGTAGTAGGACATAAATTGATAGATAACCTGCTTATTGGTTAAAAGGTTATTAAGTAAGGTAGGGAAGAAAAGAGTGTGGAGGATACTGGTCTGGGTGTGAAGGTGTTAGTGCAAGCTGATGAGGGCTTCTGTGGAATATAATTAAAAAGAGTAAGTCTTAATACAGCTGTTTTGATGGATGTTGCAGGTAGTTTGTGCTGCTTTTTGGAAGGAGTGGCTGGGCATTCCCACCATGGCTGGCAGGTTTTCTTCTTTACCTCCTTATACGTGTGAACTTTGCTGCTTAAGAGTGGTTAAATAGATGGCTGAGCCTGCGCGTATCCCTGTAAGACTGCAGTATTATAATCTTCAAATGAACAGTGATGGTGTTTGCTATGAAAAAAATGTCTTTTTCTTGGGA
This sequence comes from Larus michahellis, assembly GCF_964199755.1. Classification (NCBI taxonomy): domain Eukaryota; kingdom Metazoa; phylum Chordata; class Aves; order Charadriiformes; family Laridae; genus Larus; species Larus michahellis. Next base: position 113,157,011 of record NC_133897.1, on the reverse strand, counting down.
AAGCAAGGGATGGGTGTTCTTCAATTAATACTGGCTCTCAGCATGGCTGGAGGTGCAGTTTGAAATGCAGGGCCATGCAGCTGTGCAGCAGTGCCACCTTCCACCGAGGTAAGGCTCTTCTCCTTGTTGAAGAAACTATTAATTTTAGTAAGACTGCAGGGTGCACTGAGGTTGATCTTGCTTCCCTGACTGAGAACAAAGCATCACATGTGGCTTCTACCTTTAAATTCCAGTAAAATTCCTGTAGATAAATGTTGTGGTTTCTGGCAATATCTCTTAATCTATAAGTTCGCAAGGCAGTAAATGCTTTCTAATATGTGTGCAGTTGATGGAAGCTACCCCTCTGCCCTCGGTTAGCCAGAGTTCATGTTTAATGCCCATCAAAATCTAGTTCATGAAAACCAGCTCATGTGAGAAACACTTTTAATGAGATGGACTTTCCTGAAATGTGCAAATGAGTCACTTTAATTACTTCAACCTAAAGTAGCAGTTTTCCTGTGTAGTCAGGGGAAATAGGCTGAAGATTTTTCTCGTGTCTAAAACAATTTCTGAGAGAACTAGGAGGACTTCAAAATACTTCTGGTCCGTACGGGCTGGCGATCAGTATGAAATTATCCATGTGTTGGCTGGTATTGGAGTGAGATTGGTCTCTTGCCATCATTTTTGGCAACACAAGCTACACATGCAAAAGAGACAATACTGGAGTCAGATAGAGACTTACGGATCCCTTGTGGCTGTCTCCACACCTATGAAAAGAAAATAAATTATATTAGCTATGACGCACCAACTTTAGGAGCCATTCCAGGCGTTGTCCCCAGAGCATCCAAGGGAGATAAGAGTTAAGTGTGTGCTTCAGGAAACAGAAGAGCAAACACACAAAGTATGTTAAGCCCAGGCAGCCAACCTGCAAGGATGCTGTGCACAGATTAAGCCTACCGGGAACTAAATACAGCAGATATCTTGGGGCTTTCATAGTTGTTTTTTTTTTTTTCTGCAGTAGGAGATTAATTTAGATTTATGCATTCTGCCTATGATACAAGGCTGGGACCAGGTAGCTGGCTGCTGCCTTCCGCAGGTGTTCCCCGCTGCGATGAGTGCAGCCTGGAGGAGTTTGTACTGTCTGAAACAGACAATCATAAAGTATTCCAAGACACAGAAAACTATTCGTGTAGTTATTACAGCATTGTTGCTTGACAGCAAATACTCTTTATTACAGTCTGAGTCAACAGCTCACCAGAGGAAGCAATGCTCGCTCCCATGCAAGTGGTTTTGAAGACCTGACTATCGCTACAAAATCTTGCCAGTGTTCACACTCTGAATATGTGGTAACCCTGGTATTTTAGGCCCAAAGTTGCCTTAGTGCTGCAGGCAGTTCTATTCAAAATTCTCTGGGCCTGAAGAAGCATTGCAAGCAGTTAGTAATACATTAATGCAAATTACAAAATAATTCTGAATATCTGTGCCTAGCAAACACCATTGATAGGGTGAGGGGAAAGCGGGTCTGAGGACTTGCAACAGCGAACTTTCCAGACAGTCTCTTGTGTCATTCAGTAAAGGGTCACTGTAATACAGGGTCACTACTGGTAGTTTTCACCAGCAGGGACTACTTGCTAGTGGTGTACAACACCCTCTTAAATCCCTCCAAAGACCTTTAAGTGAACTGCAGTTTGGAGGGAGGCTTTTTTTTTGCCTTTTTTTTTTTTTTTTTTCTCCTATTAGAACAATGGAGAGAACTGCAAGGGAGAAGCCAATAAAATAGATGAGCTTTTTGGGTCATCCAAGATCATCTTCAGCTGAAAATTAGAAGCAGGACCTTCAGGCTAAGAATGGGGTAAGAACTGCTGCTTTGATGATGAAAGGACAGAAAAGAGTTTCCAACCCGTTCTGAAGTTTGCCTGCCCCTTGCTCAGTAGGGGAGTTTTCCTTAAAAATCTGGATGACGTTGTGGGGCCCCCTTCTAAACTAAGACGCTTGTAGCAATACAGTCTGTGCTGTAAAGGTGGGAATAACAGTATATAGGAGGGATAGGAATAAATTCTCAATAGCAGAGGAGGTGGGGTCTTGTTCCAGGTTGTGTAAAACCCATGCTGGGGTATGTCTCCATGTTTCTCTATCTTTTGGTGAAAATACTGTTTTAAGAACTTCCTTCTCTCTTCCCATCCACATTCAGCACTGCCTTGGCTGGGTTGCACAGCTGTTCAGGAGGCCACTGGGAAACTATACCAGTGAATTGACCAGAGGCCTTTAAAAATCCCTACCAAAAAAGCATAAAACAGCCCTGTGTCTGGGCTAATGGGCTCTACTTATGTTAGCAAGGTAATACTTCTTCTGGTCCAAAGTCTCTGTGTGGACCTTGCACCTACCTCCCCAGCTTGGGGACCCAGGTGTGGGGTCTCGTCATGTGGTGTAGACGAGACTATTTTATCCCATGTGCTGACCATGTCTTTGACTATGGGAATCCTGACTGGCTCTGTGAAATCTGGCCCGTCTCTGTTAAAGACACCCTGAATTTTCCTGTCTTTGTGTGCTTAAGGGTTCTCCTGACAGGACTGCTTCTTAGAGTGACATGTCCTTAAAATTTAGGTAAGCAGTAGGGACATATGAGGATAGATTACCTATAAATACATATATAATCCCAGGATTGGCAGCCTTGTGGATGCATATCCACATAAGTCAAGCCTACCGCTGGGGGTTACAAGTAGCCCATGAAAATAAACAGAATCACAGCAGCAGGCAGTGATCTGGTAGTCTGTATAAAACGGGATTTCTTCTGAGCCTCCTCCTCAGGTTTCCTCAATGTAAAATATATATCCATAGTAATATTTTTGCTGTTTTCAACAACAGTTCAACGACATGGGTTTTGGTTGGCTTAAATTTAAAATTTTGTTAATAATTTGCATTTTGAGTAGATGTCACCATTTTTTTTATTATGAGATACCTACAAAAACTGGATACTGTTAAAAATACGTCTGCAGAGAAAAGCCCTGATATGAAGTTTTCTCAGGGTATTTCAAAGAAAACATAGTTTTTGCAATAGCTGTTGATCCAAAACACTACACGTGTGGGAAAGCTTAGCGGAAGAAAGAACACAGTTCATACCGATAAAGATAGGATATCTATAAAAATGGGCACATAACTTGACCATTTAAACTGCTAATCATGAGTTTAAATAGTGAGCTCTATCTCTTCTCCTTTTCCCACTATTTCATCTGCAGATACATGGGTTTATAGAGTTTATTTCTAGTAGAGAGGTGCGATTTCCATGTGCTATCCTGCTTCACCTGGCCTTTAAAAAAAGGCTCACACCAATGCGGTTAGCTTTTGGGATGGCACATCTTCATACAGCAGGAATAGTTTGTTTCTTTTTAAAATACTTTCTATTGTGGTTCTGGGTTTTAGAGAAGTGCCTTAAAAATATACCATTGGCAGGACATGGCTAGCTTTTTCAGTAGATTATTAGCTTATCAAGGCTGGAACTTGCTAGATAAACTCTGTTGTAATGTATGCCTATATCATGCCTATGAGCCCTTTAAATGTACTGTAACTTAATGCTATCAACAATACAGTAGTTAGAATTTAAATGATGGAAGATTTGGCTTTTTACTGGGTTTACTAGTGAGTTATTAGGCATTACATGCCAGAACTTCATTTTTTCATCAAGTTCAGGTTTTACTTTAAGAAGTCTACATTGACTTCATGTGGAGGTCTACGTGCACACAAATCGGTGCATAGGGAGCTTTGTCCTGTGTGGCAGCCCCCAGTGGCTTCCTTGCCGCAGGATGAGAATTGTGGTGGGCGTGTGGGTGCCTCACCCTGTAAAAAAAGCTGCTCCTCACCTGTGCGTGGATGAGTGACTACTGCTCTCCAGTGCTGCTTTGGCTTGGGATGCTGAAACAGAGCTGAGTGGGGGGTTCCTGGTCCAGGACCAGGTGGTTAGTCAGCTCTGTGGCAGGATGGAGGTAAGGGGGTGGGAAGCTGTTGGATGCTGCATGGAAAGCTGGGGATGGCTGCTGCTGATGGTAAAGTACCCTGCTGTGGCATCACCTAAGTGAAGGATTTCCAAACCTTTGTGTCCGACATGAGGACATGTTAACAGATCCTAGGATGTAATTGGCCTTACTGAATGGATCAAAATGCTTATTTGCTATAGCCATGCTAAAATCCTGCAAGCCACAGCCACACTTAGCACAGTTTGAATATTACATATCTCTCTGGTTTTAGTTTAGGCTGAGATTTCTTAACTGCTTCCAGCTGGGTCACATGAGTGTAAACAGATCAGTTGGTCTCTAAGGATATGATTCCAGAAAATTGTGAAAGCCAGTTCAGTCCAAAACTCCATCTGCAGAAACGAATCTTTAACACTCATACTAGGTTTACCAATCCTATACTGCTTCTGTTTCTTCTCTGCTGTTTTTCTTGGGTAAGCAGATCAATTTCTGGAACAAAGTCTAATTTGTTGAATGGATTCTGACATTCCTGCAATGTTCCTCAGTAGATGCCGTTTTTAAAAAACAAAAAAAAATTGTCTATTCCAAAGCAATGCAGGTATTCACAAGCTTGTTTCACCAAAAGTCAGTGTGATTAAACGTTAAGAAATGGTAGTTGTAAAATAATTTAGATCCTTGGAAACTTTATGCTCAGATTTTCTTATTAATGTTCTCCTAGAAGACTGCTAATAAATGGAGGACCACAAGTACTCATTGACTTCACTTTTCAAGGGTTATACCTATGTGCTAGACACCCAGGCAGGTTGCTGCCAGAGATCTACAGCCAAAGCAAAACTGGCTGTAACTACCATAAAAGCCAACTCTCGATCAGTCCAGCTCCACGCTGGCTCATGGGACCATTGATGTTGTTCATATTTCCTGCAGTTTGGTAAAGAGCCTGACCTCAGCGATTTAGGTGCTCAGCAGATGACAGGTCAGTGCAGAGACAATGCTGGAAAACGTCAGCACTTGGAATAGGGAATGAAGAGCAAGTTTGGGGTTAGGGAGCTGCTGGAGGCGCTGACACCTGATGATGGAGCACGCACCAATTTCTGTGCTTTTCAGGTTTGTCTTTCAGGCAGCTTTGGGTTCATGCTACTTGCGGAGAAAAGCAGCGGACTGGTTCTGCCTCTTACTGGGAAAGGTACAGGAAGAATAAAATATCAACAGTCACCACACACAGAGGTTGTGCGGCCCCACTCTGCGTTGCTGCGGGTGAAGCTCACTGAATCAATTAAACTTATTGACTGCAGATATACACCTGCTGAGCACCAAGCCCCTTCCTTCAGGCAATAGGATCACAGTCTTCTGGATGACTACCACTCTCTATTTATCCTTGAGTAAGTAGCTCTTAATTCCTCTTCTGGATAATGTATGACTAAGATTAGTGGGACATCCAATTACTGCCTGGAGCACGGTCAAAATCATCTTCCTACTGCCTTACTTTGAATCTCATCTCTTTCTCTACTTCATCTAAAACGCCTGCTCCCTGTGCTTTGGGGCCTGTGCTAGGCAGGCACACTGTATGCATCTGATCTCTTCAGCGTGCCAACGTGTCTGTCCCCTTTGCTCAGCCGTTAGCAACAGGATACCACCCATTTCTCTCATCCTGCTGCTGTTCCTTCCTTCAGCGCTGCCTTTTATAAAAATAACATACTTCCTGACCTTTCCCGAAGAAGTCTGCAGCCTGCTGTGTTTGTCTGTAGTTAGCTCAAAGCACTCTGAAGCAGAGGGGTCTGGGTCCTTTTTTTATTTTTCTGGACACTCAGTACAGTGTGATTTATGTACAAATTGGGATATTAATGAGATGCACTTTAACTTCTTGACTGTAAAATGATTAACTTGCTTAGTGTTAGCAGTAACATCATTCAAAACCAGGGAGCTCAGATCCTGCCTTTGGTTTGATCCAAACTGTTAAAGAAAAAAAAAAAAATGTGTTTAGGGTGGTGAAAACAAGTCTGGCTTGTTCTCTGGTTAACACAGCTGCTTGTATTTTAAATAAAATGTGGTGGCTGTCACTTAAAATGTCTCCATGCTTCTGAGGCCAGTTGTGACCTCCTGTGTTGCTAATGGGAGTGCAGAGGCAGGTTGGACATGGCATCAGGAGCTGCTTGGGGTAACCTCGTCACCTGCCCAAGGGTGTCAGGGGTGGAGATGCACCATGGTGATATGGTGATCACAGAATCTTCATGGTTGGAAAGGACCCTGAAGATCGAGTCCAACCAAACAACCTACAATCTCTGCCCTTCAGAGCATGCCCTGAAGTGCCACATCTAGATGTTAAATGGTAACGTGATATCATAACCAAAAACTGTGCTAGGCTTTGTATTGTCAATTTTTCCCCTTACTCCTTCCATTCACCTTTTTCCCAAAGCAGGGTTTTTACTGCTAGCACTGTGAGAATCATATGTGCTGTATTTAGTCATCGTTAAGAGATGGAATGTGAGGATTTGGGGAACTACACATGTTTTGGAAGACAGCCCTAGCATGTAAACCTACAGACTGGAGATCTGGTAGTGCGTCTGCTGTTGTATCCCACCAGCTCAAACTGCTTGTTTGCTTATAGCAGAGACTTTTGTCTGGTGTAAAGTGTTCAATTTTATTTTTATTCAGCCACTGCAGCCAGACTGTGATACCATCGTTCACTTTGTGTACTATCCTAGGCTTGCGCTTCAAAAGTCACTAAAACACCTCTCTCCCAGTGAAATTCCCCCTAAAATCTGTTCCTTATTCTTCAGATAACCCCGCTGCCATCTGTAGATTACTTACAAGGTCGCTTATTGCTCAGTTTAAGTGAGGGTGGCAGAATCTGCATTGGGAATATCTTTATACTGCATACAAAATGGAAGAGGCAGTGGATAGACATGTTTGGAGATGCGCTTTTAATCTTCTGTATGTGAAGGAGCTCGCTGCAGACTGCATTTGTGTTTCTTGGCAGCAGAGGACAAAGTGTGTGGGTGTGACAGCCGCCGGTGCAGGGGCTGAGGTTAAGGCTGCAGAGCTCTGCGTGGGCAATGCCATCCCATCACGAGTCTCTGGGGGACACCATGGCATTAGTCAGCTGGGCTGCAGGTGTTTGAGCCTAAACAGATTCCTGGAGATAATTAAATAATTTAGTTATGACAGATTTTTTTTTTTAAATCTTTATAGAGAAATACAATACTAGGTCAAACTGCTCTTAGTTTCCCTGCAGAGCTCCATAGACCTTCTTAGAGTAAGCGTATTCTCAAATATGTGTATGGAGGCTGAGGACCCAGGGTAAGAAGGGTGCACACCTGCACAGCTTCCTGAAAGAGGCTGTTCCTTTTCCCACTGATTAAGGCCGTGTAGTGTGTATCAATGTGACAGAAGAACTAAACTCAAGTGGAAAGCTATCCTGGGCCAGAATTTAACTTTGTTTGTGTCAATGGATATGTGGGGTAATCCCGATGATTCCAGTGAAAGACACTTAGGGATTGACAGAACTGAGATAAGGATGTGAGTTGTGAACTGCCCATCTTTGCACCAGTCCTCCCTCTGACTCGGAGACGGTTTGGGGGGTTCTTGCTTTGATAGCACTGCTTTTTACACACGGAGAAGCTGTCAGCAGGCCAGACCGACCCTCTCAAGCCAAGGGCAGTGCACCTCTGACGTGCACACTAGTGGTCTAGGGACACACCATGTGGTGGGACCCATTGGCCTGAATCTCCAGAACCTCCACAATAAAAACCACCTCAGAAAAGTGCCACACTGAATGCTACAGTTTACTAATTTTATGACCTTTTCGTATGCCAGTGTGCCCTAAGACTAGTTATACACTGAGGTATGGGGCAGTAACCCTCCCTCTTACATCCCTAAGCCTTCTGGAGGTTACATGTGTAGTAGGGAAGTTTGCCCACACCTTGACCTCACCCCCCTGGAGGAGCTGACCCTGTCCCTTCCCGCAGCCCCTGCAGCTCAGTTGAGCTGTGGCAGTTCTCCTCCCCAGCAGCACAATCCATCACTGGGAGGGTGAAGAGCAGGGTCAGAGTGCTCTTCCTTGAGACGGGTGCCTTTCCCAACACACTGCTACCCGTCTTGCACCATAGCCTAGGCAACCTGTTTAGCTAGGCCAGATCTGACAACTAAAAGAAAAACATGGTGTGCTGGTGCCTCTCAACCCCAGATTCCCAGCAGTAAAGCAAATGTCCTTAACAAGCAGGTAGCTCTAACCAGACATAAACACACAACACTGCTTGTGGTCTGTATCTTGCATTTAGGCAGTATGAGATATAGTTTAAAAAAAGCCAACCAGTTAAAGCAGAGAAGCTTCCTGCATAGAAGACGGCTGGTTTTCAGAAGTAATTTTCCAAGCCTTTGACCCATTTAAAAGCTTCAGACAGTGGATGCTTTTAGCACCCAATACATGTGCGAGGTATTTTTTTGAGCAGACTGCTTGCTGATGAGTTGCTGCATTTAAAAAAAAGAGCTGGGTAACTGGAGCAACTCCATGCAGCAAGGCTTTCAAGTGATGTGTATGTTGAGAGGGACGTTGTTGCGACCTGAGCTCTAGTGGCAGGGGGTAGAAGGATGTTGCATGTTTTTTCTGTTTTAAGTCCAGATTCTGACTAACCCCTGTGTGGGCCCTGGTATCCAACGCTAAGCTGTCCTCAGTCCCAGTAGGGTACATCGCATATCTTCTTTCCAGCCCCGTGGGCTGGGGAAGGGCACGGACTGAGTGTAACCGGGATTACAATTTGGCCCTTAAATGGCTTTATTAAACTGTGGGAAAGTGACAGTGTTGCCAACCAGCCAAGCAGAGAAAGTACTGAAAGGTCATCACACTAAACACCTCCTCCATTTCAAAGCAGAGGAAGGCTTTTGTGTTGGAAATCCCATTCTCCTGATCAAAATAGAAAACGGCATGACAACCTCCCTTTTTTTTGGTTCTTTTCAGGTGCTTACACATCACATATTATGAATATATGTAGGAAATTTTGCTACACTCTCTACAGACTAATTTTCATTAATCCACGCAGTTATGGGCATATTGAAGTTCAGGATTGACCCTGGTGTTTCTGTGGTTCTGGATTTTCCATCTGATGTGGTTTTGAAAAATACTAGTAAATCCTTGCAGAAATCTTTTGTTTCTAACCACAGCTCATGGATATTCTCCAGGCATAATGGCAAAAGTTGTCCTGAAGTTCCTCCTTCTGCTTTCTATTAAAGATTGGTTGATCCTTCTTGGTTTACCTTGCATCTGAGCTATGATGTTGGGACAAGTCTGTTCTATATACACACAATCAAGTCCTTTCACCAAACTTCCCCATGGGGCGTTCCAGCATAGATTAACAATGGCCACTTCAGGCACAACCCACATGTGGCAGTTGTGGGTAGCAAACAAGATGTTAAATGTCTCCTACGGAGAGAATCACAGGACTGGCTGCAGTCTCGTTAAGTCTCTTGTACTCTCCCGTTCTGATTTTGTCCATTTAAATCCCCCTGAAGAGGGAGTATCGGCTTTCCAGAAGAGAAGTTGCATTGACTACTTACTGAGCAACAGCTGAAAGTTATCATTTTTAATCTTACAATTTCTTTTGACATTGGATGCTTACACTGGGAAGACACATTTTTCACTACAAACTATTTCTATTTTGCTTTGTAGAGCAAATGAAATGATTAAAGCAGGAGCTATTCCCAGTTTACAATCACTTTTTCAAGATGGTAATAATAATTGACCTCAGGTTACTCTCTCTATAAATAATATTTGAAATCATGTCAGTTGCAAACAAGCACAGCCAGACTGTCCCCAAAACATATTTTCCAAGAGAGAAACTTACGTCAGGTTTGAACAAGACATGGAGCGGTATTTGCTTTGCTTCTTAAATGCTAGTGCGCTAAACTGAAATCAAACGCTTGTGTCCCATATGTGAGAAGTATAATGTTTTGCTAGTCATTAACAAGAAAAGTATTATGGTTAATCTGAGGCTTTTCTAAAGCCTTTTTTTTGGCAATTATGCTATGGAAGAGAGCAGCTGAAATAATAATAAAACTTTATACTTAGAGGGAACTTTCATCTGGGAATATCAAAATAATTTATAAGCCTAGTTAAGTCTATCTTGGTATTTTTCTAGGATACTGCTTTCCTGTGGCAATTGGTAAGCAAGTAATTTTATCCTGGTTTAGCAGAAGGGTGAACTGGGGCACAGAAAGGGTAAGCAACTCGTGCAGTGCTACTGCGGCAGATCACGGGGGGGTTAGCCAAGATTCATGCGCACAGAGGTGGGGTTTGCATCACCCTACTCATGATGGGTTTGGGTTATTTTCTCATTTCTGACAGTAGGGAGTTTCTCACTGCCAAGAGCCTTTCCCCCATCAGTGCTGAGTATCCAAGTCGTAAGGACCTACCTCCAGGTGCTGGTAGCTGCTTGCCTCCCTCTTAATTTCATTCATTCCCAAGGGTCACTTGGAAAGTCTCCTTCAGATGCCCAAGCTGCTCTCTTCCTCATGCCAGAAAACTGAGCTCTGCAGCAGGCACTGCCCATCCCGAGTGAGGAGCCCCGATGGGACACGGAGCACCCAAGTGACAGACTCCCAAAGAGTCATGTTTAAGGGGCAGGCAGAGGTGCTTCTGCTGAAGCTTTGTTCCTAAGAAGCACCCCAAGGTACCTGGAGCGCAGCAATCCTTCAGTTAGAAGTGATGAAGGTCCACCTCATGATGCTAAGCCCATAGCTAAGAATAAAGGATGAAATCTCCTGGCCAGTTGAATAGTGTTTAGGAGCACCCAAAAATTTAGGGAGTCTGTCAGCCACTTACTAGACACGTGCCCTCTAGATATAGGAAGTGTCTCTGATCTGTGAGATCTTCAGGTCTCTTTCTCAGAAGAGGCTGACCCTTTGCTCCAAACAGCTCATTTCTGTCTGGAGTTGCAAATACATCTTCTTTAACAAGAAGATATTTTCAGAGGCTATAAATCAAACAACTCATTAAAGGAGGAATTCCTCATCTTTCAAGGCAGAGATGCTGTAAAAGCACAAGGGGTACTACTCCCTGTGCTAACACCAGGTCTCTGGGAACCTTGATCTGAATCAGAACAAGCATTGTGTACTCTGGAGAGAGAAATCTTCTGGTCGTGCTCATTTCTGCTGCCTATGTGAAATCTAAATCTATAACTTTACAATAAATCTTTAGGCAGGTGCCAGTGCATAGTCCTTGCAAGAAGACTGTGAACTCTACTTGTTCGGCTTTCTGTGTATCGGGCAGGAAGTGTTTAAAGGAACAAATGAAGGGGTGAAAATAAGAACTCTGCATTGTAGCTCATTGTCAGCCACACGAAAGGATTATTATTTTTTTTTGACAGAGGTTGCAATAATATTTTAAAAGCACCGCTTTCCTTTCTGGGATGCAGCATATGAGGCTTTAGTCATAGGCATACTGGAGATTTTTCACTCTGTGCCGTTCATTTTGTTCCGCTGTCTCCCTTCTCAAGTGGTGCTTTCTTGCTGCAATTTACAGCTGAGGCTTTCAGACAGGAGGCACGGTATAGAGAGTACAGTGTAAGGCTCTGGAAACCTGTCGGAGCGTGGGAATGGTTCTGGGACACCAGCACCTTTGCAGGATCAATGAGCTGACAGTTCAGGTAAGGGGGCACTGAAAATAAGCACTTGTCTCTGAAAATCTGCATCTAGACCACGTACTCCAGTTATAAGGGATCTCGAAACAGAAAATACCTTTTGTTTAGTTGGAATGCACCACACTGCTAATTCAAAACTCCGAAAAGCCACTACTCCATCGAAGAAAAGGCAAATCATGTATCCACATAGCTTTTACTCAGACACACTCGGGGCTTTATTTTTTTTTACTATTATCTTTATTTTGCCAGTGATTCTGTTCTATTAACATGAGCAGATGTGCAGATCCCAATGTCATTAATGGATTCCAAAAACCTGAAAATAGCAGGGGCCAAGCAGATCTACTGGCAGTTTTGTTCACTAATGAACTCCAATTTCAAATACACCCAAAGCAAACATATGTACTGGAGTCTTAAACCCGGATCTGTTGAAGGATTCCAGTCCGGGACATTTTATTAACCTCCACATAACTGATTGCACTTCAGCTCCGCACATGTTTTGATTTGTAACTGCTCAAAAAAATCAACAGCATGTGCATCTCGGACGCCTGGTTGAAATATTTTGTCAAAGTGAATGATCAAAAGCAGGTCACATGCCTCATTCTGTCTTGCTCAAACATGTTCAAAATCAGAATAATTCTTCGCATTTGGTCAACTTTATTAATGCTTTTTGTCGTGGTTTCTTAAGTCTCTGTAGAAAAACATAAAAATCCGTGACATGTTTTATGAATTCAAGGACATTTTATTTAGTCACTTGTCTAGACATGTACACGCACAAATTAATTGCTAGTTACTTCAAGATGTGCATAAAACACAGACAAACCAACATATTGAAAAAAGTCCTTTTGTTGGTTGTTACCTGTCTGAGGACCATTAATAAGGTATGAAACTGAGATGTTTGATTAAGTTAGTGAAAGGAAAATTCTCACGCAAAATGAATAATGCAGAGGGTCACCTTCCAGCAGCTGAGACAGGGGTTTGGTCTGATGGTTCATGTGTGCCGGGGGTGTTTGCGTTAAGAATGTCATTATAGTTCAGCTTTTCTTCAGCAGTTGATTGTGACAGTGAAGGACAGAAACGTCATCTTTGGAATATTTACTAAATTTTGTTCTTTTAATGAGCATTCAGACAATTTACAAATAATTTTGCTGTTGGTGATCACAACTTTACAAGCTTCTTGAGCGCAGAAGTTCTCTCCTGTGCATGTGGAAATGTACCTTCAATATATACCTTTAATGGTCTTAGTAAGAAGCTAATTAAAACCTAAAAGCTATTTTAAAATGAGCAATGTCACTTTAAATCAGAAAGCTTTCATATGTCTTTGATTCTGTTACCATTAATTGTTTTCCCTTGAAATCTGCTATAATTTATGGGAAAACATCAGTCTCTTGTAGAACGACATGAAACTGGAATTTTGTAATCCTTCTGAGCACTATTAAACCGATTTCCCACAATTGTTATTTCCTTTAGGACGACAAAGTGTCCTTATTATCATTGTATCCCATATACATACCAATTGTCTGTAATAACTTGGCTGGTTGGCAATTAATGCCTTTTATGGGAATTTTTTTTTTCCCTTTGGCTGTAGTCTCACCTTTCACATGGCTGATATGTCTCAACCATATTTTTGACCAGCGTGTATGTCTGTTTATATGCATATATACATACCTATTGGGCTAATTTTTAGTTTGACGATCACCGAATGTGTGGCAAGACTAATTACTTTCACTGTTTCCTTTGACTCAAACATTTTAAAAGTTTATGGTACTTCAAAAGTAGCTAACATTTGGTTTCTGTTTGGGATGAAGTTCTGAGCCAACTTATTTTTTTTCTCTCTCTCTTTCCCTTCCCTCGTCCCCTAACCTGCCTGCCTAGTATCTGAGTAGTTTAACTGTATGATTAATATAAAGATCACCTGGGCTTTCACTCTCTGTAAGACGAATGATACTCCAAACATAATGTCGTTGAAGATCCTTGCTCTTTATGTATTTTTTTTCTGAGCATGGCAAATGATCTGTACAAGAGGAACTAGTGAGATCAACACTGTGTTCCCTGCAAGGTTCTGGTGTGATGATAATGTTATTTTTAGGGCATCGTTATTGGTATTGGCTAGCATTACTCAGAGCCTTTAATCAAAAGGAAGAAGTGATAAAGCCATCTTTACGATACGCCCGTATGTGATAAGCCTGAGAAATATGGAAAAAGATTAAAGACCTAGTATCTTGGCCTTGGAGAAAAGAGTCTTTGTCCTGTTAAAAAATAAAGTTGACCAGATGTGCTCATTTAGGCACGGCAGCCCTCATTTTCTCATCGAACCCATCCCTGCTTAGGCTTTTAAAATCAAAACCTTAGTTTTGACTTCTGTCTTTGAGTTCCCATAACGCTTCTTACACTGCTCTGTGACTGCAAGACACTTCAGCTTGTGCCTTTTTTTCTGCATGTGAATAGTCAAAACAAGCAAGCAAGCTGGCAGTTAAATATATGCTCCAATTCCTCACTGAATCAGGGCATCAAGTGACAAAGTTCGCCCCTCGTTGACCTGTTCCTGCACATGAACATCTTCATAGTTGTATTGCAGCGAGGCAGGCTGACAAAAACCCAAACAGTTGTAGGTGCGATTGTCCCAATGGGAATTACTCAGCCTGCACATCTGTTGCTCTGAAAGTGCCTGAAGACTTAAAAAAAAAAAAGAAAAAAAGATGTAAAATACCAACCTGGCTGGCTATCTGCCCTGGCAGCACACACCCACCAGGACTGCACGTGCTTGCCACTGTTTGTCGATGAGCTTTGTCAGAAGCAGCGGTATCTGGCAGGAAGGATCCTGCATTTACAAATTAAAGGTTCACGTGGTTAACCGAGCTCTTCTACTTCAGGGTCAGACACAGCTTGTGGGAGCATTTTCTCATTAGATTTTACAGTTTAGAACGGAGTGAATGTATCAACGTGCAGGGCTGCTGAGAGGTTAAATTTAAGAGTGGGATTTTAACAGGAATATTTGCATACAGCTGTGCACTCTGGAATGAAGAAGTATCTTCCATTCAGTCGGGCAGTGTAGGTTCCTAAAGTACGGAGCAGAAAAGGGAAAGCTTTAAGGACTACGTGTCAGGACAGCAAAAAGCTTCTGGACACAGCCTAAAATAAGACCTTCAGTTATGTACCAGGCACTTATTCCATCACTGTGACTCTATTAAGTTAACACTCAGTGAATTCCCATCCCCTTCTGCATTTTTGCAGCTGAACCACAACTCTAGGAGAATATATATCATTAATTTAAGTGTTGTTTCCATGTTTTCCTTATGCAACCATTGCCTGCTTTTGAATTTTCTTTAGGGGAAGTAAGTCTATTTTTCAAATGGGGTATAACTGTTTTTTTAAAACACATTAAATTTATTAGTTATTAAAAAATAACTAAATTTTTCCATAGGGTATAACTGTTCTTTCTTGTCTATCTGGAAATATTACTGGCTTTTGCTGGGACAGTGTAATGGAAGAAGAGTTGTTTTGGTTTTACAAGTTCTTAAAAAATAATTTGATTACCATTAAGTGGAAACACTTTAAATGCTTTCCTATCCTAGATGGGAGTTATCAGTGTTGACAGAAAGCCTCAGGGGGTGGAGAAAATAGTAAATAGTCTTCCAAAGTGAAGGATTATGTATGTATCATGGTTTGGGCCAGACTGGCCACTGAAACAAATGATGGATGCTCTCCCCCACCTCTCCCTGAAGGGAGAGGAGGAATACAGAGAAAGAGACTTATGAGTTTAAAAAGAAACTAAACTAATGAATATATTAATAAAATAATAAAAAGAAAATAATGAAACATATACAATATATACAACCCATATCGAGCTCCCAGGACGACGATCACATCACTGGCAGGCACTGGGAAAGTCCCAGACTGGACCCAGTGATGGATGGGAACTGGATTACGGATCTGGATTCAGGAATGCATGGATGGGGATAAAAGGTCTCAGACGCTAGCCATTGAAGAAAAAGAGCTGACCCTTTGATCCCTCAGCTTTTATACTGAGCATGATGCAGACGGTATGGAAAACCCTGTTGGTCAGGTTTGGGTCACCTGTCCTGTCCGCACCTCCCCACAGGTGCGACCCCTCTACGTTCTTCCACTTCTGACCCTCCAGCGGGGCAAATAACGAAGGTGGCTGACCTTGGTTGTTATAGCAATAAGTATAAGCAAGAGCCTCTCTGCATACCATTCTTTGGCATAAATTAGAAACAATCAGGTCTTATCGCTCCGTGAGCGATAAGCAGTGTCTGAACAATATGCTGCTAATTTCAGAGAGTTCAATTAGTTAGAAAAGGCTTAACTGAAAAGTAAAATTTCTGAACAGAAATTTGGTTCTGTTTTACCTCAAACCAGAACAATATATATCCAAGCATCAAACAGTTCAGATACCAATACTTTATCTTCAAACCAATAGGAAAGGCTGCATGGCAACATTATACTACCTGTTGAAATTCTATTCCATTCTTTAAGATTAGGCTCCAGGACTATGGAGAGGAGAAGCAGGAAGACATTTTTATGAAATCCTTCAGCAGTACTTCACATCCATCATTCCCAAACGATGTTGGAGGAGCCAGTAGCGGTCTGGGATGCCATGGCCTATGGATCATGCTGATGCCTGTGAATCAGCACTGGAAGTGCTCCACTGGTGTACTTCAGATCCCCTCCCACAACCCTTCTTGTGGCACAATGCCACAGCCTTTTCCCTGCACTGGGACCTGGTGTGCATAATGTGTCCTTTGACACATGGCAGGTTGCTTGGTGGGCCGTGCCCCAGGCTGCACGTCTGCATGATGATTTGCAAGGGAAAAAAAGCATACGTAGAGCCATCACCCACCTATATTCAGTAACCAGCCTGACTTCTTCAGACCCTTCTATTGTTAGGAACTGGGGTGAGTAAAGATGGACGATACCTTCAGTCGTCATTAAAGTACAGCAGAAACCTCCTAAGGGCCAGATGAAGATTGTCTGGCCTCTGCTGCCTAATGACCCTTTTCCTGGAGAGCGTCAAGCTGGATTTGTAGTTGTGTCTCTTTGTTTAAACATTGGCTTTCAATTTACTACTTAAGGGACCCAGCGTCAAATTGGAGATGGGTCATTATTTGCCCTTCTTAATGGTAAACTGAACTGTGCACACAAACATGTCAGAAACAGCTGAGGGTAAAATGCTTTCTAGTCCTCTGGCAGCCCATCACTTTATGTTGGTGTCACTTGATTAACATAAACTGTCAGTGATCATGGCAATTAGAGAAAAGTGCAACTTTATTACCTGGAAACTCAGCGAGACAGTTGTTATTGCTTTGGTATGGCAGTAGGATGGAGAAACGATAGCTCTGGGACTGTGGTGCCCAGTGCCGGGTGCTGTGTAAGCACAAAAGAGAAAGCCTGTCTCCATTTCCCAGCGGTTGGTCCAGAGGGGCTCTGGCCTTCTTGGCCACAGACGATTTTCAGGCAGGCAGTCTACCCTCCCTGGAGCCTGTGCTGACCCAAGCCAAAATCCAGCTCAGTGGTAGGCGCACTTAAATAAACAATGTCCTCTGGAGATGCAGCCATGCTGTTTCCAGGTCCCGGTAGGCTTCCTCAGTACTAGGGATGTCAACAGGCAATGATATAAATGTATCCAGTAGTTTTTGCGCTCTGTAGGATCTGCATTTCTCATTAATTTTTGTTGGCTGCAGAATGTTCTGAACACCTAGTAGTGGATTAAGCCCACAAAAAAGTATGATATTCTTGGTTTACGGTCTAAGTAGATTAACATCCTCCGAGTAATCCTTTGTGTTTTTCTCCATCGCTTGGTGAAATGAAGCTACATGTACCTGCTTGAAGGAAACCATGTGGGAATGCAAGCATCCGAACAGCTAAACATGCTGCTGTTAGAGCATGCAGACCAGGGGTGAAGGACCTAAATAAACCTCATATGGTCTAGGTAACAGACTGTATATATTACTGCGTGTATTCAGCATCTTCCAGAAGAGTTATGGATTTTCTGGCTGATACATCATTTCCTTTGTTGTACAAGGGATTGAAACAGAGATCAAGACTAAGCCATGCTGGCAGAGTTTCGTTTAGCGCTAGGATGTTTGTTCCGATGCGTAACTATCTCCCAAAAGTGAGCCTCTCTGCTTATCTAAGTCACAGCTACCACCCCCACCCTCTCTTAAAAGTAATTTTACTCATTAAGCATATGTGAGTGTGATACCATTCTGCAGTCAGAAATGTTTGAGGGTTGGGGTTTTCTTCAGCCTCCTTATATTTACTTGTTTGTTTCTTTATAACATCTTGTTTCTGCTTGGAAATATGTTTGGCTACACAGGAAGAGCATCCATTGCAATTTATTCTTCTTGACCTTTTGTGAATCTAAAATAAACTGCTTTTTGGAAAGAAACCAGAGACTCTCCTCTCCGTTCCCTTCAAACAAATCTGACCTTACAGTTGTTTCTCGTGGAGACAGCAGAAGCTTCTCTTTGAGTCAGTGAAAAGGAAGCAGGAAAGAGTAAAATTTTCCTATGCTGATCTTACTTTTTTTTTTTTTAAGTATTCAGATATTCTTTAAAGGATACTGGATTTTTCAAACCTGTGCACTCAACTTTTTGTTGCTTTAGCTGTGAGAATCTCGCTTTTCCCCCCTAGCCCCCGTACCTCTGTTCACCCTCCTGGCGCCCTGACATGGCTGCCGCTGCTCCCTCTAATGCGTATCCGGAAGGGATGAGAAGTCGTGCAGAGATTGGACTGAACTGGTGAAGTAAGTGACTGTAAGACCCTCATACAGCCCTTGTGTGAGTTTTGGGGGATATTCTCTCAGCTGCAGGGGTCATGAGCCAGGAGTCCAGCAGCCGGTACTGGACAGCAAGAGCAGTGTAGGGTATTGCGTGGGAAATAAAGGAAATAAATCCTGCCAGCTGTTGAGGGTTCAACACTCTGGCACTTTTATAGACCTGGCGGTCACCGTGAGCCATGTCCCAAGCACAGCATCAGTTGCAGCCTATGCTGCTCGGGTGGGTTGGTGGAGCATGGAGGTTATCGCGGTGTCTGTAGGCCTAGAAGTCCCAGATAAGCTCTGATGTCTTTTGCGCATCTGATCTCAGCTCCAGCTTTTCCCAGGGAGTGCTCAACTCAGTCTAGGAGAGAAAGTTGGCTGACTTACATACATAACGTTTGGCTTTTTCTGACTGGGGGTGTGTGTTTGGAAGAAGACAACAAGCTCTGGTGGGCAATGACAATGAAGTTCTCAGTCTTAACTATGTGCATCTGTCTTATCCAAGTTTGAGGCTTCAGATTGTGCAAAGCACTTTAAAATCATTCTCTAAAATGAATAAGTAATGAACCATCCTGCACATTGTCGGGAAAAACAATGCCGTTGGAGGAGATCAGGAAAGGTTCCTTTCTGACAATTATTTTTAACAATGTGATACAATTTAGCTGAAAGTTGGGGAACAGCCGGGGGCAAGGGGAGAAACATCCCTCCCTTTGGTTAACCTTGCTCGGGAAATGTGAATCACTGAACTAAATAAAGTTTGTAAAAGATGCTTTGAAAATACTATGCTACGCCCTATAATTCAGCCAAGAATGAAGGAGGAGGGAAAAGAAAACATCAAAAGTCCCTGCTTCTTTTTATATTGCTTCCTGGCACATTTCTGTTTCTTCCCCCTCACCCCCCCCACCAAAAATCTTCTTTCTGGTCTTGGTTTTTTTTTTGGTCTTCTTGTTTTTCTCTTTTCTTAAAAATCCTTTTCATTTTGTGAAGCTGGTACCACAACCTTAACAACAACCTTGTTGTCTACAGGCAACAACAATGATGAGAAATGCCAAGGGAGAAGGGAGTCCTGTTGGGATTGGAGGACAACAAAGACAGTTTTTTAACATTTTTATTAGGACCTCATGATGTACACATGAAAAATTAATTTCAGAACATGAACTGCTCTTCAGATGGCGCCGTTTAAATCTGGAGGATGTTAACATTCCTGCTGCATGACAAAGGTCCGCCACCCCCTGTGTTGATACTCATCCTGCTCAAAGGGGCAATAACATGTAAGGAAGAACAGAGGCCGTGGCACCAAATCCTGCTTGAAGGCTACTTTGCATAGATTTATCTTGGGATTTTCTGGAAGTCCTTGTCAGGGTCAGTTTGCCCTTGAGGGCTAGGCTGCATGGCTCTAGCTCTTCGCAGGGCTCCGGCTGTTTCATCGTTTACCCACATTTCGATGTATGCTTTGGCAGAGAGGAGAATTAGTGGTAGAGGAGGAAAGGCAGCAGGAAAGTGCCTGCCCCAAAAATGTGGAAACGGGGGTTTCAGTGCTGTTTTAGCAACCGCTGTTGTAGACAGGTGACATCATGGGGAAAGAACGTAACCTGTTTGTACGGACAAATCCATCCGCTGGCCCCCCCATGCTGGCGTGAGTGGAGCACTGGGAGCTGGCGGTGGCACAGGGTGGCCGGGTGACAGCAGGCGGTGGGAGGCACTGGGCTTGCAGCTGCAGGGATGCCTTTGGGGCAGCAGGGTGTGAAACTCATCCCTGTGGTGTCTGCCTGGCATTCCGTCTTACCTGTTTAATGGAAGTTTAGCAGCGGGAGCACGTGCGATTCACTAGAACAACGTTCCCCTGGAAAATGCCCGAATCTGTCCTACTCCCTTAACAGCAGTGAAAGCAGCAAGGAAACTAAACAATCTTATTTTACCATCCTTTCTAAAAAGCCATCCTGCCAGGGGGAACCACTGTGCTCTGCCCTTTGCCTGGCCCTGACGTACACCTTGCAGGCAGCTTGGAGGAGCTGGGAGCTGGGGGTAATGAGCCACCCCGGGGCTTTGCAGGGAGGTGGCAGCTCTCGTGCTGCCGGAGGGGCACCAGGAGAGTAGAACGGGGCCACGAAACTGGCTTGTCATCTGCTTTCCCATCTCTGCTTTGCTGCTTAACCCTTTGTCCCTCCTCGTAAAAACAAACAAGCGCAGCCTGACTTCCAGGTGCTTCTGCTGGTTAAGTGCCCGCTGCAGCAGATGCAGCCTGGGGAGGGCTGGGGCGGTCTGCAGGCTGGGAAGGAAAGGGGGTTTTCTCCCTAGGCCATAGAGCTCTGCAGTGGCTATTTCGCCCGGGGGCTGGACTAGCACACATGTGTCTCGGGGGCTCCCTGCAGAGCAGTAATGACCTTTGGATCTGTAGTTCCACTGTCCCTAGTCCTGGTGCTTTCCCATCTGGTTCCTGCTATTCCCGTAAATCCCTGCTGGCTGTTTAATAGCAAGGGGGGAGTTTCAATGAAGCTGAGGTCACTTTGACTCACCAAATGTCGCCACTTCTAAACTGGAACCAGACTGAGCCCAGGGCAGCGTTTGTGCTGGAAGGGAGCAATGACAAAGCGTCCTGCGACTCCTCATCAGATGTTGATCACGAGCCCACAGCCTGAGCTCAAGGTTTGCTTTGTGTGAGTGTCAGTCTCGGGAGGACATTTATGAACGTGCCACTGAGTGGACTGTCTTTTCTTTAGACATGGGTTTTACGCCCAAATCCTTAAATATTTTGAGGGTTTTTGTACGTACAGGCTGTTTGTACATACCTCAAGCTGCCCGACGTGCCCAGCCTTTGAAATACCCTGTCCCTGCGAGGAATATGCACGAGCACCCAGTAGCCCAGCATGAGCGAAGAAATTTCTGTATATCTTTAAGGTCAGACAAAGCTGAAAACAGATGATCTCTGACAACTGCTTGGCTTGCAGATCTGTCAGTAGCACCAAGGCTCTGTGGCCAGTTAAGTACTACTGAAACAACCCCCCAGCCTGGCTGGGTTTCACTTTGGGGCTCTGGTTTCATCATGCTGTCTCCGAGAGCGACCTTATGCCGGGAGAGCTGCCTTGGAGACCTCTGCGCAGCATGGCTGGGCTCTTGGTCTGAGGACAGAGGACTTGAAGCTGCTCTTCCATGCAAAGCTTGAGTGCCCTGCAGAAGAAGTGATTATGCTGTCCTCGTACCCTGCCCCCCCGCCTTTTCTTTTTCTTCCTTTCCTCCTAAGAAAGAAATGGGGGAAAGTCTGTGGGAGAATAGTGTTTGCCGATCTTGTGCAAAGCACGGTGACAAATGAGAGCTGGAGAAGCATGACAAGGCATGTAAACTTGAGCTAATGGACCTATGTGCCAGCTGAGTGTTTACTCAGGCCTGTCATTGTCAACAGAGTCCCCTTTACAAGACCAGGTATTGTTTGTAGTAACAAGTGCACCACGAAGGGGAATGTAGCTTTGAATCCTATGAATTCACCTCTTTAAAACACATTATAAAAAGAAGTCCTTAACCCATCCTTACATGGAATAATGGTAGCACCTAAATACCTGCTTTCACGTCTGCATGTTTCAGGTTTATTCAGTCTGCTTTTCATTGCATTCTTCTCATCGGCACTGTTGAACCCATGTTACTGTCCCAAGCGTACGTATCCGGTTTGTCATCTTGAAGCCATATCTTCCGATATCACTGACTGAAGTAGGATCAAAAAAAAGAAACAAACAGTGGTGTCCCAATGTTTTGCCTCTGCAGAACAAAGGGAAAGACAGTTTGTCGAGCAGATTGTCACCCTTACACTTCTGGCTTTTCGGCAAAACATCTCTCAGCTAAGCAAACAATAGTGAGAGTTCATTTTGAATAAAATTCACTGATTTGCAGCCATTTAGAAAAAATCAATACAAACTCCTGAACAGAGCACAAACGAAGCACTAAATCTTGTGTCAAGGCTGTGTTTGGATACACTGCATCCATTCTGTAGAAGTAGGAGAGAAATATCCAAGGAGTTTTGCTGCTCTTTGAATGAATTTATGACATAAGCCTCTTTGCCCTTTTTAAAAAATAAAAACGTCCTACAGCTGCAGAGTTCTGATGACCTCTTGGACCTATATGGATGCCGGTGAACTGGATACCAATTGACTGAGACTGAGCTCAGTGAATCTGAAAGAGGACTAGATACTTAATACGGGTAATAAACTTCATTCATATTAGGCAATTTAAAATAGCATTCAGGGTTTGGCTGTCAGATCTCCTGAGTTGCATCATGATGAGTGTGATGGCACACACTGGAAATTTGGGATTGGTCTGTTTCTGATTCTAGTCTGGCTTTATGAGACTGGTAGTTAATTTAATCATGCCTCAGTTTCTTCTACTTTAAAAAAAAACCCCACTCAACAGTACCTTTCTCAAAAGGATACTGTGAAATTTAATGGCCTGTCAAATTCTTGGAGATCTTTTGGAGAGAAGATCTCGTCAGAGATGTATATCTGCGCAAGGAGGCACAAATTAGTTTAAATGGTGAACACTGCCATGGAGTGAGTTTTGAGCTGGGAGAGAGGAGTCCTGCCACAAACGCTGTCTCTTGTTCCCTGGGCTCGCTGGGTCTTCTACAGAGATGGCTGCTGTGCCAGGGTGCCAGTAAGGCTCCCTGCGCAGTCTGGGTGGAGCTGATTTCGGGACGGGCCTGGATGTGTCCGGGGCATGGTGTCTCACCAGCCAGACCCCTCCCCAGCGTGACTTAATTCCCCAAGCTCCAGCAGATGCTGTGGGAAGGCAGTCCTGCAGTCTGTTGTTGGAGATAAAGTTTTAATCTCGCCTGTTTTCCTTGGCTCTCCCGCTGGCTGGGCACACAGGAAACGTGTCTGAGTCATTTACGCGTGTGGCATTTTTGTGCAGCCTTGGGAGGGCCCTGCTTACCCGGCTCTGCTCTTCAGTTCACCAGAAACAGCACTGAAATTTGTGAGCCTCTCGGGAGCTTAACTTGCTGTTATTTGGAAAAATGTCTGCTTCTGGTCTTAAGGCCCTCTGTAGCAAAGCTTTGAGGGTGCCTGTTGAAGTCTTTGTGAAGCAATCAAAGAGGCAAAATGTAAGAAGCTGCTCCTGGAAATAAGTGGAAATGGAAAGAAATGATATATTTGAGTAGATCAGGGACAGAATGTGCAAAGCAATTTAAGCCAGAGCAACAGTAAGCAGTGCACGGTGGAAGATTTGCTCTTGAGTGTTTCCATTTTTCTTTATCAACTTGAGAAGTGAGCGAATTGCTGGCATTCAAGAAGTACATGCCCAGACCTCGCCAGGCAGTGACAAACTCTCTCAGATGCTACTAACACCAGAATACAAACTCTACCAGCTGCCATCTGTGCTTAAATATTGCGCCTGCAAAGTGCCTGACAAAGTTTCCTGGCCAGCGTAGGCAGTAATTAATTGGTTTATACATGTTTACGCTGGACAGAAACTAACCCCTTGTTAGAAAGAACTGTACACAAAAATGGTTTTGGCAAAGAGTCTGGACTCAAAGAATACAGGCTGGAAAGACTGTACCTTAAGTCTCCTAAACAAAACATCTCGTTTCCTTTTGCTTTTGTTAGGAGGTATCTTTGTATTTTTACAATGAAATATCTTGCAGAGACCCCCTGCTGCCCGTGACTCAGAGCCCTGGGTCTCCAAGCAACATAAACGTATCGGCATCGCTCCCTGCCCAAGCCAGACGGCCGGCCCTGGCGCAGGGTCTGCTGTTGGGGTGCGTTGTCCCCTGCATGTGGCTCCAAGGGCTCTGCGTCTCCACATGGCCCAGCGATGGAGGGACAGGCAAACCTCACTTAAGGACCTGGCCACGGCGCTCAGTTATGCTGTGGAGATGCACTTGCAAGCACAGCCCCTACTCCCTGCTCACACCCCGCAGCACTTCTTAAGCCACTTTGCCAGTCCCGAAGGGCAGGACATTGCGAGGTACCTTCAGCAACAAAGCACATCACTGCTGAGAGACCAGTTTCATTAAGAAGCTTTGAAATTCCCAGGTTAAAACCAGATGTGCTTTTCTAAAGGCGCTTCTGCTGAAAGGTTAATTTTGTATTAGTTACCATCCAGGAGAGCAATGATGTCATCAGTGTACAGCAAGTCATTTGTCTCTAGAAGGGTTAAGGCAAAGAAAACTGTGAGTCATTAGAAAGTAATTCCCTTATTTGAAGCACACATGAAACAGGAGTCCGGATGGCAAAGGAACAAAGCCTCATTCTTTCATGTGCATTTGCTGAACGCCTTGGTGTCTTAGATAAAGGACAAGTATCTGCTAGCGGATTAACATTATGAAAAAGTCAGGATTAAAAAAAAAATTCTCAGCGAGCCTGTGTAATTGAAGCTCTATAGCAGTTCAAAAGCTTAGGCCAGTAAGCTCCTGGCCACCAGCTAATTCATGTATTTTATGACAAGAAGGCAAAATGCTAATCATCAGGGCAGCATATGGAGGGGGAGAACGAGAGGGCCGCATGGATATTCAGTGAAAACCATCCGAACTTCAGAGGCGGTACAGAGGACTATTAATGTACTCCCTTGCCCTGCCTGAGAGTGCTGACCTCACTTCTAATCCTGCCCCTCCAGGGTACTTAATTTCCAGCATTGCTCAACCCAGTCAGGCCTGTCTAACAATTTCTTTTCTGAGTTAGTCTCTTTGAAGAGGCCCTATTTTCTCTTCAGTGACATGAAAGAGATACTGATGTTGATTATCAAAGGCATGTGCTCCAAACCACCAAGCGTCTAATGCCCAAGGGAGGTAATATTATCTCTGCCTTCAACGTTTACATCCTCCTGCCAAGAAAGATGTGGTGGTTAACTAGCACATCTTTTTTCCTTCCTACTAATTTTACATAAGCTATTAATCAGAGGGGAAAATTAACTAATTCTTCAGCTTGTAGGTCATGCTAGGGCAGCACTCTCATCTAGATTAAAAGGACTGTGGACTGGTGCAAAGTCAGCTGCATTATACCTTGCAGCAGGACAGGCTTATGTAGGGTCTTTTCACTATACTGTACCAAGGAAGTTTCACTGCGTTTTCTCAAAGTCCGTCCAGCGACCGCAAACCTTAGCCCAACCGCACAGCTGGAGGGCTGGTTATCCCCACCTGCTCCTGCCTCTTGGAGGAGTCTGCTCCACCTACCAGCTGCCAGGGCAAAGATCAATCAGTATCTGCCAGTTTTCCACAAAAGGATAAGAATCTCTCCTGAGGAAGGAGCTCTTGGGTATTCACCTTTTGATGATGAGGGAAGGCCTGTCTACCAAGCAATCATCATTGCCTGAGCTTTTAATCCAGAAATCCTTGAAATGACACTGTGGGCCGGTGGAGCTCAGAGATAAAAAAAAAAAAAGGAAGCAATTGTTATCTTAATTGAAACTGTTGCCCAAGGTTTCTTTCTATAAGGCTTCCCTACTCACCAGCTGAGGAAATTAATCTGATTCACGGCTGCAGAGAGAGTTGTGGCTCAGCTTAATTGCATAAAGCAGTGACAATTGACACCATTGCTGAAACTCATCTCCTGAAGCCAGGTTGATTGTGCATGGGGAACAGCTGATCCTCTCTGATGCACTGAATCAAGTTGTCCTGTCGTTCATCTCACTGACCAATCTGGCCCAAAGCATGACACAAGTGTTGTCCCATCATATGAGCTTTACTGTGCAACTGTAACTATACCGGGCTTGCACTGTCTGTATCATAGTTTGTACTGCAGGTTCTGCAGTCTAGACTCAATGGCTCAAGAGGTCTCCTCTAGCTTTGTGTCAGTTAAGATTATACAAAAGGAGAGAGTTTCTTCTTGAGATGGGAACTGAACTCTAACCTCCTCACCTTGTGCTTCTCCGCAGGACTTATTTTTCCCCCCCTCACTCTTAACGTACACTCTGACTTCCAAGATGACACAAGTAAGCCAGCCCATAAGGCTGAAGGAAAGTGTTTAGCTGGAGTCAGCAAGATCAGCATTTCTTCATCTTTTGCCCATTCCAAGACCTCGGAAAAAATACTGCATTCACAGAAGTTGTTTGTTTAGAAGATGCACACAAACCCACACTATGTGATTTCAAGATACTGTGCGCATTGACAATCAAAACAATGGTATGTGTAGATATGCTCACACAATTTTCTATTTTTGTCTGCGATAAAATTTTGGCTAAGGGGCTTTAAGTTGACAAAAATGGGTCATATAAGCAGCTAGATAGATTTATGGCTATTTAAGTAGGTCAGGTGCTCTTTTTGAGCTGAATAGCAAAAGGTCAAGTGAAAAGTAACCTCTTTTCAATTAAATATGTCCATGCAAGTTTTTATAACACTTCACAAATAAATGGTATCAGGACACTGACTAAACACTTAGAAAAGTGTCATTTTAACAGAGTGTCTGAAAACAGAATGAACATGAACTTCTCTACTACTGATGGATCCATTGTGTGCAACTGTCATCAGTTTGCCTCTTGGGGTTTTTTTGTAAAGATGCAAACGCACATGCAATATCTCATGTAGTTATCGCAGTGGAGCACACACGAAGGACTTCTGGCAGCAGGGTTATCTGATCTGCATGCGTCCTTGCTGCGGTGCCAAGCCTGGGGAAGTCTTTCTGATGCTTAGTTGTGGACCTGCCCTTGCTGTATGCAGACCTTAGATGTTCATTCCTTCTCTGCAAGACCTGACCCCAAATATTTTTTGATGTTTTTCACAAAAATTACTTTTACTGAGAGATCAGCACTTAGCTCAAGACATTCATGCCTTTGCTATTTCCAAGCTCTGTCCTTTATTTGGAGCGCAAAATGTAAATAAAAACCTCCTTTGGCACTCTTGCTTGGTTTTCAGCTCCACATTGTTACCAGCTAATGAGTAATCCTTTCACAACTGAATTTGCTAATGAGTTTCTGCTAGGAAACACAGAAATAACATGTAGAAGCAAATGTTCATGGTGCGCCTTCAGAAAGTGCTTGGATTTGGTCTTCCAGAAGAGGATTTGGTAGTGTTTGCCTCAGTCTTAATTACTCCCAGAATGAAAGAGCACTGAGATGTGTTCAGACAGTTCAGTTCTGACGGAGACTGATTTTACTCAATAGTGTGTCTGCACATATTAATCCATTTTACGATGACTGTGCTTATTCTGCCAACATTTAGCCCTGGAACAAAGGACAATGGCAGCCGTGTATACAAGCATGTGTGTAAAAGCCTGTACTGATGAGATCTATGCTGGGGAGATCAAAAAACCAGGACTCTTCCCACAGGAAAAAAAATAAGTATGATTGCAGTTTTATCTTGATTTGGAAACCAAGTGTCCTGGCTCATCACCAGCATCAGACTTCTGTTCTTTTATGCTTCAGCCTCTGGAAAGTCCAGCCTTGGACTGAGGCCACTGGGTAATAACTGGAGGCTGCCACTGATCCAGAAAACAGGAGGAATTGACATAATGGCAGGGCTGGAGCTAACCAGACTAAACGAACCTCTGTTCCTCAGTCGTGACTTGGAGGGAGCCATGGAAAGAGCTAGCAGATAGTCCAGTCTCATGCTAAAACCAGGGCAGGCCTCTGATGGCAAATCCACAAAGGTCTGAACTGAATATCAAATGCTGGTTATAAGCTGGGTGATGTGTTTTCCCAAGAATCTCATTTCCTACTTGGAGAGTTGGTCTTTGTTGTAGGATGTTCTTACAGTTCAAATATTCCTTGTTCCGAGCAAAGGCAAGTAACTTTACCTCAGTTTAATGTGATGTGTTACAAATAATACCTAGATGTTGTCTGATACAGCTTATTCCGCCTGTGTCCTCATCTGTGCATAACCCCTGAATATTTCATTTAAAAAAAAAATATTAAAAAAAATATTTTTTAAGTGCTTTAGCAATTTATCTTGCTTTGGGGTTTTTCGACCAGCTGTGAACTAAGTTAATATATATAGGTCTTACATTGGCAATGACAGAGCTATACAGCAACATTGCTAACAACATATGCGTTTGCTCTTGTCATTTGACAGAAAATGAAGAATATTTCCAAAAGGAAAGCTATGCAGCTCTGAGTAGCTATATCCTCTTTTCTTGAATAATCTGCTGCATTAAGCCTGTTTTGAAAATGAAGACGTTTCAGAGGAAGTTTCTTGTTTCAAGGCCAGTAGCTTTATAGGAGTGGAACTCCGTAACATACCAGTATTTCCATTTCAGTGACGTTCGTACCATTTTGATGGGATCTTGTACTTCATGGAGGAGTTTTTCTGAAACTGTTTCATTTTGGGTTTCCTTCAATCAGACTCAATTCCTGATGTCAGAACCACTGGAATCCATGGATCTTTGACCACATCCCCCAGGTATAACTGGGTATATGTTAGCCTGCTGTGAGTAGGCTACATGATAACGACATGAATGCTATGCAGACCATGCCTAAATAAAGGCTGTTAGTAAAGCGGCATTTCTAATATCCTGTGGTATCTACCTCCGTTAGATTGATACGGTCAAAATGTCTTCACTTTTTCGTTATTTGTCTCGTAGGCAGCATATAGATTTTTCCATTGATGCAATTTCCACCACCGAGTTGAGCCAGTTGGCTAAGTTAGGGCCATTTTTGATCTCTTGAGTGTCTATGAATCAGCTGATTAATGACTGCTGCCAACACCATCACTTTTGCCAATGGGCTTGGTAGCTGTGAGCAATTACAGCGGACATTCAGGCAGGGTATCATCTTCCCTAGAATGAACTCAGGTTTTGTGGAAGCTCCATGTCAATTTTTTCTTTCTTCATCCCCAATTCATATAATTCTTGAGTTCAAAGGACGTCCAATTACAGGCTGTATTCATCTTTTTCATTATAGCTCTGCCAGTGACCAGCACCCTGGAAAGTGTCATGTGGAGTTCATGGGAATGTAATATTGATGTTTAAAGAAGTCACAGTATTTTATCCTGATGGTGTCGGTTCTCTGTGCTGTGAAATTTTGCTGTTGGTCTGCTCAGTATTATTAAACAATGCTCAATTCTTTTATACTCTGGAAGGGACAGTAAATGGATTTAATTTTTAGTATCTTGAGTTATTATAAGAAGTGCTGGGGCCAAGTTCAGCCTCAGAGAACATCTATCCACTCTGCCCTCGTGTGCTAAGTTCACAACTGTTTAAGGACATCTGTGTTACTTAAACTGAATAGCTTTTGTGACCTTATAATAAGGTAGGCACTTTCCTCCACTTTTTTCCCCCCTGAAGCCAGAATTTTTCCCGGATTTGTTCATATGACAGTAATAATCAATCATAATAAATTTCAATTACAGTTCTGCTCTCTTTTTTCATGCCAAGCCTCCCTGCAGAATACTGCCAGCTTCTTTTATAGAATTTATTTCCCCAAATATACTTAAGAGGGTGGTTTAAAGGTTCCATACCAAAACTCATGATTTTTCTGAGGCCACTTTCCCTGTGCATATAGTGCTAGAGATAGATACACAAAAGCATCATATAATTTATTGAAAATTGGAACTGATCTGGATAGTCCTTCTCCTTCCATTACACTGTTCATCCAAGCTCAGCAACCATGACAGAAATGCTGGTGGTCTTGAACATGAACTGATATGTTTTTCCAGTTGACAGCT
Organism: Larus michahellis; assembly: GCF_964199755.1. Taxonomy (NCBI): domain Eukaryota; kingdom Metazoa; phylum Chordata; class Aves; order Charadriiformes; family Laridae; genus Larus; species Larus michahellis. The sequence goes on along the minus strand of NC_133897.1, from coordinate 113,127,080 downwards.
TTTGACTGGAGACACAGTTGGCCCAATAACTCTTTTTCCGGGCAGAATTTTTGCGTGCAAAGCAACAAATACAACCTGTGGTCAAAGAGTAATGTAACCATTCTTAGTCAGCTATTTCATCCTTATGCAATCATCTTTCAACACTGCGATGCAGTACAAGATGACACTTGGATGGTTTCAAACAGCTCTGTTATTGTCATTCTGATTATGGCACAGACGAGGGCTTTGATCAGCAGTGCAGGCAAAAAGGCTGCTGGCAGTATGGAAGAGCCAATTTTTTAAAAAAGGGTCCTAACATAAAAAGCTGCAAATCCAAATTTAATCTTCTTACCCACAAGCTCCCCTCTGTAACTCCCAGTTATGGCCACACGTCTTGAAGAAATAGTATAACATATTAACACAGGAACGAGGAATAAAATCACATTCCATTCATAAATCATCTTACACCTTGCAGTCCTGTTCCCACCTCCAAATCCCTACTGAGATGCACAGTGGGAAGAAGAAAAGGCCCAGCAACACACTGCCGCCTCCTGCATGTTTGCTTGTTAGTATAGGGCTTGTTCCTTGGCTGGGCTGCCATCCATCACTGCAGCACAAATATTACTGTGCCCTCTTCTAATTTTGCCACTGATCCACTGGAAACCATTTCAAGAGGAGTTGTGTAAGATTGGAGGGGAAAGCTCCTTTGCAATCATACGCTGAACATGGGAAATGCCTGTAAGAAAATGAAGATCCGGGTCAGTGTGTCTGTGGGAAGCTGCGGTGTGGTCCATACTCTTCTATACTGTGGCCCCAAGGAGGGAATGGAAGAGAAGGAGGAACAACTAGCTCCTGCACATGTTAAATATCTCCCGGTGTGCCCATGTGTGTTAAGCCACCATCAAACTCTTAGAGAAGAAAGGGACGTCATCATGCAGTTCTACCCATATCCTAAACCAGCATCTGGCCCCGGTAATGAAAACATTTGCCCACCTTGAGCTACAGACTGGCTTTTCCTGCTAGGTCTTGAATGGAGGATAGTGCAAAGCCACACTGCTGTGGGAGCTGAGCCAAGGAGTTTCTGCTACTCATTGCCTGCTGTTTCTCCAGTGCAGGCAGGATCAAGCCCTAGCCCCAGTGGAAGAAAGGCAGTGAGGCTGCTCTTATGGTAGGTCTTACCCAATCGCACCAGGAAGAAGAGCAGCTTCTGTGTAATCAGCCAAGCCAGAGGCTCTCCCACGAGCAGTCAGGCTATTTGCCAAGTTTTTTCCCTTGGTGTTTTATTCCGCCTGTGACCGCATCTCAATTGTCATTTGAAAGCAAAGCCATGCAGTCCTTCTTCTTGGAGAGAGCCTACTCCTGCAATGTCCCACTGTACTGCCTGCTTGCTGCTGCTGAAAGCCCTCCCTGCCTCAGGGAGTTAGCAACAGCCGTGCCAAAGCTTTGCCAGTGACCACTTGCATGCTAACTATTGCCTGCAGCTGCATCAAGAATCAACTGCTCGCTTGGGGATGAAACACCATTGTCAAGTTAAAGTAGCCCCTACTCAGTCCCCAAATCCACACAGAGGAAATCATGAGGGGCGGCTTGGCCATGGTGTGTGCCTGTGGTGTGTGCTTCCATTTGCTAGTGTGACAATAGTCCTGACAAGGCTTTGAAACACATGCTTTGGGAACAGCGAGGGGGGAGGCATTCATACTTTTGCTGCTCCTGCACTTTTTCAGTCGAGAAAGATTTCACCACAACAGAGCAGGAGAAAGCACTGGTTCTTCCAAGCACTTTTACAATGCTTTTATGTGATTCTTAGGGAGAAGAGGACTCTTCTCCTTACTTGACCCCATTGCATTTCATTTGACTTCACTGATGAGCGCAAGGAGCTGCTCTTATGAGCTGGCAAGTGTCTCCCTGCTGCCGCCTGAAAATCTCCACAGGTGCCTTCACCTTCCTCCCCATCACTCCTCCACCTGTCCGAGGGGACAAGAGGCAGGTGGGCAGGGAAGTGGAAGTGACTGAGGAAGTGAGAAGAAGCACACAGAAAGCCAAGCTAAAGGAGGCAGAGCTGGAAGCCTGTCATGGGAAAGGGGAAGGAATATGGAGGCAGAAATATGAGGGGCAAACAGACGGGCTTTGAGAAAGGACAAAGGTAGAAATAAGAAATGATCCTTCCTAGTCTGCAGATTCCCCAGGCCAGGCACTTTACCTGCCTCCGTGACTATCTGCTGTCCTGCTCAGGTACTTTGAGTTACTGCTGTGTCACACAGACTTCTGAGCAAGGAGGTAGGAGCCAGGGCGCTGAGGCTGAGGGGTGCAGCGGTAGCTGGTAGCTCCTCTTTGCTAGGGGAAGGGTGATACACAGGTATTAAGCGCAGTCCTTTGCATTGCTTGATCTATTGAGAGCTTTCTCTCAGGTAAAACCTGTTGCCTACGTCTAAGGTATGGAAAGACACCATAAGTGGGTCCTGTGGAAAGAGAGATTAAAAATTATATAGGAAAGGAAAATACACATCAAAAAAATGAGATAATGCCTGCCACAGAACACCTTAAAACACCTGCGCCATTGTTCCAGTGCTGAGCTGCTACTTTGAGGAGGGTTTCATGACCTTTACTGATCATAGTCTTCCCAGTCAGTCCTCTTCCCAAATTCCTGTATGTGCTCCTGCTCTGTATTCAACAATCTGAATGAGTGAATGAGGAAATAGTTCACATGCAGCATGAAATGCTAAAAACAAGCTTTCATAAATGGATTCCAGTCTATAACTGTCCAATTAAGAAATGCAGCAGCTTTACAAATCAAGTAATACTAGACTTGAGTAAGCCAAGCGATCGAAGGTACAGCCAAGCCATAGTGAAACAAGCCAAAAAATCGGACATCAGCCAACAAAGCTGACTAAATACATGGAGTATGAAAAAGAAAATACATAATAGATATGTGAGGTCACTGTGGCCGCCAGGAAATGGTGCCAAAATATCCTTGCTGGCTTGACTTCCCTTGGCTTAGACCTACATGCGGATGCTGAGCTGAGCCCAAACTAGACACCAAGCATAAGCCTGGCCTGCTCCTTTATCCGCTCAACAGCTCATCCTTGAGAGGCTTCCTGAGCTGTTTTTGTCATGGAGATTTGCTTATCCATAGGGAAAAAAGCTGAAAAGTCTGTTCTGATCTCCCCTCATTGCCCCTGAAATGAGGCCACCTTTCAAGGTTTCATCAGGATCACATCCACTGATGTTGTAACAGTAATTTCTGTTTCTGATTTTTCAGCTGTGATCTGATTCCTGAGAGCTAGAGCTACTGAAAGCAGACAGATCTGCCTTTTTCGTTTGTAGTCCTTTCTTCCCTGCACAAAATGTCATAGGTTTTGAGAGGCGTTGAATGTATGGTGACTGTTTCCACAGGCTGAATGTACTCCAAATGTCGTGTGGAGGCAAAAGCATTTTATTAGTGTTTTTAATTTCTTTAATGAGATTCTTCACCAAACTCTTTATATGGCAGTACATTAGTTTTCTATGAGGTATTTTGTTCAAGTATTTATGTATTAGGGCATGTGTTTGCATTTCCGTCCAAGCAGGGAAAGGGATCCCCTGTAGGATCAACCTGCACTGAAAGGCAATAACTAGATGCCACTCTCTGAGAATTTGGGTCAAGTACTGAGGGCACAGCCAGGGTATTTTATTACTGTAGACAAAACTATTGACCAGATGCTTTACTGTGAATACCAACAAGTAAAGAGATCTCAACAGTAAAGCTGAAAAGCAACAGTAAAATATGTCAACTTTTGATATTTGCCTGTCTCTGGAGTACCTCAGCTGCCTGTTCCTTATGCTTACAATGCCTATTGGCATGAGAGGCTAATGACATAAAAACAGATAAGAAGAGTAAAAAAAAAAAATCTGAATCAGCAGTAGAAAGCTCTATGGATTCTCTCCATTGCCACCAGCAGGTTTTGGACCAAAGCTTTCCTGAATCAGAAATTAGTGAGAGATATAATGTTTGGCTCAGAATACACACTTCAGATGCCTCAAAAAAGAAGGGCATTCAGATTTGATGCTGATATGCAAAACAAATGTTAAAATTATTAGGATTACTTACGTGATAATAGTTTTTCTTCAGGGCAAAATGGTAATTTGAAGAAACAAGAACCATGACTGATCTTTTGGTTTGTAATTACTTTTATAGATACACAATTGCATGCTTGGCTCTGGCAATTGAAATTGTTTTATTTGCTTTTCTTTGTGCATGTTGCCTGTAATTACCGCATCTGGGCACAGAAGGCTCTGTGTTGTTGTTTTGTAAGACCAAAAGGACGAGGGGGCCTGTGGTTTAGTTGCTGGATAATTTCAAAGAGATTTTGAATACAAGAAAATTCCTAAGGAATTGCCTGCTTTGTTGAGTTTCTTTTATTATATTTCTTCTCTCTTTTTTTTTTTTTTTTTTTTTTTAGTGTTCTTAAGGGTGTGGGGTGGGAGGAGAGATGGCAAGAGCGTATTGGCTTTTTTACTACTCACAGAGGAGTTCAAGCATTTCTCTGCCTGCTCTAAGTATTGTGGAATGTTGCTAACAATTGTGAATAATTTTAAGCTTATTTTGCAATGTGCTTGAGCTGCACAACTGAAATCAGGGGTTGTTTTGCTATTGTCATGAATGGATGAAAGCTGAGATCTGAAACAAAAATGTGATGCTGAAGTGTACTTCCCCTTCAGTCACATGTAGGCCTTTCTTAGTCCTGCAGACAAATTCAGTGGTACCCTCCTCTGATTTCTGGAAAACAAAGGGTTGGATGGAAAGAACTGGTCAAAACCAGTTGGTTTTGATGAGGATTGTAATGAGGATTACGATCAAGGATGGACAATTCAGCATGATGGTGCCATATTTTCACTTCCCCTTGGCTTATTTTGAACGTTCAGAGAACAGGGGATTTTGTTCTGTGATCTGGCTCTGCACAAAATACTCATAGCATGTAGTAAATATGTCCACTGGCATATTTACTCATAAATTTTGATTTTTAATTTTCTAATTGGAAAGGTCCCTTTATAGCATTCTGGCATAGTAAAACAACTCCAACACAGACATAATTTTCAAAGACTCCTGACTGATGTCTGGACTTTTATCACATTTATACACACACATACTTGTATATAAGAGAAATGCTGTGGACTACAACCTTGCCCATTTGGCAGAAGAGAGCTCTCCTCCATAAAAACAGCTCGTGTGTGCTGTTCTCAGACAGCGGAATAAACTCCCCCTGAAACTGAGGTCCTGCACAGACTTAGCACTCTCTGCCTGCCTGCTTCGAGTGCAAAGCTACTTCTTTGACCTTGTCACCCGTAGAATAAATATATATCAACATACTTAACAACAATTCAAAATAATCCCTACCAAAAAAAAGACACTTCACTGCTCACGTCTCTCTTCCCTGGGGAATGGTGGGCAAACGGACAGTATGGGCCAGACGTTAGTCGCATGGGAAGCTTTCAGAAACTGCTCAGACGCTATGGTGAAGACAGCAGTACAGGAACGCGAACACAACAGGGGAAAGATCCCTGGTTGCTGCTTGCCAACGCTAAGCAAAACTTTTTGGTCAGGACCTAGGCCTTTCTTTGCCAGAATCTCCCTTTTAAGACGCTGGTAATTTTTGGTTACATACTGCATTATCTAATATATCCCACCTTTCCTTTGGCTTTCCAGGGACAAATGGGATATAAATGAGGTCAAGGGCTTCCCCCAAGTCTTCTCTTGTGGGCTGTAAGAATCTGGTTCCAGAACTGCATTGAACTAATTCAGACATGAACTTCATTAGCGTAGCTATTAGTCATGAGCAATTCCATTGAATCAGTCGTGGTTCTTGTTTCTTCAAGAAATTTTTTGCTACAGAAGAATTTGTGATCTTCACCTAGATCTTGATGTGTGTTTGTAGGGACACCACACATAATGGGAGCAAGGAAAGCGAGATGTACAACCTAGAGATATTATACTTCCATTTTCCCCCTGTGCTTTTTCTGTCCTGATATTTTCTCGGTCTAGAGGATTTCCAGGAGCATCCAGAAAGTTCTGAGGAGACACTTGATAGCCTTAGGACAACAGAGAGAAAGAAGAGATAAAGGCAAATGGAATGCAACCACAGACTACTTCTCCCCGAAGGTGCCTCTCTGGGCGTGCTGGTGGGTGGCAGGTGGAGAGCCCCAGGCAGACGGAGCCGGGTGGAGCAGGGGATGAGCGGGGCTGGGGTGCCAGCCTTCTTCCCGGCCAGAGACAGGGGAAGCGCCTCGAGGGAAAGGTGGGATTTTTCCCTGGGTTGTACCTCCGTAGTATCTGGCTCTGTGTTATCAGTGAAGCTTCAAATAGCTTATCTTTTGCCCGCATGTGTATGTGTTTCTCCCTCTTGCCAGCCCAACGTTTCTTCATCTGAAAGCGTGAAAAATAATCCCCTGAGTAGATACGGATAAAATAAAAGCATACTAAAATCCCCAAATATTCGGGGAAAGATTTTATCTTTTGTTACGTGGAAAGATGTCTGCAGTCTGGCTTCAATAAAGGAATAACTTAAAAGGCAGAAAAATAAGCAGCAGAACATCAGCTCTCACTTCAGTGTGTAAACTTTGGAAAGGCCACCTGTCAGATCCCTGGTGGAAAGCAGCATTTTGTTTGGCATCTGGCTGATTGCCACGATGAAATGTTGAAGTGTTTGGAAACTTGTGGGACTTTCTTCAAAAGGCACACTTCCCCTCCCCCTTTCTCTAAATAATTAAATCTTAAATGTTCTGGCTTGCAGTTAAGAAAAGATAAAACACAACGGCAGGATTCTTTCAAACACACTAGCTAATAATGCGGGGGCCTTTCATGCTATTTATTTTAGCTTTCCCCACATGAAATACAAAAGAAATTGCCTCAGTGTCACCTTAACTTTTCATCCCAGGCAGTCACTGATTCTGATCTCAGTAACAGTGAAGTAAATCTGAAGTAACTCCGCTGAAATGTGACCTAGTTGCAGAGTGCTGCGTTCTTATTCCAGTGTAAAATTGGCGTATGAACGCAATTGTGATCTTATTAGTCTTACCCCGTCACAACGCATATCAGTCACTGACGCTACTCCAGATTTCGGTGACTCACACAAGCTACTCCCGATTTAGGCAGTGTGACTGAAAGCCAAATGAGACCCACAATTGTCAGCTGGGTGACGTCTTGTCTTGTGAAAAGATAAGAATTTCACTTGAAGACTGTTTGATGGCAGGCCTATTTTGCTCTGATCAGTCATTTTGACTGTTTTCCCTAGCATTACGTTGTGTTTCAGGGTCCTGTTGGAAGCGAGTTGCTTCATGATTCCAGCACTTTTAGGAATGCAAAGCTCCAGATTAACACCATCTGTTATTTGAAGATAAAAGCAAAGACACTGATATTAGTGGCTAGTTCTCTTTGTAACTGCTGTTCTTTTAAGTAGCAGACACTACGAAGCTCCTCTTGCCCAAGTAGATAAGCATAGGGCTGCCAGCAAAGATAGGTGCACTCTTGAGAAGCTGGACCCAAATTTTGTTAGTTATTTGTGCTATAAAAAATATCTGGGTTTTATTCCCCTAAGTTTCTCACTGGCTTTACTGCTCATGGGCACTAGGGGAATGGAAGGCCTGGAATCACCTTCATCCATGATGCACATATTGGGCTGCCAACGTACAGCCTTCTCCATGGTGTCCCTCTAACATGCCCTGAATCTTCCCTAGGAGTGAAGCATGAGAAATCAGTCTGCAATGTCACTGCCAAAATGGAGATGGCACAGCAGAGCCCACAGAGAAAACAGTGTGCTGCTGAAATGCTCCCCCCTATTTTCCAACATATGTTATGCGTACCAGGTAAGAGAGTGAGTGCTGTTCCTTCTGGGGATCTAATGCTTCGTCTTGCATATGTGAGTTGGAAGAGTGCAGGGACAAGTCAGAAGGTCGGTGATCTCGTCCTGCACGCTGGCTGGTAAGGCTAAAGAGGGAAATGAATTTGCTCCAGGTATAGGAGCATGGCCAGAACCAGGAACAAGGCTGTAATTCTCCAGCTGTCCCTGCACAGGTCTGGCAGCGTTTTGGCCTGAACTCAGAAAGAGCCTGCCAAAGGCTTCCAGACAATGCCCAGCTACAGCTGGGAATTAGCACAGGACGAGGACCACTCCCAAAAGGCATTTTGGGTGCAACCACACTGTTTGGAGAGTAAGGCAATTTAGCTTACACTACATGTGGGCTGTGCCGTGCCAGTTGGCCTCAGGGCAAAGAGTGGTCCTTGAGCAGAGATGGCTCATTTAATTTGCCACCACACTCAAGGCAGATTGAGTGGCTCTGATTTACCCTTGGAGGAGCCCAGCACCTAATGACTTGAGCCTTGTGACAGGGTCACTTTTGAGCTGCGTGGTCTATTTCCTGTTGGCTGCCATGAGGTACGAGTCAGGCTCAGCTGCCATTATCCCTTGACTTCGGCACAAAATAGTTTAACAACAATACCAGTTTTATTTGAGATGCGGGCAGTTGAAGTTACAGGTAATCAAATGGTGATCACCAAATTCAGCTTGCAGGATTGGGTGATGTCTTTACTGATACTTGTTGAACTTAATCCAGGAATCCTGCGGTCCCATATCTACCTCTGTCACACATCTTCTGATGAAAATGTTTTTTAATCTTTTAATACCAAGTCTTGAATGTTTTTTCTGTGTTTTTAGTGAGCGCATTAGTTTAAGGAGGAGCTTTGTCCAAATAAGAAGTGAGAAAGTCCTCCAGGACATGACTGGTCCTTAATATTTCACAACTAGTGACACTGCAATTATTTTAAACAAAAGCAGGATATTTCATTGCTCCAACATGATTTTAAATCTTTTTGCATGAAAAAAAATCAGAACAAGAAAGGTGTTGATCTATTCATCACAAACTGTCTTGTCCTGATGTATTACAAAATAGAAAAAATACTGGGATACAGAAAACATTGGAAAACTTTTCACTTTAGGATGATCTCTTGCCAAGTACTGGAATCCTTATTTAGGCAAACATAGTGAACTTCATTAAGTTAGGCCTGCAAAGATTCATCTAAAATTTCCTAAATAAGTGCCCAAATGGCTCCTAAGTGGAACTAAATGCCAGGTAGTTGCTGGTCACAATGCCTCATGTCCCCTCCCACTGATTTGAACAGGATCTCTGCTCCCTGGTTTTGTTTTAATCCCGCATGGGAGGGAAGTTGCTTCCCCATCAACCACATCAACCTACTTTCCACCTTTTACCATCCCCTATGTTCCCCTCAGACCTGCAAGGGTAAGGAGACATCCCAATCTCCCATAGCTAGTCTTCAGGGGAATTGTACTGCAACCATGTTGGATGGAAAGCTGACGACAGTTTAAAGGACTTCTTCCCAGTTTAGGATTTGGAGACAAGCCCTGTGGCATAGCCCCTGGAGAGAAAGCCTGTCCCTCGGTGGAAAAAAAAAAAAACACACAAAAACTCCTAAGAAGCTGTGTGAGGGTATTTTCTCACAAAGATTTCCTTCTCCAGAGCCCCTTCCTGTGGGTTTAAACGACAGTGGGGATAGTTCAGACCACTGTAAATGTTGATACAATTGAAGGAAAACAGGAATCTAGTTTGCCCTTTCCTGTCAAGGAGTCATTTCTTCACTCTGAAAGTGATGACTGAGCCCTGATCCAAAGAAATCCTGAATGCTCAGCAACTCATGTTAAGGAGCAAAACAAAAAGCAAAATCCCTCTTTTATTCTGCCATGGCATTTTGGTAACTTTTCAACATGTTGTCATCTGGTGGCAACAAAGACCTCATATCTCCTTTCAAAAGCCTTCCTTTTGACCTTGTACTAATTAGAGTACATGTAAAAACAATTGCAAATTAAAATGCAGCATAATCTCTGTGTTAGCTAAGGCAGACATTTCTAAAAATAATGAGGAATGGTACAAAGAAATATCAAGACAACAGCTTTGCGTAAGCTTCTTGTGATTTGTAGGTGCCTGTGGTTAGTCTGCAAACTTGCACGTATTTTCTGACCTTTACAAGGTCATGCTTTGCTAAGATCGCTAGTCACGTGTCTAAAAAAGTAATATGTTGACTTTTTTTACAAAGCAAGTATGGGATATGTATAACTCCAGGACACGTTTTCATCCCCATGGCACAGTGATGTATACATACCAGGATGTACTACTTGAAGACGATACTTAAGAATCATACATGGACCTGCTGGAATTTGTATTTGAGAGAGTGTGCACATCACAAATAAGAGGGGGTGATGTAACAAATATTTGGGGATTTCCTTGGGGGTTGCATAATACTGTGTCCTCTTGAGGTTCAGTGAGGAGACCTCTAGCTCTCCACCTCATTGATTGAGCATGTAAGAGAGGTAAGCGCCTAATTCCTATTCAGATTTATGGGAACTTGATGGTCACAGGTAGTTTTGTTCACTCTGTCAAGATTGCTACAGCGACAGCACAAGTGTACTCAGGTCCCAGCTGTTTCTTGAAGGATAAGAGAGAAAATTCCTTGAGGCAAAACCTGTTTCAGTTATGCATGTGTCTCTCCTTGTTTCTCGCTACTGTGACATGTCGTTTTCATGGTTTCATTCTCACAACGTCCCTATGGAATAGGGTGGTGCTATCTAACTTCTGTTCATTTCAGTGAGCAGCTGAGATATACTTTTGACCAAGAACGGAGCCTGAGCAGCCTACGCTGTAACTCAGTAAGCCTGTGGGTGTGACAGGAATTTGTCTTCACCTTATGCTTCCTTTCTAAATTATTAAGTTAGGATAGCAAGATGTCTGTTCTTAACCAGGAAAGACTACAATGGCGAAGCAAACAAAGATCCAGATCCAAAGAGGTACCTAGTACTTCACCAGTTTGGGGCAGCGGGAGTTAATAGGAGCTGTGAGAGCTCAGCACTTCCCAGGACTGTACTTTCACTTAGAGACAGACACTTGTCTCATTCACCTATCCCACCCCTCTGGCCTATGTTTCTATCTGATAAAGATGTAGCTAGTTATGTGAGAGGGACCCGGGGAAGTACGGAGCCTGGAAGCAGGTGATGGTCCCTGAACCAATTCATCTGGCCTTGCTTGCCTGGAGCCCGCTCTGCATGGTCTGAGGGCCAAAAATCAGTTGTTAGAGTAGCAAAAATGTGCTTGTCTCTTTTCCTGAGCCACCTGGGGATTTGCTGATGGACTACTTAGGAGCAAGCAGGAAAACACAGCTCATCTATGCTTTTACAGGTCAACAGCAGACATATACGTGTAGTAAGGGATCGGCAACGCTACAAGATTCCCTTTTCCTGCCAGTTCATGACCCATGTGAACAGAGAGGTTGAATATCTTTCATTTAATGCAGCAGGTGACATTAGAGGTATCTAGAAGCAACCTGAAGCATGATCACAAAGAAAAGCAATATTACCCTGAAGATGCAACTTACTGTTAACTTCCGTTGTATCACTTGGTATTAAGACTGGAATCAGCCCATCTCAGATGCTTTAACTTCACAAACTCAAATTCACATACAGGTCAACATTTAAACATGGCAAAAAGGCAAGTTTTTCTGACCTCAACAGGTGAACAGCTTATGCCCAGAAGCACAACTGGTGAACCTCATCTTATTCTATTCTCATTGGCATAACTGCAGATGCTATTCTTATTCTCACAAGTATCTAACCCTTCTTTCAGTCTTACAAAGCCACTTGCTTCCATAGTATCCTGCAGCAGGATATTAGCTTGTACACTGGCACATTTTCTAGCAATCGGAGGTTTTGTCAGGTAAAAGTAAATAATTCCATGTGATCATTAGAAAGAAAACTGCTGTTCAGGTCTCTGTTGTATCCCCAGAAGTCACAACACAGCTATATGAAAACAGTATACAGATTTTTATTTAAAAAAAAAAAAGAGAGAAAAAACACTCACTGGAGGCACTTTTTACCCCGGGTGAGCTATCTATTTTAGCAGCTAAATGTGAACAAATGTATTAGGACAAATAATCAGACCATCAGCAACAGAAAACTGAATACAGACTTGAAAAGTTTGAAAAAGGAGCGCTCACTGTCGCAGCTCTATTGGGCAAACCTACCCTTGGTTCCCATCTGCGCATGGTGTTCTGAGCCAATTCGGCATCGTGGGGTGCAGAGTAACTGTTTCACCCTACAAATCTATTCCACCGTGCAGAGACGGGCGGTCGGGCACAGGAAACTCTGTGACCTTTCTACTGTCTGCTAAACAATTTGTTCTGTTGGTTGTTTCATGGAGAGACCAAATAGCTTTTTGGAGCTTTGCAAAGGGTGAAAACAGAAAGACCTTACCAGCAGTTACCCCCTGCTCAAACGCAGGGACTGCAGAAGACAGATTGGGGAAAGCAATACTTTTTTCCTGTCCTGGTGGGAAGCTTACTTAACTTGGCTGGTTGATGCTCAGGCTGTGAGAAGACTGCTCATGGTGCTCTATACCTTCTCTGGTGTTAGTCAATGATGAGATTATGTCTCCCAATGGGAACACAAGAAACATACCAGTTTCCCCAGCACCTGTCAGGCACCTTACAGCTGAACAGGATGCCAATGGAGAATGTCAGTGTGTCAAATGAGGCTGACCACATTCCACAAGACTTTTCTAGCCACCATGGATGGACAACCAGACTGTATGCACAGCCCAGCTCCATCATGGATTGTATATTTGTTTATACCAAAATTTGTTCAGTATTTTGACTTAAGGGAAAAGCAAACTTAAAGGATAAAGATTTTCAGGCATTGGTCTCCACTTCAGGTGGTCCAAATTGAGACACCCTTAGTAGATCATGCCATCAGTACAGGGAGAGAGGGAGAAACTGTAGTATAAATAAGGTGAACAGCACCCAAAAAGTGGCATTCAGTAACTAGACAGCCCTGGTGCAAAAAGATCAAAGTTTTAAAATAAAAGGTTTGCAAGGAAGACAGATAAACTCCAGGGAGAAACAGAGTGCCCAAGCTATCATTTTTTGTATTTTGCCTTTCTGACATAGTGCTGCCCTGAAATCTTTCTCTAGAAAATCACAGCAGGGAAACTTGCTTAGAATCTGAACTTTCCAGCCTTCATTCTTCACATCCAAAAGATACGGACACAGATATTTAAATGAATTTCTGTGGGTTTTTTTAGTAGAAATAAACACACTTTTTCATATTAAGTCTATGAGGAGAGGCTGAGGGAGCTGGGCATGTTTAGCTTGGAGAAGAGGAGGCTGAGGGGAGACCTCATTGCCCTCTACAACTACCTGGAAGGAGGTTGGAGAGAGGTGGGGGTTGGCCTCTTCTCCCAGGTGAATAATGACAGGACCAGAGGGAATGGTCTGAAGTTGCGGCAGGGGAGGTTTAGGTTAGATATTAGGAAGAATTACTTTACTGAAAGAGTGGTCAGGCACTGGAACAGCCTGCCCAGGGAGGTGGTTGAGTCACCATCCCTAGAGGTGTTTAAGAAACGTCTAGGTGTGGCACTTCAGGGCATGCTCTAGTGGCAGAGATTGTAGGTTGGTTGTTTGTGGGTTGATTTTTTTTGTTTTTTTTTTTTGGTGTGTGTATGGTTGGACTCGATGATCTCAAAGGTCCTTTCCAACCATGATGATTCTACGATTCTATCTTTGATCATGAAGGAAATCCTACAACTTTTTATTCAATATGGGATCCTGCTCAGTGTTAGAAGACACATATCCAAGCCAGCTGTCCCAAATGCATTCCCATCAGTGAAAATAATTCCATAATTTTGTCTCACTGATGACACAAGTCCTTTGCTAACCAATAGAAAATATATCACTTCTACAAAGCTGTTCCCTTAAGCTTCATCTTCTTCCCTTTTGTTTTACAGTTTTGATTCACAGATTCCTCATTCGTTTTCTTTCATTTAGCATTCTTCCATTACTCATGCTGAAACTGTAAAATGAAGGACCCAGTTACAGTACTAGATTCACAACTTTTTGTGTGTGTATGAATGGTATGTGTGTATAAAATGATAAATGAATATGTAAAGAGACAAAGTTAAACACAGCACCTACACTGGATTGCTTCTCCCCTGTGCAGTAATTTTCATTTGCATGTAGCTTTGCCAGGCTTGGTCTGCAAGGGCTGAAGTTTGCTTGAAGAACTTTAAATTACATCTTTCTGAACTCTGAAGTGCTTGATATTGCAATTTATTTTTTTTCAACAGACGTTTTTGTTTGTTTGTTTTTGTAATATGACAAGCCTTTTCTGTGAAAGGTAGTTCAACATTTATATTATAATAACATCTGGAAGCTCAGAGCTAAAATTTAAATGCTGTTGGGCCTAATTGCACTAACTGCTGTATAAACATACAATAAATGTCCTTGTCCCAAACCTACAAGATGAGACAAATACAAACAGATGGGTAAGATAAAAAAAGAAACATTGAATAGGATATTCCCAATTCATAGAAGTCAGTGCTCAAAACTCTTCGTTCACTTGGCTGTAATTCAGCAGATAGCAGATGCTTAGGGGAAGAATATAAGAATAGTGCAATTATAAAATGGCCTTTCCACTGTTTTACCTCTCAGCTTCCAATAGTAACTTGTTTAGGGGCTCCTTGAGCCAGAAGTTGTATCTACATTGTTGTGTTTAGCCATGCTGTATGAGCTGTTTTTTGGTGAATTTGTCTTAATTACTTTCGAAAAGTAATTCTGGGCTCCAGAGCATCCTGTGGCAATGAGTTCCACATTTTAATTATTTGCAGGAAAAGTATTTCCTTTTGTTTGCTTTAAACCGCTTGCCGCATAATTTCATTAGTTGCCAATAAATTCTTTCACTTAATTGTTCCCTATTTACTTTCTCCGAACCCAGTCACTTAGTATCATGAGATCCTTCTACAACTCTTTGCTGTCTGCTTTAGTTTTGGCTAGCCTGAATAATTCTGTATCATTTACTAACTTCATCACCTCACTCTTCAGTCCCTTCCCAATTCATTTAATGAACTGCATGAGTCAGTACAGCTCCCTTGGGCCTTACTGGTAACCTCTTTCAATTGGAAAAGCCAACCATTTATTCTTACCCTTTATTTTCTAAAAAATTAATAATCCATGTGACCACTCCTGTGACAGCTTAGTTCCTTTAAGCATCTCTGTTGAGAGATGTCAAATGCTTGCTGATAAAATCACTATATCAATTGAATCAATGTTACTTACAAGTTCAGTGACTGGATCAAAGAACTGTAATAGATTTACAAGGTAATACTTTTCCTCTAAAAGACTTTAGTCTCCTCTTCAAGTATTTCCTAGATACATCACATTTATCCATATATGCACTAACTCTGTTCTTTTTAAATTTTCCATTGTATTTATCACCTTATATTTCTCTCGCTCTCGGGCTGATTTAAGCAATATATCATGGACCACAGTTCGTTCACAGCCTTCACAGGGAGTTCCTCTGGAGCACTTAGGTAAATACCACATGGTCCTGATTAACAGTTATTGTGTGGTTTACATTTTCTTCTAGGCACAAAAGTCCTTGTATCAACACTTCAGTTTGAGATAAATCTTCAGACTATTTCTCTGTAAAGAATGGTCCTGGTATGAGAAACTCCATAAACTTTTCTGCAGTGAACAGTGAAGCCTTGGCGTCAACTTTAGGTTTTCTGCTCTAGTCTGATCTTTCTTGAGTATGCCTTTTACACAGAGATCATTTTTCAGGCTCACCAATTCTCTGGCATGTTTCCCGCTTTTGATGTTTGAATAAGTTTCTGTTATTAGTTTTAATACCTTTGGTAAACTGCATGCCTTGTATTGGTCTTCCTTATTACGGCCTAATGTTTATCTTGCCAATGTTTATTCTCTCTTCCATTTTCCTCTTAAACATAACTCCCGGTTTTGAAAAATACACTTTTACTCCTGAGAGCTTTCTTTTCTTTGTTTTTTAGCTGCATTGCTTTCTTTATATTTTGACTGAACGTTTTTAACTGGTATAAAACATTTAGTCCTCTAGGGGCACGGCTTCCCATGGCAGGGGGGTTGGAACTAGACGATCTTTAAGGTCCCTTCCAACCCAAACTATTCTATGATTCTAACAAAGTGCCCTTAAACTGTCTTCTTACTCCCATTATCTCAAGTGTTTTACTCCGTTAGTTGTTCCACCTGATTAGCTTTGTCTCATCTTTTACTGACTTTTCGGAGATCCACTGCTAATGGTCTGCATTTTTGTGGGGGTGGAGAGGAGGGGTATTTTTTTGGCTAGCATTTTCCGTCTAAGAAGAACATGGATTTTCATCACATTATGATCCTTGACCCAGAATGTTTCTGAATTAAAACATTGTAAACCAGCTCCTGCTTACTCCTCAGGCCTAAACCATGAGCTGCTTCTCTTCTTTCGAGCTTTCGTTATTTTTTCACTATTCATAATTTAGATCAGTCTTCCCTTGTGGGAGGTCTTTACCTTGTCTGCTGTAGGGTCACTGAAATTTCCAGTTATTATTGTATTTTCACCCTGATAGCTTCTCAAACCTCCAACAATTGGTTGATTGCAGTTTCTTGGATCCTGAACATGTCTTTTCCTACAGCTTATGCTTTCCAGGTACTAGGGAGCATGAGCTGTCTACCCTTGTCTAGTGTATTTTCACGCTCATTATATTCAGCATAGCTTTGGGAAAAGAATGGTCTTTGTGTTCACCCTACAACTGTGTCTCCAAACACAGTAGGAACCTTATTCCATGGGTTCTGATATCCTGCCTTTAACAATGTGCAATGCAGAAATGCAGGCTCCCAGAAAAATGAGAAGCCCTGTGCAGTACTTCAGAGGAAGAATTCTTCCTAAAGCTCTCCATATACTGCCACATGATCAGAGCCAAATTACTGTAGATTTCTACATGAATACTGGAACTGATGAATTTTTTCAATGTCTTTGTGCCAGAATAGTTTTTATGAATGTATCCAGGAAACATTCCAAAGCAGATTATAACAATCTGAAAGAAGGACAGCTTTCGATATAAGACTTTTGGCAATGGACCTTTAAACTTAAAAATAGCAACGGCCAAGCCTACAGGTCTTAAATTATCATTTTGTTGTTGCACCTGAACCTTGAATCTGTGGTAAGACTTCATGTTAGATTTATACAGGGAGGGCACATCCTTTGAAAAGATTATCAACAGTAGATATCTCATGGATTGAGTAACTTCTTTGTGTGAACAGCATTGACTCACATGGTTTTTGCCACATTTCATCTATCTGTCCCAGTGTCATAGTTAGAGATGAAGGGAGCAAATTTAAAACAGGAAAAAATACAAGCTTAGGAAAGTGGCGAGAAAAATATTTCAGGACACTGTTTCTAAATGTAATAGAAATGAAGTTTCTTCACATATGTGGCTCTAAACTACTACTGATCTTAATGGGGAACATCAAACAAAAGTATTTTATTGACTGTTAAATGGAAAGCAAATGTACCATCTTAAGGAATTATTTTTACCATCTGGTATCAGCTGTAATGTTATGTTCTCCCCTCTCCCCTCTATGCATATAGTAAACTGTATCTAGCTCTTTACTTTTTAATCTTGTTTAATGCCAGAAGGAAGTAAGTGCCAAAATGGCCTATTTCCATTGATGCCATTCATTCCTCCTAAATTCAGTTTTCCTTTCACGTACACAGCAATGACTGTACATCTCGGTTTTCTGTGGTTATTTTACATGGTCTCTGGGATGTATCTACACAGACTTTGGAGTGGAAAAGAGGGTGTGCGCAGTGCTAAACTGTGGAAGAGGGAGTGACAGAAAATGGTAAAGGATGAGGACGCTAAGATTAAAACAAAAGACTAGCTAGCCAATAAATGGATTTTTTTTCTTATATTCATAACCACTAAATTAACTTTTATGCTTTTATTTATAAACATTTTTAAATGTATCATCTAGTCTAAATGTTTTAAGTACTTTGATTTGCACTTTGTCTTGGCCTGGATTAAGAGCGATTTCAAGACTGATGAATAACAAATAATTTCTTAAGTAGGGAACACTAGACCACAGCTGTACATATCTGTTAGAAAAGCACTGGTCTGAGAAGCCCAAACGGATCCAGAGACAGACTCTGTCCTCAGATAAGAGGAGAGGCAGCATTGCTTTTTTGTTTTGGATTAGATTTTGTAGCTTGCATGACGCAATTTTACCCCTCTCTAATATTAGCAAAACGTAGGTTGCCTTCAGAAAACTGTACTTGGCTTACAGCTGCATTTTATGTACAGTGCCACCAAAGGATGCCACGCGCTCTCTGGCCCTAGGCTGAGACATAGCTACAGAGTCTGCCATAGGAGGTGGGTCTCTACAGTGTTTTCAGGAAGGATGTGCTCAGGCTGGTAGCAGTCTAGCTATGACAGGCTGACAGTCACTATAGCACGCAAAACGCACTTGAGAAATATGGTAAATCAAACCCGTGTTGTGCTCTCTCCTGCCGTTAGGCGTCTGGCTCCGAACCGCCTTCTGTGTAGTCACTGCTTGCTTGATACCAACATCTGAGCCAGGTTGTTTAAATCTAGTTCAAGTACTTGTGCATAAAAAGAGCAATGTAGAAGTATTCAGGAACTCTCATTACATTGAACAGACAAGCTATTTTATATTTTTAGTGGAGAGGAAAAAAACCCCCGCAGTCTAAAAAATATTTATATAGGACATTGCAATTATTGTTCAGAATTAATGAGTTTTATCCCCTCCTTTTGGCTTAAAGAACACAAAATCCCAATGAAAGGAAACAGATGTAGTTGTTTTAAGCATTTCCAAAGGAAACTGCAGTAAAGTCTGAAACATCACTGTATAAAAGCCTTGTGTGTCATGGAGATGTTCTGATATTGTTTTCATTTGCCAGCTGTGTGTAAAGAGGGAGTTATGTCTGTGGCCAATAGGTCTTCCCACATCAGAGCAGTAACAACAACAAAGCAACGGAAATATTAGGAAAACGCTAACTTTACCTTCAAATACACTTGATTTTCCTAAACAAGAAACATGGATTAGGAATCAGTTCAAAGGAAAATGGTCAGAATTTATAACGCTCTACTGAAAGAGACAATAATGGGAAGAAAGAGCATTAATAAAATGAACCAGTCTAAAGGGAGTGCGGCCAACAAATAAGATACCAGAATGTTACCTCCTGGCTCTCCTCCTTAGCTAGTGCTTGTCAATCTCTATCCTCCAAGAAAACCACCATCACTTTCAGTTGGTCTGAAGAGATACGGCATAATAAAATAGCAAGGAATATCTGGGACTGCAAATTGGGTGATTCAAATCCAGCTCCTGCCTCTGCCTTTTACTATTGGCGTTAAGTATTATTATTCGTGTTATGGTAACACCTAGAAATCACAACCCCAATGTAACAGACATTTCTACAGCAGACCCATAAAACTATAGTCTTTACCCTGGAAACACCTGCAGCCTGGTGATATGAGCTTCCTGTGCTTTGGTTTTCCTATCAGTCAAATGGGGAACTTCTGTTTGACCAGGATGTGTGTATGACTGGACTGTGGGTTTCCGATTGATGTTCTTTTTCACCTACTGCCCGCTGTGCTGGAAAAACAACTGTTTGAACACTGCAGTCCACAGATCGTAGGTCCCAGTTTTGCATTCAATACTACACATTGCAGTGATACGTTCAGACCTTACTACATATGGAGTCCAAGCTAGTGAACACGTTGGGAAAAAACCCAAATCAGAAGATCCAAGGGATCCAACTTCTTAAAATTCTATTAAATCACATCATTGCATGATAGGATGACACTTTAAATTACTGAAATTTTCAAATGGGAATGCAGTGGAAGTGACAAAATATCTCGTATGAGCTAAAAAAAAAATCATGCACAATGAATATAAAATAATGGCTAAGATCTGGAGTGGAAAAGATGATAGTTCCCTGTGAAAACCCTGTCTTTGGTTTGTATTTTCTTAACGTATTTCTCCGAGAGTGTATTTCCCCCGTCAGCTGAGATGCTGACACTGATAGTCGTGTCAGTAATTTAACTTCTCTTTGTTTATTCTGGTCACCTTTTGCATTTCAAAGGATTATCCTTCAATTTCCAAGAACTATGGTGTTTCCCTGACAGCTTGCAATTAAACCATGAAAATTTTAAAAAAACTCAGCCCAGAAAAACCTGAAGAAAGTTAAAAAAACACATAGTACCCTAATGAAAGAGTATACGGGAATAAACTTCTGGTGACCCAACAGAAAGAAAATATCAGAGAACAATAACCCTTTCAGGAGACAGATATTTCAGTAAGTACATATCCTGTTCAACAAATACCATCTACAGTGTTAATAAAACACAGGAAGGCTGTCAAAGCTTACCTGCTGGACCAGAACTCTAGAAAAGAGGAGTTTTGTTTTTCTACCAAGTGAGAATACAGTCCCCAGGTAAAGACAGGGGTGGGTTGTCGTGTTGCCATGTTCCGCGTGGCCACTAGTACCTAATGCAGCCACCACAGAGGAGGGGAGGGAGAAGGCAGCTCTCTTAAGTTCTTCACTCCCACCTCAATGCATCAACTCTTTTGTTGGGAGGTGACAGAGAACGGAGAAAATTCACTGTATTTGAGCAATCTGTATATGACCACGATCCACCAAAGAGCATCAGTCATGAAGGTATGGATACGCTGATATTTTCATGTGGTTTCATCAAACTGCAACTGTCTGTGAGAGTCAAGATGCTGAAAGAAGGAAAACAGACTGGCAGCCGTGGAAACGCAAAGTCCACCTGTCTGTGGGATACAGCAGCCTAGGCCATGGGAGCAAGCCCAACTGATTACTGGACACCTGTAAGGTAAATTTTGTAAGGATGCTTCTTATATGTAATAAGAAATCTTTATCACAGACAGTGCTCAGATCAGCCTGAGTAAAACATGAATGAGCATAAAGTTATGTTCACACTGCAGTGCTACATACAGTCATTTTGCCAGGCAGGTTCCTGTTAAGCTTATGGTTCCAAAACGGATATGCTCTCTGATCTGCTGGTGACATCCCGTGTATTTTCTGCGTTTGAACAGGATACTAGGATTTAAATGCACTTTATGCTTTAGTAACTAAAGCTCAGAACGGTCTATTGCACACGCTTGACTGCTGTCAATTCAGCAGATTAAAAATTTAAATATACAACAGAATACTTCCCTCCCCCAAACTGCACCAAAAATGTAGTTCATTTTAACTATGAGTATCTTGTTATGTATTTGCACTGAGAGTTCAGACGGCAAAAATTAGCACTTTTGCCTAGAAGTTCATCTCAACAGCAAAATGAATGGAAAAAACAAAGAGGGTGGAAGCTAAGCATCCCTCCCTGTTCTACACAGTCAAGACGCCATGGGTCAGTTTATCAACAAGAACCTGCTCTCTGCAGAATCCTACAGGAGCCACGGGGGAAGAACCTACATGAAAACAGTTACACAAAACAAGTGGATTTGCAGTAGCTTGTGCCGTATCTGCACAATGTTTCCCATCCTGCACCTATTCTGTTGTGCTGGCAGAAATGCAGCCAACGTCAGGGCGTCTGGTCCCACCTCTAAGGATGTACAGCTGAGAACAAGACACCATTGACTTAAGCCGCAGGAAGCAAAGGCTTGGAGTAATGAGCCTGTGCAGAACAGCTCTGCACAGCCCTGTTTTGACAATGTGTGTGTGTTTTTGGAGGGGGTGAGCATGCCAGAACGCAGCTAGAGAACAAAGGTACAGGGTAAGAGTCATCCTACATTCAAGGTCAAACTTTTTCAAAATCCTAAAATAAACAGGGGTTATCCTGTATTCGTGATCTTATTCTGCAACAAATGCAGTATTTATTCAGCTCTTTCCCTTTTCCAGCCTTTATGGCTGTTATTTCCAATTCTAGACAGAACAGCAATGCATCTTATATTTATTATCTACAATACAACTCAGTACATGGCATCTTAACACCATCGTTTTCTTCTTTTTTACCTGTAGCTTGCAATTCTGCATTTTGGATCTATACCTGCGTTACCACATCAACAGCATTACCACACAGCTGACCCTGAAAAGGCATCAGAAGATTCCCCTCTACAGTCTGCTTCACGTTCCCCATTTTAACCCTCTGTATCTTGAGTATGCCAGGCAGCCATCCTGGCCCAGTTCGTATGAAACTATTCTGCTGATTTGCAACATAATTAGGACCCACCATTCCAGCTTAACAGCAGCAGAGAACGTGCTGCCCTTCTGAGGCGTTATCAGCAGAAGCTCAGCAGAGTTGAGAACGCGCACCTTCAGGAAGGTGTTTCATTTTCAATTTAGTAACTTGTCATACACACGTTTTCTCCTTCCCCCCTCCAGTTTTAATAACTGAACAAAGTGTTTGAAAGGAATTCCAGAGGAAGAAACTTTTTTCAATTAAGACACCAGAGCTGAGTTCTTTTCCTACGGTGGACTTCCTAGGAGAAATTTGACCAGTGTTGTGAACATCTCCATTGACTCTCAGTAAAATTTAGAAAGCGAGAAGGCTATTGTGAGAACAAATCAATGAATCAATTCCTAGGTATTATGGGATTGAGACCACATAAATCCATAGAGCGAAAAATCTAGAGCCTGGAAAAAAGTGAGCAGACTATAAGAATAGACAGTGTCCTTCATACTGTCCCACCAATGTACTTCATTAGCAAGGACCAGGAGAAAACATTCAGAAATGAGAGGATAACTTGTCCCCAGGCCCATTAAATTCTTAGCCCCTGTTTAACAGGAGTGTCAAGGGAGGTCATGTTCTTTTTTTGGTGGAAAATATTCCTTAATATGGATAACCTTGACACAAGCTATTAACTTCACACAGGTCACAAATAATCCTGCAAGCTAAAACAGCTTGATCTTTACCACTTTGGTCTAAAACCACCTAGGGACTGTTGCCTTGGTCGAAGTCTTCAGTAAGCCTTATTTATCTGAGATAAGTTTGTGAGCAGACTCTGAGATTAATGAAAGACACAGAGATGTTCCAACAAAGACCTTGGAAGGACGACCCAGAATCTACACCGAAATAAGACATTAGAAACCTGCCCTCCTAAATATGGCCAGATGCATGAACTGGGCTGGGGCTAGTGCTGAGTGGTTTTATTTGGCTAGGCATAGAAGTATGATGTGTATATTGAAACTACAAGATATATAAGACAAACGAGAGAGGCAGAACTCTCTTCTACTTTTTCACATAAGCCCCAAAGAACAGACGCAGGCAAATCAAGGGGAATGAGCTTTTTCTAGCACAATGATAACAGCACTCTGTTGCAGTGCTTTTTAATCAGCTTAACAAACTTTCAAGATTTATCTTTTTTATATTCAAATTCAACCTTTTATCAAGGTTACTTAGATAAAAAAAAAATGAAGGCCGATCTCATTTCCACCAACTGAATTCCAAGTTGTTGTTTACAACAAATAACCCTGACCTTATCCTTCCAGATGGACGTTACTGGCCAGGGAAGAATATATATGGCAGACTGTCATACTCTGATCCTACGTCTCATTTCCCTGTATGCTTTCCAGGCAGGCTTCCTTTCCAAAGAAGGCTGTTGAAAGCATTTTTTAATAGGTAGAACGCAATTTTCTTTGCCTGTGGCCTCTGCAAGAATTTAAGATCTTAGTGGTATAGCTCTGTGAAAAGTGTCTTTCTCGTTGCTTGCATTTTATTTTTCACTAATCAGCATTTGCCTGTCAAATACAGCGTTGTAAGGGCAGTCAGCTGGCATTCCAAGTAGTGCTGACTGAAGAGTCTGGCAAAGCGGCAGCAGTACGGGAGAGAGCGCCAGCACCCAGGCAGAGACTTGGGCTTTCTGTGTTGATAGACTAGAAGTGACAACGGCCAAGCAGAGAGGACTGTTGTGAGGCAGAAGAGAAGCATGCTTGCCCCTAAGTGCCACTCCTGATATAGAAGATACATTTAAAAGGCTGTTTCCTTTTCCTTTTCATTATCTTATTTTATTGTTCTTCTGAAAGATGGCAAAGCTGTTAACGTCCTCACAAACCTAAAGCCAAATATCTATACCTCCTAAAAATCCCCAATCTTTAGCATATTAGCACTGGGCAGGTGGCTGTAAGGAAAACAGCCCAATGTGCAATATATGCACTTGCCTCTAGCTTCTCACAAAAGGGCCCGACAGCTGCACACGTACATACAGTGCATACAGCCAGGCACATCCAAGGAACACAAGAGCGTGACATCTGCTTCTAACATGTATAGGAGGGATATTTGTATAAGAAACCTGAATGAGCTGCAATCCCCAATATGAAACCTTAATAAGACTTAATTCTACTGAGAGTGGCTGAATTTCAAAGTTGTACAAAAGGCAAGCAAAATGCAAGCACATCACTTAAACCAAGTCCTTAAAATATATGTGTCCTGAAGCCTTGTATAAGAAGATTTAAGGAGTATATAAACCCCATTTTGGCATAAATGCCATTTCACATCTGGAGAGACCAGAATATCTCCAGCTCTTTGATTCAATCTGTTCACAGCTACAAGGGATAAACTGTATATGAAGGCTGCCTTTGAAGATTGAAAGGCTGCTAAAAGTGAACTCTCTTTGGTATCTGTGCTAAGTATCTCTGTATCAGTATCTTTCCTGAGAAAAACTCTACTGGGTATTTCGGCTAGAATTTGGCTTTGAGCATGTATGCTGATTCCACCAGGTACTGATTCATGACAATACATTGACAAGTATAAGCATGTCGCATGTATCCCACTCTCAGGACTTTGTAACAGGAAACTAGTAAGTCCATAAAATCCCAACAGTTATAGACAGAGAAGAAAAGGACATGCTGTTTAATGTCTCTTCCAGGAGAAGCACCAGGGGAATCAAATAAAGCTACTAAAATCCAGGCTCAAAATAAACCAGTAGTTCTATTACACCAGGCAGATGAGCTGTGGAACACCTCTTCAAAAGATATTGTAGAGGCTGAAACCTTTAATGGATGGAAGGGAAGACTGGACAAGCTCAAGAAAAAGAAACCCATCAAGGCTTACAAAATATACAAAAACTAAATCCTGCTTAGGATGTCTCCAAACCAAAAATGTTTGGAAGACCGGAGAGTGCAAGGGAAAGTATCATACATGCTTGCCTTGCTACATCATTTTCTAGGTATTTTGGGTACTGTTGAAGAGTAGAAGACTGGAGGAGACGGTTCTACTGTCTAACCGGATGTGACCTTGCTTAGCTTCTGATAATCCTCCTCAGCCTCAGATTTGTCAAGCATGACTGACTTCAAAGCAAGCAACCTTTTATTTTTGTAATGTAAGAAAAATGAATAAGTATTTGAGTCACAATGTAACATTAAAGAGTCACTGAAAAAGGTAAAGACCTCAAAGAGAAATTATAATGCAAAACCTGTGAGATTTTTTTCCCTGCTTGCCTTATTATAAGGGATATAAAGGGTTTTTTTCAGCTAAAAATAAAAAAGACTCACAGATTGCCTCTAAAATGGAACTGATTTAACAAACTGCAGTGTCAATTGCTCCAACTGAACACACAGGAAAATAAGAGATTGACTGTTTTTGTTGCTGTTACATCTAAGAAATAGGTATTTGTAGCAATGGCAGATGAAAAATTTCCAGATGGATATGTGATTTCCAAGCTGCTTGTGAAGGTAGAGGAGCACCGTGACCTAACAGAAGGTTGCAGAACCAGCATGAATGTGACTGATCTGCTAGAGGCAGAAAAATCTTTAATATCTCTTCAAAAGTACCTGTATATCATCTAATCAAGCCTCTACGAGAATAGCCTTTCTTCTATTTTCCTCCTTAAGAATGTTCCTTCTCAAGAATTGTGCTGGCATCTACCACGGCTTCTGTTGCTTGCCCAGACTTCCCTCTAGCTAAACCTGCATTATTTTCCCACTAGCTGAAAAAAGATTCTTCTCTGATTCCCATCCCCTCAGGATAGCTGAAGTGAGCAGAATCCAGTAGTGACAGAAAATTCATGATGCAGGCTGAATATCCTTTAAAAATTCCTACTAAACCTTGAGTTAAAGAGATTTCCTGTCTGTGTTACATCACAAATGTGTTACTTCCCATCGTCTTCCTCTCTGGAGGAACACAGCAAGCATCAAATGATGGAATGGAAGAAGGCAATCCTTACTACAGTGTTTTCACTGTTTGCCTCTTTTTTTTTACAAGCTGAGATTAATATGCTGTGGAGAGATTAGAATGCCAAGATATTTGTGGTTCATCAAAATGGAAGCACCGAGTGGGAGATTTGCTATATAAATGTGTCTGCGGGCCAGATTTGCTCAGCAAACCCACAGCTGTACTGCAGTAACACAGTCATTTGCTTTATATCTTTCTGAAGAGTCACGTGAAGAAAATATAGGGTCTCTTCCAGTATGTATATACAACAATCAATCTGGACTACTTTAACAGCATTTACAATAAACATTTAAGAGGGAAAACCTGGTCTCGAGCCAACATTTTTCCCAGTAATCCTAATGAAAGACCAGATGATGATCTGAATTAAGATTTAACCCAGAGCCTTGATCCAAACTTTACTGAAGTAGGAGGATATTTTCATCCAAACTTAGGTCAGAAGTTTGCAGATTGTGACCTGTTTCTGCAATGAGCCAAATTCACACATTCAAGGAGCAACAACCTTTTCAGAAATTCCAATTTCAAAGCTTGGGTCAGTCTCAGACACTGCTTGCAGGTCCATCACTCCCTGGCTACTCCGTACATGTGTAAGTGTGGCTGGCATTATATTTATAACACTGCTTGCTGTAAAGAAATGATAACCCAGTTGTCACGAACTGCATGTCTGTAACATAAGAAATTAATCTTTTCATGCTGATTAGCTGCACTTTGTAGCAGTGATCTAAAGAAGAACTGCTACATGTCCCTTTAGTAATATATTCTGTACTCTTTTGTCATTAACTTTTGAAGGGAGAAGAAAAAGATTTAAGATTACTAGTAGCAATTAACAGTGTCTACTAAATCAAAATATTTTTTCCCAAAGGAAAAATAGATTATGAAATAATTATCTGGGCTAAATACTGCATTCCAGAAATCCTTTGTTATGTACTTTCCTTCCCAAAGGGTTTGTAAATGAATATATCATTTGTTATGTCAGTGTAGGTTTATACTTCTTGGCAAAAGAAAAGTCCTGAAAAAAAACCCCAAACCCCCAATAATAATAAAATCTAACTTTACCCACCAGCTTGCTGGAGGTGGTCTTAACATCACAGATTTAAACATTAAAGTCAACTAGCATTATAATGGAAATGTGATGGGGCTGACAACTGGTATTGCTTACTGGAGGCACTCACGTGCAATCTTAGCGTACAGCTGAAATGAGATAATCGAGTCCTAAAGGATTAATCCACAAGCCTTGCACAATTCTTCATCCTACTGGAGTAACTTCACTTTGATTTCTGGTTTGGTAACGAACATTTCCTTTTTGTGGATTCTTCCAAAGTAGTTTGATCTTGAGGTTTCTGTCAATAGGCCACCTTCATTATTCCCAACAGCTTGGATTTACATCATCGGATTTTTAATGTCTACATTATTGTCTAGAAGCCCCCTGTTGAACAATAAACAGGATGGTGCGCATGTAAGGGTAGTTGAGCTCCAACTTGCTTCCGGAACTGCCTAACAGAAAAGCACTCCTACCGTGGGATCTTCAGCTAGATGCTCAAATTTGGGCAGGAAAAATCCAATTCTGTGCCTTTTTTCTCTCCACATGCAATGTTGTTCCTTTTCATGGCAAGAAATGTTGGAACAAAGCTCCTTATGTCATAGATGAGGGGAGGGAACAAGCCCATGCCACCTCCTGTGTAAAGCCCAGAGCAGCACAAAGCAGCGTTCCTTCACAGGTGGGCATCCTCAGACAGACAAGGAAACTCTGGCTTCCCTTTCCTTGTTATGACTGTTGTTGCTAATCATTCCCCTCACTGTTCTCAGCGTTGGAGAAATCCTTTTTCTTGCAGGGGCTGCTACGTTATTGTCACAGAAAGATTTTATTTACCTTCAATTTGTTTCCACAGAACTGCCCCGTGAATGGGGTGGCGGGCAAGGGAAGCCAGACAGAGAGGAGATATCTACCCTCTCTCGTAGCGCTGCCTGATGTGAGAGACACATTCGCTTTGGCTGCCTGTGATACAGCTGACACTGAACGGCCGCACGGCCCCCTTGCTTCAAATCAAAACTCCTTGCTGGCAGAGGCGAGCACGGTCCCTGCCCTGAGGGACGTGCAGCGATACTGCAGTGCTGCAGCAGAGCCCAGTTGTGAAAGCCTGTTTGTCTCTGTGGAGGAATGACCGGACCCCATTGTGCAATAGTGGGTTTTTTGTTCCCTGCTGCCTTTACTCTCCATTTGTTTCCATGGTAGCAATATGGAAAAATTAGGATTTGTAATGTAAAGTCAAGGAAAGAGACCGTTTTTCCTGTCAGAAGCCAGCTTGTGATGTACTATGACATATCTGTGACAGCTAAACCTAAACCTGTTTCATAAAGAATGGATATATTTACTATAAATGACAAAATCATGAATTTTATTTTAGATGTTTCATAATGGGCCACTTCAGCTGGGGTTCAAGTGATTGATTCTTATATTTCTATGCTCCAGCACGGAGACAATGTTTAGACAGAAACCCATACATACCCATAACAAGATGACAATTTCAGAGCAAACAGTTAAAAATCTTCCACTTCTCTAAACTGCACTGTAATTGAGCTTAAGGTTATGTAACACCAGAACATACCGCTCCTTTTTCATACCACCCTAAATGTTTCTTAATAAGTGTTCAAATAGAGCCCTCCTGTGTTTGCTAGGTTTCATTACAACATCCGTTACATCTGAGAGATCATTTATTGACCTACATTCACAAGACTAAGCTCCAGAAGGGACAGCCGAACTCCTCTCCTCTGGCCTTTACACAACATGGGCTGTTAAATTCCATTTGCCCAATACTGTATCAAGCTGCAAAAGCATTATCTTTTAGGAGAGATTTGGTTTTGATTTAAAGATGACAAGTGAGAAAGGATTCACCACTAGCTCTGTCTTAGTTCCACCATTGTTCAGTGGTAGCCATTGCAAACAACAATAGCTTAGCTGTTATTGTAAGTATTGCTTATGGCATTTATGGTTCATCCCTGCATGCTCTCTGTATTGAGATATTCTAAATCCAACTGGACACAGTCATGAGCAGCCTGCTATAGCTGACCCTGCTTTCAGTGGGGGAGGTAGACTAGACCATCTCCGGAAATGGCTTCTGAACTCAATGGTTCTGTGATTCTATAATTCTTCACTACTTTTTCCATATGATTTTGAATCATATGGGCAATTTTGCAAATGACACGGGAATACGTGGTATCCCTCTTGTAATCTTAGTCCAGAAGCCACAGGTGAAGTAAGGAGCTGCACTTAAAATAATTTTTCCCTCTGCTTTTGCTGTAGCATCTTATCCAACTATGTGGAAAAGATTACATGGTCCATGCACCCATCTGTGCTTCTGTTTCTCTTCTGCAGCCTGTAAACCGTCTGTAAGGATATATGTATTTTGGTCTAGTGGTCATCACAGGACACCTTTACTATAAGGAGCACTTAGAAGAAAAAAGGAGAGAATAAAGCAGCCACCAGGTGAAAGAACAAAACCAAAATCAGAAACCGGGTGAAACAACAGGGAAAAGGAAAAGAGAAGAACAGAGTAAAAAGGTAGGAGGTAGAAAGCAAATGCACAGAAGTGGGGGATGACACAGTGCTCTGCAATACTGACAGACAGAAAGGTATGTAAGAAGCACATTCATCACAGGGAAGACCTGGCATGCAGAACTGTAGGGAAACACTACCTTGAATTACCTTTCTTCCTCTGTAGGTGTGTCTGTAATCTTTATTAATAATGTATGTATGCAGGGGAAGCAGATCTGTAAGTGCAGTGATTATTTGTTGAGCAAGTTTAGAGACAAGAAAATGCATTTTGCAGCTTAAACGAAAGAACTGGCAGTTGATTCACTTCTACAATTCTTCAAAATAAAAATCCTCCAGATTGAAATTTTCCCACTAGATTTTTCGGAGAAGATGATATTAAAGGTAATTGCATTTTGGAGAATTCACTATGCTCACTCTCATATGTTTTTTTGCATGCGAGAAACAGTTTAATTACATATCTGTGGATAGCCCAAAGATAGGCTAACCTGACCTTTCAGATCACTTTGAAAAAAAACAAAACCATTTTATTTTCATGAGAAAACCACCTCTGGGTTCTCTCCTACATGCACCACAGTAATAAATCTTATGTTCTGTATATCAAATTAATGAGCAGAAAACAAAGTTGGTGTTTTTAGCAAAATAAGTCACATGAAAGAAAAAGTGGATTATTTGAACTGAATTAATTAGAAGTATTCTGTTTCACAGGACTCAGGTGAAATACAAAGCTTTAGTTAAACAAATATGAAAAAACAAATGTGACAAAGTACCATAGCAAAGGAAATCATGTGTTTGCTAAAGTTTTATCTATCTTTCAAGGGAAATTCATGGATAGGCCACAGCTAACTATCCTGCATGATCCAAGTCAGTTACTGTCCTCTAAATGTTTGTCATCAAGTCACATGAGCTGCTTACAATACAGTAGTTTGTAACTACTAGGTCTACTGGAAGAGATATATAAGCTCTGGTGGGAGAATGACAAGAAACACCTAGTGTCTGCCTAGGCTTTTGAAGACCTTTTTTTTTTTTTTTTCTGGAAGGCAATTAATAAAAATCTTTAAATGCAGACAACGTGCTACAGTTGGGACCAGTAGGAATGCACTTTATGAACATCTTGTCCAACCCTTCTAAACAATTTTTCAAAGATTCATAACGACCAGTCAACCCAAACTGCACATCAGAATGTATCCTGATGAAGTGGCCCACTGAATTCTTCTTATAGCTTTTGATAGCATTCATTCAAACAGAGGGGCTAGAGGCGTTTGAGTTTTTACAGAGCATGGAAATTTCAGTCACTTTAGTGACTTGAAGGAGGTTTTGTCCCATCCACAGACTGAATTCTAAAGGAGATTTTTACTACCTTTATCTAGAGACTAACAGGATGTAGTCTTTGTTAGGGGATTAAAGAGTCATAGAATACCAGCTTGGAAGAGACCTCAAGGATCATCTGGGCCAACCTTGCTTAGCAAAAGCAGAGTCTAGACAAGATGGCTCAGCACCCTGTCCAGCTGAATCTTAAAAGTGCCCAATGATGGGAATTCACCGCTTCCCTGGGGAGATTATTCCAATACTTGATTGTTCTCATCGTGAAAAATTTTCCTCTTGTGTCCAATTGGAATCTCCCCTGGAGTTACTTTTACCCATTACCCCTCATCTTTGCCATGTGACTCCTTGTAAAAAGGGAGTCTCCATCTTTTTTGTAGCCACCCTTTCAATACTGGAACATGGTGATAAGGTCTCCCCTAAGCCTTCTTTTCTCAAGGCTGAACAAACCCAGTTCTCTCAGCCTCCCCCCATGCGGCAGGCTTCCCAGTCCTTTGATCATCTTTGTGTCCCTTCCCTGGACCCTCTCCAGACTGTCCATGTCTTGTTTGTATAGTGGGGACCAAAACTGAACACAATATTCCAGGTGTGGCCTGAGAAGCCCTGAGTAGAGTGGGATAACGACTTCTTTACCTCTGCTGGTAACGCCCTTGTTGATGCAACTGTTGGCTTTCTTTGCCACAGCAGCACACCGTTCACTCATATTGAGCTTGTCCACCAAATCTGCTTTCCACAGAGCTGCTCCCCAGCCGGGTAGGTCCCAGCCTGTGCTGCATTCCTGCATTGTATTTCCCCAGGTACAAGACCTTACACTTGTCCTTGTTGAACTTCAAAAGGTTCTTGTTAGCCCACTCTTTCACTCTATCCAGGTCTTCCTGCAGGGTGGCTCTCCCTTCCAAAGTGTCCACTTCCCCACTCAGTTTGGTATCATCAGCTAACTTTGTCAGGGTACACTTCATCCCATCATCCAGATCACTTATGAAGATATTAAACAGCATTGGGCTCAGTATCGATCCCAAGGGTCTTTAGGCTACTCAATCAAACAAAATCCTGCTATCAAATTCTCTTTTAATATTTTTAAAACTATCTCAATGCTAGATTTGAGATTAAGACCCACCAGCTTTAATAGTGCTAAATGAACTTGCACGTTTATTTTCCTTATTCTGATGTTCACAGTGAGAACAACAGAGCTTCACTTCTCAGTCAGTCAGGCTGCCCACGGAACTGACTTCAATACTCTAGGAGGCCTTCAGCAGCATACCCGCATGGCTGCCATATAATTTTTGATAATCAGCTTATTAAAAAAGACTTTTGTAAAAGCGCATAGTTTAGGCTGTTGCAGATGCGCACTGCAGCAGCATGATAATAGTGTATGTAAATAACAATTCAGAGTGGGAGAACTGACTCCTCTACAGGGAGAAATAGGCTTTAATATTGTTATCTAATGAACGGTGTTCTGAGGTAGGACGTTCAAATACATGACCAACGCAATTAATCTCAGAAAGCATTTTATGCTGAGGAATAAAACATTGGAGGAATGCAGCAGATGTTTTAATTACTCCATGCTACCATGTGGAACAAAACCTAACAATTGTGCATGCTATGAAAATGATCTTAAGTAAGGAGATCACTAACTGTGCCTCTGCCAGCATTAAAATACTAATGTGTCTCACTCATAGTTCAAAAGAGGAGAGCACTACACAGCACCTTCTGTCCAGGGTTGTATTGCTGTTTCAAGAGCAAGCAGCTAGGATGCCAGAAGAGCTACACATGCTCTTCTGAAGCAGACTAAGGAAAACAACAATGGCGGAGTTTAAGCCAAAAAAAAAGGAATATGTTGTCACTCCTCTGCAAATCTTGCTTCAGAAGTGTAAAACTATGTCGTCAATAGAAGTCACCAAAAGCCTGGACAGGCTTATTGATTTTATTGGATATTAGTGATCACACCATTGGAGAGGAAATCCCTGATCTTTGTTTCCTCACTTCCTTGTTCATGGATATAGAGTAGAAGCTGGCATCTGGAAGAACCATTCATTATGCAATTTGGCAATTCTGTAGAAAAGTAGAAAATTCTAATTATGCTTTCAAGACTGACAAAAACTGTTATGTTTTCCTACCTCTGTTCCGGTCAGGTTACCAGAGGTGCATCAGGTGACTGCCTCTCCAATTCTTTGAGGCACTAACATTAGCCCACACCAATTGATGTGGAAAGTGAGGTAGGTGAGGAACCCTTGCCCTCCATGACTGTGGTCCAACTTCCACCAATGCCATCAATGCCTATCCTGGCTATCAGAAGAGACCTTCCAACTAATAGCATTCTGGTTATGAAAGTCCCAGATAAAATTCCATCATGTCCTTGTTGCAGGAACCAGATACAACAAATGTCAGGACTAGTTGATAATCTACAGAGAGCTCATGAAAGAAAAAAGATCCTGTTTCAGTGAACAAATGTGAAGCATCCTAGTACTGCCTGACACTTCCCAAAGTGCAAGGCAGCTGTGCAATCTGTCCCAACAGAGGGCTGGAGCTGTGGAGAACGCAATTTAGTGTTTGAAACTAAAACTGGCCTGACTCAACATAAGTGCCTGGTCCACCCATTTACTAGGAATGTGGAATGGATCTTAGTCCCCTGCCCAAAAAAAGATATGGCATGGAGGCTGCGGTGCTGGACAAAGGTCCAGATGGAGATCAATGACAAGTGGTGTCCCTCAGAGGTCTGCATTGGGACCAGTACTCTTCAGTATCTTCATCAATGACACAGACAGTTGGGTTGAGTGCACCCTCAGCAAGTTTGTGCACGACACCAAGCTGAGTGGTGTGGCTGACATGCCTGAGGGAAAGGATGCCATCCAGAGGGAGCTGGACAAGCTCAACAAGTGGGGCCATGTGAAGAGAATCACAGAATCACAGAATCGTAGGGTTGGAAGGGGCCTCTGGAGATCATCCAGTCCAACCCCCCTACCAGAGCAGGGTCACCTAGAGCAAGTTACACAGGAACATGTCCAGGCAGGTTTTGAATGTCTCCAGAGACAGAGACTCCACCACCTCTCTGGGCAGCCTGTTCCAGTGCTCTGCCACCCTCAAAGGAAAGAAGTTCCTCCTCATGTTTAGGTGGAACTTCCTATGCTTAAATTTGTGCCCATTACCTCTAGTCCTGTTGCCAGACACCACTGAAAAGAGCCTGGCCCCATCCTCCTGACACCCACCCTTTAAGTATTTAGAAGTGTTGATAAGGTCCCCCCTCAGCCGTCTTTTTTCCAGACCGAAGAGACCCAAATCCCTCAGCCTTTCTTCATAAGAGAGGTGCTCCAGTCCCCTAATCATCTTTCTAGCCCTTTGCTGCACCCTCTCCAGCAGTTCCCTGTCCTTCTTGAACCGGGGAGCCCAGAACTGGACACAGTACTCCAGGTGCGGCCTCACCAAGGCAGAGTAGAGGGGGAGGATGACCTCCCTCAACCTGCTGGCCACACTCTCTTCTTGATGCAGCCCAGGATGCCATTGGCCTTCTTGGCCACAAGGGCACATTGTTGGTTCGTGGTCATCCTGTTGTCCACCAGGACTCCCAGGTTTCTTTCCACCGAGCTGCTCTCCAGCAGGTCAGCCCCCAACCTGTACTGGTACATGGGGTTATTCCTCCCCAGGTTCATGAGGTTCAAACTCATGAGGTTCAACCTCATGAGGTTCAACAAGGCCAACTCCAGGGTCCTGCACCTGGCATGGGGCAATCCCCAGTATCAATAGAGACTGGGGGATGAAGAGATTGAGAGCAGCCCTGATGAGAAGGACTTGGGGGTACTGGTGGATGAAAAGCTGGACATGAGCCAGCAATGTGCGCCCACAGCCCAGAAGGCCAACCGTAACCTGGGCTGCATCAAAAGAAGCATGGCCAGCAGGTTGAAAAAGGTGATTGTTCTCCTCTACTCTGCTCTGGTGAGACCCCACCTGGAGTACTGTATCCAGCTCTGAAGCCCC
Source organism: Larus michahellis (assembly GCF_964199755.1). Lineage (NCBI taxonomy): Eukaryota > Metazoa > Chordata > Aves > Charadriiformes > Laridae > Larus > Larus michahellis. The sequence goes on along the minus strand of NC_133897.1, from coordinate 113,092,228 downwards.
CAGCATAAGACAGACATGGACCTGCTTGAGCAGGTCCAGAGGAGGGCTATGAGGATGACCAGAGGGATGGAACACCTCCCCTATGAAGAAAGGCTGCGAAAGTTGGGGTTGTTCAGCCTGAAGAAGAGAAGGCTCCAGGGAGACCTTATTGCAGCCTTTCAGTACTTAAAGGGGGCTTATAATAAAGATGGAGACAAACTTTTTAGTAGGGCCTTTTGTGATAGGACAAGGGGTAATGGTTGTAAACTAAAAGTGGGTAGATTTAGAGTTGATATAAGGAAGAAATTTCTTACAAGGAGGGTGGTGAAACACTGGAACAGGTTGCCTAGGGAAGTTGTGGATGCCCCATCCCTGGAAACATTCAAGGTCAGGCTGGATGGGGCTCTGAGCAACCTGATCTAATTGAAAATGTCCCTGCTCATTGCAAAGGCGTGGGACTAGATGATCTTTAAAGGTCCCTTCCAACCCAAACCATTCTATGATTCTAAAAGAATGCCTGACAGTGTAAATATCAAAATCTGTGTTGCCTGAATGACAGAGAAACACCAATAATTACCAACCTATTGTGACTGCTTCAACCATTTTGAAGCTGTTTTCAAGGATCTAAACAGCCCGGCTGACGAAGGCATGTCTTATTAATTTGCCGCAGAGGGGCTTTATAATATGACGTAGTTCCAAAAATGTAAAACTACTACAGCTACTTATTCAATATTCTAAGAGGGAACACCAGCGTATTAGAGCAGTCTTTGTTGATTTGGCTAAAGCCTTTGACAACATAAGCCACTCTTATATTATTAAGTCTCTAAAACATTGATGATCGTATTATTGCCCTAGTTAAAATCCTTTTATCATAATATTAATACCGAGACAGATATGAGGAATGAACAGTTGGACCCCCATCAGAATCCAGATTGGGATGAAGCAAGGCAATGAAATGTCTCCAGTTTCATTCAATCTATAAGTTACTCTCTACTGTGCAAGCTGAAGGAAGAAGGCAATGGGCAACATTAGCCTTTGCAGATGACTTGGTGCTACTGAGTGATTCTTGGGATGGAAACAGAAGAATATCAACATTTTTGACATCTTCTGTGAGTTGAGTGGCCACAGGGGCTGAAGTGCCTTGGCTTCTACATCACAGCAATGAAAGATTCTTATACAATCAGTGACTGTCCTGCTTGGACAATCAATGGCATATTGTTCAATAGGACTGACCCAAGCAGCTCTGAGAAATATATATATTTATATATGTATGTATGTATGTATGTATATATATATATAGACCCATGGGTTGGGTTATCAAAACCTGAACTGTCCGAAAAACTGAGTAGCTGAGGTGGTGTGGGAAAGTAACGGAAGATTGGCGAGGAGGACTGTAAACACACTCAAGTGACTCGTACGTGGGGTGGTGGAAAACACATATATCACACTAATTGTTGTTTAGTCTTACATGCTCGACAAGCACTTAGATAACATAGGCCTGTGATGGACCCAGCGGCATCTTATCAAACATCCCCAAGATTCCTGCCCCACTGTTGAAGAAGATCAAAGCACAGTGAAAAACTATGCATGTCTAAATCCCTGAAATACAGGAGAGTGCAGCAGGTCTGAGCTCTTGCTCTCTCACTCTTGCTAACAAGGGACTCTCTCGCTAATAAGGACTCTCTCTTGCTCCACAGTGCCTGCATCCCCTGCTTGCATGCTTCTGCCCAGGTGTTGCTTCAAAGATTCCCCAATCTGCGAGGTATCAAGATTAAATTTGTTCTTTTCCTTTCATCCGTGTTTTTGTGGTTGTTCCTGCATCCCGCCTGTGTCGGCTCATGCAGGCAGACTGAGCAGGCTTCACTGAAGCCTTTTCAGCAGAAAGACATCTTGAAATGATTTATTATCCCTCGATTGTTTTATCTAGCTGACCACACTGAAGGCTACGTACCTCCAAGCGCTTGAATTGGCCATTCAATCTGCTGTCAACTGTTACATCTCCTTGCCTGTACTTGTGACATTCTTTATTCCAGCACATGCAATAGAGGCCTGTGTGTTATCAAACTCATGGGCTTAATTCCAAGCATGCAGGCCTGTCAGCTGCACTGAATTGTCCACCTTTCTGATGACACTAAAAATCAATAGTTCAGCAAGAAAGTATTAAGAATGAATTTAGAAAGTTGTGGATTGAAGTTGTAGATCCTGCAGGAGGAAGGGAAGGGGAAACTCCATCAATTTGGGACCCAAAAGCGGTCATGGTGATTGCAGAAGTGGTTTGTGGCAAGGCCCCAGTCTCAGAATGGGAAATTTCTCCTCCAAAGGGTCAGCTTTCCAAGATCTAGTAACTGGCAGAAGAATTTTTGAATCGGACCAGGTTGCCGTGTCAAGTGGGCAGTGGAATTGCCAACTTTGAAAAAGACAAAATTAGTAACAATTGGATTAAATGTTACACTGGCATTCCCCACAGGAAGCTCATTACCACCTTACAATTAAAAGCTAATGCCTATCCCATGAGGGAATTGGGGTAGACAGGAAACTCAAGATCTGCCAGCACTGTCGAGCTGCGAGTGAGACTTGCACACATATTATTGCCCACCATTTCAGGAAGCTAGGATCAAAAGATATAACCAACTGCGTGATCTACTGGTTGAAGAAGCTCAAAGGAAGGGCTGGCTAGTGTTTTACTAGCCACTCCTACGAGACCACCAAAACAAGCTCTATAAGCCTGATCTAATATTTGTTAAGGGTGGTCAGGCACTGGTGGCAGATATAACCATCAGATATGAAAGTAAATTATCACCACTTGCTGATGCAGCAGCTGAGAAGGTAAGGAAGTATCAAGGAGCAAGTCCAGGAGGTGAGAAATGCCAACAATATTGAGTGCGTCAGATTCCCCATTGGAGCATGTGGGAAGTGGCATGGTGGCAATTACAGGCTTTTATCTGACCTTGGGCTCTTTAAAACCCAACAGTTAGCTCAATTCTTCTCCAGAAGAGCTTTACTCACATCTGTAGATATTGTACCTATCTTTGTGAGTCATATGCAAACTATTGTATAAAATCAATGTGACTGTAAATAAATAACATTTGTGGGTTGTCATGATCTAAGGAAATGGATTCTTGTTGGAAGCAAGGGAGGCAGGAGGGATAATAGGTAGGGACTAAAAGGGACTTGGTAATCGTGATGCATCATCTTACACATTGACAAAACCAACTGGCCTTACCTTGGTGGACAGGCCACCTTACTTAACCTGGAAAAGGAACATGTAAATTATATGTGTTCGATAAACAGTGCGTAAGGTATTATGAATGTTTCACATTGGAACACCCTATCGGATACAAGAATACCCTCCTCCTCTCTCATGTCCAATGGATCTGGAAAGCCAATTAGACATTACCTCCTTCCCCCATTTGGGATATTTATAATGTCTCTCTTTATTCTCTGACATCTAATAAAAGCCATGCTCACACTGTAGTCTTCTGCTATTTAATTAAAGATGATCAGCAGGGAGACACAAATCTGCAGAAAACTAGTTTTTATTAATTCTGCTGCCCTCAGAGTTATTTGTTTGCTTTCTGCCATACCCATTAAGACAGGAACTAGTAATGTCTCACAGACAAATTATATGGATCTAATGCTGAAGACAGGAAAATAAAAGGTACTGGAGCACTCAGGCGCTGGCACTGGGATGGAATGATCGCAGAACACATTTTTGTGTATATAACGGGCCCAAAATGTGTCTGAGCCAATTGTTCATAGGACCATTAGTGTTAGTAGTAGTCTGCCTGGGAGGAGGAATATGCAGATCCCTCTCCCATCCTCACAGGTAATCTCCTCATTGTGGTGGTGTAGCTGTTGTTATTGTAGTTACAACTCCAACTCAGACATTAATAAATTAGAAGGTAGAACGTTCCACATCCTGCTGCCAAAGAAGGGTATCAGAAAAAGCTGGGAAATCCAAATCTAGGAATACTTAAATTCCCCTTCCAGATCCAGCGGAGTGGCAGATAGGATTCAGCAGCTGATTTAAAATATAACTCACTGCAGTCAGTCCTGACTTTCTGAACAAGAATATGACATATTCATAGCAAAGAAAAGTTAATTGGGAAACAAATTTAGCTATGATCATATTGATAGTCTCTTAAAACTACCAACTGCTTGATGGTGGAATGTGCTGTCCACAGCTGCTTGCTTCCAGCCTCTTGCCAGAGGTTAGCTCCCTGAAGTCTCACACAGGTGCTTTTTTAACCCATTTCAGACAACGTGAGCTGTATCAGCTTATGCAGCTCATTTTTGATAACCTGATGCCTTTGGTTGCAATAGTGTACATGAAGAAATGCTTAGATAGGAGACAGAAACCCTCTGCAAGGTGTAGTGATGGGCAGCTTAGGACTGGCTAATGATCAGTCTTCTACTGGTACAGCTATTTGCACAGTTCACATCTGCCTAGAAAACAAAACCTGTAAGATTATACTTTAAAAAGTTTGTCACTCCAACTGCTATCACTGTGATTTTTTTTCACATTGTACCTGGTCATTTTTCAATACCAAATTCTAATTCACAGCCAAGCACCAGATGCTGTGATATGATCTTTCCCAGATGTAAAATCTCCGGAGGTTCCATGTCTACAAAATAAAAGCTACCCAGGAATATCCTATTTCATTTAATACTAGTCTTGGAAATCTTTCATCTGGTCATTCCAGTATAAAGTGTAACCAGACAGCGCACATGTGCAGTTTCACTAGAAAGTGAACAGCTATTTATAACCCAGGGAACACAGCAGGCCAGGAGCACTAGCACAAACAAACACACAAAGAATAAGTCATTAACTGGGTGCTTCAGCAGAACACTCTGAGGTTATTCTGTCCTTTAATGCCACAGTTCTACAGTTTCATTTTCCCCGCTTACACAGGTTTGTTTGAAAGGCACTTCAGCAGGCTCATGTGGCCAGATTTATCCTGGCTGCCATAGCAAGGGAAAGAAGAGACAGACGTGATGAAACAAGAATCTCTCCGATCATAGCTTCCTCTACTTTTTACCCGCTACCAGTGAGTGCTTGCCAGAAACCTTTTTTGTGTATGTATTATGCAAGATTAGCTATTTTCTCCCAGTACTTCTGTGACCATTCATCTGCTTCTGAAAGCAGAAAAGGAAAACCTCTCTACAACCTTTTTTCCTACTTTGTTCTAAGACACAGCATAATAGTATGTAACATTTTGTGATTTTCCACCATCTGCAATAGATAATAGCCTCTCAAGTGCAGAGCAAAAACTAAAGTTAGAAAATTAAGTTTCCAGGTCATCAGGGGAATGTGGGAAAAGGAAAAGGGAGAATAATTCAGACCTGTGAGTCTGATGTCTACCTAGAGTAAAACAAATCATGTAAACATTGTTTCTTTTCATCATTTAAGGTAGAAGCAATTACAAAGCTCTGGTTCCTGTAAACGACGTGGACTTTCAATTATTCCTATGCTCAATAAGAGTTTTGCAAGTTTAACCAGCTTCTCACTTTGCTTTCTTTCTCCTGCGTTGAGAAATACTTCTCTTATTCAGATTGCTGGAAGACAATAATGATGCCCAAGTCTGGAGAATAAACACCCTCCTGGGCTCAATCACGGATCTTCCGTTACTCAAGGATGTTTCAGATTAACAAAATTAAGGAGTCAAGGAAACTGGAAGTATGGGCAGTAACACAGACTTTAGCATTTTCAATTCAGTTACCAAGTGTGTAATTTGGGTATCTTGCATGATTGCGTAGCCTGTGTTAGCAATTCTGTTGTGCTCATCCACCACTCATGCCTTCTGCTTTAGATTTCTGTGCCAGCTTGACTTTTACATATACCAAACGAGTCAGAGCAGTACTCCTCAGCAAAATCCCTCAGCCTCTGGAGGCTTCTTTCAGAGCAGGGCAAGCAGTGCTTTTCAGCCTTTGGCCCGCGAGTAGCACGTTTTGTCATGGTTTCAGCTGGGATAGAGTTGACTTTCTTGCTAGCAGCTGATATAGTGCTATGTTTTGGATTTGGGATGAGAAACACCCTAGTGGTTTTGGTTGTTGCTAGGAAGTCAAGGCCTTTTCTGCTTCTCACACCACCCACCAGCAAGTAGCCTGGGAGTGCACAAGAAGTTGGAAGCGGACACAGCTGGGACGGCTGACCCCAACTGACCAAAGGGATATTCCAAACCATACAACACTATGTTCAGCATATCAAGCTGGGGGAAGGAGGGTGGAGGAAATGTTCAGAGCGATGGCATTTGTCTTCCCAAGGAAATGTTACGTGTAATGGAGTCCCGCTTTCCTGGAGATAGCTGACCACCTGCCCAATGATGGGAAGCAGTGAATGAATTCCTTCCTTGGTTTGCTTTGCTTGTGTGGCTTTTGCTTTACCTATTAAACTGTCTATTAAAGCCAAGAGTCTTTTCACTTTTCCGATTCCCTTCCTCATCCTAGCTGAGGGAGCGAGTCAGCGGCTGCATGGTCCCAGCTGCTGGCTAGGGTTAAACCACAATGCACTTCCACCAAAACCTGGCCTACGTTTGAAAACCCTGGGAAACGCAGGCCTGCGCTCATCCCTATTTTCTAAAAAGCTTCTCTTGGCCTTGGAGGGGACGGGGCAGAGGGCTCCTGCAGCAGAGGTATCTTTCCAGCTCCCCGGAGCGAGGCACAGCCCAACGCCGTGGGGGCAGCCACCCACCTGCAGGACCCCTGCCAGGTGACATCCCCCCGCCGGGCTGCCGGGGAAGGAGAGCGAGAGACAGCTTGCCCCCCGTCATCGCCCACCGAGTCGGCCACGCCATGACGCCGCAACGGCCACCAACGGCCACTAACTGCCACCAACGGCCGCGCAGGCGCCGCGAGGGAGGCGGAGTCCCCAGTGCCGAGCCCCTCCCCTCGGCGCCCCGTGAGCCCCGCGGCGTTCCGTAGCGGGCGCGCAGGGCGGCGGAGCGCCGGCCACCCTCCCCACACCGGCAGGCGAGATGGCGGCGCAGAAGATTAATGAGGCACTCGAGCACATCGCCAAAGCGGAGAAATAGTGAGCGGAGGGGAGGGAGGGAGGTCGGTCGGCCGGAGTTGGGTGGGGGGGAAAGCTGGCGAGTGGGTGCCATGGCTGCCAGCTCAGCGCCCGGCCTGTCAGGCCCGGCCGCCCCATGGAGGCGTCGTATCGCCGCCTGCTTGAGCGGGGCTCGGCGGAGCGGGCTGCTCGCCCGACGCGGTTACCTTCCCCGCGGCCTCTGAGCCCTGGGGCTGCTGTCCGCCGGTTTAGCGCGGCCGCTCGGTACCCCTTCTTCACCCCTGGGCCGCGGCCGGGGGGCCGGGGTGGGTTCTTGGGAGTTGTAGTTCTCGCCGGCGCCTATGTGGGGAGTGGAAGCCTCTGGGGAACTACGGCTCCCATGGTGCCCCGCGCGGAGCGGTGGGGAAGGAGCAGCCCGTGGGGAGGTGGTGACTCCACGGCGGGGCTGGCGGGGGGACCGCGACGTGACCTCAGGGGAAGGGAAGGGAGGTACGGGACTGGGGGAGTGGGAGGACATGGCTGCTCGGCCCCTCTTCTGCCTCGGGGGTCCCTCCCTACAGGGGGCCGGTGGTAAAGGGCCCCCTTCTTCCCGGAACTGGGAGAATAAAGGGGCCCTAAAGCTAAGGAGTGGTGTCGGTGCGGCTCAGAGGCCTGGAGCCTGTGCAGGTTTCCTGAAGGACCACGTTTATTGCTGTGACCCCAACTGGAAAACCAGAGGAGTCACTTCTGCTCTTCTGCTAAAGTTAGTGGGAGACAGGCAAGCGGGAGAAAAGTGTTATGGGGATTGTGGTGAAGAAAAAAGCATAACCTTGCTGAGATGGTGTGTGCTTCCTGCCTATGTGTGATTATTTCTTTTTAGATAGCCTCAAAGACCTGTGTTGGCTTAACATCTACGTATGATAGTCTTTGCATGTGTATTTTAACACTTAATTTTGCTTGTAAGTCTCAATCTCACAGCCTACAGTGTAGATGTAATAGAGATGACTAATCCAAAAATGCTATAATTTTAGTTAGAATAGCGATGGGCCATCCAGAAATCATGGATCAAAAGTATAAACTGTGATAGAGGAGAGGCCTTCTCAGAATAAAAAAATCTGTACCAGAGTATCTTTTTCAAATTACTTGACCATAACTGCCTTTCAGTGGAATTCATTTTAAGCTTATCCTGGAAAGCATTTGAAATAAAAGGCACCTAAATCTCAAATTGTGTGCAGATTTAAAGCATTGTGTATTTTAGTGCAATGCATTTGTCTGTGATAAAAATAACACAATATAAAGGCTTGCTTTAGAGTTACATACTGTGGCTTTCATCCAAGTAAGACAACAAAACCAACATAGAGTCTATATACAACTGTTTTTCCAAATTAAGCATGTGTTGCATCTGAAGTATCTGCCTGTGACAAATATGGAAGTGGTCTCTAAAGTTATGGTAATTTTTATATTTGTTTTAGAAGTGTGGAAGTCATAATATTGAAATTAACATTGCCTGATGACTCACCTCATTTTGCAATGTATATTTTTCCCTATGTATATGTGTGGCTGTGTGTACACGTGATGCCATTTAGTGTCATGATTCACTCTAGACATATAAATGACATAAGAGGCTTTGTCTTTGTGTTGGTAAGTAAATTCTTTCATTGGTGTATGCAGTGGAGAGTCTTTGATAATTCTTAGCAGCAAAAAAATCACTGTAGAGAAACACTGGGAAATTCAGGATGTGTAACAAAAAGTGCTGTTAGGTGTTGTGGTATTAGAAATCTTGAGATATATTGGTGTAGGTGTAAGTATTCTTCTTTTGGCTTCTTTACTGTTGACGAGCTGGACTGGTGAGGACTCTCTGATGACAGCAGAAGCTTGTTAGGGCAAGGCATGTAACTATGGGAGATCATTGCAGTGCTTTATGCAATTCCTAACAATTCCAGCATTTATTTTTACAGTGGCGATGCCACCATAGTATTGGTATATAGGTAATTGGCACGGAGGTAGTCTAAAGTTTTAAATATATCTGAAATATATATTTGAAGGTAAAATATAAATTCTTTACTCCTTGTTAATAGGCCTTTCTTCTTGCATTTTAGTCTGAAAACTGGATTGTTAAAGTGGAAACCAGATTATGACAGTGCAGCTACTGAATATGGGAAGGCAGGTATGTATGTCTGTAAATATGGCCATATACTTTATGGCTTGAAAGTATTCTTTAAGCTGATAACATTTTAATTATTTTACATTACTGTGAAAGTAAAACTGTTGTGAGGACAAAGTAAGATGAAATGACAAAAAAAATACTCTTAGTAGCACTGCAAAATAAGTATCAGATTTTACGTGGAGATCTAGAACAGTTGTAAAAACAATATTTTTTTTAAGCGTACAGCTTCTATTTTTTATATTACTATGTGTGATAAAAATAAAGCGTTCCTTCTTTCACTTGTCCATCCCCAAATCCTATGACTTTACCTACAAAACAGCAAACATTTGAGCTGTTTTTAAAATTTTGCTTTTTCATCATCTTACATGTCCGGACAAAGACTGTCTCAGTAATGTAGAGAGATTCTGCCGGTTTTGTGGTTTTTTAGGTGTAGTAAGATCTCTTTTCTGCCTTTTTTCCACTGCAAGTGTCACACTAAATATAAAATTCTTACTAGTTGATTCCTTTATGCTCTTAAAACATTTTCTTCTTTTTGATAATAGCAGTTTATCATGGCTTTTTGGCTTCCTACTGTAGACATTCCTATTCATTCATTTAAGCCTGAATAAAAAAGTACAAACTTGGAAGAGCAACTGGAGCATTTATAAATTGGAATTTACTTTAAATCCTACTTTAATGTCCTTTCTGTCTAATGGAGATAGAAAAAAATATTTGTGCCCTGAATTGGTTGTGTTGAGGAGGTTACAGGTATGCTTTGTTGATGGTGCACTTCTATTCCTGCAATACTGATTTTGTATAACCTCTAATGATTAAAACCATATACACGTGCATTCCTGCAGTTCCGTAATTAAAATACAGAGTGAGCGAGTTAGTTCCAAAATCCAGCTGAACACATTATGCACAATGTGTGGTACCATGATGGTATGGAAGTGTTGTTGACAATAAATGTTTTTAATGTTATCAAAGTGATTAATGAAGCAAGGAGGACTGTCATGGGAGTTTTTTGGAAGAGCTTGGTAAACTGTAACCATTAATTTAAAGAGTCTGTTTGTATCTTTACGTAGCTAAATTCTTGAGCAGAAATGGTGAAAAAAGGAAAATGGCAAGCTGTAAATAAGAACTTTATTTGATTTTTTGCAGCTGTTGCTTTTAAGAATGCCAAGCAGTTTGACCAGGCAAGGGAAGCCTGTTTACGGGAAGCTGAGGCACATGAAAACAATAAAGCGTATCTTTTCATTGATTATTTTTTTTTCCAAGAAGCTGACTAATTGCTACTTAGAATGGGGTAATAGGGGTGGTAGAAGATGTATTTAATATATCCGAGCATTTTCTCAGTCTAACAAAATTGTATTTTAAAAGACTATTCCTGTGTGCTCTGAGTGGTTAGAAAATCTGTGTTGTTTCCAATAACATTTTGAGTGATAAGATGCTGATCACTGCCTGAAATGCCTATGTACTTATTCAGAAATTATTATATTTCTTTTTAAAATACCTACAAATGGATAGTATAAACTAAATGCCACTCTGACTTTATTGTAGTACTTGTAGTAGTATTTGGTATCCCAGAACATACTTCAAATAAATGTGCTTTTTACAACTTTGTATGCAGTTATACTTTGGTATGTTGTGTTTATTCTGTCCTTAGAAGTATTTATTTTTGACACCTTGCCTACAAATGTAGTAGGTTTGGTTTGCCTTTATGGGATTCCTTACTTTGAAACTAGTACTTCCATAAGATTTTGCACACTGATAACTTTTCTGCATTCTATTTTTGTGGCTTTTGTCCTTGACTTTGACAATGTTACTTCCAGTCTCTTCCATGCTGCCAAGTAAGTACAGAAGCACTGAATAATCTGAAACAAATTTTCTAACATATGCTACAAGCACGAACTATCACTTTGATCTTGCTGTAGTAAATGGTATGGTTCAAGTGATTTTGCTGTTTCAAAATCAGTTTAATGGAAGTGGGGGCTAGGAAAGTCTGAAAACCTGCAATGGCCATCTGAAGAAATGATGATTTTGACATTTTTCAGCACCTTTTTGATGTAAAATATTTTTTCTTACATTAACTTTCTGTTATTTTGAAATTCTATGCATTCTTATAAAGAAAATTTTTAATTAAAGACTACTTCAAAGCAAGCAGATAATGACAAATAATCCAAATATTGCTTGTGGGTCAGATCATGAGAATAGATTTTTAATGGGGAGTGTGGTTGGAGCACTTCATTTGTGGAAGATAATGTTACGCATGCACTGTCTCATTAGATAAAACACTTAAAACATCTTCAAAGCATTAAATAGTAATAGTGAAGTGACAGCTGATGCACGTTAACTACAGCTTCCTGAAATACACCATATCTAACTAAATTATAATTTTTTCTCTGCAGAGCTTATGAACAAGCTGGCATGATGCTGAAGGTATTTTCATTTACTACTTTTTATTAGAAAGTTCTGTTTTATAGTGAAGGATCTTGTACACTGGATCGTTTTACAAATATATGTAACTGAATTGCATATTCAAATGATATTTTTCTGTTGACTCGTAGTTCCCACAAATACCCTCACTAGGTTAGGGAAGTGACATTTTTAATTGGGGGGGGAAAAATGGTTTTCCTTTCTTAGAAGGAAAGGTGAGGGCCTCATGTCAAGGTAACAGAAGAGTGGTGCTACTTTTGCTCTAAACTACTGCAAATTCATGAAAGTTTGGTACTTAACAAATGAGTTTTAAGGAGTTGTTGGTCAGCTTTCACTAGCTCTACGAGCTTGTAAATAAAATTAGAATCTTAATAAATAAAGTATTACACTTTGGTTCGATTTGTTTCATTGTACGTAATTGTGTGTAGTTCCTGATGGCATCATTCCTCTGACTGTTGCTTTGCAGGAGATGCAGAGACTCCCTGAAGCAGTTCAGCTGATCGAGAAAGCCAGTATGATGTACCTGGAGAATGGGACACCAGATACAGCTGCTATTGCACTGGAACGGGCTGGAAAGTAAGTCTGTGGTCTTGGTGGCTAGAATGCATGCAGGGCATGGGTATGTCTTTGGTTTTCTTTCTTGCCTTTTTGATGCTTTTAGGTTAAAAAATACTTTCATTTCATCTGAAGATAAATGTTTTATGCTTATTGCAGGTTAATAGAAAATGTGAGCCCAGAGAAGGCTGTGCAGCTCTATCAGCAAGCAGCATCAGTGTTTGAAGTAAGTGGGGGGTTTTGGAGTTGGTTTGTTGTTCTTTTATTTCCACCAGCAAAGAGTTTTGCAGTCCCAGAAAGTATATGAAGGTGAATGAATTAGTGGTTAGGGTCAACTATAAAGTTAAGAAAAAGCCTAAGATTAGGTTCTAAATTATTTTTCCTTCCCTTCACATCAGTGGCTGAGTAATGAAGCTGAAGGCTTCTTATGCTGCAGAAAAGGAGACTATAAGAGTTAGGAATCAGTTTGCTTTGTCTTTTTCTCAGTTTGGGACTTGACTGAATCTGAATTTTGTATGTTTCTGCCTCTTGTTGGGCAGCCTGGAGGGTAGGCAGGAACATGGCTGCTGTTGAATTCTGGAGCCTAAAATAGTTTGAAATCCTTGAAGGCATAGAGGAAAAGTGTTTGCTTGATACTCTACGCATCCCATGAGCAGATGGTTTGCCTTTTTGCTGCTGCCACTGGTGTACCTTGGTGTACGTTGTCACGTGTTTCCAGATTAGCAAGTTTGCATTAGTGTTGCTTTGCTCTGTAGATCCATACAGGAGCTGGCTGTGGGACTTGTGTGCACCAATACTCTTCATATTTCCCTTGAGTACGTGAACTGCTGATACACAAATTAGCAGTTGTTCTAAGTTACAGATGACACTTAGATTAAGGTCTAGTAGTCTTAATTCTGTCCAAATGAAATAAAATGCATCAATTCTTTTTGTTCTTCTCTAGAATGAAGAACGTTTACGGCAAGCATTAGAAATGCTAGGGAAAGCATCAAGACTTCTAGTCAGAGGACGCAGGTATAGCTTTATGCCTTTTTTTTTTCCCCCCTTAAACATAATTGAATCTTTAATAGTGATTTTCATTGTTTTTTTTCTTGCTGTGTTTGCGTTATATACTGTAACTTAATTCTTTGAGATGTACTTCAAACTAAAATTCAGTTTCTCTGGGATATGCCAAGTTCATCCAGGATCCACCTGTTTTGTGTTCTGGCATGGGAGAATGTGGGCTGTAAGGCTTTGTTTCCTTTGTGTTTGTTGAATAGCTAGAAAGCACATACACCAGTTTTCATTATTTCTTAAACTACTTCAGGAAACTATTATTTTTTCCTTCCAGCACTAATATGTAGAAAGTACTTGGAAGTCTTCTGTAGCTGTGGAATATAAAATGGGAATTAAGTGACTAACCTGAGGAAGGAAAGCTGTTTGCAGCAGTCTGATTCTGGACTTCTTAAAGAAGAGCGTATCTTGGAGTCTCGATGGGAATTTATTTTAATGGTTGATTGCTAGCACCAAACTTGACCTGCAGTTCAGCTTAGATGTGCTTCACTGAAACATGTAGTTCCTTTAAGAAATTGTCTGGGTTTCTAACTCTACTTTTAAGACGCTATATTTCATTGCAGAATTGTAGTCAGAAAAGGAAATTTACAAAGCAACTTGAAAGTCTGTCTGTGAAAGTGAGTCAATATACCTTCAGAGCATCAGAAAGACTTGGTTGCTCTGCTGCTTTATGGCTCATGTGTTATTGATAATTTCTAGAAGTTTAATATGATTAAAAGAGTATTCAAACCCAAAAGCAGTTATTATGACTTAATATTGATAGTTTGTGGATATCAGACTTACTGATAGCTTATCATAACCTCATGACATAGAGAAATCTGTTAGGGTACCTAACAAGGCATTCATCTTATACCATGTTATGAAAAATTAAGTTTCTCTGAATGAATACTAGAGTTGTTCTTAGCCTGCATGTGTCCCAAAGGAATCACTGACTATGTATTTCTTAACCTGCTCTGTTAGTAAGATCTACTGCTGATTTTTAGTTGTACTGCTTTTTATTCCAGTAGACTTGCTGATGTATTAAAAACTTTGTAATTAGCCTCAGGTTCATTATGCTGTATTCCTGGCACTGATACTCCTGTTTTTTGTGTTGGTTTGTTTTGTTGTTTTTGTTTTTGTTTTTTTTTTAGATTAGATGAGGCTGCATTGTCTCTTCAAAAGGAAAAAAGTATTTATAAGGAAATTGAAAATTACCCAACATGCTATAAGGTAAATTCTAAGAGTCAATTTCTGATAGCGCATTTCAAGTTTTTCTGAGTAACTAATAACAGCTGACATCTGGGTGACCATATGTACGTCTTGATTTAGGGATACGTTTCTTGCTAAGTGATGAGAATTTGTGGTAGTGCATGTTTCTGCAACCTCTAACTGTGCTTTTTTGCTACAATGTTGAAGATAAGATGCTTTGCTACAATGTTGAAGATAAGATGCTGTTATCTACAAGAGCTGTCGATATCAACAAACACATGAAAAATAAAGATGTTTTCAAAAATGACAAACCACAAAAACTGTTACTTGGTACAACAGTTCATTGCAATGTTATAGGAGATAATCTGTTTCATACCACCTGAGGATATGGCTTACTACTTTTTCACGCTAAGTATTAGCAGTCTGGTATTTTTCTCATATTTTACTGTTAATTTCTAAAGAATCATCAGATTGTGTTTTTTTTGTTTTTGTTTAGAAAACTATTGCTCAAGTCTTAGTTCATCTTCACAGAAATGATTATGTTGCTGCAGAAAGATGTGTGAGGGAAAGCTATAGGTAAGTCTACTTTGCGTCCTATAATTGTAAACTGAATGTTTCATTAATTAAAACAGAAAGTAGTCCAGTTGAATACATTGAAATGAAGAAGGCATTCTTTACACATCCAGAAGAATATTCTGATGTCAAAATCTGGATTAGTGTTTAATCCTGGTTCCGGAGGCTTTCCCAGCAACTCTCTGTTTCAGCTTTCATTAGGACTTCAGTAACAAAATACTGAAACAACGTATTTTTACTTAAACTGGTTTTTTAGTGAAATGACTTGAACATATGTGTAAGTTAAATTGTGCTTTATTTTTAGAAAGAATCTTTCAAGATCAATCTTTAAACATCTTGCTCATATTTTCCAAGTCTTCAATTTGTACTTTATATGTAGAAACTCATTACAGAATTTTTCTGTATATAAAGTAGAGGAAGAGTTTATTGACTAGTCAGGAAAATCTGAAAAATTCTAGTACTCTTTTTGTCTTGACTGTGATTGTAGTCTTATTCTCAGCATGCAAACTAATATTGCTGAAAGTTTAATTTTATGGATATGATCTGGAGAAATCAAAGTGGTTATGGGCAGTTCTGTGGAATAAGCAGTCCATCAGATTCTTAAAAGCTGCTTGCTCTTCTGCTATCAATCAGCAGCATTTAAAGATAGAATAGCTGAGTATCAAGTAGATTGCAGAAATTCCCTAAATGAACTCTTAATTTCCTTCAGTATACCGGGATTTAATGGAAGTGAAGACTGTGCAGCACTAGAGCAACTTTTAGAAGGGTATGACCAGCAAGATCAGGATCAAGTTTCTGAAGTCTGTAATTTGCCACTGTTCAAATATATGGACAATGATGTAAGTAGGCAGTTCATGTGTATTTTTCTTAATGATATTTTTCCTTGTTCAGGTTGAGATTTTTTTTTTTCTAGTAGAGGAGAAATAAGAAGAGCAGAGTCTGTGTATTATTGTGATTTGCTCTGTCATCCTGCCCTGTGCCTGTGAGCTTTATGTATTCTTTTACTTTGCTGCCTGCCAGCGTAAATTCCCACATCACTGTCCCTTTCAGACGGTGGGAAGACTTAGGTGAAAGAGCAGTTTATTATGGATTTGCTGAGTTTGTTTGATCAGTATGCTAAATTTGTGTTCCCTTCTGTTTGGTTCCTTAGGGACCAGAACAATTTGCCACTTGTGCTTTGTCTCAGAAATACCATATGCCTGATTCTTTTGCATAAACGTTGTAGAATATGATGCCTATGATGCCTACAGGATGGTATTGTTAAATGGTTTTTTTTTTTTTTTTAGCACTTACTCCATAGCAAGGTACTAATTAATGAAAGATCGGGGGTTTTTTTAATTTTATTTTAAGGAAGTAATTGTGCCCCCCTCACATTTTTTTTTTTTAAATTGTACTTTTAAATTGTAGGAAGTATAAGGATAGGAAAGATGTGAAGTAAAGGAGACATCCATCCATGCCAAACTTTTTAACGTTATTGACTAATTTTACTTTGTTACTATGTTGAATAGTAAAAATTAAGGTACTAGTCTTACTGGAAAACACTTGTAAGAATTTTTACGTGAACTTTTACTAGATAATGTATGCAGAGCTGCATACTGAAATTTTATTTTTTTTTTTACATAAAGCTTGAAGCACAAAAACTGTATGAAGTGGCCAAATTATTCTATAATAAGTAGTGTCAGTACAGACATCGCATCCCATTCCCAAGAGTGTTTGAGATAGGAGGAAAAAAAAAAAAGAACCAATGTTAGGCTTATTCTAGGCTGGAAAAAAAAAGATCTGAGAGCAGCATCAATCTGTTTTACGTACTGAATGTTACCTGCTTGTTTATTGCGAGCATCAATCAATTCAGTGCAATTCAACAAGATTTTAGTTGGGTGGTAGTACAGAAATTAAACTTGCCTTGTTATTGTCAGTATGCCAAGCTTGGTCTTACCTTGGTGGTCCCAGGAGGTGGAATGAAGAAGAAATCGCCAAACGCTGCACAAGACAAAGCAAGAGGACCAGCTGCAGTGGGCTCTCACGCTGAAGAGGAAGAGGATGAATATTCTGGTGGACTATGCTAGCTACAGACATAGGTTGTCTTAAATATCTGACTTATTTGTGATGTTGAGCATATCCAAAGGTACCAGATTTACCAGAGCTTCATTGCAATTGTGATACGGGAATGCTAATATTAACTTGGCAGCTTCTGGGTACAATACAGGAGAAAAAGCATGATTGTACCTATCATCTTGAAACATTTTTGGACTTAATTTCTTACCTGGTGGGAGATTCCTCAGGGCCCTGCCTTCAGTTGATGGCGAAAAATGTGAGAGAAATCTCTACTAAAAGCACAGTTTAAAAGAAACCAAAACCATAGAAGCACTGGAGATGGGAGAGTGGTACAAAATTTTAAGTGCTAGACTTCAACAGCTGACACTTCTTGGTCTCAGTAATGTGTTTGTGATCGTTTTCTGAGTAAAATATGCTATTTATCTCTTGTTTAACAGCATTTAAAGCAGGCTGTGCCAGGCAGGATTTTTCACTAGTATAAGCACTAGGGGGAGCTTTCAGTTTATTTTCAACGTGTTTTTACTCCACTTCGGAATATTATTTTAATACCTTATTCTTTGCAAGCAGTATCCATGTGGGTGTGGAAAATACTAAGTCAACCGGTTTGAAGCTGTCTTGCAAGCTTAAAAGTACAGGCACGCCTTTATTGACCTGAAGTCTTTGGAGATAAATGTGTGCATATTGTTTGTAATGTACGTCTCGGGAATGGAAGGAGTGGGCAACCTTTCTCGGTGGTGTTTCTGAAACATGCCATAACTAAAAAAGAAACTGAAGGTAGTAGATAACGTGCATTGAATATAAAGCTCTGAAGACAACGTTTAACAAAAACTTAGGTGCAGTATTTCAATGATGTGTTTGAGTTCTTGAGTGTTCTAGGTGTTTATTTACTAATCAATACGCTAGTCTCCAAAGCCATTTCATTCTTTCATATTTTCAAAGCACAGAACAGCTATCTTATAGACAGCACTTTTCAAACTAGTTCAGAATCCAAAATAACCAAATTTTAATGCATCTTCTCCATTTTTACTTGGTTTCAAGTCATCATGTGTTTTGCAAGCTTCTGTCATGTCTTAAATTTGTTTGAGCATTTTACGCGTAAAAGCTGACAACACTGGAAGCTGTGCTTGTGGTCTGTTTCTTCAGAAGAACCTAATCAAGATCTGCACTAGGGTGAGATCACTTGGAATCCAGCAGGGATTTGTGTGGGATACGTGATGCCCAGAGTTCAATAAACAATAGACCAAAAGTACAGTGTGAAGTGTTGGTACGGTTTCTGCCATATTAAGGAATTGGATGTCTTCAAAAATATCAAGCATATCTCTGACATATGTGTGATGTCTGACATCACTATGTCAGACTTAATGGTGATGAAGGGAAACTTTTAGAGGGTTAATAATCACTTTCCTTGGGGTGGATAGGACTCGATAGCATTGTGATGGGTGCACAAGCTACATCATGAATTGCAGGCGGGTCTGCTGTAAAAGTCACCTCATTGAATTTAATGGGTGTTCAAAAAGCAGTTTTGTCTCTATATTATATAATAATGAGCTTGGATTTTAAAGCTACTTGAGACTACGCCTGTAGTTGTGTACTGTCTGACAGGTAATTTCCCTTTGTTATTAATGGTGTATATAGGAAGAAGTTTTTGCTCTTCTATAAAATAGTCTAAATGAAGTTTTGGGAATTGAGTTGCTTTTCTCTGACTACATGGAAGATGGTTTTGAAGACTTTCCCGTATCTCTCTTCGCTGTTGGAGAAACTCACTGCAGTTTACTCAACTTCTGTCTTCTGGATTTGATCTTGAAGGTGACCATGCACTTTTTATGGGGAGTCTTTATCACATGTAGAAAAAAACTGCACATATAGGACAACTGGGAACACTAATTTTCTTAAAGTTTTTCTTGCTCCTTCCAGTTCTGAAATCAGTTTTGTTGAATGGTCCCAAGGGGTCTACTTCTTTTTTTGTGTGTGAGAAGATGACATGCATAAGAAGAAAAATTGGGAGCCTTGTGTGCTTCTGTGAAGGAACTTGCAGACTTTATTTAAACTGTGCTTGTAACACTAGCAGGCCCTTAAAAGAAAAATTAAAACTTATGCATTAGATCCTTAAAGCCTACTTTTCATATCACCAAAAAAATAAAATAGATGTACAAGACTGTCTTCCCGCTTCCCCCAGCTTTTCTCTTTTTCCCTTGTGCCAAGTGTGGAAAATCTGGGACAAAAGTAACTTGTACTAAACATGTTAAGCTGCCATCGAATTGAAAGGGGGCTTCTCTGAATTTTAGGAGTAGAATCTTAATTTTTG
Organism: Larus michahellis; assembly: GCF_964199755.1. NCBI lineage: Eukaryota > Metazoa > Chordata > Aves > Charadriiformes > Laridae > Larus > Larus michahellis. Next base: position 113,072,950 of record NC_133897.1, on the reverse strand, counting down.
ATTGCAATGTTGCTGCAAAGACCAAATCTGCAGAAATTGAAGTGTTTGAAAATAAGATGGTCTATTTTATATAACTTATTCTCCTATTTTAGGCAATGAAATCGTGATAGGAACATTAACTGCCTTTTAGTAAATGTTTAACTATAGAAGAAGCTGTCTGTAAATTATGTGTTAGTGTTTGTTTCTATCTTTCAAAGCAATTTGCACACTTATGTAAATATCATTTTAGTGATTTAAAGTGGAAAATATGCCATTTACAGCAAGAAAGTTTCCAAAATCAGTGTTGACTGTAAGAAAAATAAATTATGCATGAAGGCTGAGTGATGGCCAATGCAATATATGTGTAAAATCAGATTTCTAAATTATCTGTAACTTAAGACTCATATGGCCAAGTGCAGTGTGAAACCTGTGCTTTATTTGTTCTTTTTCCAAATCTGTGGTGTATTAGAATACAAAATGTGTTTGTAACAGCTCTACAGATGCTGCTTCTTGAGAAGAGGCTGTGTGTTTCACCAACATGAAAAATAAAACTTGAAATTAATGGATTTGTGCTAGCTTTCCCTGTTGTTGATCAGGTCCTGCTGAGCACCACCATTTGAAAATTAGTTTGTTGTTTGGGTTTTTTTAATCTCAAGCAGATTTTGTGTGTGACTGACTGCAGATCTCGTCACCAAGCATTGCAGGTATATTTTGTGACGCCCCTTGGGAACTTACTGGCTCAGGTCTGAGTGTTGAAAGTCATTGGTGTCCAGTCTTTTTGGCTTATTCACTAGACATTTGCTTATCGCCCACAGTTGGTCTGGTTAAATGTGTAGCAAGCTCTTAAAGTCTTCTGAAAGAATACACAAAAAACCTCCAGGATTTACCTGAATATGCTGTAATCCAGAAAGGAGTGAGAACATTCATCGGAGCAACAGAGACGTGAGAGAGGTTCTTGCACCAAACTGTGCTTTGAGTATTAATACTGTGACAGATGCGTCACGTGCGCCTCTGGGGTCAGTTGATCGGAGGATGCCCTAGCCATTAGAGCTTCAGCATTCATTTCCAACAAGGATAATTTTAGAACTGGTGTTTGCTGTCCAGAAAGAACGTGTAAAAGTTACTTAATCGCTACTTAGGCCATAGTTTTTTGCTGATTTAAAACCAAGACTTGGGGGTGGGGTGAAGAGGAAAGTTAGTTTGGTCTTGGATTGCTTCATTCTTTACCTATGTCATTTTACTTAATATGCTAAAGTGTCACTGATGTATTTTTAAGCAGCTCTGTAGATTTATAGAGGTTTTTTTTTCTCCCAAAGTTTAGTTTGCAATTCTGTTACAGACTCGGGGGGCGGGGGGCATTTTTTTTTTTGAAGCAGGGGTGTTGCTTGTATTTGAATGAAAACTGACTCGGTTTAAAGTACAAAAAACAGGTACGTTTCTGTATATGCTGAATTTGTACAGAAATAGTGAAGAAGGTGGGGGGCATTTGAGGTATAACTGTGAATTTTAAGACTGCTGTGTTCGTTAGAGTTAATTAATCATGTTTATCACTTGGGCCAGAGTTTCAAAGCTGTTTTCATCCATGAGAATGCAAGTTTGTCATTATTTAGTTGGATACAATGGGGATCAACATTTCAAAAGCCAACCATCTTTCCACAATTTAAGGATGTGAACTCTAGAATTCTTCAGAGACTTCGTCATTGAGAAACATCACATTTTCTACCATTTTAAAGTCAAAACTTGCTGGAGTACTTGAAGGCTGAAGAATTGCACTGAAGTTCTTCAGGGTGACAGGAATCGTCCCTCAGATGCTGTGAATAAGAAGCTGTAAAAATAAGAACTAAGCTACTCTTGAGGAAAAAAAAAAAACAAAACCAACAACCACTTTTTTAAAATCATCTAGGTTATAATAAGTAGTGAACTTTTTTGGATGTAGGAAATAGAAAAAAGAAGCCCTCTCCAACCCCAACAACTAGTAGTGGTAATAACGTTGGAGCAAGTAGATGGTAACATTCCAGAGCAGGAGGGAACCACTTGGCATCTGTGGCTGTTTGAGTATCAGCAGGGGTATTAATCTCCAAGCTAATGGTCTGTAGAGGCCAGAAGCCCAGGAGCTGGGCTCATCTCTTCTTGTACCTTAGTACCTGTTGGAGGTGATGTGTATGAGTTCTGTATCTGACCAACCTTCCACAAGGCTGCTGGTCTTTGTTTCAGGGTCATTGCCCTTCAGCTGTGATTCCCAGTGCGTCCCTGGTGCAGCAGTGTAGCCTCCAGCCTGGAACGGGAGCGAGAGGCAGCTGCGAGGCTGCACGTACGTTTAAAGAACATATGGCTGTTGTTGGCTCATCTGCTGAGTCCCATGGGAATGGTGGTAATGACCGTGGCTGGGCTCCGAGGTGCACGCTGCTGGGATGTTAACTGGTGTGCAACCAGTTTAGATTATTGGACAGAAACGTTTTGATGCTGGAGTGACAGAAGTAGGACCTACCCACAAGTAAAGGGAAGATGGGTTACCATCAGTTGCCTTGCATGTTTTGGATATGTATTTATGTGCTTGGGTTTTTTTGCTTTACGCCAAATTTAGCAATAACCCGGAGTGGGCTTGTTTTCCGAAGAGCGTTGTTGCTTTGTTAGCGCTAGATGGTGCCGCAGAGCAAGCAAAGGGCCTTCCTCCGCTGCCGGGAAGCCCTCGCTCCGTGGTCTAGGACAGCTTTTGCTTTTAGGTGTGCTCAGCTGGAGTATTGATTTGGTTGGGATCATTCGCACGGGGACCTGCTCTTGCTGCTGCTTCTCATGACTTGAAACACCGTCTTGAAGTCGGCGAAGAGAGCAGCCCTGCGGGGCCAACCCATGGCTTTCCCCTCCAGTGCTGGCTGGTGCCACACGCTCACTGCCATGCAAGTCCTCCACCGTAGTACGGCTGCCCTGCTGGGTGTCCTCTGCTGGGGCAGATGGGGTCGGTGCTGCTGACAGCCTTGCTTCCAGCATTACCTGCTCGTACGGCTTGCTTCATGGTCGAGCTTCCCGGCTCGACGGCCGCTGTGAATCGTGAGGGCTGGAGAGCTTTGGCAGCCTGGCAGAGCTGGCTGCTGGTTAAGGGCTGGTTGGAGAGTTGGTGGCAAGGGGCTGCCTTGGCTGCCGGAGGTGGTCGGCCAGCTGTGCTGCCGGTGGACTCTCGGGTGGTCCCTTGTGCTGCAGGCAGGAGGTAAGGGGGCTGCTCTGCAAGAGCCTGGCTCTGGTCATAAGGAAGACAACCCGTGCCGTGTTTTTCAGGATGCCAGAGAATAAACAGAGGTCAAATCCTCCCTCCCCCTTGTGATGATACCCATCTCCTTCTCACCTCCTCAACTTAGACAAATGCATTTATTTTTTGCTGTAGTGTTTTAGCACATGATAAGCGGGCCCTTCAAGAGGTTCAGATCCCAGCTGTGATGGATATGACAACTTTGCCTTCCTCTCCTCTAACATGTGGGCATGGGAAATCAGGCGATTAAGGGCCCGGTTACAGAGGGTGGGTGGGTGGGGAGTACATAAGACAGTAGCCGGTGGGCAGTATAACTTGTTAATAGAGACTTTCAGCTCTAGGGCTGGCTGGTTCTGTTGCAATTGCAACTCTCCTCGCAGCCACAAAATTTTATGAAACGCCTCTGGGAGAAAACGCGGTGTTAAGGACAGAAATCAACAAGTTGGCTGGGGGCGGGGGGAGGGAAGTGAGCTGAAAATGGAAGAAGTGAGGAAGTCGGTCATCATGCAATGGTATGTTGGAAGAGAGAGCTCCTGCTGGAATTTGCCGAAAGGACTACGCTTCCAAAAAATGCCACTTTCCGATTCCTCCGCAAAGGCAGGCAGGCAGGGAGGGAGGGAGGAGGCACGACGGCTCTGTTCAGGCTGGGGAGAGGTTCCGCAGCCACGCGTGCTGTGAGGCGGCATTGAATGCAAACACGTTCTGGGATTTGTGTCCCCTGCCTGTCACTAACTGACGGCAATTCAGGAATTAAAGGTTAAAAAACCTTGCAGTGGCAGACAGGGACTTCTTTTTTTGTGTGTATGTGCAGTTGGGAGCTTTCTAGCCAATGCTTTCTCTGCTGCACCGCTCAACAACTGTCCCAGAGTAATTGTGTTAGTAATAATATAGCAGAGAATTCATGAAGTGTAAAGACCTATGGTACCCCATGTGTCTCATTGGTGCCAAGTGTTTCATTTAACTGACCACCATCCAGTAATTTTTCTGGCTCCCGTCTTGTGTAAATGTATGATTTTCCAAGCTGAATAGCTGGAGAAAGAATGAGGATCCCCTCAGCTGCACCAGAGCCTGGAGCACAGGCTGGTGTGTAAGGAGTGGGCGGTTAAAGCCGGGTGGACTTGGGTAAGGCAGCTGTGCACCAACACTGAGCAAAATATTTCAAAGCTTTGATAACAGCGAGGCAGAAACACTGGTATATTTAAAACTTCTCCTCTAAGTGAGATGTTATTCTGGCACTTCAGTGGGTTTAGCATTTATCCTCCCAAACTTACAAGACACTGCATCTCGTGGGAATTCCTGAGAACTAATTTTCTTTGAAACACCAACGGAGAGTTATTTTTCCCCCCTGCGTATTTTCAAATACTTCAGATTATTCCTGATGCAGGACATGAGTTTGGTGACAAGGCTGAGGAACATCGGAAAGGAAAAGAAAGCACCCTTGTCTTCTGTTGATTCAGACAGAGGGCGATGTATGTAGAAAGCTTATGTGATTCCCCTCCACCCCCTTAGATCTTAATATTCTCTAGTATAAGGATTGGGGATTTTTTTTCCTTTGTTGTTCGTGCACATTAGTATGCGATCTGAAATTGAGATAGCTGTTTTTCTGTACGTGTGCGTCTGTAGCCTTTAGGGAGCAAAACATTTCTTGTGGTTGAGATGGGGGCAGGAGGGAAATCAAGAGAGAAAGCATTGCACGTGCCTGCACGCATCGGTCACTTGTTTGTCTTCAGGTGCGTTAGCACAGAACTACTTGTGATCCCTTGATGGATAGGCTGTGAAACGGCTTCACGTATATATGCTCTTGCTGCATTTTTTTTTTTGTCTGGAGATGCTACGATGATACTGGAACAAGTGTGAACACCTCATAGTTGGTTTGGTGCAGCCAGACGAAATCTGTCGTTAATAACTGCAGCCAATAGTAAGTGCAAGTAGCAGCCTGAATGCATACACATGCTTGCATCAGGAATAGCGTGGCCAGCAGGAGCAAAGAAGTGACCGTGCCTCTGTACTCGGCACTGGTGAGGCCTCACCTCGAGTACCGTGTCCAGTTTTGGGCCCCTCTGTACAAGAGGGACGTTGAAGTGCTGGAGCGTGTCCAGAGGAGAGCTACCAGGCTGGTGAGGGGTCTGGAGACCAGGTCATATGAGGAGAGGCTGAGGGAGCTGGGCATGTTTAGCTTGGAGAAGAGGAGGCTGAGGGGAGACCTCATTGCCCTCTACAACTACCTGGAAGGAGGTTGGAGAGAGGTGGGGGTTGGCCTCTTCTCCCAGGTGAATAATGACAGGACCAGAGGGAATGGTCTGAAGTTGTGGCAGGGGAGGTTTAGATTAGATATTAGGAAGAATTACTTTACTGAAAGAGTGGTCAGGCACTGGAACAGCCTGCCCAGGGAGGTGGTTGAGTCACCATCCCTAGAGGTGTTTAAGAAACGTCTAGATGTGGCACTTCAGGGCATGCTCTAGTGGCAGAGATTGTAGGTTGTTCGGTTGGACTCGATGATCTCAAAGGTCCTTTCCAACCATGAAGACTCTATGATTCTATATACTTATCTCCACTTGTACTTATGACATGATAATTTTTTTTTAGAATGTCATGGATATGTAAACCAGGAAACAGATATTTCAGAAGTAGTGTTTCTTCACAAGACTGAAGTGCAGTAATGGGATAACTTGAAGTGATTGCTCCACTGGACTTTGAAATAGTTTGTTAAAAACGTAGGGGGGAAATTCAGAGGAATCTTTTTCTCGGGGCATTTCGGGAATAGTAAAAAAAAAAAAAAAAAAAGTTAAAGAAAAGCATATGCCTGTCGAGTTTTCCTTATAGCAGATTGCATTACGGATAATTCTGCTGTATGTAGTGTTGTATTACTATAACAAAAAATATTGGCCACTTTTAAGTATAGATATTGCAGCTACTACTAGGACTCTGATCTTTATGGACCAGAAGATGGGAAATGTTAATTAATAGTTTCAATGTGTCTGAAGCATAGAAAGAGACAAGGAGGCAGTGTGTGATGTGGAAAGGAGTGGACTTAGAGAGCGGAAACCAAGGGGGGTTCCAGCCCGGTGCTAAGAGCACTTGTGCCTTTTTATGATTTCCTGACCATAAGCACAAAGAAGGGTGAAGGAACAACTGGAAACATAATTTGTTGTTTGACAAATAACGGAGAACCATAACATAACCACGCATCCGATGGCTTGTGTAAATCACACAAGTGGCTATTTTTGCCAGAGATTTAAAGGCGTTTTGAGCATCGTTGACAATTCTGCTGCAACGCAGTAGGGGAGAGCACTTTTCTGTGGTGTCCCTTCAGTTAATACCAAATTTATGCTGCTCTGATCCAATACGTTTCTTCAGTGGAGTTTCCAGATGTTCAGCAAATGAATAGATAGTGTAATAAAGGGGATCCTGCTTGCTGTCTGCTGCATTGTTCCCTTTCTCCAGGGGTGTGTATTTTGTCTTTGCTGCAGCAGCAGGAGTATCCCTTGAAGGCTTTGCTGTGTAGCAGTTCCCTTTTTTTTTTCTTTTTCCCCGTTTACCAGTTTTCCCATTTTTTTCTTTTTCTTCAGTTTACCCTGAAGGAAAACCAAAACTTTGCTCTGGTGGGATATTCCAGTAAGTCTTCACCCTTTTGACCATTTTTTGCTTGATTCACGGCATCTTATTAAAATCATTGCTTTTTAATAGGCAGAGTGCCGAACTTTCTTTGTGCTCATAGGAGAGAAACGAGTAATAAAATTAATGTACTATCATGGAGCTGGTGGAAAGCCTCTGGTCTTGGTCATCAATCCAGGGTGTGCTGTGTTCTGGTGGCAGAAAGGCTGGCATTTTGTCACTGTTTTGGGTTTTTATCTTTGACCAAATACAAATAACGCGTGAATGTGACACATAATCTTTAGATTTAGGCCATGTCCGCACTGGGAGTAGTGGCCCAAGCCTTTAAATAAGGGCTTGAATTTAAAATATACAAACTATACTGCAGTAACTTTCCACTCTGAAGCAGGCTTTTAAGGGCTGTCATACATCACCAAACTCTTTTTCTTTGAGTGAGGAATTCACACCCCTTTGAGTTAACTATGGTGTGGCTCACTAATATGGCACACACCATATGATACCAGAAGTATAGCATTTTGAGACGGTTGAGTTAAATGCAAGTTAATCGCTTCAAATACGAACGCTGTGTTTCTTGTCGGTCTTCTAAGTTATTTCAGTGTGGCTATTTGTGTCTTTGGCTCTCTTCCCAATTTTCCTAAACATCATCTCTAAGTAGCGTTTAAAGATGTTGATATTTCTGATGTCTAAATGAATGGCTGAAAATCTCTGGCAGTGATTTACTCTTCAGATGAAGATTTAAGTTACTCCTAGACAGCTGTGGTATATTTCTGTTCACCCCATCAATCTCTAAATTAACGTTTGCCCCTATGGTTCGTTTTGTTAAAGGGATGCCACGTTACATATCAACTGTGTGAGCCAGACTGTGATACTTCATGGCTTTCAAAGTGTTCCAGGCTTTTTTGGATGAATGACCGGCAGCCTGTGGGCCTCTGGCAGCCTCTTATAGCCAGGCTGGGATCAAGTTGTTTGGAGCAGAAGTCTAGGACAATTCTTGATTATAATCTTGTTTGTGCTGGTTGAGTTCTTTCATATAAAAGTCTCGATGGTTGGAAGGAGAGGCTGCATGAAGAGTTTGGGAGCTGCACATCCCAACTGCCCTGAAGTTAAAAGAATCAAAGGGTGAAACTTCTGTAACCAGCAGGAGAGGGTGAAACACTGCGGTAGTCTGTGCATAGATCTGTCCACACCCATGAGTGCATGTACCTTAAAAAAAAATTGCTTTCAGGAAAGGGCAAGAAATAACTAAAATAAGGAAATGGCATTTTTTTTATTTCTTCAATGATGCTTTTTTTTTTTTAATAAATTTTGTAATTATGGATGTGTTTGTAGCCAAATCAATGTTGTGATCACGGAGCTGGGAGCAAATCCTAAAGTCTAATTCCAGATCTGGGTCAGCAATTGAATGTCCCTGGAGTTCAGTGTGGGAGATAAGTTGGAATCCAGCGTTCTCCAAGTGCACGTCAAGCTGAAGCAGTAAACTCTCTCTCTCCCTGTAATGTACTTGCCTACAGACATAATGCAGCAGATCCTCAGCTGTGTGCAAGGTGCGCTGCCTTGAGGCAGCCAACTGTACCCACAGGCCAAAATTCCTGCAGCGAAGGATTGCAAACTTCTGGCTTTCACCCCTTTCTCCCAGACAGGCCTGCATGGCAGGCAAGGGCTTGACTGAGATTCCTGTATGTGTTTACCAGTCACAGACTCCCTCTCTTGGGGAAGGGAGATCTGCTTTCTTCTTCTGTCGGGGTATCTAAGCGCTGGATCCTGCTTGCTGAGGCACTGAGTGGAAAAGAGACAAGTGGACAGGGAGGTAACGCGGCCAAGGATGAGTCGGAGGTTGAAACAACATCTACCGCTTGTCGAGGCCGTTTTAATTCCAGGCAAATAGTCTTTGAGCTTCTTAAACTGCCCTTGGGGCTGTTTGAGTTATTACTGAAACGCAGCCGTTCCCAGAGCCGAAGGCATCAACAACATAATAGCATGCAGAAACCCCACCGTGCAGTAACATGAAAAATAGTGCTCTCCAAATAAATACTACAGGATGGATTTAAAATAGGAATTTGATGCTATTTAGACTAATTGCTGGGCTGATTACCCTGCAATCATCACTTCTGGTTCTGCCCGTTGCCTTGGTTCAAAAGTTCGTCAGCTATTCTCTTCCGTCGTGAGCATTTACAGTCTCACATTGCAGTCACGGCTCTGTTACACCCAGTGGTCTTACATTGCCTTGCTGTCCTCGTGTTTGTTACATAGAAATTGCCATGTTTCACTCTGTTGGTTTAACAGACTGTTAATTAGGCAGTTTCTAAGCAGTAATGCCAGGTAGGAATAAATCTGCCAGACAGTAACGTTGCTGTAGTTCTCCAGTTATAGTGAGTGGGTAACATCAGGTCAACAGCATTTGTCTTCTGCATTTAGTGAAACTGGGGCTGAATGAAGTGTCCTGGAAAGGTATAAACATATCTGAAATATTAGTGTTCAGAAATATAAAAAAAACCTCTGAACATTATGCATGGGAAGCTTTAGCACAGTCTGATATACTGTCTATTACAGTCAGTCCTTAGATAATTGATGGCATTAAAATACTCCTAAGATCTGGAGGCTGACATTTTTTGGCTTCCTCCCCTCCTCGCTGCCTTCCCCTGACCCTCCCCCTCCAAAAAAGAAAAAAAAAAGCTGAAAAAAAAATCCCCCCCCCCCAAAAAAAACCCGTCTTTCTCTAATTTATGAGACAGTCTCATAAATTACCATGGTGGAATTAGTTGTCCAACTGCCTGTGACCTGCTGGGTATTTGTTGGAAAAAAAATAATGAATTCTAAGAGTTTCATGAATCTTAATGTGAATGATTCTCCATCTGAAGGTTTGGACTGGAGTGATTGTTCCCCAGTTTAAAATATTTCCCTCTTCCATTCCAAGAGTAGTAACATTAACCTATTCTTAGGGAACCTGTCACCCAAAATGCAGATAGCAAAGAGTTGGAGAGAAGAGCTGGCAATTCACTCATAATTTCAAAATGTTATTGGTCTCCGATTACCATGTTAAAGGGAAGCCAGGATCATTTCATGCGTGACTTACTAACCAAGAGCGGAGCTAATTTTAACAGAGGACATTAAAAAAATTTTTCGACCAGTGCTAATGTTGATGTTTGTATCCTGAACTGGGCGTAACTGGAGTTGTTCAGTGAACTGGAGCTGGGACTCTGAAAAGTCTCGTTCCTCTCTTGCTCAAAAGGAGAACATGCTCTGCAAACATGTTTTGAGATATTTTTTTGACCTTTGTGATGAGTTTTGATCACTCACGTCATCAGTACCAGGCTGGATAGGCAAAGTTTTGCTGAGAATGATCAGTACTGTCTTGTGCCTTTGAGAGGGGCGGGTACAGTCAGGATGCTTGGGGACAGGAGAAGGCAGCATAATGTCAGCTCTGCCCTATCTTAATTTTAAGCCAGATAATCTCCACTGTACTGCAAAGTTCCTGACACCGCCATCTTTGAGAGGGTAAAGTTAGGAGCCGTTCAGCTGCCATCTGCTTGTGTCCACAACAAGTTTGCGGACCCTCAGTGTTTCTTTAACCCAGCTTGAAGGGTAGGGTTGGTCTTCTTTGTTTCTGATGTTTGAAGAGACCCTCAAGCTCTTAAGACTGTGTGGGAGTTGCCATGTGTATGAGGATGAGAGCATAAGCTATGAAAATTGTGATGTTCATGCAGCTGTGTTGTGTTTGAAAGTCTCTGGCTCACGTAAGCCATCTGAATCGTGCCTTTTCAGTACGTCCATTTTACTGTTAAGAAGTGTTGGAAAGATCAACACACACCATTGCTGTAAACCTGCAGCCCAAAGCTGTACAGCACAGGAGACCCATCCTATAGCTCATAACCCACGTAATAGGAAGGATGCTTATCAGCAATAATTTTTCTTGCTTCTGCCTTTACTTTTTATCCTAGTTCATTTAGTTTCAGCTTCCGTGAGACATGCATTTATAATGTTTTAAATGTTTTAAACTGGGAGTGATGGTTGAGAAACCAAATCCAGCCAAAATGAGGACAGTGCAGCTAGGGACACCGATCCCCCTCCAGACTTGCTCCCTTGAGGTGAGAGATGTACTATTCATTTTAATACATCTGCTTCCTCAGGTGAAGCTGCCTTGTGCAAATAATGGCAAGAGGATGTCGTCTTCCAAATGACCAACAGAAAAGGGGAGATAATGCTCTGGTGACTTCTCTTGATTTAAAATATGACCTCACGGGACTGAATGGTCCTTTTCTTTTGCTTACCCACTTCAGCTCACCTCTCTTCAGCCCCTGGAAGGAGATACAGCACTGAAATCAAGACAGGGTATTGTGAGAAACTATGCTCCTTCTATGGGGCAGCTGAAGAAGTCTAGCATCTGATAGTAATTGATTAGTAAATTAAATTTTAACAACCTAGAGGCTGCACGCGGTCCAGCCCTGCTCCCCTAATATAAATCATCCAGATTTGCAAATATGAAACACATGTTTTCTGTCTGACCTTGTCTTTTATGGAGCAGTGGAGATTGCAAACGCAGATGCTCAGGTTTGTCTGCTTTCTTGGCCGCCGAGGCCATAAATGGCAGCTTTGCTCTCAGAGCACACGTTACGTTGACGTTGCTTCGCGAACTGGAGAACAGATACGGCAACAGGCAATAAAGCCGGGCTGGATCCTGTTCAAACAGCTTTGCTCCCCTTAGGCCTTGTTCACCTAGAGCGGGACTGTGACCTCCGACCGCGGGCCCAGACCCTCTCCGTTCCCTTGCCCGGGAGGGAGGAGGACACCAGGTGCCCTCGTAACGTGGCTGACAGCAGAAGGCAGGCGGTCACCTGCCGTTTCTGCCTGCAGCAAAGTGCAGGTTTTGCCTGTTTCCTAGCTGGTCTGGCTTAAACCCAACAGTCTTGGAGCACTCTGGCTCAAGTGGTCCCTGATGGCTTTCCCCAGGCTCGTTACCTGTAGCTACAAGCTCCGACGCCAACCTGGGCACCTCCAACGCTTCTCACCCTTTTCCCAGAGGTGTTTAACCAACCTGCAAAGTCAGTTTTCCCCGTGAGGGCTGAAGCCCCTGTGCTGTTTTGCCCCCGGAGGAAGCTGGGGCTCCGTGCACGCCGTTTCTTCCCCCTTTCTCATCGGAAGGGCATGTCCCAGTCTGACACCTAATTTTTAGCACTGCTACTCTGGAGCTGAAGCGGAGACTGCGTGTTTAAAGCCTCAGATCTGCTCTGACTGCAGTCAGTGGGAATTTTCCTATGTAGGTGCTAAGTATTATTCAGTGTAAGCAAAACTTGGCCCGTTAGTTTTAACTTTATTTTCCATTATAAATCAAATCCTCTCTAATTTTTTGCCTGAAATCTTTCCTTCTTGAGAGGAATTTGCTGTAGCTATAACATTGCCATGAAGTAGTCCGGCCTTGAGAGCTTGAAAGGAGTTTTCCTCCTTTCTAGAAGTCATGTTTCTTAGGGAATCTGACTTGATCTAAGACTTCTGAATGTGATTTATTGAGGTATTTTGACCTAGAGAGTAGTGTTGCTGGTTGTTGGGAGAGCAAATGAATTCGGCCCTGGGGCCAACGGCTTTGTAGGCTCTCTCTAGGTCCCTGATGAAGATACGGCTGATGAAGACCTAGCTCTGTGGATCTTCTGCACTTCTCCATGCCTGACCCTGTCACGCCTCCTCCCCAGAGGGAAAAGGGCTGAAGGAAAAAGAAATCTGGTCCCATGGATTGATTTGCCCATGAGTGGTTCTAGCACATTAAATGGGTATCTGCAGCTTACCCTCTGTATTCGCTTCATACGAAAGGTGCTCAGTTCCTGTGCTACAAAACCACCCCAGAAAGCAAATCAGAGTTTGGTAAGCGGGAGATGCTCGGGAAGCTGCCCTCAGTGCTGCGCCTCAGATCCAAACTACAACGCTCTGGACGCACCGGTAACAGGAAAGACGGACATTTAAATTTTACTGCAAAGAGGAGTCCCAAGAGAGCCCTGCGATACCTTTGCTCTTAGAAACACTCAACAAGATTTTGTTCTAAAAGTATTTCATAGCCAAATAATATCTGGAGAATTATTTTGAGGCGGGAGAGAATCCTTTAAAGCACTTTGATTTAGTTGCATGAAAGAGTTTACCCATGTGACTAGTGCTACAGTGTGCAGTTAAGCGTTGTTTTGAATGTTCACAGATCATCTTAAACCTTAGCTGCACTACTGATCTTTAAATCTTAGTGATGGCATGAAGCATGTGAAGCTGCCTTTGTGCAGACTGCTGTCAGCAGGCTTATACTCTTTTATTGCCTTCTTTTTTGTCCGGGATGTTCAACATCTTTTGTGTGTGTAGCCGTGGCTTTTTTATTATTATTTTTAAAGGCTAGAGCTCTCAATTCCAAGCTGACGGAGTCCTTACCAAAGTTAAATGAGACTTTGGAGCAGTCAAGTATACGGTGAGGATGGAAATTAACTTTTCACCTACTGAAAGTTTTTATTGTTAATTTTTTAACACAACATCCCTGCAACAGCCACTTAATAATAGCAGTGTATATTAATATCATTAATGTACCTTGTAATGGAAGAAGCCCTTTCCACTCATTGTAGGAACATCTTCAGGCTACGCAGTCCTTTCTATTAGTGGGCTACAGTGCGTGTAGATATTAATTTTATGTAGGAAGCTAAATTGATGTACTTTAGTCTCCAGACTAACAAGCTCGTATTATTTGAGACAGTGTTTTTTATCACTTGTTTTAGGCTTTTAAACCTGAGGATGCTAGTCATTAATGCCTATTACTGTAAAAATTAAAAGCTAAGGTTCCTGCATGAATTGATGCTGGATGACAAATTCCGGCACTTCAGTATCATTTTGATTTGTGTGTTGCTACTGTCTGGATGTGGTTTGTAGTTCTGCATTAATTTAAAGTAATAACACCAAGAATTTTTTGGTTTGTTTTTTTTCATTTGCCCTTGAGGGAAGAAGTGTTAACAGCAGTCTTGGTTATGAAGTGAGGCAAGAACACGGCAGTGGTCCCTAATGAAGTTCCCATTTCCAGTGATGTTTGCAACCAAATGATCTTTGATCCTACCTTGTGCATAGTCACTAGGATCATGAAAACAGAGTTGCTGTTCCCCAGGCTCTCACTGGTGCATTGCTCCTGGCTTCGTTGTCCTGCTTCAGCTGACTTTTTTTTTTTTTTTTTTTATCCTAAGCAGCATATTCTTTTATTTAGCAAGCAAACCCTTTCTTGCGGCTGCAGTGCCTCCTCTTAAACCTGTGGGCAGCTGGAAAGTTGGCCATTGTTCTTGCTTGGTCCCAAGACTGCACTGAGTTTGGCTGTGTCTGGTTGTGAAGGTGTCATGGCTCTCTCCAGCTGGACCCTAGTGGAGCTGAACCACCCTGGGGAAAGGGCATGTCACCCTGAACAACGCAGCTCAGTAGCTGTTTATGTGCACTAACTGGCAGGAAAGAAGGGGAACAAGTCTCACTCTGGTATGAGGGGAGATTTTTGAACCTTGCCTTTGTGCAAAGTCCGTGTTAGTGCTTTGTGGCCACCAGAAGCTGTGGGGCTGGGGACTCCAGGCAGAGATGGCTATACGCAGGCTTGCAGAGTTGATACTGGAGACTGAATCTTTCACTTGAAGAATGAGTGATTTGTGTGTCCCTATGATGTCTGCTGCTTTTGGAAAAGGCAGCAAATATGGGACTCTGCTTGCAGTCTGCCAGCACGTTACCTGGGTATTGCTTTGCTGGTCTGGGTAGAACCAGCTGCTCGCTAACTGCCTTGTGCTGCTGGAAAGAGTCACTGCGTTGGGGGGCACTGCTCTAAAATGCTCATGTTTGGGATTTTCCTAAAAGAAGAGACCAGCTACCATGCAAACTCGGCCCATCCACTGTATTCTTGACAGGCTGAGAGAGTTGGGGTTGTTCAGCCTGGAGAAGAGAAGGCTCTGAGGAGACCTTCTAGCAGCCTTCCAGTACCTAAAGGGGGCCTACAGGAAAGATGGGGAGGGACTCCTTGTCAGGGAGTGTAGTGATAGGACATGGGTTAATGGCCTCAAACTGAAGAGGGTAGATTTAGATTGGGTATCAGGAAGAAATTCTTTACTGTGGGGGTGGTGAGGCACTGGAACAGGTTGCCCAGGGAAGTCGTGGAAACCCCATCCCTGGAAGTTTTTAAGGCCGGGCTGGATGGGGCTCTGACCAACCTGATCTAGTGGGAGGTGTCCCTGCCCATGGCAGGGGGGTTGGAACTGGATGATCTTTAAGGTCCCTTCCAACCCAAACCATTCTGTGATTCTTAAATGTTCCCTAAACAATCTCCCTTGAGGGGATATCTGAACTATTTTTTTTTAAATCACAGATGAC
This sequence comes from Larus michahellis, assembly GCF_964199755.1. Classification (NCBI taxonomy): domain Eukaryota; kingdom Metazoa; phylum Chordata; class Aves; order Charadriiformes; family Laridae; genus Larus; species Larus michahellis. The sequence continues at coordinate 113,057,763 of NC_133897.1, read as the reverse complement.
TTAAAGTACTGCTTTTGCTCGGGAAAAAAAAAATAATCATACTATAAACCTGCCAATGTAACAAATCTATACACTGTATGTATGCAATGCATAAGAACATATGTAATATATACAAATATATGCATTGCATTAGCAGATACAACAACTCTTTAATGCAGCATCACTCAAACGTGCTGCGGGATCCCACGTCGCGCACCCGAGTAAGCTATAAATGTGTTTTCCCAAGCCGCGCCACATGGCTGTGAATCTCTGTTCTTGCCTGGTGGCTACATGCGGTATCTTATGGAAGAGACTGTATAGTTTCAGACTTTGCTACAAATGAGACCACATGGAAGGGAACTTCACTGCTGAAGGCTACCGTTATTGTTGCCTTTCTTCTTAATTACAACTGCTATTAACACTTATTCCCTCAGAAGTGAGACTTAGAGGTGCAGTGCCAGGCACACCGCCCCCCCTCCCCCATCTCCCTCCAATTTATCTGAGAACACAAAGTTCCTACAACGAATTTTGAGGTTTTCTTCTCTAAGCCAGCAAGTTGCTCATGGCCACAGCTGAGCTGGGATCAGCCATCCTCCTGTGACAGCAGCAAATTCCAGTAGCCACCCAAAACTCTTCTCTCTATTTTGGATAAGCATTCGTATACCTAATATTATATGTATTTTTCCCTTTTTATTCCAGCCCCTGAGGAATTAGGGAGTTAAATTTTATTTGATGTCAGCCCAATTGTCTGAAACTCCTTTGAGTGGGAAGCGGGGTGTCCCTGGGAGAGGTCTGGAAGTCCTTCAGACTCATAAGACCTGCAGACTTTAGGGAGCTGTTGCATGCAGTTTTTCAGCGTGGATTTCTTTGCCAGATCATCTCTGAAACAGATTAGAGATCATTGTGATGAAAGCTGAAGAAGGCTGAATGCTAAAGAAAATATAACAGCTGCTGGAATGTGCAAACGTGTGGGCAAAACTGTACACGACTGAGGAGAGAGATCCAAGAAATAGAAGTTCTCGGCTGAGACTCACTGAAATTATATCAATTATAGGACTGTTCAATGTAACTTCTTCAGGTGAGCTTGTATATAGGACATCAAAAACTAAATCTCTTTGTAGCCTTGTCAAATCTACAGGCAAGTGTTGCCTTCTGATCCTACCCAATACCAGGTCTCCATCCTTTCTTTGCCTTTCCTTCTGTGTGTGTGTACCTGTCCAGTGCTCTCGTTGGTTTGTGTATTTCGGAGAAAGGTCTGGCTGATGCTTGAGTAACTTTCCTTCTGTTTTCATTACTTGACGATGCCAGGCACTTCATATAGGCGTTGGGCTGACCGGTTCGGTTGGCTTTAGCTGGGACTAGCTCTCCTATTTCACATTCACAGAAGTCTTACTGATCTGGTTTATCTTAGAGTATGGCAGCTGCAAATAAACAAAGTATTGGCTAGCGGTGAGCACAGAGAGACTCGGCCCTACAAGCTTGTTGGCTCTGGAAGGAAGCCCGAGAGTTAGGTAAGCAACGAGAATGGGCAGCTCCCTCTACTAGCCCTGGAAAAAAGCTTCGCCAAAAAGGAGACCTGGTCTTCTCTTCTCAATTGCAGCCTTCTTTTTAAGCTCCTAGAAATCCTGGGAGTGGGTTCCAGCTCAGCTGGATGATCTCTGTGTGATCTCTGGGATTCAATTAAAAATAAAAAATACACATCACCCAGCAATATCTACTTTCCCTGTTGCTGGCTCATTCTTCTGTTGGGGAGTTGCCTGTCCCCAGGGCGTTGAAGACTTATTTCTCTCTATGTTTTCCCTGCTTAATGCAATGCATCCGTAAGTAATACCTTTCTCTCTCTAAATTACATTTAATTTTTCTATCAAGGTGATTTCAAAAGAGTTAGCAAGCATAAGTGAAAATGATATCCCCTCTTTTCCCTGTTTTCCTGTAAGATCTCCTGCTCATTCAATTCCAAAGGTTGACCTCTGGGAGTTTGGGGGGACTGCGTCTGTCTCCCAGCGAGACCCAGATAGCTTTACCCAAACAGGGATTTGCTTACCTTGTCATTTTACTTTGTCATTTTACTTGTAATTCAGCAGCTCAGAGGTCCCTTCTGCATTATGTTACTGAAGAACCAGAGCAAAAAGGATGCGTTTTGCGTTACTCACATAACCCACGTTTTCTGTAAACTTTAATTATTTTCTGTGTGGCTTTTGCCTCATGCAATGAAATCACTGCTTTCCTGGTGCGATTTCTTTATCCCACTGGTGCAAAGCTGTAAAGACAATCTATCCTTCGATGACTGAGGCTCAGCCACTGCTGCAACACCTGGTATTTATAATCCTAATCCACCGCTCAACACCTAGTCCACTTGATTAGGTGTTGAGCGGTGTCTGGAGAGGCATATGTGATAATTCAGTTAACTTGAGTGGCTCTGTTTGTTGGAAAAAAGATAATAAACTAACAAAAAAAAAAAACAAAAACCCAAACCACAAAACCAACCAACCAACCAAAAAAAAACCCTGAGAAATTATGTCATGGACCCGCTCCACAAAACCCACTTCTGTTCTGGGGCTTGCACCTCTGTTAGGGACTTCAAGTAAGCAAACTTCAAGCTTTCAAAAAATACGTTGAGAATTGGTGCCATAAAAGCCTCCAAAGAGTTTTTTTAAGAGTCTTGATCTTGCTTTTAACAGGCACTACTGATACCGAGGATGCAAAGAGAGAAGGCAATCCTTGATGAGCTATGCAATTATGTTGGCTGGGCAATTATACTTCATTCGACCTCCATAAAACTCAGTGTCTCTTCTGAGGAGGCTCACATGTTTCTCGTAGTAGTGCTGTGTCTCACGTGTTGGCTAAAGGTTTGGACGAGGATCATCCCAGGCCCAGGAGGTCTGACGTTTTGCGGTGCCGTGGCAGTACCGAGGGGTGGCTGGAGGATGGAGGAGCCTCCTGGAAGAAAGCGCAAGGCAGTTCCTGCCCTGCCAGCCCCCTCACCGCCTCCCCGCTCGCCCGCCCACGCCGTCATGTCTAGACTGCCGCCCTGCACGGGGCAAGGACTCTGAGCTCAGCCCTTCCAAGTCAAGGAAAGCTCCCGTCAAGGGAATTTGGCCTCGGAGATGAACGTGGGCTTAAGCATCCGGTGGGTTTATAAGCAGCTTGTATCCCTACGCTCTCCATGCCTGTATTTTACCAGCTCAGGGCCCCGAGCGGGTCAGTGCTTTGGGATGTTATCGCTGCTCGCTGGCATCTGGATGACTCGTGTCTCACGAAGAAATTTCTCTGCGATTTCAGAACTGGTTTTTTTCTGACCCGGGGTGAGACGCACAGCTCCAAAGAGTTTTATGGGGCAGGAATGCCATAAAAAGTTGAAAGCCAAAAATAACTTCTTTCTCCCCCTCCCTCTTTTCACCTCCTACCCTCCAAGCCAAGATTCACTCAGGGCATGGAAAGGAAGGGAGGGGCATGAGGAGACTGTCAGAAAAAGCAGGGGCTGTAAAACTTGGGGGGAGCGGGCTGCAGCATCTGGTTTGGTTGCTGAGTTCTGAAGAATTTAATCAGTCATAGAGCGTCACCCAAACATTGTCTGTGACAGAACTGTAGCTTCCGTTGAAAACTACTCTTGGCCATTTTATCAGCTGTAATCAGCACCTGGACAGATTTAAGAAGTAATAGCTACATCTTAAATGCAACCAGCACTCTCCGCAGGAATAAAGTTTGAAGAAATAACACTTCCCCAGGAGATGGAGCAAGAAGATAGTGTGTTGCAGACGTCTTTAAAAACAGAGTCTGATGTGGCCAGGGAGAGAGAAATTAAGTAGAACAGTTTCACAGCAAGACGCTGGACTCAGAAAACCATCAGAGCACGAAGCAGGACCCAGAAGCAAGGCCCATAGGATCAGTTTGGGTTGGGCGGGATGTCTGGAGGCCCCACAGGCAGCCCCTCTCCAGGCAGGACCAGGCTTGTAGCTGCATCAGGGACATCAGGACTGTCTGTCTGAGCCTTGAATGTCTCTAAGGACAGTGATCCCACGAGATTTATGCATCCTTTGTGGTAAAAAAAGAAATTCTCATATCTAGTGGGAATCTTTGGTGTTGCAGCTTGTGTCTGCTGTCTCTTGTCCCATCACAGTGTACTTTGGAGAAGAGTATGTCTCCGTCCTCTCTTCAGCCACTTATTAGGCAGTTGAAGATAGCAGCTAGCTCTCCCTTTAATCACCCAGGGTCTCTCTGCCTATTCTTACTTGTTTCCTAACACTGCTTAATGTTCTATATTGCTTCCAGAGACTAGATCTGGGGTCAGGAAACAGCGTTAAATGTAGGTTTGTCCCACAAGCTGGATCCCAGTGAACATCCTGAGGAGTGCCAGAAGTGGAAGGAGAGTGTGTGGGAGGAGGGGTGTCATGGGGAGAGGGGGGGGTGACTCCTGTTTTAGACCTTTGGGTTGATCAGCATAAACCTTTCCTACGGCCTGGAATTGAATGGCGCTAAATCTTGATAGTAACCATCTGTAAACGCGTGTTAGTGATCACTGCTGGAAAGGGTCAGCTTTTATGCTTTATAATGTACTTAATAGGTGCGGTGCAGCACAGTCATGTCTCATAGGCACTCCTTCTGCAGAGGTTTGTTGGTTTTTTTTTTTCCTGGTGTGGATGTTTCTCAGGAAGTGTGTATGATGGAGGACCGGGTGGAATAACGTACCAGTAGAAACAGCCTACTGACTGAGTACAATGGCTTAACGTGGCTTTCAATCCTTTTTTAAACTGTTTATCTGTGACCATTGCAGAAGGTGGTCCTGTGGAGAGGGGATGAGCTTGTGCAACCAGTACTGGGAGTTCAGCTCCATTTGTTTGCTGGTTGGTAATTGTTTGTGAGAGAGGGTGGAGGTCTAGGGGTACTTTCCAGACACAGAAATAATCAGATGCTTGCTCCGTAGTTCAGAGTTCAGTTCTATTCCATTGGCTGAAAGAGTCTACCTAAAAAAAAAAAAAAAAAAAAAAGAGAGAGAGAGAAGAAATCTTGACTTGTGCGGCTCGACATTTGAACCACTTCTCTTCTGGTTTTATATGAAAGTGGGATATAAGTTACAGTTGCTTTGGGAATCCATACTTCAGACTTTTTTACTTCTCTGGGTCTAATTTCTCAATCTGACTATTCCATTAAACATATAAATTGAATGAGGCTATAAACACTTGCAAGTAAATGTCTTAATTGTTATGTCAACAACTTAAGCATGTGTGGCTTTTTAAACGGTGTGAAGGATCAAATCTTCCACCAAATGGCTTGGAATCTAACTACACAAATGCAAAACTCCTTGCCAAGTCTTATTTAAATGTATCACACTTATTTTTATTACCAAAAAAAAAGAAAAAAGAAAAAAAAAGAGAAGAGAATTGCCAAGGTTTATTTTTCCTTCTTTAGGTGACGTCACTAAACTATACCGAGAGGGGTGGTAGGAGAAGGGGAATCCGTGTCTCTGTTCTGCAGCCTGTCTCTGGTAGTGTCTGCCTCTCTGAAGTGCACCTGGACAGAGATCTGTTCTCCATCCATCTCGGTGCCTCTGTGACGGTGACGCTGGCTGCCACGGCAAAGCTATACCCGGTGCTTTCATCCACAGCATCTGTGGGGGTTAAGAAAGGACAAGTGCAGTGCAGAGTCCTTGTCAGCAATGCGTACGTGCAGCTGCCTTTGTTACCTCCATCAGTTGTCCCACATCTCACCCTCTCTAAAGCTCTTGCCCCTCCAATTTCCTCTTGACTGCTGCTTTTTTTTTTTTTTTTTTTGTGGTGGGGCTTATATGAATTAGGGGTTATACACGCAAAAATATGGCGGTTTTCATCGGTTGATTGAATTCGACTACAGTCCATGGGAAACAGGTTTTTGAAAGTCATAAACTAAAGTGTTGGCTCAGGCTGACTCACAGTGTCTGAATCTTGGTGAAATGCAGCCAAATCATGCCGTTGATTAGCAACAACAGTCCTTGATCTATTTTGACCCATCTTGATAGGTTTCATAAGCACAGGTTGGGAAAAATGATGGGGGGGGGGGGGGGAAAGGTGCTTCAGTTCACAGCGAGCAGCAAGATGCAGTGTACTGAGATTTGGCTAACCTCTCTGCTTTGTGGAACTTCCAGATGAATTTGTAATAGCAAAGGAGGAATGTTTTTGGAAATAGGTGTTGCCAGCTGAAACAGAAAACACATTTCTGTAAACACCAGTGGTTGCATTTGTTTTTTTTCTCAGAATTAAAACTGATGGTTTTTCTTTAACAGTCCCTCATGTCTGGTCACCCTTGCGTCATTTTTCCATATTACCTATTGCCATAGTATCCAAGTAATGATGCCAACATGATTTGAGATGAGTGAAATCGCACGTTGCTGTGTGTTTACCTTTAACTTGGACAATGAGAATATAACGGAAAGCTGCACCAGATGTCTAAAACTAGCAGGGCCGAGAACTGTATTTGGGTGAGGGTGCTCACATACACAACGTTAGGTCTATCCTTTAGTTCCCTCGTTTAGCACTTGGGCTCCTTGAGTGGTCAGTGGAGAGAGATGCCCCAATTCAGAGCACGCACAAGCTGGCAGCCTGCTTTGCCTTCAGCCGTATAGGGAGCAGGAATGTAAATGTTCAATCACTGTTCTTTCCTCAGCATACATTTGAGTGGGCTTATTATGTTGATTTTGGGGTTCTTTCTGTTTGTTTTGGGGTTTTTTTGTTCTTTCTTGCCTTGTTTTCATAGCCTTACTAGAACTTTTTGTGCTAAAGGAAGAAAAAAACGTGTGGTCTTATGCAAAATATTTAATAACAAAATATTCTTATCTGAATGCTTTATTTTACTGTTAGTGTGCATATTCTGCATTGGAGATGATCCATATTCCTTAAAATACTTTTTCCTGAGAGCAAACACATAACCTGCATGCAGGTTGAGGGAGGGAGGAAGGTTTGTCCTTGTGGCCTCCAGGGACACGCAGAGAGGACGAAAAAGCTCCCTTCCATGTTGTCCTCGGGTCAGTTTGTTCCCTTGTGTCAGAGACACGGGCTCTCACCGATGACTTTCCCCACCTGTTACTGTGTGTAGTTATGGTCTGTGCTGCTGCCAAGCGATAAAAGCTTCTTTTCAGCAAGTGACTGGCAGTGTGTGTGTGTCTGTGTGTGTCTGTGCGTGTGTGTTTTTTTCTTTCTTCTTCCGGATACTGTGTTGAACTGCAGCGCCAAATCAAGTAAAATAATTTTTTTTCTTGCCTGTGTGACCTATACTGATGTTAAAAAATGAAGTGCTGCAGTAAATGAAGGCTTACAACTGTTTACATGTTGAATAGTTTTGGTGGGAGCCAATGCATGTCTAGGAAGGATGAGTACATCCGCTACAGACCCCTTTTAGAGAAGTTAATTTGTCTGCCTGTTTCATTAAACTTATTCAACTTCTGACCTGCAAGGCAGAAAAGCTCCTTCCTGAGTCACTAAGCCCTAGAACAGTTTTATCCCCTTTCAGGTTGGCTGTGTAGTCAGCCTCCTCCTCCAGATCCCTTCATCCTTTTTCCCACAGCTCACACTCCTGTAGTTGGGAGAAGAAAAACTCGGCATGCTGTCCTGAGCTGCAAGGAACGCTCCAATGTATTGCTCAGAGGCAGTTGGTTGGGAAGATGCCATCTTCACTGCTCTGCGTGGCTTTGCTCTTTACTTCATGTCAAGGAGCTTGAGCTTAGTGCGTGGGTATCAACAAAAGCCTGACTCCACCTTAGGCTGCAGGCATTGAAATTGGCTTCCCCAGGCTGCAGCCAGGGCAGTCAGTTCAGAGGTGTTTCCTACAAAGCTCAGGAGAAGGTGGCACCCTCTCTTTGGGGCTGGCCACTTTGGTCGGTGCCTCTAGTCTGCCCAGGACACCTTGAGTAAGTGCTCAGCACAGGGAGCACTTCCCAGGATGTCTTTGGGAGGAGAGCTGGGGCCATCCAAATCCACGCTCGGTCAGCTGAGGAGGGAAGGGATGGCTGGAGCAGGGGAAAAGAGAAATGCAAGGGTTGTGTTCTGAGCATCCATCTTCTGCTGCAACACAGCAGACTCAGCGTCTGTCAGAAACTCTGGTGGAGACCAGTGCCCATCCTGTCATTTGGATCCTGGCCAAGACCACCAACATTTTTTTTTAATTTTTTTTTTTTTTAAGCTGAAAGTAGTTGAAGTAGCTACATAAATCCCACGGCACTGGAGGAACGGCTGTGGAGTCTGTCTAGGCAAAACAAGCAGGAGAAATATTACTTCATCAACAAAGTACTACGGATATGTTTTGAACCCACACATCATGAGCTAATTACCAGATGGGCTGAGTACTGCAAAAGAAAGAGCTTGGATAGATAAACATCAAAAAGGATGATTCGAAAAGCCATCTGAAATGCATTTTGTCTCTTTGCTTGCACAAACGACCTTCACTCGTTTTTGTTTTGCATCGCTGTACCTTTCGCTCCGTTCGTTTTCCTCAGTTTTTTCGCAGTGTCTTTTGCTAGGGTGGGAGCACAACTGTGCCGTTCCGAAGCAGAACCTTTGCTCGGTCTTTCCCAGTGCCTCGTGCTAGTGCAGGAGCGGGAGCCTGCCTGTGCAGGGACGTGCCTGGGGCTAGAGATGGGCTGGGACCACCAGGGAGGAGGCTGGGCTGGCCGGTGTTGGGAGCTCTGCAGCAGGGCCCTGGCGGCTGTGAACACGTGCAGATTTTTAAGGGGCAAGTGAAGGGGATCCGAGAGCTGGCACACGTGAGAGTGATGGCAAGGGACAAGCAGTAAAAGCCACATCGTTCTCATTAGGCACCAGGAAGAGAGGGAGCAGTCAAACCACGAAAAAATGACAATTTTTGTCCTCTTGGTGCCCCTTTACAACATATTTAAGTAATATACTTTGTTTATTTGGCCAGCAAAACAATTGGTAGATAGAAGCATTCCTTGAGGTTTTTTTCTCCTCATCTAACTATTTGTTCCTTAATCTGTTTTCTTTTCTTCTTTTTCCTTCCCCTTTGAATAACAAGGCCAAAAGCAGTTCCAGCTGTATTTCTGCTCATCCCTAAAGTCATCAGCAGTGAGCGCCATGTTTGTGCTCAGCTGATGGTGCGCTACGGACTAAGGATAAAAACAAATGAAAGCACTTTTGCACATCCCATTTGCCTTTTTTGCAGGGCAGGCAGCACGCTTAGAGTATCTGGAAGTTATCCTTATTTTGTGACACTTTCTGAGAGAGTGTTTTTGACCTTTAAAAGGTACATTTAGAAGGGCAGTATCCTTCACCTTTGAAAAGGAGGAAGGTACCATCCAATTTTTGTCCTAACTTTCCATGTGCTTCCTTTTGAAATGCGATGAGCTTTATAGCAGGCCTTCCCTTTTCTCTCTCTGATCCCCCCCTCTCTCTCCCTCCCACCCCTCCCCAGCATTGGTTAAAAGAGGGGGAATTTTACAGCTGGATGAATATGTAGTTAATACACTGTCTTGACCTCCAAAGTTTAGCCTCTACAATGTATTTAGAGATGTCAGCTGAAAGGGTTCATTAATATTTTACTGCATTACCTCACTTTTGCTGCCACAACGTTAAAAATGTGCTTTCCCCGAATGTTTGTTACAGGAGCCTGATGGTCACGTTGTCAAGAGCCGTCTGCGTCTGCTGGCAGCTCCCTCTTCCGCCCCAGCAGGGGCTGCAGAAGGCAATGACTTGAAAAATTAATGAGAGCTAATACGGCAGTTCTGTGTGATTGAAAAAGAACACACACACACACACACACACACAGAGCTGGGCTGCCTCAGGCCGTGTGAAGGTGTCAAGCTCCTCACAGGAAAACCAGATTCCCCCGGAAAAATGATACTGTCTCATCAAAGCCTTTGAAGGAGGTTCGGGTTGCAACCACAGGACTGAGAGCTTTATGCTATCAGGAGATCCTCATGCGTACAGTTGTGGTACCCCACACCTAGTGGTGCCAAAGGCAACCAGAAACGAGCCTGAGAAGGAAATGAAAGGCCTATGTGTGAAGTCACCAGTGAGGGGAGGCAGAAAGAGATGGTCATAATACACCTGAGTTCTGTGTGCGACGTGCGTCCCTTTAGATAAACCACCCTGGCTTGGGCTCATGGTGCTTGGAGCCTGGGCAGGGACAGGGCTGGGATTTTCATTTCATGCATTTTGCTGCTCGCAAGCGTATAAGTCTTTTCTGCATAGCGAGGAGGGAGAAAGACCTTCATACGTGAATAATCCCCCAGTTATTACTAAGAGAAGAAAGTCTGCAGGTGCCCTGGTCACTGGTCATTGTCCAACTAGTCTTCTCCATAGCAAAAGATTATTTTCGTTAGATTTCTGTTTTAATAACAGCTCTGAACAGCAGTTAGTGGAACTAGCCTTGGGAGGTGCCTGTCAGGCCAGGAGAGGCAAGTGGTGACCACCTGCATGGCCTTCTACTTGTGCAGCACATCCCTCAGGCAAATCTGGAAGCTCTGTTGTGAATCCTTTCTCACATCATGAACTTTATCAGCTTGAAAAATAGGATTGAAGGAGTTCCTTCATTCATAGGAGTCTCACTGGATGATTCTGAATACTGTTTCTCCTCCAGCTCTTCTAGCTCTTCTGCTGCTGCCCTAAGCGTCCACCTTAATTCTTAGTGTGCCCTACAAAAACCTGTGGGAGAAGCCCTTCAGCCCGGTGGGGCAGGGCTGTGCTGCACTCGCAGCTTCTGCTCCCTCGGCCACTAAACGGGGAAGCTGCCTTTTCCTGTCGCATGCTCACAGGTTGCTTTGCTCTTGCTTTCCCCAAGCTTTTAATTACCCATTAGATTTCCTCTGTTTTCCTCCCTCTCAAGAAAGAAAGAACAACAACAACAAAAAATTATCTAAAATAGCCCATACGCACCCAGGGCAGAACCACTGTCTAAATACCGCACGATGCCATGCCGAGCAGCAGCAGTTTTGCTCTCACAGGGATTAGCCGGTTTAGCAACTCAGGGAAAAAACCGCAAATGCTTCGATTACACAAATGCTGAACAGGAGCTGAACGATTTGCCTTGTCACACACACGTGAGTGGGATTTCTGGGAGGCCTGGTGTGACCGCCCGGGCTGCGCTTGCCAGAGCCGCCGTCCTTGCACTGACTGGCAAAGTAACACCACCGCGTGCGGGAGCACACACAGGTTTCTAAATAGAGCTGCGGAAAACACGCGGCAGCTGAAATCTGCCTCTCCTCCTGTTTTCCGAGGCTGTGTCAGGACCATCAGTGGGCATTACAAGGGAGTAAATGCATCCGTAGGCTGGGGAAGAAAACCAGCAGGATTCGTTGTTCCCTTGGGTCCAGGGGAACAAATGCTGGTGGTGCTTCTGCTGTCTTGTAGTAAAGGAAAAGAAGTAGAGAGACGAAGGGTTTTGTTTTGTTTCTTGGAATGGCTAAAGATAAAGGAGTGGCCAATATAAATGCTACGTTTTAGGTACACGTCAATTTAAACCACATCTTGGGAACGCAGGCTTAGCTTTTGCCTGGAGAAGCCTGCCTAGCCATTACTCCTACCGTGAAATTCAATCCCAAATTCCTTAAGAAAAACCCTTTGATAAGTGAAGTATTTTCTTTTTTTTTTTTTTTTTCCCCCCCAGTGGAAACTAGAGAAAAGCGAGAGAATTAATTGAAGTCTACAAGCCTAATGCGGACGTGCTACAGAGCAGAGGCAGAAGAACGCGGGCAACGCTGTGGCTGGGAGCTGCTCCTGCCCCAGCCTTGCTCCTGCCTCACCCCCAGCACCGGGGCAGGGTCAGGCTGTCAGTCCCAAGCAAGATGTGGCTTTTTGCTAGGGCTCAGCTCCTCGGTGTCGGTTTCTGGTGGACTTCTTGGCTTTTATTGTGAACACAAGGTGCTACTGAGGCCCCTCTTGGAGCTGAAGTCCAAGTCAGTTCGTGGCTGAGGCCGCAGGTGGTGGGTCCCCGCCGTGGGACCTGGGAACCCCATCCTGCGTCCTCAGCGTTCACAGCCTGCTGAAACGGGAACACTTTGATTTTAAGCGGTGTCTCTTTAAACAGCGTTACCAGATAAATGCTGGAAATGGGATAGGACTGAAACTTCGATGAATATGACATCACCTCCTTGGCGGTGCCGTTTTCCTCATCTCTGAAAAAAAAACCCCAGTCTATTTGAAATAGCAGAAAAATCTTCACTGGCTTTGCAGTCAGCTCTCTGTCACCTTGGGTGGTAAAATGTCCACAGGCTTCACACGGGTGTCCCCGCTCTGCCTTGCCTATTAGTGCAGTGTTGCACAGGTCAACTGGATGGGAATAAATGGCCTGGACCCCGTGCTCAACGACAGGGATCACTGAGGGAAATGCAGGGCCATGCTCGCCACTGCCACGTGGTTGCTGTAAGAACCGCCGTAGCCAAAACACGATTTCCACAATGTAGTGGAAAACTGAAAGCTCAGCGCTGCGAGTGAGTCAGGGCTGCCAAACCTGAGGCTACAGAAAACTGGATCATCTTCAATTTTGCGCTTGATGCGGCAGGAGCCACCCGGGTTTGCTAGGAGAGGGGCAGTGTGAGAACGTGTTTTCTGTCAACGTGGTGCTGACAACCGCGATGGCCTCTTTTACCCCTCTGGCTGATGAGTGCTGCCTCGCGCAGAGGAAAAATATAACCTCACCAGAAAATTGGGTAAAAAAAAAAAAAAAAAAAAGAGCAGCTGCTTCACTTTAAAAGGCGAGTTTGTGGGAAGGTGAGGAAACAGAAAGCAGTGTTCAGCTCTGGATCTCGGGCTTCTCCCCTGCCCACTCGGCTGTGTGCCCTTTTCCTACACGGGAGTGACGCTGAGGCAGAAACTGCTGAGGGGTCCATTTTCAGACAGTGTAGTTAGCATTTATTTTATGATCTAATTGCAAGAGAGAATTGTAACTGGGGACACCTTGGTGTGGTAACAGTTCACAAAGAGTCATGGGTTTTTTTGTCTTCTGACAGTGTAGGAGAATCAAAAATGGGATATCAGGAGAGCAGCCGCAAGTGCGTGGTGTACGGCAAAGGTGCGTGGAAGCTGCAAGCACTCACTAGGAGCAGACTCCAGGGACAACATCCACATTGGCACCTTATTTCATGTAAGAGAGAAGGCTCATCTGGTCAGGAGCAGCGGGGTTGGGTGGTTGCTGTTGTCCTGACGCAGCACCTCAGTGGTATTTGCTGAAACGAGCAACTGGGTGCTTTCCAGGCAGCAGCAGCTCCCCTAGGAGCTCAAGAATTTTGTAGAGAGCACCACAGGAATCAGATAAAACCCCTTCACAGTCTCCTGGCTCTCACGTAAAGTGAAGCTCCTGCACAAAGGTGGTGGCCAAGCGCTCAGGAAATGCTCCAAACAGTTATTGGACTGAGTATTCATCAAATTTGTGAAGAACTCAAGGGTGCCAGCATTAGATCTCATCGGACTTGGCCTCCTTCCTCCATGCCTGGTTCTCCAGCTTGGACCATAAAACAGGCCATGCCGCCATTTCCTGAAGCACAGCAGAATCAGCATGTCCTCTGCCAGCTCCTGGAAAGCAAAGTTCCTGCCAGCTAAACAGAGGAACTGTACTCTCTGGTAAACGCGTGCATCAGGCTGGTTGCACTAATCCCAATGCTGTTAATATGTGGTAACCATAAGGTGATCCACGTTTTGCAAATTTCTGCTTTAGTTTCACCTCACAGACGTGGTTTACTGCTAGCTAGCTCGCTGGGCAAAGTCGGGGCATAAGAGTGCCTGGTGGCCAGGCCGCTTCCAGAGTGGTCCTCTGATGAGGGCAGCAGAGCTGAGGGGCTGCAGACCCTGCTTGCTGGACGCTTTAAACACACAGTGGCTTCCCGAGCAGAAAGGACAAGTTGCCATGCCAGAAAGCTGTGAGAAGGAAATCCAAATGGATACGGGGAAAACCTCTGTTCACCTCGAGGGTGGTTAAGCACTGGGACAGACCAGAGGGGTTGTGATGCTGCCATCTTTGGAGACTGCCAGACCACAACTGGGCAAGCCCCTGAGCAAACTGATCTTATGTTGAAGCTTGTCCTCATCTATCAATACTAATGATCAGAAAAATGTAGGTTCGGCACTCTGACTCTCCATGGTGCAAGGGTGGGTTTTGTGGAGTATCAGTATAGTTCAGCCCCATAAAGAAACAATTTTGCAATTTCTTTTCACAAAAACTGTGGGCTAGGTTGGAAAAAATGCCTTTTGTAACAATAACACAGACATGAAATTTGTTATTGCTGACGCTGAGGAATGGAATGGAGTAGAATGGAATGGAATGGAATGGAATGGAATATTTCAGTTGAAAGGGACGTACAACGATCATCTAGTCCAACTGCCTGACCAATTCAGGGCTGACCAAAAGTTAAATCATGTTATTAAAGGCATTGCCCAAATGTGTCTTAAACACTCACAGGCTTGGGGCATCGACCGCCTCTCTAGGAAGCCTGTTCCTGTGTTTGACCACCATCTCAGTAAAGAAATGCTTCCTAATGTCCAGTCTAAACCTCCCCTGGCGCAGCTTTGAACCTGCAGCTTCTTTGGAAACACTAAAAGTCCTGTAAGGAAAGTAAAAACTCTGATGCTTATAAAACAAAATTGATTTAATTTTAAGGCTGTTTCTTCTTTTTTTACCCAGGCTTACTCCATCGAAGAGCTACTCCTGTATTGAACAAAACAGGAAGGAGTCCTAAAACCTGGGAAAACAACCGCAAGGATCTGTTTCATTTAAGTCTGACCTGGTAACCTTCTAAAAGGCCATTTAATCCCATCCATACAATTCAGTCCACTGGTATAGGTAAGGGCTTATGTTATCATCTTGTGAGCCATAATTTCTTGATTACAAGGATGGAAGAGGGAAAACAGGACCTTTTCCTGGCAGTGCTCAGCTCTGAAAAATTGGACACAGGGGCTTACTAAGGTATGGCTGTAGTTACAAGTATTTCTGTATAACTATGCTGTTGCTTTGGGCTCGATGACTTTATTCTGATACTTTGGAGGTGGTTGTTACAGCAGCCAATACACTGTCTTTGGTAAGCTACAGCGTCTCCGGCAGAATCCTAAAATCGTGGCATCATTGAGGTTTTAAGGGACCTCAGGAGGCTTCAGGTCAAACCTCCCATGCAAAGCATGTCCAGTTCCAACAGGCTGCTCAGGGCATTTCCAGTCAAGTTTTGAAAACCTCCAAGGCTGAAGATCCCACAGCTTCTCTGGGCACTTGCTCCAGTGTCTGACTACCCTCATGGTGAAAGCAATTTTCCTTCTATTTAATCAGACTCTCCCTTGTTGCAACTTGTGTCTCTTGCTTCTTGATCTATCGTTGTGCAGCTCTGCACAGCTTGGCTCCACCTTTTCTGTACCTCGCCATTAGGTAGCTGCGGACACCAAGAAGCTCTCCCCTTGGACTTCTTTTTAAGGCTGAAGAAGCCCAGCTCCCTCAGCCCCTCCTCGCAGGCCGTGTCCTCCAGCCCTCTGCCAGACTCACTCCAGTATGTCAGTATCTTCCTTGCCCTGGAGACCCCAAACCTGCATGCAGTTCTCCAGATGTGGTCTCACAAGTGCTGAATAGAGGGGCCTAATAAATTCCCTTGACTTTCAGCTGTGCTCTTGTAAATGCAGCCCAGTGTGCTGTTGGTTTTCTTTGCCTCAAGGGCACCCTGCTGATATACAGCCAACTCCCGTTCCCGGCCCTGGCTCCTTTTATTGTAAAACTGTTCCCTACCCACTCACCCAGTCTGAATTACTGCATGGGGTTAGTCCGCCTCAGATGCAGGACTTTGCATTTGTTGAACTTCATGAAGTACCTGGCAGCTCATTTCTCCAGCATCTTGAGGTCTGCTTTGAAAGGCATTCCTGTCCTCCCTGTAACAACCGCCCACCCCATGCCCCAGGAGGCCAGTCGACACACTTATGTTATCACAAACCTCTCCAGACCCAGATTTGGTGTGGGCCACAAACTTGCTGAAAGTGCACTCTGTCGTGTCCTCCAGGTTGTTAATAGACATTAGATGGTACTGGCCCCTATACTGATTCCCTAAAGAAAGCCCCTAGAAACTGGCTGACAGTTTGACTTTATCTGGACGGTTGGGCTCAAAGGATGGTCATCAGCAGTACACTTCTCACCTGTTGTAGTCAGCTATCCAGTCCGTGTCACCAATTTGCCTATATGTTGTTTTAAAAAAATAAATAAAAAAAACCAACAGAAGAATCCTTTTATTTTCAAAGTTTGATCAATCCATGAAAGAAAGAGCAGCACATTTCTGCAAAGCCCAAATAACTGTACAGCTCATTCTGCGGATAGATTTTCCTCACCAGAAAGGAAGTGCCTGTTAAAGAGAAGGAACCAGGAAGGCAGCCAGGACCAACTGTGGCCAGCATGATTCTGCTGGCTGGTACCTTTAGAAACACATTACACCCTTCACACTTCTTCCAGTGTTGCTCTCCTTAAAATCACTGAACGCCCAGGTGAGGATCCATCTAACCACAAAGGACATTTGAGCATCCCTGTTGGTCCTACGTTAGGGCTGCCCTATGCATTTTGATTTTCATTCACAGGTCCTATGGAAGAAACGGAGCGAAACTCTCCACCGGGGAATGCTGCCTGGCTGTATGAGCAGCCACCTTTCCATTACGCTTTGGAGGAAATCAGGTTGTCTTCCAGTGAGTTCCAGTCACCAAAGGATTTTATTGTTACAATACGATGAAGCAATTTTTACTTTGTGCACTTCGTGGTGCTCAAAATGTTAGTTTTCACAGTATAGAATGGATGTGACAGCATTTGTCATGGAAGCACTCAGCAGAGTATGTTGCAACTTCATTTAGTTGTGCTGTTTTATGAAGTTCTGCAGTAAAATGTGCCAGCAAATTATGTTGTATTAGTTTCTTTCTGGTGATTAACTAATCATTCATATAATAAATAGCAGCTAACTACAAGAAAGAGATTTATTTGTCACAGAGTTAGAAGAATGTCAAACTTTTCCCATTTCATGTAAAAAGGCAGAGGAAAAAATACTTCTAAAATGACTTTGCAACATGTGCTTTATTTTAAGTCATTACTGAATCAAAACTACACAGCATACCCTTTTAACATACCCTATCCACTCAATGATTTTTTTTTCTCAATAATTTCTTTAACATGGAACGAAACCTACATTGCAATTGTAAATTTTCATGCTACAATGTTCTCTAATGAGCCGCTTGTGTCACTAATAGTAGTAATTTAAGAAAAAGGCCATTTTTCAAGCTCATAGGTATGTCTATATTTGGGAACTTAAAAAAAACCCGTCTCGGATGTAAAAATGTGACTTGGAATATGTAAACATTTTCATATACCTGAAACACTGGAAGAAGAATATCGGCTAACAGCAAAACAACAGTTGCCTTAAATCATCGAAATGGGAAAAAGCATGTCATGGGGAGCAGAGAGAAGCACACACTATTCAGTCTTGAAAGGGTTATAAGAAATGAAGTAGCTCCTTAGGTCATTGAATTCGCTTTCTTTTCTCATCTAATGGAAAGCAGTAACTTTGAAGAGAATTGCCCAGCAGAACATCCCAATAATTCACGATAATTATTCTAGCCATCAGTTAACCTTGACGAAGTGTCAAGTTTCAGTTGCTTTTTTTTGTTTCCTGAGAAAAGTCATTGATGTTTGGTGGAAATGTCTTCTGTGACTGTACAAATAAAATAAGGCATTTAAAGAGATTGTTACTTGTTTTCTTTTTGCTGACAGAGGCTTGTCCACAGTGTCCTTTGTACATCAAAACCTCTGCTTTTCTACAAATGGGTATGGCTAGAATGTCTTCAGTTCCCACTGCGGCCCTGGGTCTTGGGTGTCCTGAAGGCTAGTCAGCGTCCCATTACTGTAGCTTGAAAGTCAGTGATGTACAACAGCATATTGCACAATCCAATCGGTATGGCTCCAGAAAGGGTTAGGAAGGTACACTGGAGTCATCTGTGGGTTCACTCCTTTCTTTGCTCTTGAAGTTGTAATGATCGTCTGGCAAACTAAATCAGCCAGACAAAGATGCAAACTTTTTGTTGGTTAAATTACAAAGCAGTCCCCAGACTGTAGAGGAGTGGCACATTAAAAACAACAAATCATCCAACCTTCTTCACTGTTGATCCTTAATTTGAAAGGCAGCATGGATTCCTAAGGCCGTAGCTTCCAGGACTCCTTCAGTGAAAAACATTGCTACCTAACTATAAAAGGCTTAGCTCTTAAGAGAATATTGTGCTTTTTTTTTTTTTTCCTTTAAAATTCAGATGAAATCAACTTGATTCGCAGTGTGACACCAAAGAGATCAATTAGTTTTTTCCCTAGTCCACTTGATCATAGTCTCTGGTGAGCGATACAGGAATATTAGTTTGGCATACAGGTCTTCTTCTAGTTCCAGTTCTCCAGTCTCTCGCACTAAGAAAATGTCAGTACACAACTTCAAGATTCGGTCCACATTGGGCAGCTCCTCAAACATGATGGAGTGAGAGATCCCACTGAAAAATTCACGGACAAATTTCCCTATCACCAGGACAACCGAGGCATATAGTCCCATGATGCTGGAAAGAAAGAAAGGAAAGAGTTCAAATCACACCTCCAGAAAGGGTCGGCCAAGTGTAAGGGAGCTCATCTACAGGGCTAAGTGTAATCTGTCAGCTGAGTTAACATTAATTTCTAATTAGGATCTTGTTTCTGCTGTGCTGCAGGATGAAGGAAAATAAACCCTCTTCAAACACCACAGAAATCTGGAAACATAAACAGCTGAGGCTGCTGACTTAAAGGGTTTAACCCCTCTCGCTGACGGTCTCATGGCCTGTCTGCTACAGCTTGGAAGTCACAGTGGGAAACCTGGCAATTGCTGGCTGCTAAAGGCAAATGATCTGTCAGGTTTCATATCTAATATTTTTTATTGAAGTACATATAACTGGTGACATACTAACGTTTGCCTGTCCTCCCCGATAATCCTTCTATGAGGAGTTCTCCAAAATCATGCCAAAAGGGCATATCTCCCAGGAAGGCACAGTCTCCTGCCTTCCTCTGTCTATGGAAATGTATTTCATAAGTGTTTCACACCCAGAGTCCTGGCTATGAGATTGGGAAGGTTGCCAAAACTGGGCAGTTTGGGCAGAACTTGATCTGTAGCTAAACTAACATCGCTTAAATGATTTTACTTGAATAGGAAATTGGTGTGAAGAGTGCTTCTGCCTTCTTGCCCACTGGAGAGCAGGTATCAAAGTTAATGCCATTCGTTACAAATATGAATATAGATATCACTAATAGACATGAATTTGAAAATCTCACAAAACCCCTTTTCAAAATGTTGTAATGTTCAAACACTACAACAACAAAAAAGAAATGAACCCTCCCAAACAGCAAATAAAGTCACGCCTACTTCTATCTTATCCACATTATTTTAATTTTATGTAAAGATTCCTTCTTACCCATAACCAGCCAAGAATCCGAGGCTTGGTGGACTGACTTTATCACTGAATATGAAGAGCTCAAGACTCTCTTCAGACGTTTTGTATCTTTTTCCAAGCTGATTCAAAACCCACCACTCACGAACTCCCTCTTCAGACACATTTTTGACCAGGGAAACTGTAATGTTTTCCCATCTGCAGTCTATTGAAAAAAAGAAGTGTTAATATATATACCAAGAATTGCAAAAGTCAAACTGTTTTGAGTCAGAAACTTCAAACATGTGCATGATAAAATGATCGAGTAATGGTTCATTATAATTCTCCTAAAACCCATTTTACATTATTTCTGTACAGAAGTATATCTAGACTTCTGTGGTTTTCCTTCTGCAAAGCTCATCTGAATGTGCATTAAATAAATAAAATGTTTCATATCACCTACATTTTCTTCTGTACAACTGTCAAATCATTTTAATATTTTCAGGCCAAAGTATCACCGACAGTCAGCATGTCTGCATTTCAGGCCTAAAAAAACCACATTTAACCTGGAGGGATAGTGGTCAGCTTCCATATGTCAAAGTGAAACTATCACTGTAAATCACTTATGTCTTGGTATAAACGATGTTATTCTCTTATATCAAGAAAAGCGTACTATCCTATTATGCATACTGATCACACAGACGGGAGATGAACTCTGGCCCTCCTGATTTCTGGGGGACGTAAATTAGCAGTGTATACATTAAAGCCCTTTTGAAGAATCCCAAATTAAGAGTTCTTTACAAGAGAACCTGACTAATGACAGAGAAGCACTCATAACTTATTGCTACTCATAGAGCTAGGTTCAGCCTCAAGAACTACTTTTCTCAATTAATCTAATCATGCTCACTGAACCTTGAACAGTAATCTCTTATACAGTACTACTACTGCGCCCGAGCAACAAATTTAACCTCTGTTGAGCAAAGTACTCTTAGATAAAGACTTGTTCCTACTCTTCCAACCCAACAGGTTTTTCACATGCACATATGTGCGCATGTGTGCATGTATTCCCTGTGTCTGTGAGTGCCCATATGCATTCTTGTTGGGTAACAGCACTCTGGAATTCAATGATTTATCTAAACTGGATTCCTTGTAGCCAATAAGGAAGGAATAGCTAAAAAAAGAACCACTCGGTGTCCTTATCTAAGCTGAGGAGCTACATTTGCAGACGTGCAGCATTACTGACTGTTTCTGGTAAGGCAGCAGGGAGATGTGGAGAAGTGAAACTTGTCATCACTTCCCCAGAAAACAAAGGGAAGTAGTTCCTGAAATCAGACTTGAAGGAAAGGAGCTGGATTTCATCTTTAGAGTCCTTACTGTTAAATACAAAGCTAAAATACATCCAGATGCATTTTCTGCCTTACGCTGTATTACCTCACCTCTCCTCAAGCTTGCAGGCACCAGGCAGAAACCACTGTAAGCGCATTTCAGCCTGAGGTGCCCCATAACAGCTCTGTGAAGGTGCAAGCGTGAGCGCTGTGTTGCACTTCTTTCAACCATACGCTGTTCACTGTGGTCTGGACACGTACCTGTCAATAGCTGCTTTATGGGTTTTGCCAGGGAATCACTAGGAGCCTTGATGTAGTACGGGTACACTGTCTCTAATGTTCTGGAAAAAATGAGAAAGCAAATATTTCATATTTTTATACCTCTAAAATAATTTAGAAATACCTAACAGGGCTATACACAGTTCCCAGTAATTCTTGGCTTAAGCTATGATTTTATAGTGTTCAGATGTCACATCTGAAAGTTAGCTGGATTTATTAACTATGTTCTGTCAGTACTTCAGCAGGGAGCTCCATCCATAATGTCGCCATTCACGCGCCATGAATCCCACACACCTGGGGCATGTGTGTTTGCAAGGAATGTAGACTTTGTATTTTGTTCCCCTTTTTAACAAAGCTGCTTTTATAGTCAGCTATATAAGCAGCAGCACAAAGAAAGGCAACACACCACCAGCAGTAAACAAGCTAGAAAAATATGTACCCAGAAAAATATGCGGTGAGAACAGTTACTGCTTCAGCATTGCAAGATGTTTCGATAATAACACCTGAAAAGAGTGAGAATTTTTGCCAGAATCTTTCATTGGGAAATATTTTCACAGTTTGTAGGAGGATTTCAAACTTAAAAAGAAAGATGTTTGTAAAAGTTCTTCCATTGGACTCAAAATTAAATCACCTTAAGTGGGACTTAATTACCAGCATCCAGAGAGAGATATGTTTCATTAAAAGGAGAGATACTACCCTAACGTTTTCCTCAAATGACTGAAAAATTCTAAGGAAGGGGAGCTCTCAGGGAAGTCCTGTGACGCTTTGCCACATTGCATACACCAGGCTGAGGAAGAACAGAGGTGGCCCATTTAAAATCCCTCCTGATCACTCCCAGGAGGCCCAAAAGATGGGTAAGAGCTCAGCAGCTAAGTTGTCCCAGCAGAGGTGGAGGCAGAAAGCTCCCTGCTGAAGCAGTCAAATGGCTACTAGCTGCCATTTTCATTTATGACAAAGTGAAAAAAGCTTAAATCAACAATATTATTGCAACACAGGCAAGGGCAGGTATATCTTCTATATTACTGCTTGCTTCCTGCAAGGAGAATTACAAATGAATTGCCTCTTCCCACAAAAGAGCAATATCTACCCTCCTTGGCACTACATCACCTTAGGAAATATTCCCGTATCCTCACACAGCAGAAAAGTAAAAGAGGCATGAAATAATTTTTAAATGGAATGATCAGATGTGCAACAGCAGTCTGTTTGGATGTACAAGTGTGCGTGGGTGCAGAAAAAGAGCTGTGCACAGAGAAGACAGATCTCATTTCCACCTACTAACAGATATGAACCTCTCAGAGTGTTCACTATCCCAGTCGGCCTCAGCTTTAACTTTTCAACTCTTGCGGCGACAAATCAGATCAGGTGGCTTTCAGGGATGACACGTTGGCTTAGCAGTATTTAGAGACTACTGCTGTAAAGTAATCCCCAGTGAGCAGGCTGAAGAGGAAGAGCCAGACTCCTTTCAAATCTGAGAGGAGGTACCACTGCTGTTAATGCTATAAGGCTCTATCCATAGAATAATCTTTGATATTCATATGAAGAGCATGTTTTTTCTGCCTTGCGAATTTCCATTACAGGAAAAGATCTGATGTCAGAAACGACTGCAGATGTTACCCTTTGACCGCAGTGACTTAACACTTCCTTGGCAATCTAATACTATTCAAGAATAACAATGAGAAAGACAGTCTGGATGATTATTTACAACAAAAAAATCATCAATACAACATCCTCAGATCAAGTTGAACTGAAGTAACCCAAAGGAGAGTTTAACTGTGGCTATACTGTAATGAACTGGTGCTTATCCAATAAATCAAAGAAAAGTAACTAATAGTTTCACCATCCTTGTTGGTGGTGTTCCAGTGTTCATGGTCTTCTCAGCCCACATTTATCATAGGAAATAAGCTTTTACCTTTAATGTTACTATTATGTGACTTCAATGCTGTTGGCTTCTGTGAACAAGGCTCCAAAGTTATTAGAGGGGGATAGATGGGCAGACAAATGCCACAGTTGCACAAGCCTGACCACCTTAGGAAATAAGGTTTAAAAGGGAGGTTTTCATATAAATAGGCGAAGAAAATAACTTACACCTTTTCCAGTTGCTGTCCAGACATCATTGTAGCAATATCTCTTCTGGTGTTCTCTGGTAGGACAAAAGTAAGTTTATCTGATGCTATTTCGGCTTTGGCACCAAGGGTGAGATTTCTGTTGTAAGTAAAAGGGAAGACACATTGTCAACCTACAGTGAGAGCATAACCTAAACGCTTGTTTGCTGAACGCTAGAGCTAGTTGTCTAACTGCACTGACCCTGGCTATCCCACCCTTTGCTAAAGCAAGCATCATGCCACCTGTACCTGAGATGGTGTGTTTTCCCACAGAGGATATGTAGCAGCCTTAAAGGTGTATTTTTCTAACTGACTATGCCTTTGTATGTATTACAGGACAATGATGACAGATTAATATACTTTTGCTCATTACATCAGTCAAATCAGAATGGGAAATGGAGCGTGCCTGCTCTGACTTCAGGCAATGGGATGGTCTGCATTACCACACATTCTGTGCCCAGGCAGCTAAAGATGCTACAGTCAGCTACAGCTCCCCAAACCCCACCTCAGCCCAGCAGAAACGTGTGGCTAACAGGCTGCCAGGACCCCCATGCCTCCTCCTGAGTCTTCAGGCCAGCTGCAGAACACAGCTGGGGCAGGATCAGCTTTCGCATCACGCCTTGTGCCGTGCCCTGCAGTCGGGATGCAGCAGCTGGGTAAGGCAGCTCTTGGGCTCCTGAAGGCTGCGGAGAAACCTCCCCGGCACATGATGTGCAATGGCAGAAAGTGTGTATGCTGCCCGAGTGACACAAAAGGGCCATCTTACAGCTGCTTGTGGTCTCCTGGCCCAGATGAAAGACCCTTTTCGGAGAAAAAGTAGAAGGTCACTGTGGTAAGCCTTTACCGCTTTCAATCATTCATGTTCCCGCTGTAATCCACAGGATATAATTTGAGAGTGAAAAAGGTCTCTTTTAACTAGTGTATGAATGTCTGTAGTTATCCAAGCATATGGGCAAACTGAGAAGCAGTATTAAAAATTAATATAAGGTTCAGAAATGATGGAGTGATGTAATTCACTAGCTAATACTGTATGCTTCCAGGAAAATAAGGGGGGTCAAATAAAGTTGAATCAAGGGTGCAGATTCATTACAAGCCTATTTTTGAGTGTGGAAGGACTGACCCAACACGTTCAGAGCTCCCACAGTGATTCAGCTGACCTGCTTCCTGTGCACAGTCTTTTGCTGAGGATTGCTATAACAATCCAGCGTCCACTTCCAACAAAACAGGTAGATACTGGGGCTGCGAAGGTACTTAATTTCCATGGAGCAATGACTTAACTCCAAATTAATCCAGCAGTCTACAGGGATCCCAGCTGGCAGACAGCACCCAACAAACCACCTCAGTGACTGGGTGTGCTCTAGCCTGCAACTACTTTATATTCTAGGCTGTCTCTTGCAAAAACTTCACTGTAAAGTAATAGTTCACCGAGGCCAAAGAAACCACAAGTAAACAGGCAAAGGTCTTGTCAAAATGGATCCGTGCCATTGTTATGTTATTTGCATAACAAAGTCTCTGAGTATGTGTGTATTTAAAAAAAATACTTGGTGTCAGTTACAGACCCATTTAATTAAGAGGACCACGCACTTCTGTTTGTATTTCCTCATAGTTTTTAGGCCTTAACTAGGCCTAAGTATTCAGTTCCCATAAATGCTAACAAGGTTGTTGCGTGGGGCAGTTTATTTGAACATCTCCACCTAAAACTGGCTAAAATTTTCTCACTTTTCCCAATTCCCCTTAAGTCTCATTGAAAACTCCACCCTGCCTTTTTAAATAATGTACTTGGAAATGGTTCCACTTCTCTCTTTATTTTTTGAGAACTGCAGGCAAAAATTGTTTTCCTGGGTAACCAAGGTCACTTCTCTCTGTCTCTCTCCCTGTCTCTCTCTGCAGTACAACGGAATTTGCTGAAAAACTAAACCAAAAATGCAGCACGGAACTGTTCTGTTGAGCGAACGCTTGGCAAATGATCCATCAACCTCATAAAAGCCATATTAATTACCTCTGAATGCTCCATGAAAGAACTACAGTGAACTCAGCTGAAAAATCCAGCAGTCCCTGTATCATTTTCTCTCTACTGGGAGGGCTGATGGTCCATAGAGAGTTTGAATTTCCCTCTAGATCTGCTAGAGTTATATCTTCTTTTCCATAGCCCTCTAGAAACTGCAAAGCAGCCTGTAGGTGCAGAAGAGGAGAAGAAAATTTCAGCGTGGTGATATTCACAAGACATAGAGCCACATTTCCCAGTTAGGCAGAATTGTAAATGTGTGTTTAATTGTAAGCGCGGTGGTTTGTACTGATTGTTTTTCCTCCGGTACCAACTGGGTCTTTAGATTGGAAGGGAAATAACCAAAGTATAGCCGAGCTAAGAAGGCAAAACAAAACTGGCCCTGCTGTTTGAAAAATGACGGCCACGTGGGCTAAAATGAGTCTGAAAGTTCATCAGGTAAACTCTGTAAAGTCTATTTAAACTTAAGTGAAAATTTTACTCCGTCTTTTGTTAAGCTTCTTTCTGCAGAGAAAGATGTCTGCAAAGGATAAGGCAACTTGAAACTAGTAACTTCCAAAGTGGATCAAGATTACAATATTAGTGCTACAATACATGGGCTATCTGGTAGGATCTAATACCAAAAAATGTTACTTCTTGAATGGGCTAGAAGCAAGCACTTCTTTTAAAGTTATATCTGATCAAACTTCAGTTACTTTAGTAATGCAACAGCTTCTACTAATTACTAGCCTTTTTCCTGAGAAACTTGGTGCATGTTGCGACATTAAATAGTGAGACTATGTTTAAATGTTTATATTTTGACATTTTAATGGCACAACTTTTCTAGGCCATGCACGCTTTCTTTTGATGGCACCACATCTCCTCACCGGGAGGTGAAAGCTGTGCGTGCTATAGGAAGGAGCACGGAGCTTAAAAGCGCCGACACTGTTGTGTCCCCACAGCACGTTTGTTTTGGCAGTACACCAACAGCATCATGTCTCCTGAAGGTTTGTGAAATTTAGAGGGGAGGTTTTTATTCAGGCAATGGGACAACTAGGGTTTCTGTCTTCCATGATTTTGTGCAAAGATGTCTGTATTAATGGTAACTTGTCTCACCATAACCCAGCCCTGTCCTAACAAGTGAACCGTCCGAACCTTTCCTCATGCAAACCCTCTTTATGGAAACATCTTCCAAATGATGGCAGTGCTGCTGACCACTTACAACTGCACAAACAAAACTTACAAAAGGCCTCCATGGAAACATGCACACATTTTTAAGTAATGAGGTATTCTACATTTCACTTACAGTGTTACCCCTATAGCTTCCCAGAAACGCATTGAAACCAGTCTGATTCAAATCCTTGAGCTGACTCTGTTGAGCACTCATTGTAAAAATAGGCTGGGAAACAAAAGAACACACACTTGTCACATTTACTTCACATCAGCTGCTACATACACACTACAGCATCCTGTGCATCACAGTCCAAGACAACTACGGCACTCAATTCAACAGGAGAAGGTTATGATCTTATTCCACTGAGAAGCAAGCTCCCTCCAATTATCTTATATTTACCATGTGGACCTGCAGGCAGTTATCTGAGTGTACCCGATGTAGGATAATTTATTCAGATTCCACTGCCAGTAGGTTCTGGTTTTAACTTGCAAACGAAGATAATATTTTACATCAGTGATAAACTAACATGTTTTTAAACTCAAAAGGGATCATTTGTGGGAGGCAGGAGAGTTCAATTCAATGAAAGGAATAAGAAATAGCACAAGGAAATACAGTACAAAAACCGAGTTTGCTTTTAGTCTTTCTTCCTTTTTACCTGATAACCTCCTAGAGTTATTGTGATTGATACATCTAGAGGCTTGTTGGTGATGCCTGCAACAGATTTGATTAAAGACATGAAGAGCAGTGGGAACCAGACAATACAAATCAGCAAGACGATAATCATGCCACCCATTCCATACTTCACAACTTTCTTTTTCTTCTGGCCTCTTGGTTGGGGATATCTCTGCAAAAGCAAACAGCAACATGGTAATGTCTCTTCTGTCAGAGGTACACTTGGTATGATTTGATGGGTGAATATATAATGATCTTCAGGCTTCCCATCTTCTGCGACAATTTGCTACCCATTGTCAGGCCAGTTATTTTGAGATTTTTAGCCAAACCTGCACAGACGCTGAATTTCTGGTGACAACAGAGAAAAGTGCCAAATGAACCCATGTCAAGTGTGCATCTCCCGTGAAGAATATTGTAAACCTCTGTGGGTTTGATTCTTCACACCCATAAAGAAGGGAGGAATTGGGTAGGATAATTGAAATTTTTTGTCTGAATGAGTGCCAAGCATGAATCAGAGGAACCAAATGTAAAATTACGGCAGCAACAGTGATACAACAATTTGTTCAAAAAACTCTGAGTGACCCATGTTTTTGTATTTGTCCTTCCAAAAAGTTTTATCATAAAGCTCCTTATGGCAGAATTCCTCTCACAGAGCTTGAAATGCTGCAAACTGCATTTCGGGGTGGGGCAGGGAAAGAAATTTGCTTGCCAGCAACTGACATGCACAATCAGTAGGATTGTCTGATATTGCACTACCTCCACATTCATTTCACACCTCACCTACAGTATGTCTAAGAGTTGTTCACAGGCTTGATCCAATCTGTTTCTAGTGAATCCCACACGAACTGCATTTAAATAATGATTGAAGTTTTGTTGCTGTCCCTAAAGTCTTGACACTGCTGATGTAACGTCCTTCCCTTTCTCAGCTTCTGAGGCCAAAAGTGACTTTGCTTTTATCCTTCTGTTTTCAAAGCAGATCACACGGCATGTGTGTTCTGCCTTCTCTGTAATTCCTGCCCTCTGTTATTGGCCTCATGATTGAATACTTTACCATACCTTACCATCAATGTCATTTACTTTGGTGTATTCTTTTATAGGATTTAACTCCGCACAGTGTTTTAGGATCCTATCTTTCATGCACTGCATACTGCATGTGCAAAATAAAGATGCATTGTATTGCACTGCACCTCAAACACACGCCAGGAATCTGGCTTTCAGGAAATTGTTCTTGCTTTACAACATGAAGCCATAAAGCCCTAGGAGAATATTAAATTTGTAATACAATGCTATATTTAAAACAAATTAGTCACTTTTCAAAAGCAGTGTATCAAGTCATTTGTCTTGCACTACAGAATACTGTTTTCATTAAAATATCATATCAAGATCACCAGGGGTATATTATTTGTCCATATGAGATTAGTTCAGGCACTTTTCATGATGTTACAGAACAGCTCAGAGAGCCTCTAGTAGTCACAGTACTTACGCATACCACTCAATGTGAGAGAGAGAGACAGAGAGAATCAAAGTACCTTGAACAACACTCAGAGTCATGGGTAGTCATTTTGGTGCATGGCATTCCCACACACACGCTAGCTTGGATGTGGAAATCTTCCCACGTCAGATCTATGCTGCATATAATGAAGAGTGATCCAGTTGTAGTGTAAAAAAAATATGCGGTGAGATGGACAGTCAAAGTAGAACTGGATTATTATTTCTCTGACTCCTGAAGCCTCTGATGACACTCCATTCATGGCAGAAATGGCAGTCATATAGAAAAAGCCTATATACAAGATTTGTGTGCACTTCAGCTCTGAGTTAATGTAAGTGACATACTTGGAAAGTAATTGCCAGTAAGAGACAGGATTATAATAAAAGTAGAAATACGTCAGTAACACTTAAAAATACAGCCATTTCATTGCAGATGTACAGTCTCTGACTGGTTGGGTCACTCTTAAAAGAATGCTTAATTTCTTTTTCAAATTGGCAAAATAAGCAAGCATATGGTTGCAATCTTTATAGCGGTTATAAGGAATCCAGAATTTGCAAGTTTAATTTGAGCTGAAGCTTAAATGATTTAAGGAGACTGAAATTTCAGTCAGACAAATGGTGGGTTTATCTGGCCTGCAGTTCAGTTCTGGATGTGTGGAGACTCTCCTGAGATAAAGGCGCCAGTTGAGTTCCCTCTACAGTTACATGAACCAGGTGTCCCTGGGACCTACACGGTGGAGGCACGACCTCTTCCTTCTACTGACCTTTCTCTGCAGCTTGAGTTTCCCTGCTACTGCGGGTTACTCACGTAGTTGTTATGGACAAAGTGAGCCTGCGTGAATAGCAGGACTTTCATCCCCGGCCTTGAAACTCAGGCACGCAATTAAGCTAGCAGGCGCATGCTTGCGGAGTTCATGTTAACGGTGGAAACATCAGCTAGGCCCAAAAGAGAAGCCATTTGAAATTTCACTTGCGGTGACTGCCAACTAACATAAAGTACCCAATAGCCTGAATATTTCTGAACATAAACACCAGGTGTATCTTCTAACAAACTGTCTTTATGGTGGATTTCCCAATTATTTAGGGACTCGTGATTATTTCTCTTCATTTCTGCAGGGGAGAGAGGAGGCCTGGATCACTCATATGGGGCTTCCTTACTTTTTCTGACTCTCGCCAACACTTCAGGATGAATATATGAGCATAGATATCTTCAACACAGATCCAGCTGGAAAGACTGAGAGTGGTATCAGTCCAAACCCAGTCCATTACTGCCCTCAGCTCGGTCAAAAATGGCACCAGGCGGAACCTGAAAGGAGACCACAGCAGATAACTTGTCAGAAATGGGGGGATCACATTAAACGAGCACAGTAAGCATATATACAATAACAGGGAGAATTGAGCCAATGTTAAAAGACAGTTTAATGGGAGATTTTTGCAAACATAAATGCAATCATATCCTGATATTGCATGGCTAGTACTGATGTTTTGGGGGTGGTATCTTATCCATAGCTCATGCTCCTCTAGATCTCCTTGTCAGGCCATAAACATGCTTTTGCATCCTTATGCCCAGTAATTGTGATTGAGCCACTGATAGAATGGTACAAAAGAGACTCTGTTGTATCCCGAAATTCCATTGACCTGGGAGTGGAGTAGAGGAACACTCTTTCAAACAGCATGGTGAGAATTAGTTTTATACCTCCTTACACCAAGTGGTGCACGGCTTCTTTGCAGTAGGTGGGCAGTCCTCGGCTGCATATGGAATTGGGCGTTATGACTCAGGACTAAGCAGCAGAAGAAGATGGGCTAGCAGGAAAGCAGCACGTATATAGCAGCTGTTCAAAGCGCATCATTCCCTTTACTAGTCCCACGCTCTTCTGCTTGGCCAGGTCACAAAGACTATTTTACGTGAAGAAAGCTTTCTTTTGTAACTTTCCCTACTGGAATGCAAGAAGTCCATACTGAAAACATTGGGAAAAGGCTGAAATTATTCCAGCTTTTCTGTGAAATATATATGCTTTGAACTGGCTTAATCACAATATCATGGTAACTGCATAAGTGGAGGGTGGGGTATGCCTCTTTAACACCACCTTTCATTCTGAGGTGACGCTGTGTCTGTTACTTGCAGTAACCTTCCTAACTCCTGAAGAGTTTCAGATGTGCAACACTTCTCAAAAGACACACAAAGGAAATATTTTTTGATGCATAGCTCGTATTTCTTATGTGTACTGTCTTTAACTTTATTCTTCTCACCTGCTGACGTAGAGCCTGTAGACCCACTACAAAGATCTCTTTGGGATTTGATGCCTTACTTACTTACTTACTTTTTAGGACTGCAGAGCATGTAACATTACCTGCTTTCTAGCACAATGTGTAGCCCCTATACCTGTTCACAGATGTGATTTCTTAGAATTGTTAACATTGTCTCTTCCACAGGGGCCTGAATGGCTGACTAGTATGTTAAGCTTCCGGATTCAGAGTGGGAGACTAATTTTTCTGAAAATAAATTCCTGAAATTGATTTTTCGTGGACTGCAGGGAACATATGGCATATACAGTGTGTGCTGTGCAAAATTTACTGTCTCATTTCCAGCAGCCTGTGAAGACAAGTCATGAATAACTCCAGTATCTCATGATAGCAGATCTATATTTCACAAAAGAAAGGAGTAGGGCAGTAGGTCCAGACTTACCCTTGAAATAAGAACAAGTTGACATAGTTATAACTTTTTGTGAGGAAGTTGCCAAGAACACGAGTTGGATATCCGCAGCGTATCTGATACGCTGATAAGCCAAAATAAACACATTTCACAAAATACCAGAGCTGGGCAACTGTGTTCTGGCTAAATTTCCTGTAATGGAAAAGACAGATAAAGGGAAATGATGAGCTCTGTATCTGTATATGACCAAATTAGCTTGAATTGTTTTGTGCTCCTGGCAGTTTCCCTTTCCTGAGATCCTGTGAAAACCCCACTGCAGGGTTAAAATAGTATTTGAAAGACGCTGGATGAGAAAGTCTATAAACAGCATCTATTGTCACCTCAAGGTCACAGGGGAGAGACTGGGAATAGGCTTCCCAAAGACAGAGGGCTCTGGGGCTCCCGGTCTCCCTCCAGGTGCCAGAGGTGTCTTGCTGCCCAACACAGGCCAGTCTGCTCTCGCCTCCCATGATGGCACATCCCTCTGAGCTCTGGGTAGACACCTTCCGTTGGCTTTTCAGAGGGCTGACATATGGACTGCACCTAGGCAGTTTTAATGGCTATTTGTGTTCACGGGGGCACCCCCAAGGTCATGAACTCATACAGGAATTTAAGTTGGAGTGACCTCTGAAGATCAACTTTTTCGCCCTCCCCTGCCTGAATCAGGTCTAATTACACCAAATTGTTCTGGCACCTGTCCAGTTGAGTTCTGAATATCTCTGAAGATGGCAATCCCACAACCTGTCTGGGCAACCTGCTCCAGTGTTCTACTACTGTCACGGTGAAAAGAT
Organism: Larus michahellis; assembly: GCF_964199755.1. Taxonomy (NCBI): domain Eukaryota; kingdom Metazoa; phylum Chordata; class Aves; order Charadriiformes; family Laridae; genus Larus; species Larus michahellis. The sequence continues at coordinate 113,025,925 of NC_133897.1, read as the reverse complement.
TTTTCATCATCTCTAACTAGAGTTTCTCTTTTTTTAACTTGCGGCCTCTTGTCCTATCTGAAAAGAGCTTAGTTTCTTCTCAATGCCCTTTAAATAGGTAGCTGAGGGCAGCTCTTCACTTTCTTTTCTCCGGAGTCAAGTAACCCTGTACCCTCAACCTCTCCTCACATGCCATGTGCTCCATTCCCCTTACCAACTTGGTGAACATGTGCCGCTTCTGACTGCAGTTCAATAGCATGATAGACAGGATTTGTGAGCCCACCATGGTCTGATATTTTCAATTACATACTGCAAAACTATTTTCATTAAGAAATTTGCAGGGGCTTCTAAGAATCAGCCTGACTTAGAAGGAATACAGGAGGTTTCAGATGCAGGTTTGAGATTAACAACTTGATAAATTTCATAAAAGCACATAAAAAGTCAAAACAGTGTTACTGTCTTTCAAGTGACTAAATCAAGCCAAAAGTTTCATATCAATTCTTAATGCTCAGTAGACAGGGGATCCACTTGAAAAATGCATTTTTTTTCAAGTTGGGGCACAATTACTACTGCACTGAGGAAAAAGAAAGCATTTGTTTTTCAGAGGAAGTGAGACTTTTCAGTCTTTCTTTACACTATGCACCTATTTTGTTTTTGTTGTTTCCAAAGTAACTTGACTGTTAATGAAGTGTAATTTGCCCAGCTGACATACCCAGATTCCCTGTATAGTCAATGCAGTGAGCTAAATACTTCAAGGCAATTTAAAAATCCTAAAGAAGAGGGGAGTTAGCCAAACAGTAGAGAAGGAACCTTAACACGTCTGCAGTGCAGACCAAGGTGATAACTGCCTTGAGCCATACAATGAGAAATGTTAGATTTGGGGGTGAACGTGAGCAGACGTGCGATACAAGATTTCACACAGCAGGTGATCACCTCCACATCACCTCCAGAGCCACATGGCAGGAGCAGGGGAGGAGAACTTTTGCTCCTCAGAAGAGACACAGGTTTTAGACATTCCTCAGTCCACAGAGATTTAAATCTACAGTTCACACATTCCAGGAAACAGCCAAATTATAAATTACTCTGAGAGAGACATTTTCTACACACTCTTCTAAACCTGCATGCAGCAGTCTTGGGAGTAGGGAACCGAATCAGAAGCCAACATTGTCTCAGCTGAGGGCTTTAATCACTCAATTACAGGCAAGTTCTCTTTCACCTGCTTGCATTTTGGCCTAAGTTGAGAATATTTCAGTACATACTTATATAATTAATTCTTCCTCAAACTTATGTTGGCCACAGTTATTGCTGTGGAAAGGTACTCCAACACTTTGCTTAGAAAAGAGACCAAGAAGAAAACTGTCTATGATTCCAAAGCTTAGCTATAACCATCTAAAATTGAAATACAAACAACTTTGTAGAGCACCAGTATTCAATCTGTATTGTCTGATTATAAGCATTATACCTTTCTGTCACTCCAGGCAAGATAAAAAACATCCAGAAATGTATTCCGAAAACAAGGATGACTTGGAAGATAACCTTTCCCATGACAGTCTTTTTGAGGTACAGTGCTCGATCTACCACCATGGTACCAAACTGAATGAGCACCATCACCAAAAATGCCTCTGGGACTTGGTCCTCTGATAACGAAGAGGTGATATCTGCTGCTGCAGAATGTTTCTGAAAAGGAAAACATAACAGAGCGGTCGAGGAAGGAGGACACTCACATGATACTTAGCACCTACAGCATGTAAATCCTACCAAGGATTTACAGATAGATGCCTCTATGACCTACCCCAAAAGCCCAAAATCCAAACACGATGATGATGAAGTCCACTGTATCTGCGAGGAACATCAGCACATACACATCAGTCACCGCACTGTAGTCTGGATGAATAAGATTGTAGAAAAACTGTCTGATGGGCACATACACCTGGAGGGTCCTAAAACAACACAGACCACAATGTGATTTAACAATGCTGTAACTTGCACTGAATAAAAGAAAGGCTGAGTGTGATATGATTAGTGTTTCTAAAGATATCTAAGATCTACCCTGACGGCCCTCACAGGGCTTCACAGACACCGTCTCTCGTTCTGATTGCTTGTAAATCACTGAAGAAATATACATAGCCAACCAAGTTCACACAGGGTATTTGGCTTTTTTATCAGGCAGAAGCTATTTGAACAACTGCTGATTTGCCTTATGTTCAGCTGGTGAGACTTAGAGTGAAAGCACCTGTATAGAATGAACTGTATACATACCTATTCATCCCCTTGAATTAAAAGTAATAGTAACCCGCTCTCTTTAAAATGCTGTTTTACTGCTTTGCAGTTTGGAACCTCCCCCCAAACCCACACAACTTCTCACATTGCTCACTTTTTAATTGTAAAGGCCTTGGCTTTGATCATTTGTTCTCGAAACTTTTCCATAAGAAGCTCTTTCCTAGATTTTTGCTTGATGCTTAGAACACTGCTTCCTTTCTGACTGCTGTTTCGTGTACTGGTACTTCCTGAAAAAAGAGGGAGGGAAAGTGAAGACAGAGAAGCTAATCCAAAATCAAAGTTTAAGTACAAAAACTAGAAAGTAATAAATCTTGAGACTTCCATCCCATATATAAGTAAGTCCCACATTTGAAACAAGCTTTGAAATTAATTCTTTGGCTTTTTTTCCAATATGATAAAATCTTGAGAGCACCCAGTAAAGCTTTAAGCCCTGGCAGATCAAAAATTAATTACTAAGTATAAAAAGAGAAAACTAGCGATAAAGGCAAGTATTTGATTGGTCTGACTCAGTCATCTCAGTTAGTAGTATATACATTCAGGCTAGAGTAAGCCCATCCTTTTCACAAGGTGGGATAGGTAAACTGTTTCAATATACCAAATCAAAACTTTTTCTCACTTCCAAGTATCATCAAATGTAGATATGAAAAATACATATGCTTTACATTCTCTCTAGCTGGAGATTATGCCGAACTAGAAATTTTGGATCTGGGCCACAATGAGTATTCCTTTCCCAGCTTTTGGATAATGTCATTTTAAAAACATAGTGAATCACAAAGTATGGCTCTCCATTTGAACTTTAAGAAGGCTTGGAGTGTGTTCAAACATGAAGATACTTTGGTTCATATCCTATTTCCCCACTGAGGAGCAGCAGCATCCAGTAGCCTCTGGGATCTCCAAAGCAACTGGCACAAGATTTTAGCAGGATGATCCTATGGGAAACGAAGCTTTGCTCTTCAAATCCATGCCATGACATTTACCTCTCTTAGATCTGTGTGAGGAGAAGCTGGACCTGTGCGAAAGCTGTGATACGCTGCTAGAGCTCTTCCTCCTGATGGCGGTTTGCTGCTCAGGGAAGTGGACATGGATGGACTCCACCGATGCCGCAAGATTGACAGATTTCAAAGAGGCAGAAGAGTCTCTCCTGCCTCCTGTCAGAGAGAGCTCGTCATCAGTATCATCTTTATTACTGGAGCTGTCCCCTTTCTCGTCTTCATCCCATAATCCATGGCACTAGTGGAAAAAGAAGAAGTGAGCATTTCAACCGTACATTTCTGTCACGGTATTTATCACAGACATTGCTAAACTCAGCCATGTGTTCACAAGACGGAAGACAAATTCCTTGTGTTGGGATATCACATCAGTGACTAAAGAAATTAAAACTAAAAATTAAACATCAAATAAGAAACTACATGAACTCAAATTACCTTTAAAATGGATCTGTGGAAGAATAAAGCAAGGAGCTGAACAAGATCATAGTGCACGTAACCCTCTTTCTTCTCAATGCCAATAATATTGGGCGGATGGTAAGGTTTATCTTTTGTGTAATCCACATATTTATTCCAAGGAAAGAAGCCAAACTGGAAGAAGTACTTGATGACAATGGCCACCTGTTCAGAAACACAATACACTTGGGGTGTTTTCTAAGCATGGCAGACATACTAACCTCCTGGCATTAAGAGAGGAGAAATATGACTACTTTATCAGCTTTATGAGAAGATAAACAAGAACATTCGTTGCTACAGAGGAACAACAGTTCACGTTTCCTCAGTAAGAAAGTCAATCAAAATTTACCAACAGACGCTGCTCAGTGGTACCTGAGATACCACAAGCAGTGCATACTGTCTCTTGATTACTGATTATATAGTAGCTGTTTGGAAACGGTCTGTTCTTGTGATAACTGCTTTACATGCCAGGAAGGATATTGCTCATTGCAGTGAAGAAAAACACAAACAAGACCTTTTCATACCACAGAAATTGCTGAGGACTTTAGCAAATATTTATATTAATATGAAGGGCCAAGGTCCCCTGATCCTAGAGAAAACAACCCAGAAAAAAGACCATGCAGAGCTTACAACTTAACTCTTCTGTGTTAGACATGGCTTGCAAAAACTGCAGCATACCTCAGTGTAGACAATGGCTGTCATCCAGAAACGTTTGCTTGGCCGAGGAACGGACAGCATGGCCCAAAGGAATATAAGGATGGGAAGCACCAGGGTTATCATGGAGGCAGAGATCATGTGGTTAAGGATGATCACAAAATAGCACACCATTTCTGACCGGGCCACCAACGTATTGTACAGGGCATAAATAAGAAGTAAGACTCGAGGCTGACCAACATAGAACTTCTCTGACTCCTCCAGCTCGTCATCATGAAACATCCTGTGAGGAGCAGAGTACCATAAATGAAATGAAAATTAATTTCACAACAGCTGCTTTTTAAATTGCTACTATTTTTCCTTTTGAAAAAGTACAAAATTCTGGAATGGGAAAAAAAAAAAAGGATGGTATTTGGTATTATAATCAAATAGCATGATTCTAAGCTCAGAAAACAAGAATTTCAGGCAAAATAACTAAAAGCACTGTTCTGCTGTTTTTTAATTTACCCAGAGAGTTGGCCTGCCCCAAGAACTTCTACAACCCCCACTTTCCTACAGTTGCCCAACCTACGTATCTCATGCCAATCACACCATGCTGGTGTGGCCCTGTCTGGATTCATATCTAATTTATCAACACAGATGGGAATTTGGAGAAACTCCAGAGGTCCATCAAGAGATATATGTTATGGATAGTCCTGTGACATAAGATTAAAACATAATAAATGCCCTTGAGTGTTACATGTGTCCAATCTTCTCCCCTTTACCTAACTCAAATAACTATAAAAGGCAGCAAGAAATCAATATATGACTTTCGCATACATTCATAATTCTCTTTGCTTTTCATGAAGAGTGACCTGCCCTGAGGATCTCACTGAAAAGCACATATGACTATGGAAAACCAGAAGAAAAGACACTGCATCTTCACAGTCAGATACAAAGCCTCTCTGTCTCTCCAGATGAGGTCAGGTTGAAAGGCATTTCTATGGTTTAAGATTTTGCCTTGCATTTGGGGACGCTCTCCCCTACCTGAGTCAGGCCAGAAAGCAGAGGAAAAAAAGCAGCAGCACCATCCCCACCTCAGTGCTGGTTGTGATACTGAGCCCAGCATCTGAGGGGCAAAGAGGGGAGCACCCTATACCTTATGAAAGTACTTAGCAAGATGGTCTCCCTCGCTCTCTACTGGCTTAAACACAAACTCTGCCAAAGGCCAGAGTTTCCCTTATAGTAATCCAAAATAATTAAAGGAGAAACGTTTTCCCAGATAGCCCTGGAGGAAACTTATTTGAAATCATAGCTGCCTGGAGAAGAGAAGCCCTCTCCACAAGGAATATTTAGAAAAGCCCTTGACCCCATGACAATTGCAGCACAGAACTCTGATGTTAATTGGAACAATTAGCTATGGTATCTGGGGAGAAAGCAGAGATTCTTTCCAACATGAATTTGGATCATTTTAGAAATCTGTAATTAGAACAACTGCACAGGAAATGAGCTTCTTCCCTTAAATCAAACTTAGTGTAAAGTTTGGATCAGAAACTGTAGGCTAGTTCTGAGACAAAAAAAACCCAAAATAATGTCAAAACTTCACCAACTGGGACCAGCAATTTTTCCCTGTTGAAGGTCCTTACTTGTTCAGAAGCAGCTCACTCGCCGTTAGCTCGTGCGTCAACGGAGGGAGAATCGTATCATTAAGTTTGTCCGTTCGACTGTCGTCTGGGCTCACCATCATGAGGCTCTTACCGGCTGAGTCATCTGGGGAGCCAAAGGGAAGGTGTTCAAAGCTGACAGCTTTGCTATAGGAAGGTGGAGCTTCTGCATTGCTATCCACAGTGGAGTACAATGGCACATCGGTATCAGGAGTATATGCAGCTCCTTCTGAATCCAGGCTATAATCTTCCACCTCCTCTTCCTCCTGTCTTGATGCAGAATGAGCTCCTTCCTCTTCGTGCTCCCCTTCTACTTCCTCAATGGTTTCTGTCGTCCCCTGACGAGAATAGAGCATGGTGACCTGCGTAGGTTCACTGTTGGGGACAGGACGAAGAGACAGAGTTGAGGCTTACGAGGCTCATTACCAGGAAAAGTTTGTTAATTGTACCTTTATGTAGGCATCTGAACAACCCCATTGCACTCCCAGGCCTTCGAAGTTCATATAATTTGGTAGAAAATGTATCATAATGACTGCCTCTTACCCAGACAGACCATCTGGGTCCATCTGCCCCTTGAATGACAACCCAGTGAACTCACAGTGATTCACTATCTTTTCACACCAGCAGAGGGGAAATTAATATCATCATCAAGAGAAACTACATTAACTTTCTGAAAGCAGTTAAAACACTTTCAGACCAGGATCAGGACTTGCTATTACATTTACTTAAAGCATGCTCCATGGTGAATGACAGGCAGCACCCGTCTGATTCCAAGTAAAATGCAAACATTGAGAAATACAATCCAGACTACAAAACTGTTCCAGTAATGGAGTATCTTGCTTACCTTTAGATTGCCCTACGTTCTTCAATACAGCCTCCATTTTTACCTTACCTGCCTGCTTTTCTTCTGTATGTACCTATTTTCTTTTTCAGATGTTCTTATTCACTCTGTTCAGTTCTCTGGTTGTTCACCTTGCTTATTCTCGCATTTGCGTGTCCGTAATCACTTTCTCTCTTAATGCTCTGTGCTCTGCAGTAGTCTCAGCTGATGTAAATTCACGCAGCTTGATGACTCCAGATGGGAATCTGGACACCATCATTTAAAAAAATATTTTCTTGGCTTTGCTTTCCCCCTTTTCATCCCTCGCAAGTATTTTATCACCTCTCCCCTAGATCATCACTCTTCCTCTTTTTAGCCTCTGTTCCTGTTCCTCTCCATAGGTTAGACAATAGGCATCCACCCAGTGTCTTTTGTTGGCAGCATGTTCTTGTATCTCAACAGAGACAAAAACAGATTTCACATAGCTCCTATGAAATGAATGGGGCCATGTTTCCACCTAAAGTATAACCTTTTAAAAAATCCTGGCGCTGGCAAAGCCAGCTGACACTACCACCTCCTGCCAAAATTAAAAATTAAGTCCCGTCTCTTTTCCTTTTACACTGCTTCCAAACTTATTGTGGCTACGTGAGATCACTATTTCTAGCAGACTTTTGATCAGAACGTGTAACACAATTATTAGGATGTATGTTTTGATGATTCATGTTAGCACTCATCCTGGTTAAAAAGCATAAACCCATAAAATCCCATTATTTCAAAACCGATACCAAAAATTTGTAAAACACTTTAAACACTGAAAAAGAATGATCTAGTATGCCATAAAAATTCATATTTATAATACGAGTTGAAACACTGTTTCCCAATGTCATATAAACCCCTTTTTTTTACTTGCTAAAAAGTGAGTGAATGGCTCTGACCAGTTCTCTCTTGCACTGGATATTAATATTATTCACTATCTTTTCATAGTAATTTTCCCTTTCTTAATTCCAACACCTCACAGACTGTAAATCAATGGTAAAGTAATCAAAACATATTTAGCAATCTTTCCTATATGGGGAAAAGTAAAAATTGAAAGGGTAGGGCTAATGTTTGCCTATCTTAGTTTCTAAAATTAGACACCTAAGTCCGTATTTAGGGTAACCGATTAGCTGAGAAACTTCACTTCCAGCTTCCAATTTTAATAGGAACAACCATCAGCTCAGTAACTTTGCAAATCAGGCGCTTTTTTAGCTGAATAAATACAGACTTCAGCCTGGTTTTAGACAGCCAGTGTAATATAATGGAAAAACTTTTAAAAATACATGAATTAAGGACGAAAAGCAAAACAAACAAACAAAAAAACCAGAATAAGAAGTGAAACAGCAAATGAGCCCTAGATTATGACCCTGACTTTGAATTTCAGACTTGTGCCACAACACAGAAGGGAGTAAAGCTTCCATTAACCATGCAAACCACTCTGTACACCACGTATCTACAAACGCAAATTTATGTACGCTACAGTAAGTATAATGGCATGGGTAAATGAGTGAACAAAGCATGCATGAGTTAAGCACCTTGACACTATACTGCCACTGTCAGCTGATGAGGAGGACATATCCATGCTCTGCATTTTACGAAGCCTAGGTCGAGCGCGCTCACTTGTTTTAGGAACAGTGTCTGGTCCATCTAAATCATCAAGGGTTGACTGCCTTGAGAACAGCATGGTTGCTTCAGTGTAGCAGCTAGCAGCGCAAACAGTTATAAAGACAGTGTTAAATACAAATGATATTACTATACACATGGTTCAGTAAACAAATATGCTTGCCATGCAGCAAAACACTGACACTGAGAAAAAAGGTTCAGAGAGAAGATAAGGATTTGTTTAGAGTCGCCATGTAAACACACTTCTACACACAGATGGCTCACGATCATATTCCTACGGGGGCTATAGAAGGCTAACAACCATCTATTCCCTATTCAAAGAGATATGAAACCAACACAGGGGTCTATGTGCTTTCCAGGGGCACCAACTTACATATGTGAGGAGGTTTTATTTTCTTTGTTTCCCCCTGAAATCTCCATATCCCACAAAAATGTTTTGGGAAGTGACCTCCTTTGCACAAATCCTATTTTATTAATGATATACTGTGCTGAACCTTTTTACACAGGTACAAGCCAATTTCCTAAAAGAGCCCTTAAAACTGAATAAGCTCATATTCCACAAATAGAAAAATAGCTGTCAGACATTGGCTAATCCTCTTTCCGAACCAAAGTGCCAAATCGGATATGTTACTTAGCCAGTAGATGCATGCCAAATATAACCTGCTCTGCGTGGGATGGCTTTTATTTTGATATTTATTAATAAGCCCTAATGATTCCTTCCAGAAGATTTCATTTATTTCAATCACAGATTAAAAACTATTTCAAAATTGGTAACATGCACATCTTGAAAGAAAGAACAGATATAATAAACCCTTATCTCCTTTCACTTATCAAATACAACAGGACACCAGAGACATACACCATACATTGAGCGTTTATGTGTTACTGGAGAAAAGAAGAAGAACTGGATGAGTAAAGAGAAAGAAAGTACATAATTAAATACAAGCATACAACATAGCAACAGGAAAGAAGCAAATACATTAATGACATATGGTAGGTAAAAGCATTATTTCTCCTGTAAAAATGTTTGAAAAACACAGATGTCTATGAAATAAGTTGAGGGATCTGGTGTTTTAACACATGCAGTGACCTGCCTGAATCTCTCAGATAGAATGAGAGAAGAAAGGACCCCAAAACGCAGGATTTACACTCTACTTCTCTTCTTTTGAGTCCATCTGTGTTACACCTGAGCAGCGGCAGCAGGGGATTTGCTTCTCTGGCAAGCGTTATGTTTGTCCAGGGGCACGGAGAATTGGGAAAGAGGTCAGAAGGGAACTGCAATGGCGTTTTCCATATTACTTTCGTCTTGATAGCTTTAAGTGAGGAAAAAAATCTGCTGGCATGAAGTGACAGTTTGCAATTATTGCCTTAAGGAAAATGGGGAGGAAAACAGCAAGATATGTGGAGCAAAGCAGCAGTTAGTTATCCTAAGGCCTACGCTCACTGACGGTCTTTTTTGACAGAATAGGCTGAGGCTAAAAGCATACTTTGGTCTTTGAATACAAGAAAAGTATCACGAAGATCACAAAGATATTGTGAAATACTTTCCTTAAAAACAGAATTAAATGGCAGGGGCACCTCTGTCCTGCCAGTTCATTTGGCCAAGACCCTTTACAAGCCACCTCATTATTTCTGTCTGTGCGCAAAGGCACACGAGCACCCTCCAGACAAACCTGGAGGGCTGTCTGCATGGTGCAGGGTTTTGATGAAGCAGCAAATGCTGCTTCCTGTAGGAACAGGAGATCCACCCTAGAGGCCTGATTCAGCAGCATGGCAATCAGTCGGAGCTCCGTGTTACTGACTCCAGGGGGTCATGAGGGAGGAGGTTTCCCTTTTCCCGTACACCGGGGGAGTATAGCCAGGTTGTTGTATAGTGAGGTTTTGGTGCTAAAATACAGGGAGATGGCAGCAAGTAGATGATCTATTTTTGCAGATAACCTTTCTGTTTGTGTGCTACAATGATATCCACACATTATTTTACATCTCAAGGGCTGAGTTTATTCTTTTCATGACCAACACCTTTTACTAAGGTGCTGAAGTATTTTAAACGCGGACATAGTTCAAAGGGAACCTTCCAAGGGCCTTAAGCAGAGCAGCTGTTGAAATCAAAGGAGCACATGCCTGCTTGTATATTTTCAATGGAAGAAACATATGCCAGCTGCCCTCCAAAACATTTAAGTTCTGACCTGGGTCCCAGAAAAATCTATTAATCCAAATATTATCTATTATCTATTATTATAATATTATCTATTATCTATTATCTATTAATCCAAATAGATAAAAACGTTTGCCCAGACAGAGTCCCTGCAATAATTTGGTTTAAAGCTGTTTTAAATGAAGGATGAATCATCGTAAGAGTCATTGACTGAGCAGCTGCTCTGTATCCTTGAATGTCAGGAGATGTGTATGAGATGACACCTGTAGCACAGCCTGTATATTCTTTATGTACTTTAGGAACATGCTTCTGAACATGGAGGAAATGAGAACACCAATAAAGTGGCGAGATTTACACTTGGCAAAGCTGATGTTGACTCAGTCATTGACTATCACATAAATTTAATCCAAGCACATCTTCCTGAGTGACTTTTCAAATTTGTGCCCTTGGAGACCTTGAAAAGCATTAGCTTCTTGAAATCATTCAAGGACTAGGTTATTTTAAATTGAATGTTCATTAAAAGCCCCAAGTTCAAGCATTTTATATAAAGTTGATAGGGTATCCATTTCAAATGGGGATATATATAGCAGAGGTGTTTTTATCCTTGGTGAGCGGGAAATTTCTTACTTTATGACTTCCTTTTTGCTAAACAAATTCACCCTTCCCAGAGAGTTTATTAGTTTAAGGGGTGACTTACAAATTTTTCTGTTTATTTCTTTTCTGTCCATGGGCTAGTTACTGACTAGCATTACCTTTATGAACTACTACACGCCCCACACCTGCAAGCAAAGATCCCAAACATTTCCTATCATTCCTATACTCCTAAATCACCCCCAGATCTAGCCCCCAACTGGGACTCTTCTTTCATCCTTTCTCCTGCCTCCCAAGGCAAATGTTACTTCTCCAGTACTCCCTGCCTCAAGCCCTATTCTCCCATCTGGTAAGGGAAGCACAGTATAAAAATGGTGTCTGTAAACACCCTGACCACACTTGTCTGTTCGCCGTTATGGGAAGGTCAGGGTCTCCCACCTGCAGTTCCTATAAAAACGTACAGACAGGTAGATTTGGGAACTGAACGCATTATTTGTGATGGATCAAAAATAATACGAACTGAACTGGACACAAAACCTTGGATATCCTGAAATCTAGTGTAGGACCTCTGTCTAGCTGCTATTTCATAATCATAGGCAAGGTCCCATAAAGGCAGCTAACTGGTTTTAGTAGGTTCCCAACCATGGTACTGAAATCAACAAGCTGTTTAATCTACTAAGTAGTTCATCAGTCAAATGGAAACAAACAGCAGTGAATGCTCTACCATGCTAGCTCCCGATCCCTTCTGGTGGTGCTCCTCAAAGAGCTTGTTAAGGATCAACATCAGTCTCTTCTCCTCCTGGCCCATATGAACTTTGCACTTTGCCTTTAGTATACATGAGAGTATTTCTACATGAAGAGAAACCAAACAATTACATTACAAATACCTCATTACACCTCTAGCTACTGTAAAGAAAAATTACAGCCCTACTACAATGGAAAATCCCACAAAGGGTACTCTGAAAAACTTCTTTTAGAGCTTTATCTAGGGTAATAACATCCCTGGATAAGATTTACAAGGGTCAGCCCTGAACTCCGAAAGAAATTTACAGTTCCTGCAACTGATCAAGAGGGTTGTTCTCTCTGGCAATCCAGTGTTTAGAGCACTGAGCAGATACCTACAGTAATTCCTCTCCTGAGTACTGAGGAATATGTATTATTATAATGGAATAGCTTCTGTGCTTCTGCAGCCCTGTGTACTTCCAGATGCCCATCTTACTCAGGGACCTAATGTCCATTACAGAATTTTGTGTAGGGCAACCAAAGAAGGATAACCAGAATGCTCATTAGAACCCCTCTGCCCCTTCCCAAAAGTTTACCATTGTGATCCTAGATCCATGATCACAGGGACGCTTTAGATATAATTAGTCGCTTTTACATTTACTGGAAATCATTACTTTGAAATGTAAAATGCCCCCTTCTCTTGTTTGGGCAATTAAAAAAAATCACTCAATAAACTCACATGACGTTTTAAACTTTTCACATTTCTAAAAAAGCTCATAAGCACTTTTGTAATCCCGGGAAGAGACATGCAAGGGTGGCCCAATAAGCAGATGGCATTATCATTCAATCAATAGACTCATTTTTGCTTCCTCTAATTACAGGTCATTATTATTATAACAGATGTGCACAATTTGTAAATACTCTCAGTGCAAGAATATTTGAGTGTTCATTACCAGAAAGAGAACTCGAGATTAGAGAAATCAGTCATAATACTGCCTTTGTTATTCCTTTGTTGATAGGTCCTGTGACATCTTCTGAGGAAATGGAGATGACAATAACACATGTGAAAGACTTAACTTTTTCTGTTGCAAAGCAGCTCCACAGAATAACTGAGTTTTCTGAGTTTAAAAGGAGATTTTAAATGTGTAACTATGCTCAAAGCAGAGTGACAAATGGGTCGTTATTCATCAAAAAAAGATGTAAGTGGAGCTCAACACTGGATACCACCTCATCGAAGAGGCAGAATTTACACATGAAAATTACAAAATTTGTCTTTATTTTTTATAACCTTTTTTATAATTAATTTTGGAATTGGCTTCCCTTTGCTTCTAGTTAAAGCTCTTGTTAACGTGGTTGTATAATAATTATAACTTCTTCTATCTATAGTAAACAGTGTCACCAAAAACTATTTAATGAAAGCAGGATTGATGTTACTATTCTTTCTTTAGCTGAGACTGAACTTTGTGGAGTTAAATTCTGCCCTGCCTCCAAGTGGCTCCAAGTGAGCTGGTAACAGAATTTGGCTTTACATTTTTCTCACGTCATCTGACTCCTGTAAAACTTTGAGACAAAACACAAAGGTGTTGCTTAGTTGGGTAGCTAGCCACCAAGAAAGATTTGCTCGGATTTGGTGTTTTTACTGGAGTGAACCTCTCAAAGGCCAGTGCTCACCCTGGGGAGCAATTTGTGAATATTTTGTTGAAGCATAGTACTCACAGGCACTCTCTTACACTTGCTTTTCAATAACACCAGAAAGAAAGACAAGCCTTCATTATTTTCAGTCTCCTAACGTCTACCCATATGTCATTAGTAAAAGCTAAGCATAATTTACTGTACACAGAAGCTACCGAGTTTGCTGGAAGCATCAAACAAAATATTATACTGCCACACTTCAAAGAAGAACAGGAGACAGCAGAATGCAACGGATTAAGAAACAGCTGGATTTCCAAAGCCCTCCCTCTTCCCCCTCGTGTTGGACAATCTTTGCAGTCTCTTAAAAGTCAAGAACATCAGGGACACGGTGGGAACAGGCTGCCTCTGTAAGAGAAGGAAGTGAATGTGTGTGCCTCTGTGTGCATGGAGCAGCAGGAGCATGCTGTAGCTTTGGCAAGGGACTTGAAGGCATCTGTCTTCAGAAAAGAATGAGGAAAGTGGTTTTCCTGAACTAGTATGGGTATGTGATCCACAAACTGTGTAGCTCTGCTGGACTGTAATCATGGCAACCAGGAAATCAGGCTCTTCAGATGATATTTGCCCTGTGTGTATGAGAGGGGTATTTTGTTCTCTCAAATCCAGAATCGCTCTCAATGCAAAGCCTTTCTTGATTTGTGGGCAACACAAAACAATTAATTTTACAAAGACAAAATATTCACAATGAATGATTGTTCCCCAAACTCCACTCATGAATTCCTAAAACAGTATCCCATAAGCATCCTAAGCAGGCTCTTATGTTCCATTACTTTTTACAAGATCAGAACCCCTGTCAATGACTCCTAATTCTAGGGGAACAGAAAGCAGTGGGGTAGTCATGCAGTGGAAAAGGATTTAAGCCAACAACCGAGTCCACCACTATAAAGGAACAGTAACATAGAACAATGCATTTTCACTATTAAAATGGCATGGATAAATCAAAAAGAGGATTCAACATGGATTAGAAAGATCATCAGTACTTAGACATTACCTAAAATTACATCTACCGCATGATCCCCCTATCTTTCACACAATAAACTTAAATCAGTACCTGGAGATACTGTCACGAGAAGCTGCTGAATCTAAACTATCCATTCTTTCAGATGCTTGCAAACCAGAAGCTTGACCGGTATTTTTATCAATTGAGTCCAGTCCTGACTCCTTAGAAAGCTTCATCATGTGGTTCTGGTAATACATATGGATGCTCTCCCGTGTTGGAACGTTTCCCTGTGGAAGACAGTAGAGGTAGAGGTACATGACAGGGTGGAGGTTTATTCTTCAAGGAACTGGTTTCTTCTGTCATTTGGCAAGGAACAGATTAAGGACTGTGCAAACATCTTCCTAGTAAATAATAACATCCCACTACTAGTTCCTTTTCAGAGTACAAGTCAGACTCTGACTTAAATTACCATGTCAGAAACTGTTGGGTTTTGAGCAAAACTGGAGCAATGCAAGCCGTTTCAGGCTATATATAGTCAACAAAACTGTTGAGTGGACTGCAGATCGTTCAGTGTGAAAATGAGGTGTGGGCTAGGACCATGACTCAACCTGTATTCCAGCAACTTTTGAGATATCTCTTTTAGATAGCTTCAGTGACTCTTAAGAACAATCAAAAATCTTATTAACGATCAGTAGCAGTTTTTTAGACAGAAAAAAAAAAAAGAGACAGGTAATGTACAGACTAATCTAGATTTTCATTAGTGTCCCAACATAAGAATTTATTCATGAAATATGGAAAACCATGAAAAAGACACTGAAGACCTTTACTCTTTCTCTGTGACTTCAAGATCAAGCAAATTCATGAAAGGATGGTTTTATTAACTGTCAGACCAGATCTGGGCGCAGAATCAAGTCTTTCTGGCTATGATATTGCAATCAGAATTCTGAAAGAGTGTCATAAGAATAAAACTGAGAATTTTATAGCCTGTTCTTAGGCAGAAACACATCCAACTCATTCCACTAGCAGTTGCATTGACTTCAGAAGATACACTGAGAGAGGAGATTGCTATTCTTGAACAGTAATTTTTCTGACTTATAATGAAGCCTTATGGAAGGACTTTTTCCAGGTAAAATAATAAAAGTAGTCTAAAATATTGCCTCTGTTCCTTTTACTAATATTGCTAGTTACTAGTAATTCAACTCCGGTCCTCTACATTGTCCCAAACCTAAAATTTTCAAAATCTGAAGTTTGTCAGAAAAAAATATCTTAAGAACAAAATCTGAAACTTGGGTTTTTAATCGGGCTTGTTTGTGTATAAGCTGTGTTCCTTCTGCAGTAATAAATGTTTGTGCCATTATGACAGCCTGCCTCTGAAATTACGGCACACGATACATTCTAGTTCGACTGCAGGCCTGGGATAAAGGACAAGAGCTGTGACAGAAAAAGTGCCCCCCAGCTGATGGAGGACTCAATTTCAGGTTTTTCTGTAGCTGGAAGAGAGACCAAAGGAACTTCATACATCAGGTTAACTGTCCCCGACTCTACATCAGACAAAGAAGCATGTCACCATGATGCCTCCAGTGAGAGCCTTCTTTCTTGGGAAGCAACGACAGGCATGGGTCTGATACAGAGACTTGGGGATGGTATGGGGGAATTAATGATTCTGATGTTGATGGGTACTAATATTACACAGAAAAGGAGAGACAGATTTTAGAAAAAAACCTGAAGTTTAAAGCTATTGACGGGGGGGAAATTCTTTGAAGGGCCCCTAGTACCAAAAGATTTAGGACTGAAGCAGGATATACCAGCCTATACAAGGACATATGGGATCTACTGTAATCAAAATAGCATCAGGCTGCTGACAACATGAAATGGAAATAAACAAATAAATAAATCTATTAGGAACAAAGGATAGAAAAGATTCAATAAAGTTGAGGTGAGAAGCAGCAAAGAATGATCAAAATAAGGTCCCAAATAAGTAATGGCCATAAAAAGGCAGTTAGCAGGGATTCTGCATAAATGTTAAAACTCTAAAAAACCAAGGGCATTGAGAAAGAATCATGTAATTTTCAGTGAGGATGCTGAAACAGCAGGCACTTCTGAGATCTGGGGCAAAAAGTAGTGTCACCACAATGCTGTACTATCACAGTAACAATTTTACAGGAAGGATGGAATGGAAGATAGCTTGAGAAAGAAGTGGTATGTGTCAAAAAACATAAAGTCTAACAAATCCAGTAAATTCACTGTGCCCGGATTATCACAGAGTCTCTGTGGTTGGACTTGAACCAATTAATATTGAAATAGTATGAAGGCTTGATTTTTGACCATCAAAGCAGGAGTGCACTAGTGCCTGTTAAATATTGAGGAAGATTACAGAAGGTGCCATCAGAATAACAGCTCCATCAGTACAATAACTCCAGTTAATTTTCAAATGTACTCATGTAGAATAAGTGAATGTCATGAAAGAGCCTGCACGCACACAAGTCACCAGAATGGAAAAGAGCAGGAGGAAAAAACAAGAAGACATCCTTCAAGAAGCAAAAGTCATGAGGAAAACCAAACAAGAATGAACTTTCTAGAGTTAAATTCAAAACTTCATCAAATTAAACCAAAAGAGATCAGATGCTGAGGAATAACATGCTAACATAAAAAAAAATATCTGATAACGAAAAACATTTTCAAGAGTATCATAAGAATCAGCTGCCAGAAATCCAGGGTATCAACAGGTGATCAAGTAATAAAGCGTGTAAGGGAGTTATGGCAACAGGACAAGAAAAGACTGATTCTTTTGCATCCCTCTTTGCTGAAGAAAAAATCACCAGTGTTCCCAATGGAATAACTTGAATCCCATGGAATAACTGGAGTAATTATTTTATAAAGGAAAAGTCTTAGAACAAAACAATAAACTGAGCACTGAGTGGAAGGTGCTCACCCAAGAGCTCTGCAGCAACCAATGGGTGAAACTGTGCCAGGGAAGAGAAGGTAACACCAATCCTTAAACATGGCTTCAGGAGTGATCCTGAGAGACCTTGAAAGAAGTTAAGCAGTCATGAAAGCACGTAGCAAACTACATTTATCTCTTGTACTTATCCTCCATTAAAAGACTGGAGCTAAAGGATACCTTGGGGAAAACAACAGTAACTGACCATTAACACCGAAGCAGCCCTCTCTTTGTGCTCAGTGCCTCCTGGCCAGACTGGGTACGGATTCCCTCCGACCAGGAAAGCCTGCCTCTCGAACCTCCTGGGGTTGTGGGCAGCCTCCTTATTGTGCCAGCAGATGTTGACAGCGGCCGGGCAATATGGGGCTTCACTGAGGTCAAGAATACTAATGTGTTGTTGACCTTTTCGACCTCTTCATCTCTGAGACAGCTGCAGCTTTTAACAAAAACTGGAAAGAACTAAAAATGAGGCTTCTATGCCAGGTTTCCAGAAATAGTTGGGCAGCTGGTCAGATATGTAAAAATACCTGTGCTTAAAATGAGAGCTTTATCCAACCTCAAGATATCACCTACTTGCATTTTGAAGATCCACATACATTTCTAGCTACTCTATCAACATTAATCTTCGATAATAATGGGTTGTACTAAGATATAACTAGTTCATGGAGGACCACATAGCTTTACTGCAAGTGAAGAAAATTATGACTGTATGTTGTCAGTCATTTCCAAGGCCAGTTGGTCCACAAAAATACTGAAATATGCAGACTGAGGTAGTTTTTGAGCTGTTTGAAATGCCATGCCTTCTCCTCTCTACTTGAATCTATCCTATTCCCTCAAAATCACACTTTATCAAGGAGTGTTTCAGCCAAATCCTTATATCAACCTCTCAAAGAATTATTTTTCCAATAATTTGGTTTGTGTCCAGATAATAAATCAAGTTTCTTGTTTATATATTTATAAACCAGCAAGCAGAAAAAGAATCCAGATCTATTTTTAAAATGCACGTGTAAGTGAGAATTTTATAATTTTTCTCCTTAACACAGTGATCTGAAAAGACAACCATTCATTTTTCACTGAACTGGAAATGGCATTAGCAGACAAAAAAGACCAAAGGCGTTACCTTCTTAATCTCCCTGGTCAGCATACAGCGCTCAATTCTTAGCACAGTGGAGATATCGATGTGTTCTCTTGAGATGGAATTAAGCCAAGCTGTAAAACTGTCCAGTGTTGCCAGGAAAAGGACCCAAGTGAACTTCAAGATATTAAATATCCTCTTGATGATGTTATCTAAGGGAGAGAAAAAGCAACAGAGAATTAATGAACACAAATATCTTTCACTGTATTTCTGCTTGGAGTTACATTCATTTTTCCTTTATTGTCGAATAATAATAATAATCCAGGCTGCAAGACCCTGTCATAGTAAGGAATCTCTGAAGATGGCTGGAGGCCTTTTGGCTGTCTGTGCCATTTTCCTGCCTGTTATGTCTAAGGCTTATCATCTGGAATCCCTTTTCCACCCTGTAACTCCCTGGTCCTGCAATTGCTAGTCATATAAGCAGTCCCTGATTTTAGAGAGGAGGTGTATGCATAGGTCTGCAAAATGAAACCTGAAGATCTGGGCATCTCCTGAGAGCTATTCAACATCCCCAGCTCCTGTGATCTCAACAGCCGCTCAGCCAGCGTGTTGAACTCAACCCCTTACCTGTTGATTTACCTGCACGCATTTCTCTCTGCACAGGGTTTGCCTTCTGTGCTTGAACCTTGCTCAGCTGAGTTTTAAAAGCATAACCTGCCTAAACAGTCTCTGAATCTCTCCCAGTTTTCCAACCACCTAGACACACCTCTCTGTATCTACTGTTTCCAAAGCCTCTCTTTTTTTAATTAGGCTGCACTGTGTCATCAGTGATCTCAGATCAACTAGCCTAACCAGGAGCAATCACATAAATCATCTATAAAACATTACTCTTGCACCATTTTGCCAAAACAGTACACTTTCCCATGAGTAGGGCTTATGGGTTTATACTAACAATAGTAGCTTTATTTTGCTCAACACAGCTGTCTCAAATTAATGTCTCATTTCAGTAGTTCCGTTAGCATCCGTAACTGCATGTTTCACCCAAAATGCAGCACTTGCAGCTTATTTTTCTTCCACTCACAAACATACACACCACACTACAGTTCTTATATAGCGTTGCACAAATACTAAAAAATTTCTTTCCAACTAGGCAGTTCCAGAGCTAGTTGTCCCTGCTAGGTTGCAAATCCCAGAGCCCTAGTTATAAAGACCAATTTTAGAGTAACCAGCCCAAAAAATAATTAAAAACTGTCAATAATTTGCCATGCAGGGACAAAATGTTTGAAGTAGATACTAAAGAGCCAACGTCTGTGCTAAAGCATGATGTTTTCCACAACCTCACTTCTTAGCTGTACCACAAGATGGCATGCAAAACTTTGTGGAGTGCACATTTGCTCCTTACAAAGAATGCAAAGGTGAAGGTATAATAAAGCAAAAGATTTCTTATGGAGGAACATGCACACATCTCTGGGTGTGCAGGCAGGGTTGTATGCACATACGTGTGGAGAGCAACTAAGGAAAGAACCCATCAGTGGCACATTCCTGTAAAGTGGATGCTGAAATGGCAGTACGTACCATTTACCTGAGCAATGCCATGGAACTGGTCTGGTATCGCTGAACATAAGAGCATTTAGTCCCCTTCGCTTGGTCATATAACTACTTCGGTAATATTTTTCCCTTTTTTTCCATTTTTTTTTCTATGATGTCATTTAGAATTGGAGACATTTTATGATGTATCTACTTAAATTTTATTCACTCATATTTCAACATGAAGGTCTCGAAGCTAAGGAAATCTTGCCATTGGAAATTAAATGTAAGGCTGTTTCTACTTCAAGGAGCATTCATGTCCTTTGAATGCCAGATAATACTATGAACAGGTTAAAAGAAAACATAGCACTCACACACAAAAATATACAACATATAAATGTTCCTTTTTAACCCACAATCTTCCTCTCCAATATATAATTTCTCCTACTGACTTCAGGAGAATCGCAGCTCTCAAGTTAAAATTATCTTTATTATTGACCACCACTGGCATGCCATAGTCTCACCACAGTGCTTTGCCAAGCACTTCCAGTCTAATCTAAAAGGTCATTTTTCTCTCTGGGATGGAGGTGATTCATTATACATTTTTAATGATGTTGCAGCTGTTCTGGCAGGTCTGCTGTTCTCCAAAACTTTTTAAAAATAATCTTTTGGGGATCGATCGCATCTAAACATCTTCAAAAAGGGAAACAAATATTTATTTTCCGCAGAGACTGTTATTTTAAATTAAAGGGTCAAATGCGGAGAAGGATTCTCTCTGCCTGAGAGTGAGACAGGATTTGATCTGAGGTTAACAATGATACTAATGCCTGATAAACAATTACAATCTAATTTTTCCAACCATCTTCTTTAACAAATTTTACCTAGGAATGGTCAAAGTATTTCAACGAAAATATAAAGCACCTTAAATTGACTACTTCCAATAAAAATTAATTATAAACCTCCTTCTGTTTCCCTAACTCCTATGTAGTACCAACAATAATTCCTCAGAGATAAGTTTGAGTGATTGACTTCAGTGTTTTAACACAGGTAACTGCACCACCAATAAGTAACACATAAAAAAGCTCCCCCCCCCCGACCCCACCAGAAAACCCTGATAGCAATGCAGCTCGCTTATTTAAGACCGGTCCTCCTGGGAGAAAGAAATGACATCTCCCACATCCTTGTAACACCTACCTTGTGGCTTACTCAGGGATCCAATTCTAACTGGAACTGTGGGAACCAATCTTAAATAGACAGAAAAATAGCTATTGAAGACAAAAGTCTCGCTAAGGTAAGCCATCTCGAAGACTTACTCAAGAGGAGAGTCTGTTTTCTTCTTTTACTCCAGTTAGAAACAAAGAGTCAAGCGTAGCTTTTTGATCTATTAGCTTCTTTGGAGGAAAGCTTTCAATATGGGCAAGACCTTGCAAATGGCTGGCACTTCTTCTGTTGTGCAGAGCATCCTGAACTCTGATTATGAATGAGAATGGGTGAGATCAGGAAAACCCCCATTTTTTCAGGGGAGGGTATTGCACCTTGCTGAATGTCTGAGTACTGGACAAAAGCATTGTATCAACCGTACTGAAACACACTGAAAAAACACAACGTCTGTGTGCTAATAATATCATCTCAGACATTGAAAATCAATGGAGATTTTAACACAGGGCTGTGCACAATCAGGACTGGAAGCCAAGCTCAGGTGTAAGCTGTTCTACAAGTAAAATATACAGCAAGTGATCAAGTCTGAGCTGCAGATGTATTTACTAAAGTGTGTAGAGAATGAGTGCAGTAGCTAATAGTCCAGGAGTAGAAGTTCCCATGCTTGTAAATCTGGCAATTGAAAACCTGAAAGTAGTTAGGAAGTTCTCACTGCCCAGGTCAGAGTGGATTTTGTGGCTTTTACACAAGTCTGGGATCCCTGCAAGGCTCTCTCTGGGACATGCTGCTTACACCACCAGTCACAACTGCATTGTAACAGCAGAGAAACCTTCCTTCTGCCTTCATACCTGGTCCATCAGATTTCTTCTTGACAGGTTCCTCTTCACTGTCTTCACAGTCCGCATCTGTGCCACCTATTGAGAACGAGGAGCAAAACAGTGAGTGTTACACCTACAGAAGTATGGGTGTAAATGCCTTTAAAGCTAGAAAACGCTACAGTTACTAAGCAGTAGTGACTGGTTCCTCGCCTACCACTATAACAGAAAGCGCATTTCCATTCCTAAAGGACTCAAGTGAGGGGACAACCCTGTCAGCGGAGATGTTCATGGATGACCACTCCTCTCTTGTAATTTGCAGTGGCCTTTTCTTACTAGATAGGTTGTTGAGCAAGACCATTTCTTGCTCAACACAACCAGACAATTTCTCAGTCACCGCACTTCCACCCTCAGCAGCCTCACCTTTCACTGACTCACACTTGAGCTCCTTTCTTCAGCTTCTGCAAAGGGCAACCTGATCAGTGCTCTGATATGCTCCTGCCTCTGACCCAGCAAACCCAAATGAACTGAGTGGGACCTTTGGGTTGAAACGAAGCAGCAGAGTTGGTTTGAAACTACCACGTGCTTTGATTTCGGCCTGCAGCAGAAGAGTGATGTAGAGTCGCAGGCAGAACTGAAGGGCAGACAAATGATTCTCCTTCTATCTAATATCCAATAACTGCAGCTGCACCTTCAGTGGCAGCAGTCAAATTACAAAGCAACCCCTTTTCTACAGGTGAAGATGCCAAATGGAGGAAAAGCCCAGCTGATTCAGCCTGAATGGGTCGTCCCCCCCCCATCCATACCGATCAGAAAATTTCTATTTCTGAATTTCTCTTTTCTTTTCTTGTTTAAAAAAGGAGCAAAAGATGAAGAGATATGAACCACTTAATACACTGATTTTTTTCAGAAGCATGAATGATTTTACAGTGCCAGTAAAACCCTATTAACATTTGTATGTTTTCCTTTTGCTACCTGCTGAATTCACCGTGAATTTAGGGGTTCATGGATATTTGGGTTCCTCAGTGAGTACAGCACGCAAAGTGAAAAACAGTTCTTGATATATTCTTCCCCATGTATCAACTCAAACTTCTTTAGGGAACAATATAGGAAATCAGGCAAAAAGAAATAATTTTCTGGCTATTTCATTGAATTTTTCTTACAGTTGCACTCGAACTACAGCTCTTCAGGAACTTCCTCATGAAATAGTTCTTCAACACAAAATGTAAGTCTGTCACATGCAAAACCTTCCCTGGGAATACACATGAATTTATCATCAAAATGAGAGACTTTGAGCAACCCTAGAAAAACCTGGAGAGTAAGACAAACCTTTTTATGAGGTGGGGGAGTGAAAGGGTAATGTCCTCGCTCTGCCTAATTCTGGCCAAACACCTGGCATTTACACACCCATACTCTGCAGAAATGCTGTTAACTACCAGGTTATTGGCTTTATAAAGTTACGCCTTTACAGGGTTATGGCTTTCGCTTGCAAGTACTCTGCTTCCACAAATGTTTTCATATAGCTGACATTTTCTGCAATGCGTTGAGTCTTCCTATTTGGCAAAAGTTCTGGGCATGTGTCTTGCAACTCCATGGAAAACACATATATCCTCTCTTCTTTATCTCCCCCAACGTGCATTGTGTAGAACAAAAGGCCATAGTTATGGCTGGCCTTGTCATGGGCTGGGGCAGGGAGAGACAGCCAGCCAAAGGCAAACTCACTTTTCCAGTTCCTAGACAGAACTAAGAGCGCTTGCCCTCTAAAACTCAGCTGCCTTTCGCTACCAGGAACAACAGGCAGGCTAGCTAACAGTACATTTTTTTAAAATACAGAAGTCTACCTACCATCCCCAGATCCTTTTCGTCTTCGCTTCTCCTCTTTGCCAAAACTTTTCTTCTCTTTGCGCCTCTGTCGTAGTGCTGTTTTAGGGTCAGTAATCCAGGCCTGATAAACAAACTGGAAGGAACAAACTCATTTATTTCAAGGTTCTTCATGTTTAGAGAGTAAGCCATAGAATAAGCCACAAGCAGGACTATATAGTTTGAGTAAACACATTCAGATCTGCAGGGGTAAGGAAATATTTTGAATCCCAAATCAAACACCTCCCCCGCAGATCTGCTGAGTTTTCATGCGCTATTTTTTGCGAGCATACAACCAAATGTGAAAACACTTGTGGGTGAACCAAGTTTCATTAGAACCCACAAAAATTCATGCTCTGAACTTTGGGAGTTAATACCCCATTGTGCATACGGGCAACTTCACCTGAATCTCTCTATTTAATTCTTCATTTCTACTTTATCATTTTACAGGCAAGATGCAGAGTAATGGAAACTTTCTCTTAAAGTGCTGCAAATCAACTAACGAAAACATCAAAAGACATAGTGATCTCTCAGTACAGGTATTCGTGCTCATACATTTTCCATATCTTAGGTATTTTTTTCCCCTCTGCAAATCCCAGTGGAACATTTACAGATTTGCTATCTATGCACAGTCCCAAACCCGGCAGTCAGGAATTCCTCAGATTTTATCCTGATTTTGACAATGGTTCCCTTTGTTGCTTCAGATAAGTCACTTATGAATCATTCTGCTACTGTTTTCCCAGTTGTAAAATGAAAACAGTAATACTTACCTGTATATCAAGGGGATTTTATGGGGCCAAATCCTGCTCACAGCACTCACTCAGATCAACAGTCTGTTGACCTGTATGACTACATGAAGCAAGGAATTGGCCCAAAATATTTATAAATGCTGTAGCGGTAGAATAAAAAAAGTAAAAAAAAGTTACCCAGAAGTAACTTTTTGAATAGTTCTGCTCAAGCTGTGAAGGAAGGTTACAGGAAAAAGGCACTAACATATCTTTTTTCCCTATACAACATAAAATGTCAATAGCAGAAACTAAAGTAACCGTATCTTCTCCACAGCTCTTTAGGATGAAAGATGTTCTTTTGTTCCTTTTATGGTTTTCATTGAAAAATGATAATCATCTTCAGGTGACACTGCACCGTCACCTATTTCTAAGCAACACAGGCTGCTAACAGAGACAGGGCAGGGAAGCACACACGAAGTTGAAAAGAAAGCACAGTAACAACAGAGCTCTATTAATTCACAAGACAAACATGCAATGATAAAAACACACGTGTATCTCAGTGAAGCTGGAACTGCCCCTCACAGGACAGAATGGTGAAACTTCTATTTATTTTTTTTTTTTATATTTTTAAAGTTTGCATACACAAATTGCTTTGGAATGTCAAAAGCAATTTTTTAAAACTTTCAAACTGACTTTAAATGACTTCAAAAGGGAAGAATACTTTGTTCTGTTTTGTGAATGTATACAACAATGAAGAGGAAATTATTTTGGTACTGTTGATAAGAAGGTCCTCTTCCACATCTCTCGAGGTCTGTACATTTATTTTTATACGTCTGACTTGTTCAAAACAAGCACCATGTGAGAAAATGTGTGGGATCAGAGGCACTGGTTTCGCTTTGCTTTGTAATAGGTGTTTTCTAATGAAGGTGGTCTGGGGGAATGGGATACTTAAGTGAACTAGTACCTTATTACTTACTGAAAGTCAAAAACTGTCAACATCTGCTATTGAACAGTTAGCTGAGAAACTGTATGCTAGCCACACTCACAGCGTGAATACTTTATTAGAGGTCAAAGGCAGACTTGGAAAGGGCATTTGATTAATAAATTTAATATAACTACTTACGCTAAGCAGTAGATATTCTAAGAGCTGAATGGGTATATTACATATGTATTACTTTAGATTTTTACTGCTGGACAAACTTTAAATGCAGTATCTTTTAGGCTCTGGAGCTGGTATGCTCAATCTGTAATGGTCACGCCTTACAAATATCATGTTACATATATGGAGTGTAAAATGATACCCAGTGCTCAAAGGTAAGAAATGCTAAATGAATCCAAGGAGGACAAGAAAGAAGATGCACAGATTTTTTTTCCCAATGATTAAGGCCAGAAATTTAGAGAGCTAAAAGGGGGTTTGGAGCAGAATGTGTGTTTCACAAATCTTTTACCAGCTTTCTGAGATCAATTACCACGGTGTCCACAAGATACATGCAACTCGATGTGACCATCTTGTACAGCAGTATCAGAAGAAAATGAGAATTTGGGTCTGCATTTTCTCTCCAGGGTTGCACTTCAAAAAAGATAGACTACTTTTCTTGTGGCTTGACCACTCCCAAAGTATGAAATGTATTGCATTTACTAGGAACGAAGCTTTGGCTGTCATTATTCTTTTTAGTCATTCATATAAGAGGAAAAATGCAGACAAGGACAGAGGTATACATTACACCAGGAACTGCGGGATGGGTCACATACTGAGCACTCGCAAGATCTCAAGTACCTTTGCTGCTTTGATTAAATACTGAAGAATAGTTTTGGGTAGTTTAATGACAGACTTTGGCAAGGCTAAAATGGCTGAAGCAAATTTCCCAATAGCTCTCTATAAAGAAGGACAAGGCAAGAGCAATTAGTAGAAAACAAGAAAATATTAATAAAAAGTATATACTGAATGATTGTACCTAGATTATTAATTTACATTCATAGACTCCAGTATGATAAAGATCATTTGTGATGTTCAGAATAAAATTTCAATAAGATGATTCTTAACTACCTGCATTCTCTAATAAATACAATCTCCAAGTGAACCCTTGAAGTGGCTATTGCACACAATTTACACTAAAACAAAAAAATCAACAATTTAAAATAGTTCTTTAGCAGGCTCTGCAACAAACAAGTTCACTTTGCTAGTATTTTTATTAAGACCATGTGCATGGTGATGGAACGCGAATAAGGTATGACGACCAAATGATGAACAAGCTTTTCATAAGCAAAACCAATTTTCTGTTCTATACAAATCCCTCCTACATAAAGCAACATCGTCATGTTGCACATATTGCAGAACTGGCCACCTTTGCAGAACGTCTGAACAGAATTTTGAAATAAAGACCAGATCCTCCATCCTCAGATTAATAGTTTCAGGACTGAGCTTTAAAAAATAAGACCAAACAAACAAAAAACTCGAAACTCAGAGTAAATGAAGAATCTTATTAGCTTCTGGCCTCAAGTTTGGCACTCTTTAAAATCTCAGTGCTTGGCACCAGCACATCTGAACAAAAGGTTTTCACCAATTTTTTAAAAAATCAGCAGAAACAAGAATGCAAACTTTTCTCTATACCTGCATGAAAACCAGAAACAAAAATGAGCTAGAAATTCAGGAGCCATTTTCACGGTCGATGGTGAGTTAAATGCAAAAAATACAAAAAATTTGTGTAAATAGTAGAAAATAAAACTTATTTATCACATTGTTTTTCATCCAGATTTGTTTTGCCTTTTTTAAGGTCAGGAAAAAAATCTTTCCATGTCATTACCATGCAGGCAGTTTAACAAATATACTCAGTTGGTAATACAATGTAAGTATATAAGCTAAAGGCACATTGTATCAATGAATTAAATAAAATACTTTGCCTTGTAATTCAGTAATGTCATCTGGGAAGCTTTGTTTGAAAGCTACCGGCATAAGGAATAGAAGAGCATGGAGGCAGTTTCTTGCTCTTGTTTGGGCTGGGCTTTCAGTAATACACCATTTTTGTAGTCACATGAGCTTGCCGCTGGATGGGAATACTCATCTGCGAAAAGCTAACCATTTGCTTAGGCTTTAAAAGTTACAGACCCAAAAAAGTTCTGTGGTATTTCTGAAAATTCTTCAACAAGTAAAAATTTAATCTTATGAAGATTAAAGAAATCATATATGCATGAGGATATCACTACCTTCTTCACCCAAGCTCTTCACTGAAGCCAGTGGATCCAATACCTGGTACCGTCTAAGATCAACCAGTCTATATGTAGGAACCCAGTTAGGAAACTTCAGCTATCTTTGTAACACTACAGTATACTCTTAATTCAACACAGTCTGTCACTTAGAATGCAAACATATTGATTAACATTATCCTGAAAAAGAAAGGCGAGAAAGTGATGTGGTCTCCTTTTGTAATTTTAAATCATAGAATCATAGAATAGTTTGGGTTGGAAGGGACCTTAAAGATCACCTAGCTCCAACCCCCTGCCCTTGGCAGGGACACCTCCCACTAGACCAGGCTGCTCAAAGCCCCATCCAGCCTGGCTTGAACACTTCCAGGGATGGGGCACCCACAAATGTTAAGCTCTTTTAACCCAAGGATATGTTTCTCTGGTCTGCTAGGATTAATAATAAAAATAATTTTTTTTTAAAAAAAGTATTTGTTCTTCTCCATGAAACGTCACTTATTTTTGGGATCATTTCTTCATGGAATGATAATAGCTACTCAAAACCAGAAAACCACTGAAGCATTGCACAGCAGTGCCAGAGGCAAGTCAGCTTCGTCACTTATCTTTATTGTAATGCAGAAAAAATAAAGCTCAGATTCTTAATCTTTGTGGTTTTTTATTTTTGTATTCCACAGGAATAACTGAATGAAGGCATGATTTCACTATAGTTCCTGTAGGAATTTGGCGATACTTAAAAAAGGCAAGCTTGCATTTTAAATTGGCAAAAAAAATTCATTTCAAATACTTTTCAGGTCTACCTTAAATGTACTGGCTGCTTTAACATATGTGCCTGTGTTATGAGAAGCTAACATGTTTTTCCAGGTGAAAGTAAATTACCATAAAGTACCTGAAATGCAGATTTTTTTCGAGGCTCTTCCTCTTCTTTTTTCTCCTCTTCCTCTTCCTCTTCGCTATCCGTCTCAAACAAATAATAATTTCCACTTCTGACCACTAAGTGAAACAAAATATTTTCTTATTTTTCTGAAAAGTTCTATTCTCAGTTGCCCCAAGACCTACGAACAGCCAGCCAGTCATTTAAAAATTCATAACCAGAAGAGGTGAAAATAGAGAAGAAGCAAGAGATGAAAAGGTCTCAGGCAATTTATTTGATGTTAGTCTGCGATACTTTGGGCATGAATGAGAATTATACAAGAACAAAGGAAAACATCATCATGAGAAGAAAATGTAAAGAAAAAGCTTGAAGTATATCTAGTTACTAGGTTACGTTTTTTAGAAAAAAAAAAGGCAGTTAAGTCTAAATTAATTGGGAACCGATGGTTATTTGAGGAAGTAAAAAAAGCCCAGCAGGTAAGTAAAAGAATTTACATGAACAGTACCACTGGACAAAAAATACAGAACTTCTCTTTAAAATGCTGAGGCATCCTTTAAACTATGGAATGAGATGGTATTAGTTAATGCTTTCTTCGAACATTTAAGCCTTGATAAGATAATGGAAAACCTTGGTTTGTTTAAAACAAATCACTTGGATTCTATTAATGTCATTGCAAATGAGTTTCAATTTTTTGCCCATGGATTCAGAAAGATTCTGAAACCTTGATACAGTAAAGATGCATAGTGAATAAGCTAGGCCTTATATCCTTGAACAGAAGCAATGTTTTTATTTCTCAGATGGTAACAGGCCTACATGAACAAACAAGGGAAACAAAAGAAATAAAAATAAGGTCATGAGCAAGAGAAAAATCAAAATCACAGCATTACAGTCAGCAGTGAAAACTGGTAAATAATTTCCACATTTAAGCTGAAATATTTAAAGGAACAGTTACTTAGATGAAATATCACACAATCTGGATACATGGAGCAATACATATTTATATTGAAAATTATATTTAACCCTCATTATAGGTTTCTGGAAAAGTAACAATTGCTTTAATTCAATCATACCTTGAATTCTACACATATCCCCTGTGCACAGATGACCAGACATAACTACCGTAGAAACCTCAGGTTAAGCACACTGAAATTTGCCAGAACTCTATTGGATCTTAACTTCAGCATTTAAAAAGTCCATCAGAGAGGGAATTTTGTGCCTCGTGTGCCTAGTTATGACTTTTAACATCAATGAATGCCCTGCAGAGGGACAGAGAGTCCACCTCAGCAGTTCCAACTGCTGAACTGAGGCGAAAAGAAGGTTTGGAAATTTCTTGGATCAAGCAAATTAATTATTTGGTATAGGGCCTTCTAAGAATGGCTGTTTAAAATGCATTAAAGAGATGAATGTATCTTAAGAGCCAGTAGTCTGCAGTTCTCTTTCATAAAAGAGTATGTTGTAATCAGCAACAGGAATCATCCAGACAGAAGATCAGCAGGATAAGGTCTGACATCTAGGGGAAACCTCTACTGCAGTGCAGTTCCTTAAAGGCTCAGAGTAGCACCTGGTCAGACTCGGAATGCCTGAGCTGGCAGAGAAAAAAATCTACAATGATCTCCCTCCAAAATGTTTAGGTTAAAGCGTATCTGAGGGGACACTATAATGTAACAGTTACGTCTCTTTTACAACTAAAGAGGGAGGTATGATTGAATAGCAATAATGCATTCTTGCACACATCAAAATGGAATAAGAAGTGTATTAGTCACCTACAGGGATTACTAAAGAGAGCAAATTTTACTAGTAAAATACTTCATGGCCAGACTGGACTTGGGAGACCCCTCTCCTACTGCAAAACATGACTTACTCCTACTGAAAAAAGGGACTTGCAAACTTTCCTTGTGTGATGAGATGCCTCCTGTGGGAGGAGGCAGAAGGGGAGCCATGCAGGAGAAGGCAGCATAATCTCATCATCTGCTTGTGCCCAGAGGAAAATGGCGCCCCAGGACAGCTGCAAGCACCACCTTTCACACGACATCAGACACAACTCTGTGCCCCAGAAGAAGCTGAGGACCTCAAAGCATGTGGCCCTAACTCCTCCTGATCTTTGTGGGGCTCCATAAGTAATCCACAAGCATAGGAGTACCATTCCTCCCAGCAAGGGAGAGCGTGAGTGAGCGCCAATGAGGAAACCCTCACTGATGTTTCCCATCTGTTCTACTCAGACTCCAATTCATGACTGTGTGGTAATTCCTATGCTATACAAAATGAGGTACCTTTCTGTATAATAAAATCATAACAAGTGGTATAAAAACGGCAATAAAAATCTAAACTAAACATCAGAATTGGCATAAAAATTCAAGCTTGAGTGATTTCAATATATACATATATACAGCCACAGCCACAAACCTATTTACTGAGATGAACAGCCACGTACAGCAGAAGGCTGCAATTACAGCTCAGTGTTTCAAAAAGGATAGACGGGGGATATCAGTCTATTTCCAGTTTGTATGCCTGTGAACACCTACTGTCAGTGCCATGTTTCTGTGAGTGTGGACACAAGCCACATGGCAAGCAATCACTGTTTGCAGGATCAGGGTCTGTGATGCTTCCCACAAGGTTTTGCATTATTGCAGTAAATAATTTCAAGAATGCTCACTGTTTAAATACCAAAATGCAAGTTGCCACCTAGAGAACATTAAATAATGAGGGTGAAATAAGTAAAAGCCAAAGTCAATGTCTCTCTTCGAGCATTTCTTCTTATTACAAAACCAGTGGTGAATAAACAAGAGACCATATCCCATTCCTTTAAAATCACTGTAGCTTGAAATTCTACAGTAAAAAGTCACAAATTATAGTTTTGATCTGTTTTGTCATTGTTGTCCTTCATGAAACTATAGGGCAAGAAGTTTATCTTCGTAAGATTTTTGAAAAGGGATAGGTCTCTCTAAAGTGGCAGTGTGCCCTTTAGAAAAATAAAAATAGAGGCACAGTTTACTTGTGACTTGATAGAAATAAGCATATGACATTCTGTTAAACGCTGTTGGCAAATATATATGCTGCAGTTATAAATAAACGCATATAGGTAAATGAAGCAGTATGTAGATGTGTAAAAGTATTACTTGGAGTAACTCTTTTAAACTAAATGACCAGGCGAAATATAGACATTCATATTTAACTCTGATCAGTGCTATACACTTGAATATTTTTTAAATCGTCAGAGGTTAATGAATAGCTCATGTCTGATTTCCTTCAACAAAGATCCAATAGAAGGACGTCTGATTTGAGATTGCAGTCTACTCAGTTTTCTCATTTTACCCAATCCATAACATAGGAAGAACTCCATCGTGTGCCTGGACGAGGCTACAAACAAATTAAAATATCATAATGAAACAATTATATGAGTGATACAGGCTAGTGATTTCTTGTGCACAGGGCTGAACATATGTTTGCTCTCAGATAAACACAAAACAAATGGAAACAACAAAACAAGTGGCATCAACAATAGATTAAAGTGTGATCAGAGGTATTCAGCTGAGCTCTACACAGCCTAGTCCTGGGAACAGTCTTGCTGCCTTACTGCGGTACTCAGATTTCTACAGCTGACAGTGGAATGACTGATGAACCATAAAAAAAGATGTATGATGCGTGTATATGAAAAAGAAATTATGACTAATCTTAGAATGCATTGGCAAACCTTCACCTTCACATTTTTAGATACATTGTGCTTTGCAGTAGGGGGGAGTTGAGACTTCTGAGGCCAAAATAGATTCTTTTTGGCACATGTTTATCTGATTTGAAATTTTTCTAAGAATGCCCAAAGTATCATGAGCTAGCTATGCTTCCAACACACAGAAGTTCAAAATATGGCTAAACTCACTCCTTGAAGATTTGGAAGGAGAAAACATTTGTTGAAAAAAACAAGCCTTCTATCAAGTCACAATCATAAAATCAGGCATAAAACAAACAGGTCATGGGAATGCCTTCATTCTGGTCAAGGATATAAGGGTTAAATCCACATATTTGTAAGATGATTGAGAAAACCTACTGGAAGCATGATCAACCCAAGGCCGCCACCACAGCTTTTTTTTGCCCTTGGCTTTCTCTTTGTCTGCTTCTCCTAAAATAAAATATGTCCAAATATTAATTTTACAAAATGAGAAACGTTTCTTACACTGATTAATAATTTTCAATTTCTCTCAAAAGACCTAAAATTTCATGAGCACATCAGATGTCAGATCTACTGAATATATTCAATATTAAAATCATTCAGAAGCATGACCACTAAGCAGAAATAATCTGGTTTACGCAGCAGTTAAAACAGCATTCTACCCTAAAACAGCTAAAAAGTTCAGTTTTGTGTTTTAAAACATACAGTTCACAGTTGACTGTAAATTCAAGAAGAAAATATTTTCCCTTGTCTCAAATCCCCTTACATTTCAGGCTCCAAAAATTTTAAATCCAGTAAGAGCTGATCCCAAGTCAGTGCTAGACATGCGGCACTAGAAAGGTATCATTTGATCTGTTCCCATGTTTTAAACAACACTTAAAAGCATACAAACACTTCAGTGACCAAAAAAAACTCACAGCATCCAGAAAGCGTTGCTGGAAAAATCTGGATGCTACTATTTGTAACACTGCGGTTTATAGATAATGACTTTTTTCAAAACAAACCTCTGTTGCTATTCAGCTCTGTGCCAACAGCCTGAAGTTAACCAAAAGTAACCTCAAAGCAAACCATTTTCTCTAAACCTTCTTGCAGTACAAAATCCCACATTTCTTTGTCTGAATCAAGCTCCAAACTGATACTCAGCTAACAACCTTGTTACAAGCTGACAGTTTTAAAGAACAATTTATCACTTGTCTGACTATTAGGTCAATTAGGTCCTTAGTGTTCAACTGCAATTATGGTACAACAACAGCTAATGGTACCTTCGTCGTCTTCTTCAGAAACCTTCCGAATCTCCGGCCCCTCTGAGGACTCCTGGCTCATGCTCAGCATCCTCTCTTTACCCTTTTTGTATTTTTGCTGCCTGGCTTTGATGCGATCCATTCTAGCAAAAGGAATAATCTTATTAGAGGTATGTCCTCACCCTTTTTGACCCACGCTGAAAAACATGTGTTAGGCACATCCACACACACACACACATGCACTCCAACATTTCTAAAGGAAATATCCATTGTCACTAATCCTGCCCTTAAACATAAGGAGTTAAATGGCTCTGAAGGGGCTGGCTGGAAGTGTCCAGCCTAGACGTTCACTCACTGGTCAGTGAGAGCGGGGCTGCGTGCTGTTTTACCTGTTTCCCCTCAACTATCTTATTATCATTTAAAATTTAAAGAATTGCTGTCAGGAGCTACAGAGATCAAACGAAGCTCTGAGAAAAAAGGGCTTCTGCCTAATCCAGCGGTTTTCCTGAAACTTGCCACTCTGAACCAGGGTGCTCCTGCACTATTTGTGCTACATCTTCACCCCTTAACTCTCATTTGTCCCACAGATGTTTCCATATCTGGAAATACAGAAAACTTAAACTAGTTCAGTTTTGTCCAGATGTAGACAAGCCTTCAATTCTCCTTCTTGCAATTCTTTAAAGTCGGCACAATCTGCTCTTTAAAGACTTCTACATTTTCACAGTTTGACAAACTGTAGTAAAAAAAAAGTCAAAATTGTCAGAAAAAAGTTCTTTCAATAGAAGCAAATGAGTCACCAATTTCACTGATCAAAATGCACTTGAATGTTTTTATTAATCTGTCCATTTGTTAGGGAAGAACCGCCTGCTACAGAGGGAAAAACTCTTTCATCTCAGCTAGTTGCTATTATTCAATAGATGATTACATTTCTTTCCCTGTCATTCATCTGCTGGTGATGTTACACTATGTCAGTCAGGACAACGTGGTTGTTCAAAACACCTGGCTATGCTGACGGTTCTCTTCACCCTAACTAGCCTAAGCTGTGTGAAGTACTGATGCACATTATTGAATGAAATAAAACAAGCACCCTTTATTGTTGAAAGCAGACATCCTGCAAATATAAACTATTTTTAGAGAAACATAGATTAGCTTTGGCGTTATTGCAAGCAGTTTCATCTCCTTGATCTTAAACTCTGCAGAATTAACAAAAAAGAATGGTTTCCAGGGCAGGCACATCCTGTCAACTGGGATAAGATTGACTGATGCGCGGAGCAGCAGCAGCAACAGCCCAATACATCATCTGGCGGGAAACCCCAGGCATGGAGGTAGGGAGCATGGTCCCTGCAGCCTCTGATGCTTCTTCAGTTACACAGGTGTGGAAGAAACTGTCAGGAGTGGGCTTTGACGTCTGGTTAGGGAGCAGTTATGGCTTTTCATGCATGGCGGTGGAGGAGCTTTGAAAGCTCTTCGTAGTTAAAGAAGCATGCTGGCTGCACCCAACAGAAAGCGGAGTGGCTTATTGGCTGTTTAAAGAGAAAGGATCTCCAGGCCAATTAAGCTGTGTGCAAATATTTTCAGTGAAGGTAAACGTAAATATTTTGCACTCAAACACTAGAGGAGGAATCACAAATGAAACAGAAGCAACAAGCATCCAGCGAATTCCACCAGGAATACAGATATACAGACCAAAATCCTAACAATGTTAAAGTCGTTGAGAATATTGTCATTCATTGCAGCAGGGCCAGGATGTTACTCAGCTTCCTTAGCCCATAGTGATTTCAGGCTATTTAGGTGGCTCTCAACTACAGCTTCCCTAAGTAGGCCCCTTGCTGGCCCAATTTCTGTTTGTTTTTTTAATACAGTTCCGGTGTCTCAGTCTCCTATTTTCTAACCATTTAGGCTTGCACCTTCAAGTAAGCCAGGGTTAATGTGGCACTTTGATTAGTAATCTGCCTACCCTTTTCATGAGTTACATAGGGGATTTGCATTTGACTGTCCTACTTTTCTGAGAGATGGGGGGAAAGACAATTCGAGGGAACAGTAGGATAATTAGCGGAAGAAAGAAGAAATAATACAGATTTTTTCCCCCCATTTTTCATCTGCATTGCATGCATATTACACAAAATAGGATAACCCAAAACTACAATTGAGCTGGACCTCTAATAGAGAAAAAATATAGCACAGATACAGATAATCTCTTAAAGAGAAGACTATATGGTCATGTTGCTATGACATTCAGGTGTGGAACAGCTTAAAGCTGATCTTCTTAACCTGTCATAACTTGATTTCTAAGGTTTAGAAGAACCTTCAGAATAAGCAGGAGGGTTCACAGGTTCTCTTTTGATTTATAGGAAACCTCTGTTTCCATTACAGTTTCAGGCTCACTGAGGAACAGCCAAGTCAGTACATTCCACTCTAACTCTTTATGTCAACCTCAAAACCTTTGGTCCTAGAAATGTAATTCTATGTTTAAATGAAAGTTTAGATTCTGCAATACATTGTCTTTTTGGAGAAGATGACTCTAAAACTACATCATATTGGAATAACTAAGATCTTTGAATGCCCAGACAGCAATTTTTGTAATTGCAAAATCATACTTCAAAACCTAATCAACATTTCTATAAAAAAAGGTGCTAGATAAATACCAACAACCAGTGAAATACATACACATCTATGTGCATGTGTGTGTATATATATATATAAAAATACATTAAATACATACTGTCTTTTCAGTTGATCCATTGATTTTTTTTCCTCTTCAATCCTTGCCTTTACAGCCTTGACAATTGTAGCCTGGAAAAGCTCAGCACCCCTACAGCAGAAATAGGGTCAGAAGACAGCAAAAAAGGAGAGAAAATATTAAATGTTTCTAAGTTTCCCTTATGTCAGCTAATCACAGAGAACTCTGTGATCTGTTCCCTCTGTCCACAACCTCATCTGCATAAACCAGAACTAATCCAAGGCCTGAAAGAAATAATCAGTTACTCCAGAATACTAATCTCTTTACAGTCAGTTATTTCAAGATCTGGGGCCAAACACTGTGATCCCTACTCAGCCTATAAATTCCTCTAGCAGCCGTTCAAGGAATTCAGTTTCCAGTCCTCAAGAACACAGAACATGGGTGGGTTCAAGGCCAAGTTAGGACTTCTTGCATAGGATTCCAGGATTTGGTCTTCATAGTCATCTCAGCATTATAATCACCTTGTGCCCCTGCCTCAGCCCCCTGGAAGTTCTGAACAAAAGTCCAGCTTTATCCAGGGCCATGATGAGCATAGCTTCAGCTTCACTTTTAGCCTCTGAAAAGGGGCACTACAGTGCTTTCAATCTCACGACATAAATCCTTGAGCAAGCTTCCTGTGTGCCAAAAGAATGTGGCTTCTAATTCCATTCCATTAGAAATGTAATCAATTCATTGATTTGGATGTCCAGATCACGTTTTGGCCATTCTTCATTATTCACTCATCAGCTCTGAAGACTCCCAAAGAGCCTTGAAATCTCTCTCGAAGGGTAGCAGAGATTTAAAGTATTTCTTTTGTCAGGAATTTAGTAAGAACAGCATAGTTTCAGAATTCTACTTCTAATTTATTTTTCAACATTGTTTTCTGTAAGATTAATCATTCTTCCATGTAATAGGCAGGATAACCACAGCTACATTTTTTCAAAGGAATACAATCAAGACTGGCTATCACTATTGTATCAAAGCATGGTAAAGTAAACAAAGAAGGACATGTTCTCCTTAGCAACTTGATCATTCCTAAATTCTTATGGACCACTGAAAACTGTCAATGGATCCTCATCTCTATTGTTTGAATCACAATTTAATCTTATTTAGGTGAGGTATTTGTATTTCATAATATTAACTTTAACTAGGAGAAAGGCTCAGACCATGCTGTCTGAATCCTAACCTGACCTTCTCCATTGTCCACGTAAATTCAAAGCTTGGCTTTTAGCAAGGCAAGTAGCTAACTAAAAAAGTTAATTATATCACTATATTACCCTCCTTCCTGTAGTATCTTGGCATTTCCTGGTCATTAATACATTTAGCTTTACAAAGTTCCTGATACAGGCCAGAATGTCCCCACTTCTGCTGCTGGAGAACTCAAGCCTGGGTATGTTCAGTAGCTTACCAAAAGGCACAAAGCTGGAAGTAAGAACCAAACATGTTTCTTCCACCCCAGCCCAGTGCCATTTACATGAGCCTGCTCTTTCCTTCTGGATGCTAACTTTCCAATTTAGGAGGCATTTTGATACTCATGATTTTGCTTTGTGCTATTTTCACTGTGAACAAAAAAAGCTACAAAAAGGTGGTAGCCAGCAATCTGGGGCATCATCGGTGAAATTCACCCCAGAGCAAAAGTCTGAGAGAGGCAACATGGGATGGAGATGTAGGTCTTTTGGTAGTACTGCTTACAGTGGTGAATTTTACTCAGCATGGGCATCTAAACATTTCCCCTTTTAAAAGTAATCCCTGGAGGAGGAAGAACAGGAAGATAAAAATACTTCCTTTCAGGACATGCAAACCAAATTTTGCCCTCAAACACAGACAGAAATTAATATCCATATGCTTTTTGGGAAAAATAAAGCCACAACACATTTAATCCAATATTGACAAAAGTAATTCCTTGAAAATCTTACTGAAATTAAAACCAGAATTTCACTTCTGATCTGCCTTCTTAATAAAAAACAGAATGGTTGTGCTAGTGATAGCTATGAGTGGGTGCTTGTGGGAGAGTATAAGTAACAGGCCCAAAGAGGGTGATACTTCCTTGCCACACCTAGCCAGTGTTCAGTGATGTGATGCTTCCCAAGTATCTTCCTGATGGTCTTCCCAAGCCAGATGTCATAAATTTCCTGTATTTTTTATCATGTGCCATTTCTGGAGTTGTGATTTCTAAGGCCCATTGTCTCGAAAAGGCTTTGATAGCAGAGTGATTTCTTTCCAAGGGTTAGAAACTCTGGCATTCACTCTCGTACATATTGACATTGAGAGAATGCTGCAAACACATCAACTTTCACAGATTTTAATAAGGGTTTTGAGAGCAGAAGATGGTGTTTGGTAGGAAAGATGGCTTAATTTCTATCAGATTCTCAATTATTTTGTTTTCTCATGTGAGCTTCTTCAGAGTTGAGTTTGCAATTATGAATTTAGCATGGATTGTTTAAATCAATGTTAAAGGACTCTCTTGGTACTACCTATCATAAACAAATAAGTACCATAGCCATGAGAGACTTGAGCTGTTTCATTTAATTTTTTAAAACTTTATGTTACCTTGATGCTAGGATCTGAGAAGCTTTTATATCTGCAACCACATGCAGGAAGTAGTAACTCATGAAGACTCTTCTTTGCAGCAGCAGGAAAGCAAAACATATACTGTCCCAAATGATTCCTGCTTCTCCACTGGGCAGTTTACAATCTAGATCGTTGGTTGCTGGAAAAAGACACCATCAGCATAAGGACTGCTGTACTAAGTATTCTTTTATAATGTTTAATCAATTAAATAATCTTAGCCTTTAAAATTATTTGAATTGAGGTAATTTAATTAGATTTTTAGGAAAACTTAGGAAAACTGACATGTATTTCCATTTGAAGTACACCATATTTTCTTTTACAGCTAACTGGAAAGCTTCTAACAATATGATATACCATGAAAACTGAGAATTCATCAAAAATGCAATTTGCAAACAAATTCACCCAATCCTAATAAGTACTTGAAAACAAAAAAGGGAAAAAAGTACTTTTGTTAGCCTGAAATATTTGATTTCATTATTTTGTAAAATGGCATGTTTCAATTTTTTTTCATTTCAAAATGACTTTTTGTCTCATTTTTCTGTTAAGAATACTATCAACATGAGAAAGAAGTGTTTTATTTTTGTCAAAATAATTTTTTAACTGCCACCACCTAATATTTTTATTTTCCCTCTCCAAAACTCAGTTCAATGTTTCTTTCCATTGCATAAGAGAAAAAATATTTGAAACCACAAAACTGCTTCCTTTGGGGTAGGAGGAGACAGGCAGAGAGGAAATCCCATTCCTCCTACCTCTAGATTTTGGCTTGGGCTATTTGTTTCTTTCTTTCTTTCTTCCTTTCTTTATTCTTTGAAAGACAATTCTCTTGGGGATATTAAAAAATTAAAACTGGGTTTTGTAGAGCTAGACTATAAACTAAATGGCCTATGCTGCCCTATAGAAGGGAGTAGAAGGACTCAAGGGACAGGCTCTGGCTCGAAGCTGGCTTTACAATCAAGCAAGCCAGTCTAACAGGTCTGGAAGGTCAAGCTCCAAGAGCTTCAAAGCCTTCTGTGCCCGTCCCCTGGGCAGTCAGAAACCTGTGTCTAAGTTTCTGTTGCTGCTCAAAAAGTTTTGCATAATACAAGAACTACCAGGCACCACTTATCTTGTGAATTTCTGTCTTCATATTTCCTTTCTTTTCCCCTACTCCCCAGTTATCTATTAGGATAAGACATGAAGACAGGAATTCAGAACTTTGCTGCAGACTCACTAGGATGAAACTGTTCTTCAAATTCAGCAAAAGCCCTGAAAAAAATCAGGTGTTTTCAAACTGTCAATCCAGGGTGTCAGGACAAAGTGGAGCCAAATTAATAGCTCACTGAGAGGTGAAGTTTCTTGCTCTCCATGCTTCATTCCCCCCTTCTCACCTCCATCCACATACGCTATCCACGCCATCCCTGTTACCGCCACAAACATGAGAATAATTGTAAAAAAAAATAATTAATTGCCTGAACTC
This sequence comes from Larus michahellis, assembly GCF_964199755.1. Classification (NCBI taxonomy): domain Eukaryota; kingdom Metazoa; phylum Chordata; class Aves; order Charadriiformes; family Laridae; genus Larus; species Larus michahellis. Next base: position 112,985,523 of record NC_133897.1, on the reverse strand, counting down.
ACTATGCCTGCGAAAAATCACCGCTTTTATGCTGGCTTAGCCTCTTGCCATTTCAGTGAGCTGAACTGGTTTACCCTTTGAGCAACTGAACGTTAAGACCTGGCACACAGGGAGAAGCGGGAGTCAGCAGCTGGGTAAAGGTGCCCTCCCCTTGCAGTGATGGTGAGCTGACATTTGAGCTCAAGTTGTACAGTGAAACCATACCCTCAGGTGTCACATCACCTGCATAGACAGGGAAACAGTTTTAAGTGCTGGTATCACCAAATTGGTCATGTACAGCAAACGGTGGTTTAGGTTATTTGTGTGGTGGTGTTGATAGTTCTCTCAGTATATGTATCTCCTTTGGTTCTATGACCTATTTTCAATATTCTTTCTTGCTGGTCAATATGTATCAACTGAACTTGCAGGTATGATATTTTCACAAGGTGATATGTCAGGAGGGGACACAACTTAAATATGGTAGAATATTTTGAAGGTGATTATTTACAGAAAATTGTGAAAAAAAAAAAAAAAGAGCTATACTTACGAATGCGGTAGCCTTTAACTGTACAAGCCAGGCTAAATGCCTGAATCAACCAGCAACTATTCTTAATTAATGATTCAATGTAGCCACATGCTCCTATCTGAAAAGTAAAAGAGCAGTTTCATATAACAAAACATAGCAGAAATAAGAAAAGTATTGCACCTCTTTACATTACCTGAGAATATTGTGACTGCCATTGGTTGCATTATATCTCATTAGTAAAACAGAGATAGAAGCAAGACTGTCTTTACCAGTGACACACACCACTTTTAAATAGCAAGAATTTGTTCTTTGGATTATCAGTGAGATAGGATGTTATGTGAGTTTTGCTTGTGTTTTTGCAGAGAAAGTGATACGTCTGGCACGTGATGCAAAGCGACAGCTAAGCAACTTTTATAAATCACTGACTTAATCTTGCAAACATACATGGACAAGATTAACACGCGTAGCTCCACTGAATTCCCAAGCATAAAATGAAGCACATATGTAAGCATTTAGAACATTTGCAAATTCAAACCACCCATAAATCAATTTTATTTCAGTACAGTGACTTATATAAATGTAAAAAGAAAAATGTCTGCTTTTTTCAGTCCAGCACTAAAAATGTTCAAAGCTAAAAAGAAATTTCCAGGACTAAATCTAAATTTATCTTTCCAAAAGATTTAAATTACTGGCTTGTCTCAATCACCTATCAGTGCCACTGCAACAATCTGAAGAGTTAACTAATGTAAGAAAACCTTTAACATTTTGCAGAAGGATTTGACATTTATTTATCAAATATATGTTTTCACCTGAATTTCACGTTAGTTCTAAAGGAAACGGGAACGCAGTTTGTAATTTTGTAATCAACTTCACTAATTACGTGACATCACATGACTACTGCATGAAAATGGCTTGAAAATTCTAGTTTTAAATAAAAGGTTTAATATTTATCGATGGTATGACTAATCTTGCACTTCTTACTCATTTCTCATTCCACTGTGATTTTCACTAGACTTCTATGGAGAGACTTTACGAGGCAAAGAAACCAGAACCTGGCCCTTTGAAAATAGCTTGTGAGCTTTCACAGAGCCCAACTGAATACAAGGGTGCACATTTTCCTATAATGTATATGCATTACCATTCCCTGGATATGCACTTGCAGTTTCTGAATTAAAATGGAGCCTGCTTTGTGCTTGCAGAAGGCTGTGGTCCTGAAAAAGGATTTTTAATGACCACTCAATGCACTGTGCACACTTCCAATGAAACCAAAGTGCCGACGGCAGAGGAGTGGCAGCAGCTGCTTACCGAGAGGATGTTCTTCATTGTGATCACAAAGACATTGTAGGCAATCAGCCAGTCCCAGTAACGCAGAATGCTCCTGATGGGCTTCAGCAACAGATCTCCACCAAAGAGAAGGAAATAAAAGCAGGCTACCAAGTAGCCCATGCAGAATATGCTGATCCTCGTGGTTCCCGTTATGAAGATTATAGTAAGCACAAACCAGAAGAGGTAACTAAATATTATCACCTTATACATGTCTAAGTAGGACCTGGAAGTAAAAGAAGGAGAAAAAGTTAGCATTTTCTGAGGGCAGTGCTACCTTTCCTCTACCTGTGCTACTGGTTGACACTTGTGCCTAAGGTCTGCTCAGCATTCTCATCCCACTCCAGCATTCGGGCACCTGCTGAAGACTAACACCAAGGTCAGTGGGTCTAGCTCATTCATACACTCAGTTCTAGCTCATTCATGTGCGTAAGCACCTTGCTACACCCAGTCAAGGCACTTTGCATCATGCAGGATCAAGCCTTGTATCATGAACAGGGGGAAAACATGTTCTCACCAAACTTTGCGACAGAGTGATATTATCTGGCAATGCTACATAGTGCAATTTAAAAGCTATCTGAGATCAACTTTTAAGAAGTCTCAGCAATACTATATCAAATTTATCTTCAAAGGCCAGCTACAGTACTCCACTGCAAACAATTTTGTATTTATTGATGACTACTAGGGAATTCAGTCTGGTTAAAAGCCTAGTTTTCAGAGACAGCTGCTAAAAATATCCGTCTCCAATGGAGATCAACTGTAAAAGTTTTGAGGGATAAAAGGTTTCTACAGAACATAAATGTGATAGAATTTACTGAAACGTTTGCCAGGAAGCTACAAGACAGAGCTATCTGAAATCAGCCTGGCCCACAGTGGGAAAGAGTGAGAAACAATTTGGTATTTTCAGATTCCTTAAAATCTTGACTTAATATTGACCCAGTGAGCTTTCAAATAAGAATATCTGCCAAAGGTAATACTGAATACTACATATAGCTAAACAGTGCAAAACCAACTAATTCTTAGTTTCCCCCCATTTAGTGTTTGGATTCCAGATGTAACTGTGTTTTCAGGGTCTGTTCACCCAGGCTACATTTGAAACTACGTTTGTCAGGAAACCAGGCAGGGAGACAGCACTATAGGACTACACATATACCTAAGCCAAACCATGTAAGGAGTAAATGAACTAAATGCACTGTATGAAGCCACATAAAAAGGCCCCTGCTGCTTGATGTTCTCAGGCTCAGAACTTTCTAGGAGTATGTATTTATAGTCCTACATTTATAGGCCTGTATTATACGTTTCACTTGCCGAAGCCAACCAGAGAGGCATTTAGCAAAAGGTAACGAGAAAGCCCCTTCACGTTTATTTCCCACAAACATTTAAGAAATTTATGGACTACTGCCTGTGAAATCTAAAAATGTCATGACTTGAGAGATGCTACTGGGTTTGGGGAGATAAAACGTTAACAAAGAATCTTCACACTGGAAAACTAAAGAAGCGGAAGACATCAGTTGAACAGGTCTTCACTAACTTAATATAAACTGGAAATGGTGCTCTCATTGTTTCTCCAGAAAAAAACCGACCACAATATTTGGTGTTTCTTTAATAATACCTATTGATGTGCAGGATGGCTAGGAAGAGGTCACCTTCCTGACACTGCTCTAACAACTGCGACATTTCAAAAATCTTGTCCTCTGCTACCAACAAAATGCATCAGCATCTTTTGCGAAAAGTCCAAAATGGAAATGAATTGATCAAACGAACAAGAATTATCTTAATACTCTTCAATAAAAGTGGGCTCTGACTCTTAGAGACAACTGGGGCTGGCTGGATCCAAACTTTACAACATATACACATGGTTGAGTTGCAGTCCAACAGCCGATATCACTCTCAGATTAAAAAATCCAGAAATTAGAGAGAATATGAAAAGGAAAACAATAATTTACCTATTTTTTCACTATAATGTTAACAATTAGCTACATTTAAGCAGTCATTTAAAACAGTAAATACAGTCATTCTTCTCATTTTCAAAATATACATTAAATATAATAGCATTGGACATCTCTAACCCAAATGAACAGCAATACAGGATGTGAAGAAAAGCATCTCAAAAGGCAGGAGGCAATACAACTGTGTCAAGTAACAAATGATGTAGTTCTTAAAGATGGAAATATGCAATTACAAGCAAGCCCAACCATAAAAATGGCTCTCAAGACTTCATCTTGGAGTGGACACCTTACAAAATGGTGTTTGAACAAGTTACCCAGGGCACACCTAACCAATGAATAGCATCAACCATCCCAGGTACCTCTGTGCTGGCCTAAGAACAATGCCATGTTGAACACAATGGACAGAACTACACTCGAGTAGTCTCAGGTAGATAAAAATATTCCTGAAATCACACTTCTTTTAGTTGCAATATGCCAAATCTCCTTGTCTGTTACAGTGTGGGGTCACACATCCCTCTAATTTTCATTAATTGTTCAGAATGATATAGGTAGGTCAAGTGCTGTAATAGCACGAAAAAAGACATGTCTTGGCAGGGGAGTTCTCAACGTACCGCCTCTCAAATCACTTGACATATTCTCAGATGCAAATCTTAAAATTCTGCCCCAAACCCCAGAAAATTAGGAACTGAGGAGGTCCTTGCTCTGGAGATTATAATGCAACAGTGGGAAGCTGAAGCACAAAGCCACCCCAACAGCTAAAAATGCCCTACAGAAACCCAGAAGGTCAGCAAGGGTGCTCACCCTCTGTTGGAAAACTTCTTCAAACAGACAGTAGAAAATGCTTAGTCTTGGATAGCATATACCATAATTTTATGCTTTCACTGCAGACCACACAGATCATTAGTTTAATGCCATGTAAACCTTCCAAACCTCATCTTCTAAGTGGTCTTTAAATCTACATCCAGTCACAGAGAGGAGAGGCCACCCTCAGGATGTGGTATTTGACAATACACCTAGGAAATCTGAGCAGCTGCTTCCAAAGGGGGACAGTCCCACTCCCCTTCATCCCTTCAGCTCTGTGTTCCAGCCCCTTCTTTTGGCTTTGGCTCTTTGAATTGGTTTCAAGAAGCAAATTTTCAAAAGCCTATTTATTTTGGGGGGAGGAGAGAAGGAAGGGATACTTTTCTGACCATTCAGCCTATGAACCAACCCACTGCTGGTGTGATGAATGCAAAGGTGGGAGTGTGGAGCTGGGGGCCAGGAATACAGCCACACATCTGAGGAAGATTAGCCACTACAACAGTGTACCAAGAGCATCAAACTATGGCTTTTTGTAGCATGATAAACTCTGAATGAGAAATTACACAGAAGAAACCTGAAAGATGAATGAAAAATAAAAAATGTTGATTTGCCAACTGTGTCATTAGCAGAACCCACTGATACTTTGGATAATATTTTGGAAAAATTTACTATATCACTTTGTTCAAAACCAAGGAAGATAAAGTCTGAAGTTCATTCCACCCATCCATCAAAGCTATTCTAACCTCAGATGTCTCTCCATATCAAATTATCTGCTTTTCTTTACTAAAGCTTTATTAGTCTTATAAGCATTGCTTCAATATTTCATTTCCACGGGAATTAATTTTTAACTGTAATACAATCGAGCCTGTTGCAAAAAGATTGCCCTAGGTGTAGATGTTTTCCCGGCATGCTAAATGATGTGTATGGCTGCGGCCTGTCTAGTGTCCAGCCCTCTGTTTGCAAGCACCAAGAGGTGCTGATGCTGCAGTGAATAACCCCTTTGAGGAAAAGTGTTTGTCCTCAGTCAGCACTTTGAAGTTCAGGGAAAGAACACACTTCTGCTTACACAGTGGAGAGTGCCTATTGTGCTGTTGCACTTACCAATACAACTCAACGCTTCTTCATGCTGGAGGACCTGCTGTTATGTCGCTTCATTGCCTTCCCTTATCAACCACCTGTTTTGCTTTGAGCGTGGCTACCCACCTCCACAAAACCCGGAAGCTCTTCCCACAGCCCTCTTCTGATGACTACCCTCTCCTCTAGGTGTATTATCCCTACACATACCTCTTCCTTTCCCCCTCTTCCCTATCTCCTATTCCTTACATTCTTAGCAGCCTGTGTGACCCTGCATCACAATTCATTTCCCCTTCTAAACCCAACATTGCTAATTTCTCACCAAGTCTCCATCCCCAAAGCCTTTCCCGGTAGCTCTATTTATTTCAGCCTTCAGAAGGCAGCTTCACTGATTTTTCCCTTTGCCAATAGCAGCATCGAACCTTCTGAAAATTAGCTCACTTATTTCAATAGACCTCTTCAAATTTAGTGTAGAAGATTCTCTGGGTCTTAGTCCCTACTATCTTTGTCAAGTCGTCTGTAGGACTGATACTGTCTCACTATCTTACCAGTAAGGTCTTTCCTTCATGCTTCCATCTGCTTTAAAAAATCCCAAATCCATAACTGTGTCATTTGTTGAGGCTCGTTTTATTAGCAACAAAATGTTTATCTGCTTTATACAACAAATATGATAGGAAGCATGTAATGATGATTTGCAGATCCTCTCTCACAAACCTAAGTTAGAAGTGTAGTTCCAAGAAAGGCATCACAGCTGCCTTTGAGAGACTTCACCTGACTCACCTGGTGGTGGTTCCCAGGGTGCAGGTATTAAAGGGGATAGTTCAATGACTGGCTCTTAAGAGGAAAAAAGTAGATTAAAATCCCCGATTTTTTTCCCTGTCAACATCAAGGAGAACATCTGAAAACTGCTTGGGAACTGAAACAAGGATTTTCCAGCACTAGAGACTGTGGGAAAGGATTATCCTCAGTGAAGTCACTTTAAATCCTGTTTCATTTTAAAAGCTCCTACTTCTGTTCTTCATTTTTATTTCTGTTTCAACGGTCTTTGGTTGTGCTCTCCCTTGGGGTCAAGCACACGTCCCCTGAGAAATCTGGGGGTGGAAAGACATGAAAATTTCAGGAAATCTCTTCCTTAGACTGTATTTATCATTGTTGAGCTCAAGTATTTCTCCAGAGAGAAGAAAATTAAGCATTTGGAAATATGCTCTTTTTCTGCCACTGTTCATACTGCAGTTAAAAGCTTTTTATCCATGCCTACTAGAACACTGACCAACTGGCATCTTCTCAAGGGAAGAGACGTATCAGAAAGGGTGATTCAGTCCGCAATGGCTACATCTTTTACATGGCAGTAAATGCACATCGGGCTTCTCAGAAAACACATGAATACTAGGCACTAATTTTTTTATGCTTTGTAATTTATTCATAACCAGGTTGTCTTCACTTATTTATTTGGTTCTTTCTGACTGACTTCTGGAGAAGTTTTTCATTTTTCATTTCACTTGCTTGGATAAGCTTTGAAGCAACTTCTTGTCCATGTTACTAAATATTTAGACCATTCTGAAACTTCTGTGGCAAAGTGCAAGAAATGTTTTTAGACAAAGTCCTTTCAGTTCCAAATTGTCCTGGATGGAGGCCAGATACATACATTTTCTTCTGAGGTATATCTTCGGTGAATTCTCCAGAGCTTGAGAGTCCTTCTTTTTAAAGATTTATAATCCCTAATAAAAAATTCAGTCACTCTAAGAGACTGTCCAGCCATTCTCTGGAGCTTCTTTGAAGCAAATTAGGCATTTAAGATTGCATATACACAGTGCAACCTCTCAAAAATAACATCATCTAAAGCCTGGGAAAATCTGCATCATAGTGAAAGCACTGAAGGGCTCAAAGAAAGGAAAGATACCATCAACAACACAAGATATATTATGCAACTCATACTAAAGAAAGGTCTGTTTATACCTACATACACCATTCTACAAGTACATTACAGATTCAGGAAGCTAACAGGACAAATAAAAAAAAAGTTACAGCTTACCTGCCCGAGCCTCTACAAGAAAGGATATCATAAACAGGAATTTCCTCTGTTCCTGAAATTAATGGGTTTTCTATTCATTTGATGGATTTTTCAAACTAAAATGTCCCTGTTCTGCTTCTTTCTCTGCCTCGTTCTTTTCATTCTACTTCTTATTCACACAACATAAAACTATCACATGAAACAGTCGCACAGATTTCCGTATTTAGCTGGAACAAGTATAAAGTGAACCCAGTTTATTTGTTCAGCTCACCACTACTAACGGGATTCTTTGATTTTCTGTTTGTTTGTACTCTCCACAGGCTTCTTACTGCTTAATACAAGTTGCAAACTCCCAATTAAACGGTTGCATATCATTAATCATCTATACACAGGCCTATTTTGTCAGCACATGCCAAGCAGTATGTTTAAATGGATGTGATGCCACCAATGACTTCAAGCTGATCCATACCATGCATACAAATCAAAACACAGAACTCAACCCAAAGGATTGTGGAGAGGCAGCAGGCCAGTTCAGCTTGGACTTTACTTTCCATTATAAACTTGACTCTGATTCCCATCCAAAATCTTCAAAGAATATCCACTGTGCTTCAAACTTTTCATGCTTGGCCATTTGGGAATATCTTCTACAGAAAACCAGAAATACCTATCAGATACAAGGGAACTGGTATCTGATAGGTGCCAAAGGGGCTGTTTAAAAAGCAGTGATTTTTTTGCCTCTTTTGCCCTTCTGAAGATGGCCTTAAAACACAGTCTCATCATTAGTGATTTTTTTCACAATGTTTTTTTTTTTCTGGATTAGGGAGGGAAAATTTGATCTTTTCTTTCTGCCAGCAACCGTGTCACCAGTGATGGTCTTTGTCAGTGTGCCTGATGCAACTGCTGTCTTAGGTTTTGCTAAGATGGACAACACCTCAGTGGCGAGAAAAAAACTCAGGCAATCCTCCCCTACAACCAAATGTCTTTTGGAAAGCATCCCCACTTGATGGAGCATTTTGAACAGAGATTATGACTTCTCTCTTTCTGCTTGTTACTGGGTCCACAGTGTAGACTGGAAATACTCAAGGAGGAGAACTCTTCACCGCAGAAGTGACTATAAATCTCTGGACAAATGAGTCAATTGAATGTGTTTCAATGGTCTCCTCTTCAAAGCTATTTCAAGACACATTTGGCCACCACTTCTAACAGAAACAGTAGGATCAGCTTAAAGATCTTGAGAAGGGCTTCTGGTGATAGCACTTCTCTGGTAAAATAAATAAAGGTCTATTAGCAAAAGGGAGATTTTGCTAGATATTAGTTCATTTTTTTAAATTCCTTTCACATTCAGACATCTGTTGGTAACATGCATTCAAAAAACAAACACCTAGTCTGACAAAACACAATAGCTAAGAAATCTTACTCTTCACAGCTATTCTTGTAAAACTGCATCAAACTTTCAGAGACAATTTCAATTAAGAGTATGCCCAGCACAAACCAGAAGAGCTGAGCTAATCCATGTTTGCTGAAATGATCACAGAGGAATGGCTCCATTGTTTCACGATCATCCAGAACAGACTGCCTCAGGCTCTGCCCCCTTTTTATATTATTCACCTTCTTGAACAACCTTACATGCAATATTGAGAAACAGCAAGACACACCACTTGTCCTCCCAAGACACTTTTAAGGTTCTTATGCCTAGATGAAATAGCACAAAGGACAGTCTCTTATATTAGAGTATTATTTTGACTGTACTTAGACAACAACTCAGCAGGACATGACTGATGAGTTTGTGGGATTAAACATGTACATGGGCAAGTTCAGACTACAATGGATTCTTGCTAACATGCTTGTGTTTTGGGGGAAGCCACTCAGGTGCTAAAGTCCACTGTAAACACTGCCCTACAGAGCATTCATGGAGGGAATAATACATGCTTTCAGGCAAATTTCATAGAATCATAGACTGATTTGGGTTAGAAGGGACCTTAACATCTAGTTCCAAACCCCCTGCCATGGTCAGGGACACCTCCCACTAGACCAGGCTGCCCAAAGCCCCATCCAGCCTGGCCTTGAACACTTCCAGGGATGGGGCATCCACAACTTCCCTGGGCAACCTGTTCCAGTTTCTCAGCACCCTCAGAATGAAGAATTTCTTCCTAATATCTAATCTAAATCTTCCCTCTTTCAGTTTAAAACCATCACCCCTTGTCCTATTGCTACATGCCCTTGTAAAAAGTTCCTCTCCAGCTTTCTTATAGGCCCCCTTTATGTACTGGAAGGCCACTACAAGGTTTCCAGGGAGCCTTCTCTTCTCCAGGCTGAATAACCCCAACTCTCTCAGCCTGTCCTCATAGCACAGGTGCTCCAGCCCTCTGATCATCTTCATGGCCATCCTCTGGACCTGCTCCAATAGATCCATGTCCTTCTTATGTTGCGGGCCCAGAGCTGGAAGCAGTACTCCAGATGGGGTCTCACCAGAGCGGAGTAGAGGGGCAGAATCACCTCCCTTGACCTGCTGGCCACGCTTCTATTGATGCAACCCAGGATATGGAGGTATCATTTATCATTGAACATCCCTCTGGGGAGAACTTAAAACAATCATCAGAGTTAGGAAGACTTGTTTTTCATCTGCCCTTTTCTGAACCAGAAGCTGACTACTCAGAAGCTAACTGTCTGCTGTCTCATACAGCAGTGAAAAGTATATTACAAGACGGGAACATACATGAATATTTGAATATGAATTCCAAGTAAAATTGGAAGCTGTGAGAGTTACTTTCACACTAGAAAACTTTACAAAAACGAAGCACTGTGTTTTCCAAGTGTTTAAGATTCCGTTCTTACCGGCAGTGAATGAAGTCAGGAACAGGATTATGCTGGCTAAAAGATGCTGCATCAAGATTCATGCAAATTTCCACATTATCTCCAGCCATGATTCGTACCGCAGCTTTATTTTCATCCTCAAATGTCTGCCTTTGTAAGGATGCACACAGCAGCAACATGAAATCATCTAGGAGAACGCAGTGGTTGGAAGGAAAAATTCAGTCACTAACTTAGGTGTACGAAGTGGCGATGATATATTATAATGTAGTTACCAGACTGTTTTCCCACACTTTGAACCTCCAAGACTGTGCTATTTTCAACACATTTAACACCAGTTTGAAGTTCATTAATGTATTTTCTTTTTTTTACCTGTCGTCTTCTATGATTTTTATTGAGAAATAAATTAGAAAAGGGGAAATAATTCATACTTTTTGATGCCGCTTCACTAAACATGGAATCCAGAAAAACACAGATGGAGAAATTACTAATTATTTGAATTTTTCTGCTACGTACAAAGCCACACTTAGTATTCAATCTCCCACGGAACATGTCAGCTTGCTACTGAAGAGTAAATAAAAGACTGGCTTCAAATTTCACTGTACAGATGTTTTAAGCAAACACACGTAAAAAATTCACAACTATGTGCTAAAATACTTACAGACAAGGAAGACAGGGTTTGGTCTCACAATGAAGTCTGGAAAGTATAACCACTTTATGATGTTGGAGTTGAAGTTGGCATTACCACTTCTCCATGGATAGTCTGTATGACAGAAGCATGCAAAAATGCAATCAGTACTTTATAACAATTACTTCATCCTTTTCTTCTGAATACTTATCAATTTTCCAGCACTCTTCTGTAAAAGCAAGCAGCAGTAATTGTCCATAAAGGCTAAGCGTCCTTACCTTTACAAGGAGCAGGTGGGATGCCAATGCAAAGGAAGTACTGGAATGTAATGATGCATGCCAGAAAACAGCAGTATTTTGGCCAGATCTCTGCAATAGCTTTTCTTCTACGTCGATACAATACAGCAATCAGCCAGAAGGCATGAATCATGGCATAAAAATCCATTCGTTGGCCGATTACATTCACTGATAGAAGAAAACAGGTCTGGAAAAGAAGTAAGGAACCATAAGAACAATTGCAACCTGACGGTTAGTCAATGCAACAATGATAAACTATTCTGGATACTGACAGAATGCTTAGACACGTGCTGGGACTGACTGCAGAAACCCTGTGCAAACCAACATGCTAAAACAGTTCATATCACTCCAACAGCAAACTTCCCCACCCCACCAACCCAAATTTTCAATACTCTTCTATGAGTGTCAGCTACATGAATACAGCACTAAAGCAGGTTTCCATTATGTGATATCTAAAGATACAGAATGGAAAGAGTGTCATCACAGTAGCGATATGTGAAATGTTTAATTGTTGCCAAGCAAAGCACATATTACACAGCCATATATTTTGATAGCACTTACAGATGCAAAAAAGAAGAGGAACCATTAAGAATAACAACAAAAATGTATCCTCATGCGGGAACCAGACGAAAAGGGATTTAGACCATATAACTTTTATTGGCTATAGACAAATCCAGTCAATTGCTGTAAGGCGGATTTAGTTCTCCATTCTTCTAAAGGCTCTGCATCCCAGAGCATCTGTGTTCTCCGGCTCCACTTAAAGTAGTCCCTTCACTCAGTGCCATGAAGTTTTCAAACTTAGTGAATAATTCATAGTGAATCATATATTCAGTGCACTTCACTATTTTGATTTTCTCTCTCCACAGATTAGGATGAGGTTTAAATTTATTTCCCAAAGGAAATACCTTGATGTTTAATTTTAATTTTCACTCATTCTTAATCCTCAGAATTGCTGTGAACAGTTTACTCTGTTTATTAAACACTACCAACGTTTAATAGATAGTGTTTTATAGAGAGGGCAAGAGCATCATTATGATTAGATTTGGGATGCATTAGCCTAGGAGTTGCCTTCTGCAGATAGCCACAGAAATTTGTGAAATATCACTATTTTTACAAACATTTTTGAAAGTAATTTCATGTGTCTGTGAACAAACAGATGAGGTAAGGGAACAGAGATGAATCTTCTTTTCTTTTTATGCTGCACTTGTTCAGCCACAGCTTGCCTTCAAGGCAGGTTCAGTTCTGTTGTTTTGCTGCTGGACTGGCTAAAGCAGAGAGAAGCAATACATTAGCTGAGCCTAAGCCCCAGCAGTCTGGGCCACTGCTGCTGGTAAACACACAAGCAGGTCTTCTACTAAATAAGACACCTACCAGACATTTAGGATACATCATGAATCTTCAGAAAAATCCTTTCACTCCTTTGTACCTGCCTCTCCTCATTCTCTGTGTTTCTCTTGTCTCCTGAAAAGTTCTTTGGAGAAAGAACCAGTGGCGCAAAGCAGCAATAACCTTCGCTGGAGCCCTTGCTCCTGCAGGTTGCTAACATTTCTAGTAACAAGTATAAAAAAGAAGGATGCATTTGTGCAGCCAGAGGCAAAAGAAGCTTAGAACTGTTTAAACAGAGACAGCTAGCCCCTGCTTTCTTCTTCTGCTCCTGCAGTCCGTGGCTGCCTCTGTGTGTGTGTGCATGAGAGGGCATGCCTCAGTTCTGTCCCTTGTCCCATCCATTATCCCTTTTGTTGAGTTATAAATAATACATACACAGAAAAGCAAGAGGAAAGGCACTACTAGCAGACAGATAGCAACTGTGGCAAGGTCTAACATGAGTGATAACTAGGAAGCATCCAGCTGTCAAACGTAGTTCAAGCTAGTATTCGAAAACAATGCAATTAAAAGGTTTGGAATGATAGTCTAAAAAAAAAAATTAATATACAGTGATTTACCTCCAAACCAAACTTGTAGAAGAAATAGTTTATGAAATACTTGACACAGTTTACCAGTCCATCATCCAGATGTGCTCTTGTAATATCATGGAAAATGGTTTTAGTCACAGGTGTGGTAAGGTTATTTCGACATCTGTAGTACTCTTGATGACGGTAGATTGTAACTTCAAAAGCCAGAATAGCCAGCATCAGTAAGTTATTCTATGGGAGACAAAATCAGAAGAATATTAAATAAAAATCAAATCCACAAGAAGCTATAAAATTTTCTGATAAGCATAAAGCCGTGAACATTCAAATGGATGTTACCATTGAGCACTTCCGCACTCCAGGATGCACTGGCACCTATTCCCAGTTACCGTCATTGAAGTAAAGTAAGGTTTCTATCTCTTCTTGGATTTTGATGACACATACTGACTTCCAGAAGATACATTTAAAGACATTCATTAAAAAATACTATAATGAACACTAGTTGTGGAAAGAAAGGGGAGGAAAAATGCATCTCCCATCCATGTGCCCTCTCGTATTTCATAGCTTCTCTTAAGATATCATGCTTTGCTTTGCGGGAGATAGAGGATACAACCATACGCAAAGTCCACTGCATGGGTTCAGCTGGCAAGCACTTAATTCCTAAAACTGCATGGATGCTGGATAGTGCAGATATATCCTGGATACTCTTTTAAATGAACAGTCTATCTGCCAGTCTTCACTCAGGCACAGCTCCTTTTGCCCCAAAGATTCTGTCCCAGATTGACTGGGATGCAGTCTTGAGCGGCTCTGACGTGTTCTTTTTTCTCTCAGGAGGGAGATCTTCCCTATGCTCAATAGAAGAGAGGTATTAACCAACTCAAAAGTTGGCTAAGAAGATCAGTTCAGATAAAGTCCCTCAAGGAAGCCATCCCTGAAGGTGAAGAGGCAATCTCTAGATCTCTGTTCACTGAGAAATATTTGGGACAAAAGTGTCCTGAGACAGGTGCCACTGGGTTTTTTTTTTCATTTGAGTTTTGGGGGTTTTTTTGACAAGAAGTTATTTTTCCTTTCTTTCCCTGGGTTTCCTATTCTTGTTGGGGAGAGTTTTACACAACCTATCATAGATAGGCTCTTCACCTCAACACTGCAGACATTTTGATTGTCACTTATTAAAGAGACATAACAGAAACACACCCAGACTTGAAGCTTGGGACCTTCAGGTCTAGCACTGAACTGAATTCCTCTATGTAGAGGAGACATTTTGTTTGTTAACTCAATGAAAACCCTTCTAGAACGATGTCTCATCCCAAAGTATTCTCTGTATTTATAGACAGTATTTATAGCTGTAAAGCTCCTAGCATCAAACCAGACACCACTAGGCAACTTCGCTCTCCATGCAGAACCTCTTGGCTCAGTAATTGCTCCTCCCCACGTATATTCTTAACTGGGAGGTGCACGGCTAAGGGAGTGAGAGGTAGATGCACTACCAGGGCTTAATACATTGACCACCAGAGCTTGGCAGGTCTTCCCTACACAAATAAAGCACACAGACGTAAGCTCTCAAGGAAGAAAGGACAAATAAATCTAGTTAGATCAAAACTTGCTGTTGCCCAGTCAACAAATTTCTGACAACCTTAAACTGTGTATACAAAATTTTGGAGATTCTTTAAATTAAGAAGAGACACGCAAGCTTTGCCCCAGGAGTTGGCACATTTTTATTGTAAGTCGTGTTTTTTAATCAAGACAGGAATAATAAAATATTGCTCACAGGCATCAACCAAAAACAAGAAGAAAAACAAAAGACATCCATTTACTAGTGTCTGAATGAATTATTCCCATAACTCATTATATTTTCTAAGCTGTGACTAAGGAATAAGCACTTAAAAAAATTAACTGCTTATGGCATATACTGTCATTCAAGGCAATTACTCCAACTAGACCCATCAGTCCTTTGGTACCTGAAAGCTATGTACCTCTTAATTACTTAGAGTTCTTAAATATCACATTTCTTAGAGTGCTTTTAACAGATGGTAGAGTCAGAGAGCCATACTTCTCCAAGCAGATTATCTTAATTGGTACTGAATCCCTTCTGGAAGTGTCCTGTGTAACAGATATGGCTTTCTGCTGTCTCTTCTCCTTTGTACTTCCTTATTATCAATGGCTTGCATTACATTTTTTTTGTGTGGCAGATGATTTATTTCAAAGACATTGCTAATTTCATCACAAATATCTCAATACAATACATACAGATAATTAAAGGAGTTACCCTTAAATACACAAGCAGGGGATACGACTTCCGCAATCCAACCCACTCTGCAGGATCAACCGGCCCACTGTAGAGGACTGAGGTTTTGAGTTCTTCCAAATTTACCTTAGTTTCATTCTCTCCTGGCTAAAAAGAAAATGCAACAGTTTATAAAAATGAGTTTAAGGCTGCTTGGGGAGGGAATGATAATCAACAATAACACATCAGGTGAACTGTATTTTTCAGTACTTGATATGCTTCCTATTGCTCTTCTTTATTGAAGAAGACAGCAGTCAAATCTCTTTAATTTGCACTTGTACTCACCAATGTACAGTTACTGGAAAAAGTGCTGGGATCAATAGATGTGAGCTGGTACAACATTTTGCAGACAATAATCACACACGTCCAAACAGTGCAGATACTTGATGCCAATGGGCGAAACTGAGCATATGGCAAAGCAAGAGCCCAGGCAATTAAAAACACAAAGTTAAACAGAGACACCTGAAAACACAAAAACAGTATGGAAATTACATAGAGTAACAAGAGAACTGAGAAAGTTTGACCTTTTCCATAGTAATTAAAAAAAAAATCATTCAAAAGAAAGGGACACAGAGAAACTGGGAGAAAAATACTGAAAAAAAAATTACATCAATATTCACAATAACACAGACACAAAGTGATAAGTGAGGCAAGAAAAACTTAATAGTCAGTTTAGGAAGTAATTTATCTCCTGCATAATAGTAATACTATTGGACCCACGTAACTGCATACCCACCCTACAAACAGACATGAAATACGAAGGACCACATGCTGTTTCTGCTGCTTTAGTACACATGAAACAAAGAAGGGATGATACAGATCCGTGTGTCTGTGGAACCCACCTTCATCCTCTTGACCTTTTTCCCCACAAAGATGTGACAAAAAGGATTTTTTATTTTGTTTCTCAGTGGATCCTGTCCTACTACCCTGTTCAAGGAAGGCTATGTCAGGTAAAGAACTCGCACTGCCCACAGCAAAGGCACAGCTAAAGATGTTCCTCCCCTGTTCTTTAGGCATAGTTCCATGTTCCTGTTTCTTCAGCATCAGACCCAGTTTAAGTAATTTTCCTAGATGTTCCTTCCCAAACCTTTTCTATACCCTCCATCCCTGGATGATGCCCACAGCCTGCTTGAGCAGGGGAAGGATTGATTCTTGAGTCCAAAGAATCAGACTAATAAAACAATAGCTGGAGAAAGGGGGAAGGCTGAGAATATCTAGGCAGATAGATAGACTATCACTGTGGAAGATGTCAAGGCAGGTCCCCAGCAACTGACAAGTCCACCTGGATCCCAAAATTTCACTGATGTCTGACATGAGGAAGGCATCTCCCTACACTTGGGTGTGCTGCTGCACAGCAGATGCTGACAAGCCTCCACCAAGGGTGTGATTTTAACAGGGGGTGTTTACTTGCCTCTTTCACTGTGACCCAGATGATGTAAGAGGAGACGATTTTGATGATGTGCAGCTCCAACAGCCACCACACAAAGACTTGCATCTTATGAAAATACTCCAGGAATTTCAAAAACAGCACTGTGAGGCGGTCAATCACCAGATGCCACTTGTTCCTTAAGTCTGCAGTGATGTTCAAGCAGAACCATTGAGAGGAGAAAAACAGAAGGTCTCTATAAAAAGGAATGCTCCAATAGACAACAGTGAGCTTTCTACTTCTTTTCTAGGCCTTAGAGTAAGACAAGGAGGTTAATAGTATGGCTCACTGGTTAACTAAGACAAAACGCGGCTGAGGCCCATTTAGCTATGGCGCTTTCCCTTCTCACCCACATTCACTGAAAGGCTTTGCTTGCCGATTCTGCTTTTATTCCTCTCTAGCAGAGCCCTTCTTGGGCTTCATTTTCCTTCAGTATCTTTGGACCTAAGCTTAGGGATCCCATCCAGGGACTAGATCTGAGACACTCCATCCCTGGCCCTTATCCAGCTCAGAAAGAACAGGATTTTGTTTGATGTTTGGAAGCTATGGGCCTAGTCTGTTTTCAGAAAGCAGAGACTACTACTATTCAGAAAGCTTTTCAGCCAACCTGGAAGAGATCCATGCACACTACAAGTAGGATTCTTGTCACATGGGTTTAGACAGCTAGACTATAGATGTCTTCATAGGTCAGAGTTATCTAAACTTTCTTGCAAACAGCATACCCTCCTAGAGTGTGATTTGTGCCATCTCCAGACAGACATCCAAAACAGGCAAGTTGGATATTTCTCTCAGTTGAAAAGCGAGCTTTAGCAAGTTCAGACCCTGAGGTTGGGTGAAAGTATCCCTTCGCAAACAGTATTTTGCTAAAAAAGCCATCCTCCCAAATAATACCTCAGTGAGCAAGCATGTGGCAACACCTATTATATATGAGTATATATGACAATACATATGCTGAACAGTGCTCTCTAAGTGCCGTGTTTGCTTCTCTAAGTTGCTAGTTGCCATGGGCTGGGTATAAAACTGTTTCACCAGGCTGGTATATATTAGCATAAAGTCTTCACACTGTATTAGGAGTTTCAGAAGAACCGTGGAGATTAGGAAGGATTTTGTGTGCTGTGAGAACATTCTCACAGTTAACATCAGAGAGGGAAACATTTGCAAGTGACACCAAAACACATCACTAGTAAAAGCTGGTTAACTGGTAAAAATGCAAAGGAGTTAAAAGCTTCGGTACATAATTATTTCAACTTATCTGGTTATTTTATATATAAAGCAAACCAAGATGGTTATTCTGTGCTTATTTGTGTGAAGAACACATGCACACTTGTGTGAAAAAGCAGACTTTTGGAATACCTGACAACCAAATTCCATTTTTTTCTCTTCTGTCTTTTTTTTCTCCAACCACAACTTAGAAAATCCTAATAAAAACGCTGTAATGTATATTCCATGAGTACGTAATTAAACCTGACAAATTAATTAAGCTATAGAACTCCAATCCTACATGTGTGCTTTTATAGGCACAATGAGTTGTATTTAAGGAAAGTCTTTATAGAATTAGATGCTCTCACTCATTGTTTTATTGCACTTATTTTAATTTGTAGTGTTGCCACCATGCAAAGTATATCCAGACAGTGCCAGTTAAGTGGAGCAGGCAAATAAGACAGAACTGTGGCAAGTTCTGTCTAGCATGTCCAGGCACTACATGCACAGGGGATAAAATATAGAGCTGACTGCATCCATTGAAAAATTGTGCATCATCGTGTAATAAAGTCTGCACACTTGAACATGTTAAAATAACCTCAGAACTCCAGCCACATGGCTATATAAAAAATGATATACCCCTTTGGGAGAAATAACTGCATGTACAGCTTAAAGATGGATCACACATGGCAAGTAGCACCTCATGCTATTGCAAAGCCCCACTCGCTGCAGTACAGAAAGGGGTCCTAGGGAGAAGACTGCAGTTCCCCACTTCCCTGCTTGCACATGTCACTGCACAGGGTAACCTCCACCATCTGGCCTCTGTCCCCAAGCCCTTCCAGCATGTAGGGATGGCCAGAGTGCAACAAACTCATCACTCCTCACAGACCGTGTAAGAGCTGGCCACGAAAGGTTTCCATGGCCCGTGAACACCTCTGTGAGGGAAGATGTCCACGCCAGAAAAGGTAAATAGTTTCAGCTCAGCTTCCCTGGGGCAGCTAAGCCAGATGCACTGCCATTTTGCTTTGACAAAGACCCTGTCCCTATTTATGTGTCACAGTCCTGTGAATATTGGCATGAGCAACTAAAACTGTCGTAAGGCCATTTACAAACAATACGGCTTCCTTGGGTGTTAAATGCTCTTCCCTGGTTTTCATTCATGGCTTGTATTACAAACTGAGCTATGGAAATAATTCATGTTAGGAGTTCATCTTAGCAATATCAAGGATATAATATCATTGGTCTTACCCATGTCTGCCCTTTAGCATTTTTATGCTCATCTGCCATCAATTACACATTCCATATTCAGAAGTGAAAAGTATGACACTAATGTGCACATGAATAATGAAGCAAAGCCATTGGGACTTCCGGAGTGGAGTGCCTTGAAAGCGTACAGTATCAGAGATTAAATATGTATGTGTATTTTCTTTATTATAAAGAGATTTCACCCTAAAGGAGTTCTTAGGATTTGGAGTAACCTCCTATTAATCCGATCTAGACCACCTAGAAGAAAGACATGGGGTTTCTTTTGTTTTCATCCTCTCAACATCCTACAGAAACAGGATGATTTTTCCCTAAAAGAGACCGTAGCCTGTTGAATAATTCACAAGTAGTCATCTGCTCAGTTCAGGCTCTTTTCGCGAAGACTCTATGTAAAATTCGAATGAAAATCTGATGATTGAAGTAAGCAGGGATGACCAAGAATGAACCACCTGTTGCCACTGTTAACTAAGGATGAGGAGGCAAAATCTGCAATCTTCAGAGCTTACCTGTAGTTTCTTCTTCCTCTGATTCGTTGTCTTCATCATCATCATCTTCCTTGTCCTCGTCTTCCTTTTCTTCTTCTTTTCCTTTTTCGACCCTCCCTTTCCCTCCCTCCCCCTCTGGCTCTTCCATTCTTTTCTCACCAGCCTCTTCCAGCATTTTATCCTCTTCCTTTTCTCTGCTGGCTGTTAAATTCATCATAGTTATGTCAGGCAGACTTCCATCTTGGTGCACCAGTCTGTTGGTAAATAGTAGCATGTCAGCAAACTGAGCAATAATGACATCGTAGTCTTTTTCTTTTTCAAGATGTATAACTAGAAAAAAAAAAACCCCGTTCATGGAAAATGCCTTAGAGGTGGAAAAGTTAATGATTCTGGTACTTCCTGCAAACACACACTGCAAATTGAGTTGGAATGTATTAGTAACTACTTCTCACTCAGATACTAATGGTTAGTTAGTAATGAGTGGTATTGACACTTAAACTTGACATTTTCCCCACTGGAGAAAATGGTCAGAGTTTAAGATGTAGAAGCATGAAATGACATTGTTTAAGAGGAAACATTTCATGACTTCATAGGGGACTTACTCATTTTGGTGGTTTGGTATTTTTTTCTTGAGGCTGCTCAAAGTAATTGGAACAGAAAGAAAAGGGAGATGAGAACAGAGGGGTTACAGAAGAAGGTCACCAACAAATATATCATGCTACATCACAAGTCATAAAGCATTCTCCTGCTCCATCTGCAGAAGCCTTCTGATGCCAAGAGCATGCCATCATGACATTCACAGGGCGCTTCTACAAAGAAACATGGAATGGCAGCACAGATGGAAAGGGGGCAACCTATTTACAGCAGCGCTAAACATGGTCAGTGCTGTACCATGCTGTCAGTAATGCAGCTGAATTGTCGTGAGTATCTGACTGATTACTGTAAACACATTTCCACTTTCTTCCAATTGAAAGATGCAGCTGGGAAGCCAAGGAATTTGCAAATTTTCTTACAGCTATAAGTTTGGGAACAAATGAAAGAAAAAATTCCATGGCTGTGGCTTCAGTGTATTTTATCATGTCCGTCTTTGATAGTGCCATTCATTCTCTCACTTTTCTACATGCCACTGAGAATTTTTCTTAGATTTCTAACTGTCTCTTACTAAATCTATTAATGGTTTTCAGACTACCAAAACTGGGATGCAACTGATTTAACACAGAAATGGTATTTCTCTATTGCCACGGTGCCATTTCTTTCTGAGATTTATTCAGTATATATCTTCTTTTACTGAAAAAAGAGACATTTGCTTATGGTTTTAGATGTTTTCTTTTTTTTTTTCCCAGCTGTGCTTTTGGGACTCACCTCCCATACTTGCAGAAAATCCATTTTTCCTAATTCTCTGACCCTATGTGCTTTGCTGAGCACAGCTCTTACTGCCACAAGCAGTCCCTTTGAATACGACCCCTTGCAATAAATTCTCCCTTTGTCAAGTGCATATCTATATGATCAGGTCACTAAATGTTTAGTTATGCTATTGAAATTACTACATTCCGCACACTTTCAGGCATCTGTTAGACTGTTTCGGGACTAGTGCAAGTAACTTCAATATGCTACAGTACCACCTCAGGGATTTATTTTTCATGATGTGAAATTCTGGCATACTACCATTTAGACAGGAAATTCTGCCAATTTTAACTAGGATTTTTACAGTTCAAGAAACTAAAAATCTAGTTTATCAATCTGATCATTAAAAAATAAGGGCAGAATCAGTTAATGAGAAAATCAAACAAGCAGAATTATTTTTCATATATTTGGGAGTTGCAGTTTCTTCAAGATGGAAACTTTGGTGGCTCAAATTGGTGTGAAAAACTACAGAAATTTTTCTAAACAATTCTGAAGTAGAAATACCATACCAATTACCAAAAAGCAGAAAAGACAGTTTAAAAGCAGAAGTTTAACAAGACAGCCAAGCACCAGATAATCTCACTGAATAAATACAATCATGACAATGACTACTAAAATCCTTCACCGTGGATTGGACAATGAACCTGAGTGTTAAATAACCTGAAAATCTCTTATACTCAACAATATATTGAGTAACTTTGGCTACTGAAAATAGGACTTTTTGTCTGATACACTTTATTTTCATATTTAAGCTGGTCTATATACTAAAAGGCTATTAAAATCTCTGTAAAATGACTAAACAATAATGTTGCCTAAAATGACATAATTTAACTTTGCACATCTACCTAAAACTCTAACGATGTACCAAGAGGAGGGTCATGTCTAAAGAAGAGAGAATGAATCTTCAGTTCACTTCAAATGTTATGGAGATTCTCGGTTACAATAAATCTTCAGAGCCCATTTAAAAGGCAATGCCCGATGCAATGAAAGTATCCATACAATCAGACAGGTTTTGCAATTTGCAAATGCAATTTTGCAATTGCATTGATTTTAATGAGGTATCTTCCCAGCTGACTTTTATAACGGAAAAACCTACATTCATGCTGGTGTAAATTGAGGACTTACTGACTTACCTCAGTATAAATTGAACAGAAACACAGTAACCTTGTAAGATTTTGTATGAGAGGACTCATCTTTCTCTTATTCATATAACTCCCATTCATATCTGGGAGATCCAGAAGGTGATGGGGTTATAAAGATGGGTGCATGCAATATATATACCTGAAAAAGTCTCGGTATGAGCTTAGTTTTCAGTATGTCAGTGCTTAGTTCTACTGGCATCCGTAGGCTCGAGCACGGGACCACATGCTCAGGAGAACCAAGGCTTCATAAAAAGCCCTGCCCACTATTTAAAAAGTTAGTCTACTAGGAATCTTTCTTCTCAGACTCCTCATTTATTGCTATGGTGTTTGTCCCTCTTTTTTTTTTTTTCTTATACTACAGATCACATATCATGTAACAGACAACATTTAGATATTAGGATCTAAAAACTGCACCAGTTTAAAATATCTAAGACAGGCTACCCATACAGGCTTCCCAGCTCGTCAGGTGTAACTTCAAGTTGGAAAGCATATACTGGTGGGACGCTATCAGAAATAACAGAAAGGTAGTGTGTCTGGTATGTAGGAAGAGGAACAACTACATAATAATGCAGACAACGAGCCTTGAAGGTACAGCCACCAATACTTTTAACTGAGAGCAGTTCCTATCCCGAAATTCATTAAACAGGGTATCAATAACAAGAAGTATACTAGCAGATCTAGTTTTAGGCATCCAAGCAATTTCAGAGGCACTAAAATCAGGCACATGCCCCACGTCCTTGCTGGACTCCTAGTATTTTCATCTATTTGTAATTTGCTAGAGCAGAAGATTCATTAATAACAACTTACTGGATGCATTATGAAGCTTCTTTATCCTTTGATATTTTTTTTGCAGTTTATGAATTGCTTGAACCCTTCTGGCTAAAACAATTTCTTAGAGTACCTGTCATGCACAGCCTTAATAACAGAACGCTTTCTGCTCTGGAGAACATCAGTGACCCATCTCCTGAATATTTGGCGTGCAAGATTCAAAGCAAGCACACAGTGCCATACCTCTATAGGCAGGGCCCTGAGCGTTTCCCCTGCCCTCGCAGGGGGCTTTGTTGCCTGCATCCAAGGCCACACTGATGTGTGATGGGGTATATGCAAGCCAGGAAGCCTCGGGGCAAGGGATCCCTCTCCTTCCTTTGGGAGCTGCTTTCACCCTGAGGCTCTTGGCCCTACATTGCAGCTGCATCGCAGATGTGTGTGTGCTGGCTCCCATGCCTCCCTGGCAAAAAGCCCGATGCACAGACTGATTCCCTGCCTTCACCTCCCATCTGGCTCACCTCCATGGACTTGCTGGGAGCTCTATGGCTGTGGCTGACCCTGGTTACCATCTGTAGACTGGATCCTCACCTTCAGTTGATGGTTCCCGTTCCTGACTCCCCATGGGAGAGAGCCCAGCCTTGCCTCCTGGCCGTGCACCTCAGCTCTTGGCCTGCCTGCCCTCGCCGAGCTGCCTGCCCTCGCTGTTCCCTGACGCATGGGCTTCCTACAGACCGTGTTTCCAGCTCTGGTGAACTTTTAAGAACCCTGGCCTAAACTATGTGATGACATTTGAAAAAGGTGTGTGAACATGACATATAAATTAAGTTCTTGTTAGAGCAGGTAGTCATAAATATCTAAACAAGGAGTTTTCTTGGCTTTTCTGTTTATGTTCAGTAGCAACAACAAACTCAGAAGTCCTTCTATTCTCGGAGATGATTAAACAAAAGCCCACATTTACTCCAGTCAAATATTTTGAAAGAAATCTAATTTATGGAAATGTTTTCAAGATGACATTTATAAAGGGATGATGATGATGGCAATATGGGCTTTTGTAGTTTGGACACTGCAGCACCCAACTCAGACTATGAATTAATATCCTTAGCATGCTGCGGTTTCAGTGTACTGCATGTTCCACTTTGGTCTCTGAGTCAAGAAATCTCAGTCTGTACAAACCCATAATACATACTGCAAATTTAATTGACCTGGCCCTCAAACGCCCTTTCTTAGGTGCTTGTGGGGAAGACAGGGATGTGTGTCTGTGTGCCTGTCTGTATGTGTGCACATGCAAGCATGCATCTTTCCATGCACAAATAAAGGGTAGAGAAACGAGCCTCCTCAACCAAGTCTGTTGTCTGCAGCCAATTACAAATAGCACCAATTATTCCTGTATTGAGGCATGGGCAAAGTTTAAGAGAAGAATTCCCATCTGGGAGATGAACTCACAATGTATACATATGCAGGAGAGATGTATTAACTGCTTCACCAGCTTTAGGAGACTACCATACCTGAACAACATTCTCTGCCTGCTTACTTCACAGTACTGTGCAGCAAGAACATTGTTTTAAGGCAATTAAGAAGCAACAAAAAAAGTTAAGGTATATTTGTTTTAAAGGAAAGGAAGAATTGAAGTACCCACCTATTAATTATTAGATATACACGGCCATTGACTTTGGCATGGCTATGAGGTGGGAGATGAAAGCACAAGAATGCATGAGATGAAAATGGGAAATGAATTAGAGAGAGAGAAAAGGAAACCATTAAATAGGAACAAATGCACTTTCCTGTCTACCAAGAGAGACACATTGTCATAACAAAGCACAATCTGAAAGCTTAACACACACCATGCAGTGAAAAGTCTAGGAAGCTGATAAATGTAGTACTTCAACGTTTAGACAGCGTGCAGCTTCAGTTAGAACTGCAGGTTCTTCTCATAGACCCCAAAATGTGAGAACAACCCCTACTGCTTTATCTCAAGTAAGCCACAGAATATTCTGCATATTTTTAAAAAGAGATACTTTGCTTCTTTTTTTTATTCAAAGGTGATTATAATGGAGCACCTTACCATAGAAATTATCTGTCTCACAGCCTTTATCTCTGCCATATCATAATTCATGGCGCAGCAAGGAAGTGGGCTTGGGAAGTCCCAATCAGAGGGTTTTTCTTTCTCTGGCAGATGTAAAATTTACCTTTATAAATCATCTTTATAAATAGTGAGAAGTGCCTCGCTCTGCCACTTACAGTGCGCCAGTTTTTTCCCCTCTATTTGCAGCTGTCAGAGCCTTACTCTTGAACTCTCTCTGCAAACTTTGCTCTTGTGAAGCAGCATCTTAATACATGAACAGTCTCAGCAACTTTAACAGGACTCTTCAGTTAGACACAAACATAATACCATAATCACACACGGTAG
Source organism: Larus michahellis (assembly GCF_964199755.1). NCBI lineage: Eukaryota > Metazoa > Chordata > Aves > Charadriiformes > Laridae > Larus > Larus michahellis. The sequence goes on along the minus strand of NC_133897.1, from coordinate 112,959,836 downwards.
TTCAATGGCAGATGGAGGAACTGGAGCTGCTTTCCCTTTAACTTTCATGATGAGCTCTCACTTGCTCTGGCTGTTTTAACAAGTTTGCAATTAAAAGGATTGAGTTCTGTCTGCTTAGTCAAAATTAAGGTTCAGTTTCCTTATCTAAAATTTTTTGTTTGTTGCAAAAGAAGCAGCATAAAAGCAGTTTGGAAAGGTAAACTAGCTGTTGATTGCCAGTGTTTTCAAAGTAAATTAAGTTTTAGTGGCTTTGTAAGAAAACTGCACATATACGTATGAGTCTTTAATTTGTGTTTTAATTGTTCCTGCAACTTATTTCTATTGCTAGCATTACTGTTAAGCTGAAGCTGGTTGTTGTGCTACTTCTTACCCAGCTTTATGCACCATCAGTACAAATATCAGCTGAGCTTTGAACTACGAAGTCGGCTGATGCTCAGTGCTGATTTACTGCATCAAGGGAAGAAACAGCTGGATCTTCACACATCAGGCAGTGTTAATGGTAGTACAAAGCAAAAAAAGGGTTCTGATTTGGATATTGGACAGATTCGTGAAAGTTTCTGAGGAACAAATGATATATGTGATAACTGTGATTTTGAAACACTGCAAAATGGCAACTGTAGCATATATGCTACATTTAAGAGTTAAAAATATCTAGCTACTTATCTGACAGCTCAATACAACCTAGTACACATTTTCACTGAAAAAATAGCATTGTAGTATCAAGACAAAAAAGCTAATGATATCACATGATCCTCTTCACCTGCCACTTTACTTCAGTAAAAAGTCTGATGTGACAACTAATGTCTACTTTCAGCACTGTACCTCCAGGCTACTTACTCCTGGCAAAATATTTTGCTCTCAAGACACTGAAAAGATTTTGTGTCTTAAGTATCAGTGGTTCCACCCTTTGGGAATGATGTGGCTTTAGATACAGTGATTCTCTGCAAGATAGCCTTTGGAGACCTGTGTAGTATTTTGGTATCTTTGATGTATAATAGAAACATGTGGAAGTAGTGGTTTCACAGGCAGAGGGTACTGTACTGTGAACCCACTTAAATCCTGGGAGTGCCTCAGAGTCTGGGTTTTTTTTTTCAATTTTGTGCTTACTAGATCACACTAGGAGGGAGGTGGAAGCTGTTTGTACATTACTCAGGACAACTGCAAACCCAGGAAAAACCCCCATTTCAGCTCAGACACCTATCAGGGCTCCGGTTTCAGGGCTTGGCTGCCCGCTTCAGAGATGTTAACGTGCACTTGCTGCTGCACAAGAAGTCTGCTCACAGGCCATTTCAAAGGGCCCTTGAATCTACCACCACATTTAGCAATTCAAGAAAAGACAAAGGAAAAGGTATTATGCAAACAGCCATTAAAAAAATGTAGGTTTAAAAAACCCCACAACAGTGTTAGGAAATACAGAAACTGGAAGCATTCTATAAACGTAGAGCTTATTCTTATGCACTGATCATAGGGAACACAAACATACTTGTACCATACACGGTAAACTAGCTTCATATTAAATTGAATGCATGAAAAATATCTGAAACGCTTTTGTAAATCTAGCAAGTCCTAAAGGAAAATTTCTGTTAAGATAAACTGTCATTATTCGTCAACACACTGTGGTGTATGTGATGTTATGCAGCTAGTCCCCATTCAAAGAAGTACAGTTGAGTTACACTTATCATTGGGACAGGCAAACACTCTAGAAATACTGTCTAAATGGATTAGTTTCCTCAAAGAATTCGAGTAAATGTCATCACATAATATGACACTATGTACTATTAAACCATTTCTCTCTTATACTCCTGGAACAGAATCCTAGGCCGGATATGCTTTTATGGAGGAGAATATGGAAGAGTCAAACACAGGAAAAGTGAGGTTCCAGAATCGTGAAAAAATGCTAATGAACTTCTTGATGAGATTGCAGAATGTCTCAAAGACCTAGCACAGCCAAGGGTCAGTACTTTGAAAAGTGACCACATGTTTAGGATTTTTCCATTTCTGAAGTTCATTTGCCAAAGATCTCCCAATCTTCGTTTGGCCCTCAAAATGGACATTGAAAAACATAAGTGACCCAAATTAAAAGCCAAATTTCCTACTATTGACAGGACTTACAAAAAGGCACATACAGAAATTAAGCATCTACCTCCCATTAAAGGTCAAAGCCAATGAGATAAATACATAAATACCATTAGTACCTTTGAAAATGTACCCCAAAATGAAACACTTCAGTGTGTAGGGGAAAGTGGGAGAACACAAAAGTACTTTGGTTGTCGTTTATTTAGCAGGGTGCTGGATACTGAGCACCTTCTTTTAAAGCCAGGTACTCATAGCAAAGGAAAATAACATTTAATGAAAAGTGAGCATTTCAAGACAGTCAGAAACAGCATTTTCATACAGATAATCAATAGCTCCATTTAGTTTGTTTCTTTACCTGTATATAGTGTTGTCCTGTTTGCTGGTTACAGCTTTTAAATCAGTGAGCTGGAGAAACCGGTCATGGAAATAGTGAAGGTGTAAGATACACGCCAGTAGGAAGGAGGTGGGGATAAAGATGCGTGTGAAAAGCTCAGCCACAGAAAACTGTTTTAAGCCAAGGTCCGCTAGTCTGAAAAAAAAAAAGTAAGCTGCTAAGCCACCTTTTCACACGAAAACCTTTTTCTTGCCATGAGACATTATTACAAATCATTTGCAATAGGAAATAAGGCGCTGGTACTAGTTATGTGGGTTTAATTTTGAAAATTCTTCTAAATCAGCAGTTTTTACAATGGAAATATCTTGCATTTGGACTCGGTAATGCAGAGAGCTACTGTAAATATACAGTCAAATGAATGAACCCTGCCATAAATCTCTTGAACCAGATGAGCTGGCTCTGACTGAAAGTCCTGCACTGGAGATCCGCTCATATTGCAAATACTCTCTCATGTAAGCTCCTGTCAAGAAACGCCCAACACATCATGAGGAGGAAGAAACACAGCCCCCCTTATTAGCAGGAAGGTATGTCCACCTTCACCAGCCCCAGACATCTTGCAAATCTACCCTTAATCTCTTCCCAGATCTGGCTTCTATGGTCAGAGGTAGAGAGGAGTACTGGCACTGTATTGGGAACAGGAGCAGTGACAAGGCCTTGGCAGCAGATGAAATATGATTCTTTGAGCACCCCTCATGCCTTTGCGCACCTCTATTGTTAGATCAGTAAACCTATGGCTTCAGAGCTGAGCCAAGTCAGCTATGCCTGGGGATGGTCTCATGATGTTTTCCCAAACAAGAAGGAAGACTGCTCTTAGAGCATTCCACCACATGGAACTCAAGAATCCAAAGAAAAAATGAAATTAATTGAAAACACTTACTTGTTTTCATCCAAGCCTGTCATGTTCTTCCACAACCCAGGGAATGACTCAAACTGGTATGTATAGATGAAGATAAGCACCAACATCGTGTAAACAACCACTGACATCCAGAAGTATTTTAAAATCTTTCTCCACCATTCATAGTGCACCTGAAAATCACACACTAAAGATGTTGAAACAAGCTGAAGGCAAAGACACTGACAAAAATACTGACAACACCGTACTGGCAAAGACTAAGAATACTATTTTTCCTAGCTGGCCTGAAGTAAACAACACTTACTCAACAGCAGCCACAGTTCTTTGAGATACAGTTTTTACTCCTGATACACATGCACTCAAGTATGGACTTCTGTGTAAAAATGTCTGTTGGGACACGGCCACAGACATAAAGGCCAGGGACAGCTTCGGTCACTCAGTTTCATCACCATTAGGTAACGACAGTCAAGGAGGAAGGGGACTCCATACGCATTGGGGTGTGGAAGCTGTGTGGACCAGCTGTCACAAAATCTGGTGACTATATAGGACATGCAGAGGCACAGAATTTTCCCACACAAGTTACAAAGCTTGCGGTGATGTGGGGTGGAGTCCCAGAGCAGACGTGTGTATTGTCTGCATCTAATTTATGTGCACCTTGCCTGTCACTATAATCAAAAGCCAAAGGAAAATCAGTCTTAACCCCTTCAAATGATTTTATTATCTTGTATCTAACTAAAGAACAGACACACTGTTTATGAATTCTGTTTGGAGCTACTTTACTGTCAAGTTAAAGGTATGAACCATTGTATTCAAGAACAAAATTTAGTTAACACAGTTCTCACTTACCTGATAGAGGGCCACACAGAAGAGGAACAGTACCATATAGATGATTTTGTACATGACAATTCTACCCTCAAAGCTGACAAAGAAGAACATGCCCCCACAGACGTAAATCCAGTACTTGATGAACATAGCCATCACCAGCTTCCCCAGAACTTTCATAATATCCTGTTCATCCTCATCATCCTCTTCCTCTTCCTCCTCCTCCTTCTCCTCTTCCTGTTCTTCAGCCACTTCTCCCTCTTGCAACTCCTCATCTGCAAATACAGAGTCACATTTGGCCTCTGTTTTGTGGACTTTTAGTAAGAATTGAAATGGGAGGAAAGTAAAATCTCTGCACACAACACAGAAACTTAAACCACAATATTCACAAGAGACTGTATTTCTGAACTACATGCCTCCAGAGCAGGGGAAAGAGTTTTAACTTCATATGAGCTTCAACCTGCTCCTGGAGCCATGCGGTGCATAGCTATACGTCCTTACCAGACACCCGTCTTCACTTTGAAATTCAGGCAGCTGTACTGGAAATTTAGAGCCTAAGGGCTGTATAATGGATAACAGTCAAAACACTTGCCATGGCAAAATCTATACTCCCAGGCAAGAAACCTTTTAAACCGGAAAACAAAGAAACCACCAGCACCACCAGAAACCTCTCATCTTGAGTTTAAAGTTTAAACTCTCATCTTGAGTCTGAACCTCTCATCTTGAGTTTCGTCCTTTAGAGAGTATTGTGGTTACCTCCAAAAACCACAAGCAAGAGAAAACATTAACATAAAACCAAAAAAGCCTAAAAAAATACAAATGCTGCCCTATTACACTCCTGTTCTTCAAAGAAACATCTTCTTCTGCTGCACCTGAGCCACTGCAGAAAAGACAAGCTGCTTTTGCCCTATGAAGAGGTCAGGATCCCACAGTTATTAACCTTGTGAGACTTGTGGAGGGCAGGATAAGTGCTCCCCCAGTAGCAAGTACACATAAGCAAGTATCTAGAGAGCAGGGCACGTCAAACTCAGAGCATGTAGCTGTAATGCTTTTCTTCACTTTGAGAACAATATCAAGACTTCACCACCAAAAGGCTTGCCCACTCCCTTTGTCCCAGTCACCATCGGTCTTCTCAGACTCCTTCCTCACTCTTGCCTTGCAAATCCTTGCAGTGTCCAGCTCTGACACTGATCAGACATTTTACTGAGACAAACTCAAACAGAGCGCTACATCACTGCTTCCCGGGCTGGCTTTCTGCCATTTCAGGGAGTTGAACTTGTTCAGATCAACATCCAGAGAGACAGAATAGAACAAGAACGGTTTAGAGGAACACGTGCCCAGTAGCAAAAGACAGAACAGGCCACTGAGCTGTTAGATGAGCTGAAACTGTAGCAGTAAACTTTCCTCTCAGGTATGCTTCTGATTGCATGAGCCCCTGCACTGAAAATATACATGCTTATTTTCCCATCAAAGTTAGTAGTATAACTTCTGGTTTTGTAGAACTGTTTATCTGCAAACACAAACTCCAAGGAATTTAGCAACTGACTTTTCCTATGTAAACTCTTCTCCTGTGGTTAAACTCCTACAGCAATTAATCTGCTCATTTGAGTTGGGACACAGGAGTAAACTGATTATTTGGAAGTTCCATGACATTTCTCAAATGAGTCATATTAATTATCTTCCATTTATTTGCAGTTCAACAGTAAAGAGAATTCTCATTTTATTTGCATTTCTGAAGTTCAAAAGTGCTTTATTTTTATACCCAGAAAGATAGTTGTACATAGATTTTGTAGTCTTCCTTAGCTAATAATAGGTATCTTGCTAATTGCTTTCAGCATTACAGAAATGCAGTAACTGGAACTTTTATCGTGACTGAAGGACTGAATCAGACATGGCTTTACCTTTTTCTTCACTTTCTTCATCTCCAACTTTGACCTCAGATAAAGTAGCTTCTTTTAGCTGAAGTGCTTTTTGTTCAGTGAGGTGTTGCCTAAGCAGTAGCCAGAAAGTAATTGTGAAAAGAATCTGCAAACAAAAATCAGAACAAAAACAACAGACTAATTGCATATCCTACATCCTGATAATACAAATATATGTTTTCATAAATTTTGCATGCCTTTGTTTTCGCTGTCCATCAGAAAATGGCAATGATGGCACCAATGTCAAAGTGCATCTTTGTGGAAGTTAAGTTATTTAGGAAATATCCTGCATTAAAACTAACTTTATTTCATTTGCACTTTTCCATTGAGTAGTAACTTTTCACTCTGCATCTTTTCTTAAAGGTATTTAGCTATATGGTTCCATTCTCCATTATGTTCAGTTTTCAAGGATCTTCTCATTATATATCAATTCATACAACTTTCATCTGTCCATTTTTGTTAATTTTTCCCTTTTTGCAGGGAAGAAGCACAGGCAGGTGAGTGTATTGTCATTGTTAGGGTTTGGTATATATCCCAAGTCTTTTGATTTAGGAGGTAGGGGTTTGGGGTTTTTTTGTGTGTGTATGGTTGGACTCGATGATCTCAAAGGTCCTTTCCAACCATGAAGATTCTATGATCCTATGATTCTATGATTTGGTACTCCAGGTGCTTAAACATAATTAATTTAAAAATGAATAATTTCTTTGTATGTCTTTAAGTTACAAAAGACACAGTCAACTGAATGTGCCTTGCATTTGGAGCAGTTACAAGATTTGAGATGGCTCTTAATTCTTTAAAGACTGTTAAGAGATGATAATTCCATAACAGCAGCATACCTTAGAAATAAATAAATCCCTTTAATGAAGAATGCATTTCTGTGTTTTGCAAAAAGCTAAATTCAACAGCTTGCAATACTGAGAGATGGACAAAATTCAGAAAACAGCATGATCACACACTTGATTTTATGTTTACATTCTGCAAAGTTTCCACCAACTTCGGTGGTGCAGAACAAGGGTTATTTCAGTACTTTATAGGCTCGAAGAATAAAATCTTAAATAGGAAACATGTAAGAGCCAAGTATTTTGCATACAATAGAATGACAAGGCCAGTAGTAGAACGTAAAGAGCTCTCCTGGTTTTCATCTAACGTGCAAGTACTTCATGGGGGAAAGGAGACGCCCCAGGCTAGCGACAGCTGTTTTCACTGACTCTGTGTCTAACACTGAGCTGCAGCAGAAGATTGTCTGCGTGTGTGAATTGTCACAGCTTCTCCTGATACCTCCTGGAGCTCTGGCTTTTGCAACACAAACCGCTGATATTGTAAAACACGGATTTGTTCTGCAGTGATTAGCTCCATCTCCCTGCTGCATTTACACCTTGTTCTCTTTGGTGTTTCCAGAGCCAGAGCTGGCTCTATGAGAAGTCCTGAAGGACTGCAGATCAAAGAAATGCTTTTAGTCCACCTTTTACAGTATCCATTTTATTTCTTTTTCAGACCAGGAAACACATAGCATGCAGAAAACTATGCAGAAAGAATTACAGTACATTTCTTTCTATTTTCCTCTCTTTGCAGAATACAGTATCCAATCTTTTTAAATTCAATCTTTATTCAAAGGGCTTTAAACTAGGAATAACAGGGAGGGACAGAGTTACCAGCAGCCTTGGAAGGGAGTGAACGACAGGGCTGACAAACAAGGGGCACCTGGGGTGATATGAATGAAAGGAAACACATAATCAACAAAACAGGGCTTATGTGGGGTCACCTCAAGCATTTCTATGTAAGCAAGGCAATTCTTTCAATGCACTATTATAGGGAAACCTTGCAGATCCTTTGTGGGAAATCAGCATGCCGGGTGCCTCTCTGAAGTGCCTGGACACTAATGCATGCAGCATAGGGAAAAAACACAAGGAATTAGACACCTCTGTGCAGGGCTGTAATCTTGTTGGGATCACAGAGAGAGGGTGTGATGGCTTGCATAGCTGCAATGGAGAGATGCAGGTTCTTTAGGAAGCACAGGCCAGGAAGATGTGGAGGTGGAGTTGTGATTTCTGTGAGACCGCAGCTGGAATGCATCAGCTCTGCCTGGGCATGGATGATGAGCCAGGTAACCTGAGAGGACTATAGAGACACTGGCTGAGCATGCAGAGACACGGTGAGAAAAGTCAAGGCCTGATGTTGAGTCTGGTGAGGCATGTCAAGAGCAGCAAGAAGAGATTCTGCAAGTACATAAGCAAAAAAAGGAAGGCTAGGGAAAATGTGGGCCTACTGCTGAGAGGGGCAAGAGCCCTGGTGACACAGGACATGCAAAAGGCTGAAGTCCCAAATGCCTTCTTTGCCTCAGTCCTTGCTAGCAAGACTGGCCTTCAGGAATCACAGGTCCCAGACAATGTGGAAAGGTCTGAAGCAAGGAAGATGCATCCTTGGTGGAAGAGGATCAGGTCAGGGAATACTTAAGCAAACTGAGCACACATAAGCCCATGAGTCCTGATGGGATATACTCATGAGTGCTGAGGGAGCTGGCTGGTGTCATTGTAGAGGCTACTCTCAATAATCTTTGATTGATTATGGTGACCACAAGAAGCGCTGGAAGACTGGAGGAAAGAAAATGTCACTCCTATATTCAAGAATGGCAAGAAGAAGAAGAAGCCAGGGAACCAGCAATGGTAGATAAGGGGAGAGCAACTGACATCATCTACCTGGACTTATGCAAAGCGTTTGACACTGTCCCACATGACATTCTGGTCTCTAAATTGGAAAAGCATGGATTTGATGGATGGACCACTTGGTGGATAAGGAACTGGCTAGATGGCCGCACTCAAAGGGTTGCAGTCAATGGCTCAATGTCCACGTGGAAACCAGTGACGAGCGGCATTCCTCAGGGGTCAGTACTGGGACCAGTGCTGTTTAACATCTTTGTCAGTGACATGGACAGTGGGATGAGTGCACCCTCAGGAATTTTGCTGACGACACCAAGCTGTGTGGCACAGTCGACATGCTGGAGGGAAGGGATGCCATCCAGAGGGACCTTGACAAGCTTGAGAAGTGGGCCTGTGCGAACCTCATGAAGCTCGACCAGGCCAAGTGCAAGGTCCTGCACCTGGGTCATGGCAATCCCAGGCACAAATACAGGTTGGGCGGAGAATGGCTTGAGAGCAGCCCTGAGGAGAAGGACTTGGGGGTGCTGGTGGATGAGAAGCTCAACATGAGCAGGCAATGCATACTTGCAGCCCAGAAAGCCAACCACATCCTGGGCTGCATCAAAAGAAGTGTGGCCAGCAGGTCGAGGGAGGTGATTCTGCCCCTCTACTCTGCTCTGGTGACCCCACCTGGAGTACTGTGTTCAGCTCTGGAGTCCTCAACACAAGAAGGACATGAACCTTTTGGAACAGGTCCAGCGGAGGTCCACAAAGATGATCAGAGGGCTGGAGCACCTATGCTATGAGGACAGGCTGAGAGAGTTGGGGTTGTTCAGCCTGGAGAAGAGAAGGCTCCAAGGAGACCTTATAGCGGCCTTCCAGTACCTAAAAGGGGCCTACAGGAAGGATGGGGAGGGACTCTTTGTCAGGGAGTGTTATGATAGGACACAGGGTACTGGCTTCAAACCGAAGGAGGGTACATTTAGATTGGATATCAGGAAGCAATTCTTTACTGTAAGGGTGGTGAGGCACTGGAACAGGTTGCCCAGGGTAGTTGTGGATGCCCCATCCCTGGAAGTGTTCAAGGCCAGGCTGGATGGGGCTTTGAGCAGCCTGGTCTGGTGGGAGGTGTCCCTGCCCATAGCAGGGGGGTTGGAACTAGATGATCTTTAAGGTCCCTTCCAACCCAAACCATTGTGTGATTCTGTGAACTACAGGACACTTGATCCCTGGGAAGGTGAGGGCGGTGGGACGTTGGAAGAGGTTGCCCAGAGAAGTTGTGGATGTCCCATGCCTGGAAGTGTTCAAGGTCAGGTTGGATGGGGCTTTGAGCAAGATCATTTAGTGAAAGATGGTCCTGCCTGCCTCAGGATGGTTGGCCTAGACGATCTTTAAAGGTCCTTTCTGACCTAAACCATTCTACAATTCGAAGATTCTATGGTGATGGAGCAGCTAATCCTGGAAACCATTTCCAGGCACATGAAGGACAAGAAAATTATGAGGAACAGTCAGCGTGGATTCACCAAGGGGAAGTCATGCTTGACCAACTTGATAAACTTCTGCAATGAAATGACTGGCTTTGTAGACGAAAGGAGAGCAGTGGTTATTGTTTACCTAGACTTCAGGAAGGGTTTCGACACTGTCTCCCATAAGATCCTCATACACAAGCTGATGAAGTATGGGCTGGATGAGCAGACAGTGAGGTGTACTGACAGCTGGCTGAACAGCTGATCTCAGGGTGTGGTGATCAGTGGCATAAGATTTAGTTGGAGGTCTGTGATTAGCGATGTACTCCAGGGGTCAATACTGGATCCAGTCCTGTTCAACATCTTCATTAATGATCTGGATGATGGGACAGAGCGCACCCTCACCAAGTTTGCTGATGATAAAAAACAGGGAGGAGTGGCTGATACACTGGAGGGTTGTGCTGCCATCCAGAGGGACCTCGACAGGCTGGAGAAAAGGGCGGACAGGAACATCATGGAGCTCAACAAGGGTAAGTGCCCAGTCCTGCACCCACAGAGGAACAATCAGTTCATGCACTATTATATGCTGGGGACTGATCAACTGGAGAGTAGTTTGGCAGAAAAGGCCTAGAGGTCCTGGTGGACACCAAGTTGAACATAAGCCAGCAATGTGCCCTTATAGAAAAGAAGGCAAATGGTATCTTGGGACGCATTAGGAGGAGTGTTGCCAGCAGGTCAAGGGAGGTGATCCTTCCCCTCTACTCAGCACTGGTGAGGCCACAGCTGGAGTGCTGTGTCCCGTTCTGGCGCCCCAGTAAAGAGAGACATGGACATATGGGAGAGAGTCCAGTTGAATGGCCATGAGGATGAAGGGACTGCAGCACTGCTCCTATGAGGAAAGGCTGAGAGAGCTGGGACTGTTCAGCCTGAAGAAGAGAAAGCTCAGGGGGAATCTTATCCAATGTCTATAAATACCTGAAGGGAGGGTGGAAAGAGAATGGAAACAGGCTCTTTTCAGTAGTGCCCAGTGATAGGACAAGAGGCAATGTGCACAAACTGAAACACAGAAGATTCCCTCTGAACAACAGGAAACCTTTTTTTCCTGTGAGGGTGACTGAGCACTGGCACAGGTTGCCCAGGGAGGTTGCAGAGTCTCCATTCTTGTGGATATTCAAAAGCCATCCGTGCATGGTCCTGGGCAATCAGCTCTAGATGTCCCTACTTAAGTAGGGGAGTTGGACTAGATGACCTCCAGAGGGTTCTTTCAGCTTCAACCAATCTGTGATTCTGTGAAATTTACAAAGTGCAGTATATTCAGCCTAACAAACCCCACTAGGCATCTTCTATTAGTTTTATGGGTGTGGACAAATAATCATATATACACAAGTTTCCTTTCTTGACACCAGCGAGTTTTCAGATAAGACATTTGATGATATAGCTAATAAGAAACAATGTAAACGGTGCTGATGTATTAAGACAGTTAAAACTCCTTAGAGATTTACAAAGTTGTTGAGAAAAACTGTAGAACTTCTCTTGCTGAACCCCTTGAGCTTTAGCTCTCTTACTAAATTAGCCCTACCTTTATGAGAGAAACAATACAGCACTCACTAATTTTCAAATACATTAAAGACCCAGAAATGGTTGTCCACAGGGCACTGCCAACAAGGAAAATCACTCACAGAATCACCTTAAATGGTAATTAGGAGTCACAAGGCAAGTGATTCACTTAGCGCAAGGGGAGCAGTGCCAATTAGATGCACTCTCTGAGACGCCCCTCTTGGGTGCTCTAGGAAGCAACTTCCTATTTATGCTCATGCACTCCCCCAGAAGCAAACCTGCCAAACAAAATGCATTTTGTAGTGCTTTCAAGACATCAAAGAAAAAAAATCTATCATGCACTGAGGTCAACAAACTCTCTTGTTTCTGACCTGAAATGGATCCCAAGTCATGATGCTTCAGGTATAAGGGTAAAGAATTAAAGCTCAGTCACAGCCCTGTACTGCTGCTAGTGCCAAATCATAAGGGGGTGAGTAGTACTGGTAATTGCAATGACACCACAGTTCCAGTTGCCATCATATTCAGAGACAGCCCTGACATCCCATGAGTATTAATCTAACAAATCAAATCACATCTAGTTTTGCATCCAGTTTGTAAGACCAAACAAGCGAGCAATTTCCACCTCCTAAGAATTTTCTACAGAATTATCATGAAAATGCACAAAGATGTCTGAAACATTTGTTTTGGTATTAGCCTAACAAGCAAGAAGCCATTTTCTGAACGCTATTTTTTAACGAGTTATGCTTTATTATAGAACTGCTACTGAACATGGTTATACTCAGTATTGAGGATTCACTCTTAAAGAAATGCCAGAAAAGACAGAAAATGCGAAAGAGATTCGAATTTTTTATCACAATATATTTTGTGGTTTCATAAATAAATCTCAGCTGTTTGTAACACCTACCTTTGATGCCAACTCTCCAGGTTCCTTTCTTTCTAAAAAACCGGACACTTGAGGAAGCTCATCATTCTTGAGCTCAATACTCCATATATACTGTAACGTTAGCAGTAAATTTCCATAGAAAACCATGAATGGTGAACTGATCATGGCGTATTTCCTTCGGTCCCGAATCATCCACAATGTGCAAGACCAGATCAGTAACACAAAAGTCAACCAGCTGTGATATGTGATACTCCATGCCTTGTGGAAAAAGGAAAGAGAGGAAAAAAAGGTTCACAGATACATTCAGGGACAACATTGATGCATAATGCCAGTCACACTTACCTTATGCTTCCCTACTTAGCACACATTTTCATTATGATGAGACTCTGTCCCATATTAATTGGCTACTGGGCCAGCTACAATAGGCCCCTTGGAGAATGTATAGAACGTGGATTCTTAAGAAGCCCACAGCTAAGTGTGAACCCTGCTTTGTGCATTAATTGCACCTTGGTGGGGTTTGTAAGCAGACTCATTGCTTCTCATTACCCCAAACTAAATACAGAGTAACTTTTGCACGTACAAGATCTTCTTGCAAAGAATGCAGCAAAGAATTCAGAGTAGGAATAGCAGAACACATTTAATAGCTACTACATTCAAGGTCTTAGACGGACTTACAAAACTACGCTAACTCCATACTGGTTTAGCTTTTGTGGAATCAATTTAAAATGGAAAGCTACGGTATGCACACACCTAACCTGAGGAACATTTAGCCTACACTAACCATGTTACATCACCTGAAATACTCACAATTACCAAAGGTTTTCTACAGCTTGCAGAAATCGGTTACTGAAAACTGCTCTATTAAACACTCAGGGAAAAGGATTGGGGTTTTAAGTGTACTTTATTAATATTGTGTCATCGATTTAGGATTCAATTCAGCTATATGCCGGTATAACCGTCAATAAAACATTTTAGATTCCTTTTCAGTTTAAATAGAAAAGTATGAAACATTAAGACTATTTCAATCAGTTTAACTCAGCCCCCTTGGAAATTACTTCTTTTAAGGGTATGTGAAAAACACTAACATGATCCTTCTCTGGCCCCATATAGGAAAATAACTTACACTGAGCTGTCTTTGGCTATGGGGTAAGTGGAACTTGCATCACATCACACCATAAATAAATTCACAAATGAATTTGGGTTATATAAAATAGGGATATATCACTAAGAAAAACGCTACTAGTGTCTCAATATTAAACTACAAGAAAGCTCTTCAAATATATCTTCTCCTTTGATATTGAGAGATATGGCCCTAGAAATGAATTAAAAAGGAAATGCGATCATATGAAGCATTTGAGTTTAAAAAATAGGAAAAAGAGGCATTATGTCAATATGAAAACAACTACTTGCTAATGTCTCAGAATGCATCAAGCCAGATCCAGATTCTGCACAAGGAGTCTGCTTTATTTAGTTGAGTAACTTTTCCTGTTAAAGGACAGCAAATAAAGTTTGAAACTTTATGCAAACAAGAAGCAGCCAAGCTAATTTGTTTTACCTTTTTTAATACAAAATTGGGCCAAGAAGCTTTACGGCTAATTTCATCACAGTTGAAACCTTTCCAAAACAGTAAAACCAAAGTTTGCATTGGGAATATGGAGCAAGATCTAATAATTATGCTGAAAACTTGCTACAGTGCAGCTCAAGGTATTTGCATCAAGTGGGCTTAAAAGCAAGCAACAACAGGAGAAAGAGAAATAAGGGTCGTAAGTGAAACAATAGCAAAATCTTGCTTCACATGAAGTTGTATTTTCCTTGAGACCTTTCTCCGTCAATATTGGAAATCAGGCTTTACAGATCTTTTCTTCTCAGAGAATAACTGGATGCATGCTTCAACATGAAACAGGAACTATATTTTTTATATTTACTATATCACTATGAAATGCTTTAATTTTGTAGGCAAATTTCTGAGTGGAGCAAAAGCATGACAAGCCTGCCTACGCAGAAGCTTTGTAATCAATAGAAAACTGAGTCCCAGTGGTTTTCTGACATTCAACAGAAACAAAACCCAGGGCTCCCAGTGCTGGAAATGTGATACTTTACCCAGAACCCCACGTGTTGCCCTATTTATAGGTCTATAACAGGCCTGGGAATTCTGCATCAGTAACACAAAACAGACCTAAAATGATGCGGACACCATATTGATATTTTCTAACTCTGATGCAAACACTTACTGAAAACCAACCAATGAGACTACTTTCAGGAAAACACTGAGAAGACACGTTTATTTGTAAAATTACCAGCATTACTTTTTTGCTGCCAGTACTTACCATCATAGCTATCAGAGCACAAATGTAACTTTGTTTCATGATAAATTGGAACACAGAGACCAGGGCATGTAATTTAACATTTTCTTTTTCCTCCTGAGTAACTTCCTCTTCCTCTTCCTCCTCCTCCTCCTCTTCCTTTTCTAAGTAGAAAAAGAAATTCTTATTTGCAATTCATGCTGGTCTAAAAGTAGTATACACACTCTCTCCTGGAACGATTTCACTTCTAATCACTCTGATGGCTACTTCTACTGCAATCAGCAAGCTCAAGATGGGCGCCAAAGAAAAATTACATTTGAACATAGTAAAGCAACGCAAAACGCACCATCACCGTGTTGGTAGGCAAAGTATTTTGGATATGCCTACAGCCCAGTTTACAAGGTTGCTGTGCAGTCAGCCATCATTGTAAAGCAACAGCAGCTATTTAACTTCAAGAGGCCAAAGAGCTTACCAAAATGAAAATAAATGCTGGCAGCAGTGAACGGAGACACAAAATAAGAAAAAATATGGAAGTAAGGGTAATTTCCAGACAATTCACTACCTGACATGTCATCCGAAGGCTCCCATTTGTACTGTGGCGTTGAGTACATATCTGCTTTGGCTGGACCATTTTCTAACGGCAGTGTGGGGTGGATGGTGTGATAGTCAGCAGGGTTCCCGTTCACTGTTACCAGCAGCACCTGCCAGGAGAACGGAGAGAGGGACTGCATTTCGGGTGGCTCTTTGGAGAATGTGACTCCTACCTCTCCGCTTCCCTACTGTTGGATTGGCAGTTAAAGGAGCTTAATGAGTAATGGCAGTTCTTCCTTCCAAAGAAATTGACATGTTATAGTCATGTTGCATACAAAAGTAGCACATAACAGCTTCCAAAATTAATCGTTGTTAGCTTTTTATGCAATATCAATAGGATTACAAATTGGTTTCAGTGAAGAAGTTCTTTAGCAAACAGTAAAATGCTGCTGCATCTCTGAACTTCTATAAATATTTTCTTTAAAAGTTTTCAAGGTTTTTTTCAAATTCCCAGAATGTCACGTTGCATTAGGTAACACTTCAATTTACACACAAGCAGTCTGAAAAGGAATAAAAGTGTGGCTACACAAGCAAAAGGAATTAAGTTACTACAGTCAGCTGAGCCACAGTAAATGACTATTTGCATGCTCTTGGTCTGTCCTACCTATGAAATTAAATGGAAAGAAAAAGCAGTGGAAAGGTGGACTCAGTTAACACATCCACAGCTGGGGAAGGCTAAGGTAGACCACATGGCTCAGCGCACAGACAGTAACTCAGTGAGCCCATCTTCAGCCATCCTGCCTTTCCCAGGTTAAATTGGCTTTTTACAGCCAAGATAGGAAAGTACCATTATATCTCCTGCGTTTAAGTTAAAGTTTTAACCAAAAATTCATCCGCCTTTTTAGGCAAACTAAGATATTGAGATTTTCAGAATTCAGTTCACATCTCATTATTTCCAGTAGTTATGAAAATAATGGTTACAAATTGCTTTCAATTTTAAGTTATTACTGGTGAGATCTATATTGCTGCCATTAATAAAACCAGTTGTGGTAATTTTTGTTACTGATGCCACATTTACGCCACTTGGTAGCACTAATTCAACACTGTTTCACGGAATCACAGAATCTTCAGAGTTGGAAGGGACCTCTAGAGATCATCTAGTCCAACTCCCCTGCTAGAGCAGGACTGCCTAAAGCACATCCCTCAGGGCTGCATCCAGGCGGGTCTTGAAAATCTTCAGAGAAGGGGACTCCACAACCTCCCTGGGCAGCCTGTTCCAGTGCTCCTGGGCAGCCTGTTCCAGTTCCTGTTTCATTGTTTTATTTTTGTGAATTAAATTTTATCCCTTGTGCTTGTTTGGATAATCATAACCATAATCATAAATAACTCTTGTATTGGCAGAAATTCACATGCAATGGGTGATGGTAGCAAATGCTGAAGACTGAGCATTACTTCAGCAGTAAATGCTGAAGACACCTGCTTAGGCTGTGAGATAGGAGCGTATTTTGCCTGTTGAAACTATTCACAGGCACATGTGGGCTGTTTCAGAATCGTGTCTGGGTTACGTTCAATTATATTCAGCAGCACAGGCTGTGGAGCACATTTAGATTTGGTTACAGCTGCTCCCAAGGTTCATTTGCATCTCCATCCTTCTGTGTATGCTGAGCAGAGGGGATGTTTCTGCTTTCAGAGTCTGCTAGGGTCTATAGCAGTCAAGATAAACGGATCATTTGCTGTCTGTTCAAACAAAGACTTGGATTTTCTGTAATCTGTAAATTGAACTCGTATGTGTTGTCAGTCATGCTTTAAGGGCCTCAGCATTTCAACACAAACGAAAGAAAAAAATACAGCAAAGAAGCTAAACCAAGTTTAAAGATGGATTGCATTAGAAAGCATATTTTGATATCTTATTTAAACCCAATGAAAGAGCAAAGATCGTTTGCCAGTTGGTACTACTACAAGCAGTTTAATTTCAAATTATCAACTTTAGGGCTGATCAGTGGTTTCTCAGTGCAATTATTAAGGAAGCAAATGACAATTATATTTAGGATAATCAAGGCTATAGGGTAAATGGCAGGCTAAGCAAAATAATGAAGTTTTAAAAATGTCATCTAAGCTTTTATCTGTATAAAGTGTAATCCATATTTACACATATTAAGAAGAATTACAAAATTACAAAGACTAGTAGTATACTAACATCCGATGGCTTGTATTCATCTTGGGTCATTGACAGAAGCTGCAAAAAGCAATGCAAGGACAAATTATTAAAAAAGCACAGCTCAAGCATTAATAAGTCTAACTTTTTGAATACGTGCATGCATATTTGCTGACTTTTGCACTAAGAAATTCAGAAAGAATTCTTAAAAAGCCAGCAGAATTGTACACTACGCTTCATAAAATGGTATTTAGTGTGCCATAGCATTGACATAACTTTACTGTATGTTCCTGTGAATTCTAAACCAAAACTGAGAATGTTGCATTGAAATTTTAGATACTAGGTCAAAGAATTAATCAGTATGGCATTATACTGATTAACTGCTTTCTAATGTCTTTCTAATGATCTAATGCTTAAAAACTAAGTTTTTAAATGATCATTAGAATTACTGTAATTATAAAAATACTTCCAAGGAAAAGTTTATACTAATATAAAATGTGATACTTCATTCATTTGCCAGCTTGTTTACCATTACTATTATTATGGCGGAGTTCTTGGGGCTTGAGTGTATGTGGCTCAACGGAGTGTTCCTATATCCCAAATTTGACTGCAACTTGTCAAATGAAATTTTGCACTGCAGCTGGTGAGGACAGGTGGTAGAAAGCTGGGCCTTTCCAGGAGCTTTTACACCAACTGCCTTACCTGCCCTGCTACAAATATCCAACAAGGGCACCAGTGTGCTTGGAGGAAGATAAGCTGGCAGTCCGCCCTTACCAATGACAGTGCTAATTAGTAGTTACAAGGCAGATCAGATCTTTACATCATCATTTAGCTCCCTGACAGACTTTCTAGCTGTTTTGCACAAAGATAATGGCCTCATGCCAAAAGCATGGCCCAAAACTTGTTAAATGCGGAAGCTCAAAACACAGAGCATGCTCTTCTTTTACTTCCTTACACTGGCTCCTCTTCTTTATTAATTTTTATAAAATATATTCCTATCTGCCACACAGCCTTGATATTACATCTAATTTATATAATCGCACGTGAAGATCTTCTTACTTGCAACCTATATAATGCTGCTCCCCTTAATTTCAAAGTAACTGTGATAAAATTAACTGATTGAAATACATTTAATGCAGAGACCCTTCCCCCTCCAGCCTTACTTTTCTCTCATCAGTTGTATAGTGGCTTGCATACCACAAACTACGTCTTCTCTCCGCTGTCATTGGAATTGGGCTGCAGGCTATTTCTTTGTCATCTTCCCTGCTAACAGATTTCTCTTCATCAGGCATCTGCTAAACAATACAAATTACAAGACTAGTTATAGCTCTCTCAATAACAATCTTACCAGAGGAATTTAAATTTTCCCCTAATTGATACTCCCTCTCCAAAGTATGTCTTTGAAACACCTTTTAGTGTCTAACACTCTCGATCTATGATAGATAACTCTTATTAAGATGACATTTTCAGAAATGACAACAGAGCTTTTGTATAACTGCTGGTCTGTCAATGCCAAGATGTTTTCCTGATAGTTACAAGACACCAGAATTACATAGACCTTCACATCCTACCTTACTATATACCTTAAGCTAGTCATACCTTAAGCTAGTATACAGATATTTAATTTTCAAGGCAAAGTATTGAAAGCAAATTCACTTTTTTCATTTGCCTGTCTATGCGAAAAGCCAAATCTGCTCCATTAAACAACTGAAGAACTGAAAAGATCAAAACTATCTGGATGGAACGCACCCGCACAAAGGTTGTGGATGAGACTGACCTAGGAGTTGAGGTAGATGGACCAGAAGGAAGAGCCACCACAGAGAGACAGGCTAGAGATGGGCCAACTAAAAAATGCACAAGGTTTACAAAGATTGATATAACATGCTGCATCTGGAATAAACCCACATAACAATAAAGGCTGTGGACAGACTGTGTGGGGAGCAGCTCTGTCGAACAGGCCCAGAAGGTCCTGGTGCACAGCAAGCTGAACACGAGCCAGCAGTGAACTCTGGCAGCAATTAAGGCAAACATCTCCTGGGCTGCATCAGCAAGAGTACTGCCAGCAGATCAAGGGATGTGATTATTCCACTGTACCTGGCCTGTGTCAGGCCATACCTGCAATGCAGTTCTGACATCCCCCAGTTCAAAAGAGATAGAGAAAATCTGGAGAGGGTCCACCAGAAAATTGTCAGGATAATTAGAGGGTTGGAGAAGATGAAGGGTGCAGGAATTGGGTTTTTTTCAGCCTTCTAATATCTAAATTGTAGCTTTAGAGAAGACAGTAGCACTCTTCTGACAGCAAGGCACGGCTATAGGACAAGAAACTAAGAGGATAATTTGCTTCAGGGAAATGCCTTCTGGATATTAAAAAAAAAAAATCACCATGAGAACAATTAATCACAGGCATTGGCTGCCTTTGCTGGAAACATCCAAGACTTGGCCCTAATCTGAGGCCCTGCTCTCACAAGAAGTTAGATCAGATGATCTCCAGAGGTCCCTTTCAACCCAGACTGTTCTGTGACTCTGTGATTGTCTACGATCCACATGCTCTATTTCTTCATCTGTGACAGGAACTATTACCACTAAACTGCAGAGGATTGCTAATGCAGAGGTCTGAACTCCGTCTTAATTCCATGGCCAGCAGGGGTATGGGGCCTCTCAAACAGACTGAACATGGGTGTTGTTATATCACAGTGACAAGTGGGAGACCTGGGTAGGTGTACATAAACCATGCTAGATTACAGCTCCTCTTTGGGCTCCTCTTCCTGCACTGTCCCTCTTTTTCCTGCAATCTTGAACTTCCCAGCTGAGCTGTCACAAAGCAGCAGAACCATGCTGTTCATACCAGTGAGAGGAGAAAGATCAACCATGTGGTGCTAAAGGGAGTAAGGGGGTGCTCTGGAGCCAGCAGGCTGCCTGTGAAAGCTGTGAGCATCTCCAGCACAGTGTTGCTCAACAGGACTCACCAGCCCTGGGATACCATCAGGGAGATGCTACCACTACTGAAGTTGCTCTGTCTTTGCCCAGTTTCTCATTTTGAACCTTAGACCTTGACTCTGCTTTTTATTTTCATTACTATTTGCCCTCTCTACTTCCTTAGTTTTCTGGTTTCTCCTCTTCTCCCAAGACTTCATGTGATTTTTAGATTTTTGGCTGTGATGGAAATAATAAGTATTCAAAATTTCAGAGGAAGGTATGCAAGAACATAAAGTGAATATTATGGAATAACACTAGCAGTGGATATTCCACTCTGCCATCCATTAATGCCTGGATGTTTATCTCAAAACTAGTAGGAATGGTGAGGACTAAAAGGTACATTTACCTATGCTTTGAAGTACTGCTTTAAAAAAGATGTTTTCCTATGTGAATAAAGTGCTGCACACACATGTGACTCTAACAAGAAATGAAAAGTGCTCGAGTTGGGTTCTACATTGCTGTTGAACTTACCAAAAGCTCAACAAACTTTGAATTACCAAATTCAAAGAGTCACCAAAACTCCACTTCCTCTCATCACAACTTCCACCAGTATCAGTTGTTTAGAGTATTGAGCCAAATCCTCATTCGTACAACTGTAAGGTCTTGCTTCATAAACCCACCCCTATTCAAGAGAGTATAAGTGGGCTTGTGGAAAATGGAACCTGTGGCAAGGTCTTAATAACTTCAGTAGGACTTAAGTGGAGGTTTAGGAACTTTGCTGAGCTGCAGCCAAAATACAGATTACACACCAGCTTTAGTAGCTTTGTTCTAAACTTACCCTGTTATTAACTACAAAACAACTAGTCAACTAATTGTCATATTTTATTTCAACCTGAATGGTCTGTTTGGAAGGACTTAAGATTTTTATCTTGGCTATTTTGTCCTTTCTACTGTAGCAAGATACTTAAATTTCTACTTCAAATGAAGTCTTACTAAGCTGACTTTTGGTTTACAACAGAAATATCCATCTGCCTTGGTACTTGCTGTTTTACTGAAACTCTACTGCCAACAAAGAGATACCTCATGGTGCAAAAGCTAGTTTTTGTCTGAACTTGAGGTGTTTCAAAGGTAGGGTCCCAAATTAGGCTTTTATTGGGAACTAGCTGGTGGTAAGTGTTCTCATGGCTTATGCAAAATCAGTCAATGAAATAGAATAAGAATAAATCAGGATGCTGGGAAGAGGTCTGCAAAGCTACCCATGGGAACAGGACATCCAAACATCCTAGCTGGTTCTGAAACTCTCTCCATTCCAATCCTAACAGTAAGGTTCTATTTTTTAAATCTTGACTTAGATAAACAGTGTTTATTAATTTAGTTTTACTTCTCAGAGGCAATGGTAGCACATTTCACATATGATTGTATATTTATATTTGATTGTAAAAGTGCATTCCTAGCAAAACTGTAAGATGAAACAAACTGATTCTGTGCTTAAAATACTTGTCTCTGCCATCTGAAACTTTAATATAAATGTGAACCATAACAAACTGTTTATCAACAGCATTTAGTTTGGAACCTGGTTGACCAAAACAATACCAAAAGACCTAAGATGTAGACAATGATTTCAGTAACATATTTTTAGCCTAAACGACTATAGGGGAGGGTGGGAAATCTTGTTTTCTCTTTCTCAGACAAGGAAGGGAAGTTAGAAAACAGTACTATGATTACAACCTGTGAAAGTCCTTTGACTTGTCTAATTCTTTCAGTTCTTCCACTACCTGAGCAACTCTCAAATGCCTCTTAATTCAAACCATTCTAGAAATTCTTTAAGAGGACTCTACATTAAATTGCTGTAACTCTTTTGACTTCTGTACTATTCCTTACCACTCACAGGACAGAATGAATGGGCCTTATTCATATATTCAGTACTAGCAGTTACAACTATGAGCTGAAATCTCCAGAGGCAGATTGCCTCTTCTTATTTGCAGAGGTAGAATTTCACACGACTCAATGTTAGAACAAATCAGGACCCAAAATAGCCAGCATAAGAAAAGCAAAACTTCCACTGACTGCCAAGGGCGTTTTGCATGAGTAAGATCCATACAGAATCCCACACAGAGACCGTACACTGAAATCTCATACATGCTGTACTTTGACAGGCTGTGGCGCATACACAAAAAGCTTCACCCTGAAACCCAAGATTTGAAGTGGGCACTGTTCTTGTGAAATTGTTCATCAGCTGCAGTATTCAGAGACAGCTTCAAGAGCATCTGTCTCGGAGACAACTCCTGCTGCAGTGCAGCAGTAATTTTGTCCGCATGAGGACCCCAAAATGCCATTCACAGAATAAATCCTAAGAGATCCTAAATACAGTCTAACTTGTAAATCTGGAGATTGTAAAGGCAGGTTATATACTTAGTTCCATAATGAATCAAATGCAACACAAATTTACAAGTCAAAAACCATTTCAATTAAACCTGGAATACAATTATTTCTGGATTTAAAGAATTGAGAATAGAGTCTACAAGGAGAAAGCTAAAAGAGAAAGAATAATTCCTGATCTGTGGCACCACTAAAGGAAAAAAAAAAATCCATATAGACAAAAAAAGGCCATAAGGAAAAATTGTGTAAAAATCTCAGCATCTCTTTCTAATGACAAATACTTGCATCACTACATCCTATGCATCAAAAAAACAGCATTAATGCATGGGTACAATTTTCTTTACAATGTTATCTTTTTTTAAGTGTCCGTTTCTCTTCGGAGGGAAGCATCATTCCCCTGACATCTGAAGTTCCCATGTGACTGCCAAGACTTTGTATTGCCGCTCATGTAGCCAGAGGTTTGAGAGACATCAACTTTTCTTATATTAATCTCTTTTAAGACTTACTCGCTCTAGCTCAATTGCTTAGAAAGCATCTCTAATTTGACTTGTTTCCAGTTCTCAGAGACTGATTTTAGTGTCTTATGGGAATATCCATCTCAGACAACAAAAGTAGTCTACAAGAAAGAAGTGCAGACAAGTCCTCTCTAGTTCCTCTCTAATCCCTGGAGGAACTTGCAGGATTCACTCTATCCTGAGATGGACAGGCCCATTTCTCTCCACTGAAAAAGCACAGTAACTAACTTAGACCCAGGACCAAACTTTAAGATGGTGAAAGTTGGATGAAAACAACCCGGGTGCTGTAAATGAATTCCCAGAGATGCTGAGATCACACAGCTCCCACTAACTGCATTTCACATGTGGTTACTCCTCTGTGAGTAGTTCTCATGATTTTACTATGCAGTTTGTGAGATGTGAAGTTTTAGTTACAGCTCCAATGCTAAAATCATATTATTATTTGAAAATCTCAGTTTTCACTTAAGGGGAAAAAAAAAAAAAAAAAAGAAGCAAGTTTCCAGCTGTTGCAGCTGCAGAAAAAAAACAATAGGAAAAAAACCTTAAAAGAACCCAATGCCAGAGGGCACAGGACCATGATCTTTTAAATGTGATTCAGAAAAGCCAGTCTTAAGATTTTTGGAAACTTAAAACATGATTTTTTAATAACTCAAGCGGACAGTTCTGGAATCTTTCACCTTTTATTATGAAGCCCAATATATGTAAACCGCAAATATCAGACATGTCAATTCAGAGGTGATATATTTTGTCTGCCTTTTTAAACGTTAAACTTTTACATCATCCGTTATATGAAGAAACATCCTTAAAATAAGAAAACCTTTGACATTTTTACTTGCTACTACAAACTCCACTAATTCACAGCTCAGTCATGAGTATTTTCATTGTGGTTTACAGCACTGCTAAACCTGAACTCTAAAACTCATGTCAAGCCTCAGATGATCAGTAGAGTAAAACAAATAATGCTTAGGATCATCCTCTTTATCCTTCCAGTTTCTAAGCTTTTAAGATACATTTTCGTTCTTATATTCCCTTCTTCCTCTGAAACTGGAAGAAGTAGAAATTTACAGTTTGTCTCTTTCTTTTAAGTGAAAGCTGTGATTTTCACTCAGGCACACAGATTCAGGAGGAATTCAGGGAGTAGAGGAATTCAGGGATTCGGGAGGAGGAAAAGTTTTAAGAAAAAATTTATCTATCAGTAGCAAATCTCTGTCTTGTCTTGCAGTATCCTGTGCCAGCCTGTATCCTATCTCAGTGCTGCTAGACAAGCCCCTGATGTTTGCCTTCCTTTGGATAGCACCTGCACTACTGCATATCAATACTGGCTTTCCAAATCAGAGTAAGTGTTAATGCTCTGCCATTGTAGTCCCTACACAAATAGTCCTGCTGACTTTAAGAAGAATATCCATGTAACTCTGCAAGATCAGACTCTTCAAAAAGACCAAATTCAAGGTACCGCCTTGAACTTGCTGTCTATTTCCCTTAACTTTCTCAAATATTTGCACCTCTGTTAGTAAGTATCTGTATTGGCCAGCCTCCCAGTCCTTAGTGCTAAAAAAGAGAAGGAAGTTATCCTTACAATGGGCTCTTGTAGCCAAAGACGGATAAGAGTTGCAAGGGTGTAGTACATCACCAGCAGTAAGATTGGATTAGCATGGTGATACCAATGTAACTCTTGATTCTTGATGATCATCCAAGTGCTTGAGCAGTTTGTCTGAGTAAGAGAAGTCACACCGAACAACCTGTGGATATAAAAAAACAACAGTTAGAGAAAAAACACCAAATCTTACAATGTTTAAAAATTTTTTTCATTAATTTTTGCTCACCTATAATACTGATTGCTCTGCTCAGTATTTGCCATCTTATCTAAAATGCAGTGAATATTTTCATTCCACAACATTTAGTGAAAAAGAATGGATTTTGCACTTGGTTTTGAACATAAAAAATGGGAGTATAATATTATTACATCTACCACATCCAATGTGAAAACTTTAAATGACCTGCGCCCTGTAGATCCAGAGCTACAGAAAAAAGGGGAAAGAAAATCTGGCTGCAAAGCCATTTGGCAATTCACAGCAACATGACATTTCAGATTTAGTAAACTGACATACAACACCGTTCCACTCACTCTGCCAAGACAGAGCTGTGAAGTACCTCTCCTCAGCACATTGAACAGCTTACTGGTGGGTTTTTTTTGTAAAAAAACCCTAATACTACTAATAATTTTCTATCTAATTATTCACATACTTCTAAACATACTCCATTGAATTCTTAGCTGTTGTGAATCAAAAACATTCCGAAAGGCAATTGTTCTGTTCCGAAAGGCAAATCATTAAGAAAAAAAAAGAAAAAAATTAATTCCATAATTAGTATTAATGCAGTTGCAGTATTAATGTCAATGATATGAAATATTTGACTATTTCTGGAAAAACTGGTATCCCACAATATTTCTATCAACTAAGAAACCTATGCTGGAAAAAACATTTAAGAATAAAAAAACACCCAACATTTTAAATTTAAGACAAGACGTTAGATGCTTTGTAGATGTATTAGATGCTGAAACAAAACTAGTTAGAAGTCAAACTTAATCTGATTCTTTCAGTGTAAAATAATTTGCAGAGTTCCGAAGATAGCGCATGGAGTTACCAGTAGCATATGGCAATATTCATTACAAACAGTTTTGTTTTATTGACAGAGCTTTTTCTTCCATGATGTAGAAGTTTTCAGTTTTTACAAGAAATAGATTTGATTCTATGAGAAGTTTCAGGAGTTGATGAAAAAAAATCCGCAAACTATTGTTACTCTGAAACAGTAAACCAAATACATTTCAAAAAAGCTTTTTCTGCTGGAGGACTTAATCATAAATAGTAAATGTCTAAAAGATTACTTCTTCCTTTACCTAGCAAGACCCAACATGAATGGGTGAATGAATACAAAGAATGATATTCAACAGAGAGGTACTGCCTGAAGTCTGCCCTTTGGGTGCTATAGAGGGAAAAGAATATGAAAAAGGAGAGGTTATACCTGTTCGTTTACTGGGGGGTTGTGGCATGGGTATAATACCATTAACTGCCAGAACTAGAGCTCTATAGCATTTTATTAAAGGATTTATCAGCACTCACTTCTCATTGTCAACATGAGCCAAAGGGTATAAACTTTAAGACTTCTCAGAGCTTTTGCATGGATCCAAGGTTGGAAAAGAAAAAAAAAAAACAAAGCCATCCTGCGTACAAAATAAATTGGTGTAACTTAAAGGAGCTGACAGAGCTGTGTTTGGAGTTGACCCAGATTCAAACTTCCGTAGCATCCAAGCACTTTCAGGGCTAGTGCTACGGTTTGGCTCCATCTGACTAAAATTCACACTGGATTGTATTCTGTTCATATTTCTATCAGCATTGGGAAACATCTTGTTTTGTCTGCTTTACTCTCTGCCAACTGACTTGTAATTTTTGCTCGTCAATGATCAGGGTTGTTGAGTTCCTATTAGTTTCATCTTCTACCCGTATTTCACAACACATCCCTCCATCTTTGGTTCATTTTAAGCTTTTATATGTAAGCACTGTACGAACCAGCCCTATCTCTGTTTCACAAACATATCAGAATCAGAGCAAAATAGTAAGAAGTCTTTCCATTGACAGTGAGTGATGAATATTTCCCACAGAAATGAGGGAAAGAAGGTCTTGGACCCTTCTGCTGAGCAGACATGATCGTCATATCACATATTCCACTCCTACAGTACATAGCATTATATACTATAAGTGAAAAGTCTCAAAAACTTGTGTTTTATCTCCACCGAAGAAACATTTCACATAATCCTACCAGTTAGGAAATTTTATTCTGTTTCAGTTAGATCCTCATTCTGTTAGTTTCATTTGCTTGCTTCAAATTATCTGTACATTATACTATCAGACTTCATTCTCCTCCCTTCTAGTCCTGCATTCATCAAATATGCATAAATTACAATGTCTCTTCCCTCTTTGTTGCCACCTGCCCGGCCATGTATTTATTTAACCCATTTCACTTTCTCTCATAAATCACGAATCTAGAGGAACTGCTCCTCATTTCTGAATTCTCCTTGGGTTTTGAGACTTGTTAGTCACAAAGGTACTCAACACAACATTCCCTGTCTATCCAATTCAAAATACACCAACGTCTTGGGAATGCTCATTCTGTCTGTTCTGGCCTCCAATGAGGCTACAAGTTGCTATTCATTCAATATTTATGCTTCATCATTATCTGCAGTGAGAACTGCTGGTGCAGAACATTTTTCAGAGACATCTTCTCGCATTCAAAGCTTTTAAGTACACAGGAATGACTGCCATAAAATGTATAATCATTTACAGTAAGCAACATATATTAGGTTATTACTCAGTTCTGCATACTTCATTCCACAAAGATGTCTTTACATTCAGTATTGATCATGATCAGATATATTTGTGCCTAACTCTGATCTTAGTGTGACTTTGTCTTAGACAAGATACATGTTTTCTGTTTACTGATGTTTACATCAGTAAAGTAAACCCGATGCCAAACAAGAGAAGTATATGCATGTCTGGATACAGAAGACAAATAAAACAAATATTGAGTGACCGTTTACTAATGGAAATACTTTGCTTTTCAAAAGACTGCATGTAATGTCAAAAACAACTGGAGGTTTGCAGGAATCTTCATGCAAAGGAACAAAAGTTGTGTTTTTTGAAGTTCTCATCAGTACTCTGAAAAATGCGTTTTATTGAAAAAAAAAAAAGGATAGCAGAAATCATTTGGAAAACTTTAGAAATCATAAAGGGCCAAAAAGAACCTGAATGTCTGACTGAGGAATGCTCTGAAATAACAGAGTGAAAAACACTGCTTAAAATAAAGGTGATATCTGTTTGTCCCGTTCCTACTCTATAAGCTTGTTTTCCCAGCAAAGCTTCCTACTAAATCTGTGAATCATCCTCCTGGCAGATGCACTTTCATCTTTTGTTACTCCCTGACAAAGCTGTAAGCTGCAACCATAAAAAACCCAAAACTTTTTATATCAGTCTAGCATTGAAAGTCAGAAAAGCAATTTCTATTTTAATTGAAAACAGAAAAACAAATTCCTTTTGCACCCACAGATATTTGGCCTAAGGAGCTGCCGAAGTACCACGTTTTATTACTGCATTATGCACATTGCTAAAATTTCTCCAGCATGCACTATATTACACAATATACACAATAACTATACGTTAATTATAGTATAAGAATTGGTGTTAGTAATTAATCATGGTATTAAATATGAACAAAAATGGTTACAAAAATCTAAAACATAAATGTATGTCTCATATACAGAATTATCAAACACAGTAATTACAGATCTCTTAAGTCTGCGAACTTTGCCTCCAGTAAAAATGATCTGGAACGTTTTTTGTTGTAAAAATATGTCAGTTCAGATCCTGCATGTACTGATGTTTTAGGAGCTGATTTCAGACCAGATTTGCCTCATAATTTCCAAGGCCAGGAAGGGAAGTAATAATTCTGACTTCCTACACAATGTAGGACATGCAATAATTCTTGTACTGAACAAATAGCTTGTGGTTGCATTACAGTTTATAGTTTAGAAAGCCATCCAAGCTTGATTTCAAATGATAGCAAATCTTCTACTGCCTTATTATTTTCTACTGCATTTAGTTTCTATCACAGTTTTGTCTCGATGAGATTTCCAGTTGTTGCATCTTCCTACAACTCTGTGTACCACTTCACATACTACTTTTCACTACACAATAAAGCAGGAGTAATTTTCCTGTATCTTCCCTAGGCTTCACAATTTATAGCAACCTCATCCAACGATCCGGAACAAGCACCTAGAGTCCACCTCCACTGCATTGCACATCCTTCCCCTCTTTTTACAGCCTGGGGGGCACACTTGGACACCACTCAAGACATCAGAGTAGAAGCCTACATTTACATGTTTATCCAAATACATTTGGGCTTCTTTGGACGGTTTAACATCGGTCAGGAAATAGGTGAAAGATTTTTTATTGCTACAGTATTAGACCTGCAATTTCTAAACTCAGTGCAAAATCTTGATGTGATAATGCACAAAACTAAGGAAAAAAAATTCAAGGACAATTAAGCTTCATTTTTTTGTCCTCCCAAGTAACACCTGCTACCTTGTCTTCCTAAGGAACTGTTTCATCTCTTTTGTTTTCCCTGAGTGAGCATGCTGGCCAGTTCCAAAAAGCATCAGCAGAGGAGCATAAGATAAAAATGGCACTAAATTCCTCCGAGATAACTGAAAATGTCTGACTGGTAAGAGGAGGAGATGGAGATGGAGGTAGAGGTGGAGATGCAGATGGAGGTAGAGGTGGAAATGGAGGTGGAGAGAGCAGAAAAGAGCCCCACTATATGACAGGCTTTGGAGGCAGAGAGAGAAATCCTCAATTTATGACTACCAATGTCCATCACAACTATTTGGAGATCCAGAAAATCCAATTTGAATGGAAGGGAACTTAGTATCTTAGGGTTTTTCTTTTACTTTCACTTGTCTGAATGAACTTGGGGTGAGACTGTGCTGAAATTCTGACTGAGTTTGAGAGCTTTTTCATTTGTTTAAGGAATGGGAACAAAAATTATATAAATAGTGTCACTTTAGTGACAGAAGCAATTGCCTTGCATACAGTACTTATGAATATGCATCAGAATACACTAATATAACAAAAGCATTCACGTTTTCTGCAGAAAGTCTCCAAGGTAATAGCTTACAATGTTTTACAGACTCACTTCTGACTCACTAAGTGGAAGCAAAAGACATACAACAGCTTTTCTCATGAGGCCAACCTAACTCCTGACAACGTGCAAACCACACATAAAAAATTCATTCAATGCTTTCGATCAAAGAGGACGTGAAGTGATTCACAGTGGCAGGAAAATGTCTATTATCATGTCCTATTGATTACATTTCCTCTGAAGGGTCTGAGAGTGCAGTGGATTCTCAGTCTCAATTTGCTCAACCTCACTAGGCTGATTACAAATGCTCGTGAATTTGCATGCTGCTTCTTTTTATTCTCATATATTCTAGCCAGGTTTCAATGTATGGTGACTGAAATTGTCTGGTTTTGCTTCATTGGCAAACATATAAAAGCTTAAAACTGCATGCAGATTTGTCAAACATTTTCCTAAACAGCACTTATTACGAATCATTCTAGTCAGAGGTATAAGACTATCTCAGTAAAATAACCACATATATTAATACCATGACATAGCTTTAAATACTCTGCAGTCATAAAAAATAAGGAAAAGAAAGAGAATTTTGGATACCCTAAGAAATAGTAAAAGACTGGAGATAAGAAAGAAAGGAAGCAAGAGTTCTCCTAATACACTCAATTTTCTGGCTTATATTCTTACACATTCTTTTTCAAGGTGATAGGTCCAAAAAACAGAGTGAAACCAGCTAACTGCATGGAAAAGGGAAGAAAGGAAATCTGTACAGCTATTCCATGCGATGCTACATCATCTGTTAGAAGCCAGAAGCTACTGTTTCCGTAGGATGTAAAGACAGGATGTTTGAAATCCCAGACCAAATTGATTGTGCTATCTTTTATCAAGGGAAGCATTAACAACATGCATCTTTATTAAGAATTGTGTTATTTGGTTTAACTAGAAAGAAAATAAATCCGTAACAGGAGGGACAATATGGAGATTTTAGGCACGAGTGTAACGTGTGTTTTAATGCTTCTCTCTTTTTCAAGTCAACCATACCAATTTCTTTAAGGTTACTAAAAGTAGTTTTAGAGGTTGAGTGGTGTTTAGGTGGCATTGATTTGGAAATTGCAGAGCTCATATTCTAGCAGCACTACACCACTGATTTTAATGGGTAATTACAACACTGAGAATACTTGCAAGTTACAGTCTCACCTCCACAGTTGCTTTGACACCGGGCAACAGAAAGGTACGGAGATCTGCCAGTAAGGAAGAACAAACCTTTTTTTAACTTTCTCACTCATAGCTGCTACTACAAGTATATATACAGCACCACGAGTTATGTATAATGCAATATAAGATCTATATTGTACTATAATACAAAATCAAGATGGACTTTGGGAACGGAGAACTCAAAATAAACTATGGTTTTAATAATGTACTTAGAACACAAAGACACACAGGGTTTTGTGGAAAATTATCAAATCACAGATGTTATCTTATAATTTCCAAGACTTTTTTACAGCTATTTCAAGCCTTCCTCATGCAAATATTCCTCTTATTGCATGTAACATTTGCTCTTTATCCACAATAAGCTGGATGTACATTACAAATACTGACAGATTTAAGCAGGAAAGATTATTTCACAGGACTTGCTTCCTGTTTCAGGAAAAGATTTACCATAGGCTAATAAAATAAAACAATGATGCAAGTCTGCAACTCCCTGACATGGTAGCAGGCTGGAAATTAAATCCAGAACAGGGCAATGAGGATTACAGTTTGAAGAAATGTCTGCATCAAGCCACTTCAGAAGCTGCATTTCCTGATTTAGTATTTATGATTACAGGAATTTTTTGCTGGGGCCAGTACATATTGGAGGGTTAGTCACAGGAATAGCATCAGAGACTTCTGCTGTGCTGAGCTGGCTTTGGGGAATCCATCTTTGTAGAACTTCTGTATTCCTGTTGGATTTTATGAACTGTCTGAGCCTTTATGTTGTCTGGATATCTTCTAGTGGATACTTATTTCACTTTCCTCACATGGAACTGGAGGGGAGTGGTGCCTACATGTCTGGGGTAGGAGACTATCAAGATTGATTGACATGAATGGCTGAGCCCTAAATGGAGATACTAAACGTGGCTGAACAAGAGAGGAAAAGAAAAGGGAAGAAGAGGAGAAGAGGCGAGGTGAGAGCAGAAAAAGGAACAACAGAGTTTATTTACAAAAAAAGAAACTCAATCACAGTAAATCCCCAGAAATGCTGCGAAAAAGTGTAGCCTTTTCTAGGGGTAGGGTGGTGGCGATGGTGTTAGAAATCTTTTCGTGGGGAAAAGAGGGCTGACATACAGGGAGAAAAAACAAAACTTTTCACAAGACAAGCCCCAAAGATCGATGAAGAAGAGTACTTGAAATACTGAAAGGGCTATTTCCCAAACTGTAAGCACTGCTTGAAGAGTGAACCTTTTTTTAAACATTGACTTAAAGGAGGTACATACTCTTGTCAAATTGGAAAATGCCCTGGGGAAAGGAGGAGAGAAGCAGTGGAAAGAATTAAAAAATAAATTAGCAAAAAAAATATAATTTCTACACAGCCCTCCTAGAAGTTAGGAGTCCCTCATCCACATGAGCCATCCTGTTGAGTTTTCCGTACTTGGATGGCAGAGCTACACACAAGTTATGATCCATAAAATTATATCTGTAAAGTCTCTTCCAAGGGAATCCTGTGAGCCACTCCCCCCAGTACATCATTTGGCTATATGCCCAAAGAAATACATGCCGCTGGAAAGGACTCAGCCAGTCCCACGGTACCTCCAGGCCCATCCTTGCCTTCCAGAAGGCTGTAACTCTCTAGGCTATAGGCTGGGAATTCAGACCACACTGGGGCTAATGCTCCAGGGTACGCTGAACTGACACAACATTTTTACAAAAATAGCAGAACACAGGGAGGAAAGAGGTGGGAAAACTGGCTGAAATGCATTAAGCGTCCCAAAGAATTAGGGTTAAGATGAGCAGGAGGTATTTGGTTTCACGTGGCTTTTTAAGGGAAAAAAAGAATGAATGGGAAAATTGGCATTTGCCTTTCCAAATCACATTATTTATAAGATTCCACAGAGATGGAGCTGATCCTTCATGCCTGCTCCTCAGCTCAGCAGGACAACTGTGTAGGGAGATACTGCAGACACAAACCTCAGTCCACAGCTGGACTAAAGTTATTAAATTTATCCATTTCAGAGTGATACGAGCTTTAAAAAGCATTGCAAGTATTTTTAGCACTTAAAAGCCCTAGACCTTGCTTAGGTTCAGACTTGGATAATTCAGAACTGGCTAAGTGGAAGTGTGCCATATTAACAATAACACAAAAATTTGATTGTTTGGGTTGAGAAGTATTATGATAACTTTCAGCTTAACAGTTAATAACTTTTTTGGAAATATCTGAAAACTTAGACTAAGGCTGGAAGTGTTTTCCTTCAGAGTGTTGCTATCACAACGCTATAATACAGGCATACACACAGTGAATACCGGCTTGGTGGGTAAGTAGATCATTCTAAGTTTTGTTTTAATGTCATTATATTTCTATAGCTCTTTAGCAGATGTCTACGTACTTTTTTTTTCTACTAAGTCTTGGTTTCCATAGCTTCTATTGGATCAAAGCTTTTCTGGCAATGACAAAACCAGCCCTGGTATATCTCCCACCCTCTTCTGAACATCAGTGACTTTTCTTTTAAAGGAAAACTAATTTCAAATGCACATCTATTGCATGAGAAACCTCATGAAAAAATAAGTAATTTAAAACTTGTGTGCTAATATCATCCATATAATAAGGACAGAGAGAAATTATGAGCCATGAATCCAGGAAGCTGTAGAGGAGAAAGGATAGCTTTTAGGGTTGTGAATTACAGAAAAGCTTGCAAAAACTGTAAATACAACACAAATCTTAATTCAGGGAGAACAAAACGACCATATAAGCAGCCGCAATAAAATCGCTGTGCTCTCAAGTGAATTAACAACTTTAAAACAGGATGTTAAATAGTATCTGCTATATAACCTGTTTTTTTAAAGTAACCAGATAATGGAATTTTCTCTGAGACTATGTGACTGGAAGCTGTTAAGGACTGGATATCCATTAAAAATTACCAACTTCAGACATTCAAATGTTTCATATATCTGAAATAAAACAGCTGCCCTGAGGGGAATTTAAGTCCAAACATAAAATTTGTGAGATATCACATCTCATCCAATAATTGACCTTTGTACTGTCTTTCTATTCCAAAAGCTTGTAGTGTGCTTTCATTGCCTTAGAGGCAATAATTCCCCACTGTTATCACTAATAGTAGGTGTGGGTCTATTAAGCCCTTGTTTACTGAGAAAAAAACCTATCTTCAAAAGCCTGGCATGAAGATTTATCCTATCCGTGGGTTTCCCCTCTGGATCCCCAAACCATTTCATTACACACAACACAGCTCAGCTGTTCTCCGAATTTCTGGTGAGCACTGATATTGATGCTCTTTTCAGCATATCGGTGAGCTAGATAAGCAGCAATGTCGCTGTAGCTTTTGGGAACCTTTGCTGGGGCTTGCAGAGGTGATGATCTGATGAAGAAATGTGCTGAAGCAGTGACTCCAGTATCCTTTGATCCCAATCAGAGCATCAGGCAGACAGAGGACCACCAGACAGGATGGCATGAAGGTGAAATGGGGATAAAGCCGCAGAAGAAATTGCGTTAGGGCCTCTGCCTGATAACTTAGCTACAGTGTCTCCTTCAACATGATCCTTTCTAACGAGGATGAGCAGTGTCACTGCTTTGACAGTAGTAGCCTACCTCGTGTGTTAGGTAGAGAGTTAGGTGGACAGTTGTGTGTCTGTCACTAAAATAAAACTACTGTAAATGCAGCAGGTTTATTTTCCAAACAGTTTCAGCTACAAACCAGAGGCAAGTCAGGGAGCACAGAGGCTGCAGGAGCTGAGGCAGCGCTGCTGGGATGAGAGGATGGAGAAAGAAAAGCCACCCGAGTGAAGGAGGCTGGTTGGCAGCAGGTGCAGTGGTTTGCCACCCACTCCCCTTCCTCATGTACACATACGTTCCCTGTGACCATACGGGGGAACAAAAAGCAACTAATACGGAACACCACCACCTGGGGAAGGAAGCCACCCAAATTGTGCCAACAAAATTCAAAATTTTTAATGTTTAGTTGCATTTTCTACTCAGAAATTAAAGTAATGAGAAAACAGATCAGGTTAATAAGGAGCCACGTGGAAAGCAGGAGAGGGAAACCAAAGGCATGTTCAGAAACATCCATGGCCACAAAGGCTTCCCCTTGCCAGAAGGTGAGCTTGGACACCTCAGCACACAGCAGGACGCATGGCTTAACGATGTTTTTCCGTGCCAGTTAGTAACTGAGGTTATCGGTTTTTCAAAGTGAGTTGGCAGACCTGGTGAAAGGAAAGGAGCCAACACTCCCACCTCAGAAAGACTCACACAAGCCGAGCAGGGAATGTGAAGGGAGGACAGCCTGCTCCCAAAACTCAGGTGGTGCAGCCCACGGATGGCCGCCTTGTCCTAAGCTCAAGTGCTGGGAGAAGGACGGATGCGTTTACACAGCTAGTCCATTGGGTATAAAGCTTCGGCAAAAATCATTTAGGAAAAGGAGACCATGCTGAAACAACGCTAGTGAGCATCAGCATTTATTGGAGTGGTGCTACGTGACCAGAACATGCAAGTAACCTGTACAACAACTAGCCATGCAACCGCCTGCCAGCTTAAGAGATTTACAGCTACCTCTTGGAATAACAGATGCAGAAGAACAGAAATTGTTTAAAAGTGTAGCTTCATACTCATTTTAACTTTGAGGTAACTTGCTCTGTGATCTAGGAACCGAGGGACACAGACTGCAGCCAAAAACTTTGGGTTCTATTCCAAGCTCTGGCTATCTGTGTGTGGGGGGGGGGTTATGCAATTCATCTAACTTTTCTGTTAGGGAATTTTTCCACCTCTGAAAGGGGATGATGATACTTTTCAGTCACACTGGGACAGTCTGCTAGGTTCAGTGATGCATGCAGAGGATAAAGAGATTTTCCACTTATACAGCTGGCGGTGAAACGGATTGAAATAAAAGCAAGAGTGACTGATACCCAAATTAAGAGATTCTGCAGTAGAAAATATGAGCAAAGAAGGAATTCTTTTTTTAGCAGAGAATGCACTAAGGCAGAAATGCAAGTTATGATTCCCATTTGCTTTTAAACAGAGAAAAAAAATAAAATAGCAAGATATGGGAAAGAAAATAATGGGATAATGAACAATAAGGCTTGGGAGATGTGGGGAAAATGCCTCATTAACTAATCTCAAAACCAAAGCCGTATTACATAGTTGATTTTAAATCGGTTATAAACTGCACCCGATTGGCTCAGTTTTTATCAGTAAGTTCCCAGCTTCAGCTTAATGAACATAAACAAGAGATTAAGGACATCCACTCTAAGCGTTTAGAGAAACTGATGGAGACCGCCTCTCGTGCAGACAAGGACTAACTCCCCGGTGTGTTCTCGACTGAGGTTAGTCAGGACTGCCTCTTTTACTACCTCCGAGGAATGTGGGATGATTCATTTGTCAATGTTTATATACCGAGCTGAAAACACAAAGAGCTACATAAGGGCTAAATATTTATCATCGCAATTTCTGGGACTGCCAAAGTATGAAAATAAAGGCTGGCAAGCAGACCTCAGGAAAACAGTAAAGACAAGCTTGTAATGCCAAAAGAAGTTTGCTAATTATAATCTACATCTCCTAATACCAAAAGCAATAGCAATCCAAATCAGGTAGGAGGAGAGGGGTTGATATCTGTCCATCCTTTTTCTTTCCTTTTTTTCAGGCACTTTCTCAATGATCATAGCATGCAGATCCGTGTTCTTTAAACAATACCCAAAGAAAATTAAAGGGTCACTTCTTCACAGTCATCCTCTGCATGTCCACGCAGGACGGTCTGTGATGGGCAGGGAGTCTGTACTCAAGTGTCAGTGTGGGAATCAGGTGCATGGAAGCAGACACAGGGTGTGTATGGGGGAGTGGAGTGATGCAGCTCTCCCTGACCACGAGCAGAGCTTCTGTTAGCGGAGAGGTGTGCTGGTCCTACACCAGTCAGATGGATTCATGGATGTCAAAGTGGGAAAGCGCTCTGTTATGAGAGCACCTGCACACCCATTTCAAACCAGAATCAGCAGGAAGTTTATCAGGGTACATCAGCACTTGCAAAATCTTTGCCATTTCCCTCTGTCCCGCTCATTGCGACATTTCAACACATCCCAAGAAAGAGGCACCTTTGGCTGTTCTTACGGTAACACGTGGCTATTTAGGGGCAGGAGACTGCAAGGAAGTGGCAATTTGCCATCATTATGTCACGCGATGGTGACTGATTTTTATGTTTGCAGCTTACGCACAGTTTCCGGATACGGCACACACGTTGTTGGGAGCGCCAAGGCTCCCCTCTCCCCACTAACGAGAACCACCTGTGGCCAGGGCCAGCCCCCGCCAGGCTGCCAGAGAGCTCACCGGTGGCAGCCTCGCTGCTGCAGCAAAAGATGGCTCAGAAACTGGTCTTTCCCACCTGCAGAAACTCAATGTTTTTAAAAAGTCTTAGCATGTCTCTCAGTTTACATCCCTTTCAAGTCCAGGGGAAGATGGAAGGACGTAAATCACCTGTGATGCAAGGCCAGCGACATGAATAAAGTCGTGCCTCCCTCTGCCAAGGCTGAATTTGGCACTCCGTGCAAGGCGGCCAGTTATGGTGGACGCTGGTGGCTCCGCCATGCGGATGAGAGCCACCACCGTGCAGAGTGCCAGGGAGGCTGGGAAGGGAGGATCTGACAGAGAAATTGCTGCAGTTTACTTACTAGTTAATCTGTTGCTTTTTTCAGAAAGTTTCAAACTTGCTGTAAATCCTGGCACAAACATGAATTTGTTGATTTTAAAGAAAGAGATGAGTATTAATAATCATGTAAAGACCAGCAAGAGCTACAAATTCTTCCCAGTAAAGCTGGGTAAGTCTGCACTGACTTCCCTGTTGTCACCACTGGACTTCCACCAAAACCTGAGCTAACCATTTTAAATCAGTGTTGAGTACAACTCTCCTATAAAGTGAGCACAGCATGGACATTTATTACATGCCCGCTGATGAGTGAATCTCCAAGGAATCCCTCTGAATAAGCGCTGAAAGAGGTGAATTCATTTTGGATGAATCTCTGAATGCCCATGTGGCAGACACTAAGCTGGAAAACTCACAACAGTGAGTAGTTTTGCAACATTTCCAAGGCTTTCTTGCTACAACTGACTGGGAACTCCACCACTAGTTCTCCTTTCATGTTTGGATATACGTGTGAATCTTTTTGGACACCAGATATGCATTATTAGGTAGTTAATAAAAAATTAGGACCACACAGACTCTGATGGTTCAGCTGATAGCAAATGGACCGTTTACTGTGTAGTGCAGAAACATTTCCTAGCATAATAATGAGAAACTCACTTTGTATGGTGCACAAAATCCTGGGACAAAACACCTTTTGCAGAATCATGCAATTCAGAATAGCACCTAGAATGACAGAATCATAGAACAGCTGAGGTTGGAAAGGTCCTCAAAAGATTATCTTGTCCAAACTTTCATGAGAAAGGGAGCCCAGATGAGCCCACCTGCCTTGGATTACCTCATAGTTTAGAAAGAGATTACAAGAATAGCAAGAATGATTACTGTCTTTTGTCAATGGGAGTCTGAACTTGCGTTTCTAAGCTGTTAACAGAATAATTCACTTCCTTTGCAAAATAATTTAAAAAAGATAATGAAGCTGAATATAAAGTTCTAAGAAAGCACATAGGCTAAAATCTTCTAAGTAGAATTAGTAGTCTCCTAAGATGTGGTACATTATACAGTTAATATGAAACTCAGCTGCAAAACTTCCACAATAATAAGGTCAATTAGCTAACTTCTCTTCTTCTACAAGAGAGAAATCCCAGCTCTCAAACCTAATCTGGTCATCGTGACAAACGTGTGGCTAGACCGATGTGTTTTGAAGCATGCTCTGCGACTACGAAGTGTACTTTTGCTGACAGAGGATGATGGACACAGAAGGGCAGTGCAGTGTCTTTACATGGTGTGTATCCCGAGGCCTCTGCCCTGGCAGTGGGTGCTGCAGTACTGTGGTGGTAAGCGGCTAAAAAAATCAGGCAGAAGGCACGAAAGCTGTTGCAGCCAAAGGGCAGCTCAATACAGGATACATAAATGAACTTCAAATACTCCATCTTGTCAAACACTGGCTTATGACCAGGTTACAAGGCAACTCCAAAACCTCAGAAATTCAGATGGAGGTAAGAATATTCTGCCCCTCAGAGGTGGGGCACCTTTGAGACAGGTGCCAAAGATGGTCTGCAGTGAGGACTAACAGTGGCTGCAGCTCAGGTGAAACATGTTGCCCAGGTCTTGGCTGCAGCAGAGCTACAAAAGCAGCAGGAGATCATTGCCTTGCCTTGCAGAGGCAAGACACTGCCAACAAGGTAATTGATCAGCTGCAACTTGCTATTTTGGCAATATCTGCTCTCCTGCTGAGATTTTAATAGCACACTTAGCCTCTAATTTAGAAAAAAAATTATAGCGGGATGTCCCACCCTGATCAAGCAACTCCAGGAATATTTTTGAGACTATGCTTAAGCATTTATTAATTTATTACCCTGGATTAACACAGCATTTGGACTACAAATTCTGAATCTAGATCAAAGCTTTCAGGGAAGTTCAAACAGAGGATTTTGGACCAGAGTCATCTCAGATAGGTCTGAAAATAAACTGAACATTCTGAATGTACCATCTGTAGCAAATATCAATATAACACTCCCTCCAAAAATAAAAGAGTCATTTAAGCAGGCTTATTACTAATAAGTGTAAAACCTGTTTTAAAAGTTGCGCTTAAAGAGATTTATAGGCATCTTTCAGATGAGGATTTCCTGTTCAAAAGACAGCCTTAGATTAGAATTCCCCACTCAGATTGCAACAAAGCGATCAGTTGTGTAATTCCAAAATCCCATTCACTTACAGAAGATGTGAAATAACGTACCACTGTGAAGTGGCTGACAATCCCTGGACTCCTATGTTTGCCTCACTTTATAAGGGTGATGCCTTCCTAGAGATTAAACCATTTGTATTTAAACTATTTTGAACATTACGCGCCTGAAAACTACCAGCAATACAAGACAGACCTAAAACTCTAAAAAGACACATAGGTTTTCATTTACATCAGATTACTGGATCTTTAAATGAATATGCTTATAAGCACAGTTTTGGACAGGAATAACTTTACTGACTCAGGATAAACCTCATACCGCTGCACTGATCCTATTTCTTCATGTTTGCAAGACCTTATCATTGCCCCAATTACACCCTTTTG